>NC_069725.1:6392946-7015446 GCF_027358585.1 Pangasianodon hypophthalmus
AACATTTTTATGGGTTGTTTCGAGGGGTACGGATGAAAGGGCAGTTGTTTTAGGAGGATTAATAACTCTTTGGATGGAAAAAAAAAAAAGTTTTAGGGGTGACACGAACTAGGGAAGGGAACTAAGTGGAGATATGGCTTCCAACATCTGGACGGCAGACGTTCCTTCATGCAGCATGGCCACTGAAGCCGTGGCAGCAGTCAGACAGCGCTGGATATATCAAAAATCTTTTGCACTGAGAACAACCCCTGGGGAAATTTTGTGCCGTCTTGCTTTTGTTTAACTTTTTTTTTTAGGGTGTTGACGAAAAAAAGGGTGGTGTCCTCCTACATTCTTCGGAGTTCACATGCACCCTCATCCACGGCTGCGCAAGTTTATCGTTTGTTCATTTTATCGCGATTCTCATATTGCATGAGGTCATGATATGCAAATATTCTCTGTAATTTAAAAAAAAAAAAGCCCTAAATGTTTTATTGTGTGCTGTGATCAGTGTGGCCAACCTCAGACGCTCCACATTTGAATCTACTTAAATCACAGCATGCACATGGAAATCATTTTGCTCCAAATAAAAACAATATTTAGCCATGGTCAGATCAATGCGCTTTTATTGCAGGCAAGCTTCAGCACCATCGCCAGTATAGTGCGCTGGGAATCTGGCATTAAATTCACATGGTACAGTGCTATAGGCTCAGTGGTTTCTCTGAGGGCTTGCACCAAATGGCCAGCTGAAGGAAATGCTCTTTTTGTTTGCGGGTGTTTCATTCTGCTCTTCACTCTTAGCTCTTGAAGGCGCTTAGACCGGTTTCCTGGTGCACTCATGCGACTCGGAGCAGATTAGCGGCAATCCGGTTAAAGGGATATGTGCCTTTTATACACAAATCAACTTCAAATCACTTTTTAAGCCACTTAGAATTTACACGCCATAGCAACAAAAATGCTAATGCACTTTTTATTGCTTAAGATTAAGGAATGAAACAGAGGAGATTAGACGAGGAATTGTCAGTGTCTCTTGTTACTAGTAGTTATAGATGGCTTTAACTTAATTTTATTAAATTAATCCGACTAGTTTGGGGATTAGGTTTCACATTAAGAAAATAAGCCGATTCTCAGATATGTCGTGACCTCAACGCGCATGAAGCTTATAGGGTGGTTATTAGACGTTATAGAGTATTATGAAGGTTATAACAATATAACAGAGCGATGATGGGTTTTATTTCTTGAATACGCTTTACTTGTGTTGTAGTGTGTATCTTTCAGGAAGGTGCAAATGATGTACCTTTAGGACCAAGTAGCCAATGTGGCTTAAATTTATTCCAGGTAAAATATAAGTGCAAAAGGTACAAAACATGCACTTTTGCGACAAGGAAAAGTACCTTTATTTCTGAGAGTGTATATGCTATTTTGGTTTATCAGAATCCGGGTTAGTACCTTTATTTCTGAGTTTTATTTATTTTATTTTTACTTATTCTTTATTCAGCCAGGAACGTCCTACTGAGATACAAGATCTCTTCTTCCAGGGAGTCCTGATTTCTGTCTGTGTATAGTGTTTTAGATTTGGATATCTAAAACACTATACACAAAATCATACAATCCAAAATATGACCTCTATGAGATGATTTCTCGCTCTTATTCATTTTAAAAGCAAAATATAATATGCACTGAACATATCGAGTAATTATGAATGGAATTTAATATCTTCATTGTTTTGTAGGTATACTTGATTGTCCAATAATCTGCAATGTCCTTTTCCGGCACCTTCTGTAGCTTGGTTTACACACACATACACACACACACACACACACACACACAAATAGCACCAATAGCAATCATTTATATCCCTGGTACAAAACAGGCAAGTCAGTAGAAGAGTGTCAGTCGGCTGCGCGAGCGCGAGCGCGTGCAGTAAGAGAAGTGTCTGTGGGTGGGTGACTGGTGCATCAGCCGCTTATTGTTAACAGAAGTGCACGCCTGCCTGCTGCTGCATGCTATTCGGGTTAATGCGCACATTTCCACCCTCAGCATCTACCAGTGCACAAAAAAGTGTTGAACTAAATGCATGTAATTTTGAACTTTTTTCCCCTGTATTACTCCCTTACAGAACAGCCACGTGAATTTACAGTTACGCATGTGTTCTTTACTTCACAAGTTAGCCAATGTTTCACACATTACTCCGATGTCATGCATGTTTTTATTTTCATATGTATGGCATAAGGCTTTATTTACCGCATGTAATATGTCACACGATTCATTGTTCTCATGTTTTAATTTTCCATATGTAGTGTATGTGTTTTTGTTTTCACTTGTAGGGCATGTGTTTTTATGGTTTTATTTTTTCCCATGTGATACCTCACACGATTCATTTATTTTCACATGTTGGGCTTTTTTTATTTGTTTATTTATTTATTTATTTATTTTTTTATTAATATTTTTTTCCACATATGATCACACATGGTTCACATGTGTTATCATACCCGGTTCACATGATGCCACATGTGTTTAATGTGCAATGTCAGGGTGTAACATGTTAAATTGCACCTTCACATGTTTTCCACACGTGATCGCATGGATTATTCACGTGGAAAACTTATGAGCAAATGTAAATGTATTGTAATTATCCATGCTTATTTGTGTCTGGTATTAATTCAGAAACACAGTTTTTGCTGTGCGGTTCCAATATATTTCCATTCCCCAATTATTTATTCGTTATTTACTTGGATATGATGTACACTGGGTCAATTAAGCGGAAAATGATCAACCTATAGCTGTTAATGTTGGCTTTGTGTAGTAAATGCTAGATAAATAAAACATGCGTCACAACTCTTCTTGCTTTAAGCATGTTACGCAGTATACCCAGCTTATATTTATCAAAAAAACTAACGACTTTTAGACTAGTTTCTAAAACCATTAATGCATTTAAATTCTTTGCTTAATAGTGTAACCGGATCCTTTCAATAGTTCAGTGTAAATCTGTGGAACTAGCCGCCCACCCGTGCATGGCCCCCTCCTCCTGCTTCTCCTCCTCCTCCTCCTCGTCAGTGCAATGCGCTCGTTGAGCTCACCACTCAACTCCGCACTGTAGCATTGAGCTCCGCTTCTCTGCTATAATTCCCCGTTAATTGCTAATTATCGCCCAGGCGTTTTAATGTCCCGTCCGGAAAAGCGCTTCCTGCGATGGCCGTGTCCCATAAAGCTGCTCTGGGCCGAACGCTGATGCTGGCGCTCGCGCTCCTCTCACCTGCCTTCACGTAAGTGCTAAAGGATGCAACTCCAAGTCTTCATCTGGAAGATTCCCTTGAACGTGTGTGTGTGTGTGTGTGTGCTTTGATATCTGACAGTTTTGACCTTATGGGGATATTTGGCAGGACATTTTAAGAATTGCAGCTTTTATTAAAAAAAAAAAAAAAGACTTAACAAGCCAAAAGGTTACTTTTGCTTACTGAGGATAAGGTCAATGTTACATTTAGGTGTATGATAGCTCCTATTATCTGCATTCTGCAATTGTCTGTGTGTGAAATTCTTAATCCGTCCTTTAGTCTTGTTTGACGATTGATAGGAAGCTCAGATATTCACTTCCTGTTTAACTTGCATGACAGATAAAGCTATATGCAAGTAACTTACATAGCCTATGTATATTTATAAAGTGTGTAAAGTTGTGTTAGTTTCACCAGTGTAATATCCAGTGTGAGTGCTGTTTGAGCCATACTCATTGCCAATCAGACACACACACACACACACACTAATCAAAACCAGTAATGCACATGCTAGGGAAAACTGCACTAAAATATCCTTTGTAATGCCATAGCTTTGACTCTATCTGGGGGGCTGGAGCGAGAGGAAGCACAAGTTAAAGGTCATTAATAATTGCTTTTGAATGGTTTCAATTTTGTGCAGAATTTATATCAATGAGTAAAGTGGAAAGTCCATGTCCATATAGGATTCCCATGTGCTGTGTACACTCTAAAAGCATTTCGTAATGATTTTTATGTTTAAAAATCATTTGATCATTGATTAAAAAGTGGAAATTAAAACTAAGCTACTCATGATTGGCTCAAATGCTTTGAGAGTTTGCTCAGACATCCTCATAACCATATAGATAATTAATAAACTTTATTATGGGAATGAGGATGTTTGAGCAAACTCTCAAAGCATTTGAGCCAATCATGAGTAGCTTAATTTTAATTTCCACTTTTAAATCAAGAAACGATTTTTAAACATAGAAATCATTACAAAATGCTTGTAGAGTGTACACGGCACATGGGAATCCTATATGGGAATCCTATATACTTTTATATAAATTTCAGCAGACATATTTCTTTATTTCTGTGCATACTGTTGTTGAAAATTGGCCCTTGGCTGCTATACTTAAAGGAATGCTATAGAGCTTCAACACTGATTAGCAGCATCACAGTTTTCCATTCACTGGACATCTGTAGAATATTGGAGTCTTTTCTGCAGCTTCAAATGAATAAAAATACCTTTGGTGGGTCACATAATCAGAACTCTTTGTATTAAGTTTAAGTATATAAGAAGCATGTGGATTTTAAGCAGTTATTTGAGCCTTTCCATCCATTAACCAGACAAATGATTTCTGAAACAGAAAATATGGAGCTTTTCATCAATGCCATACATCACAGTCAGAAATTATAGTGATCTACCCCTGGAAGCGCTCCCATGTTGCTCTATTGGTGAGTGTGATTAATTGCTTGCCCTCTTTCCCAGTGTGTTGTGCAACGACATCCTCGGCCTGAAGGTGGCAGGAGATCCGGTTCTGACCCCCAATGCAGTTTGTTTACGACTGGCAGGGCTGAGTAAGCGGCAGATGAGGTTGTGTGTCCGCAATCCCGACGTGACGGCCTCCGCCCTGCAGGGCATACAGGTGGCCATTCACGAATGCCAACACCAGCTCAAAAACCAACGCTGGAACTGCTCTACACTGGAGAACCACGGCAAGGTGCCACACCAGAGCACCATCCTCAACAGGGGTAAGTGTGGGGTCAATACTACAAACCTGAATGATCACTGGTTGAAATTAGTGAACTTGTCACCTTCCAGGGCAGAAATGTTTCAGAAATCAGATTTTTTTTTTCATGAAAATCTAGGTAGAGTGTTTCCTACAGAACTTGCACAAACAGAGTCGGTAGAGTCTACAATAACCGTCCTCTCTCTGTCTCAACAATAGGTTTCAGAGAGAGTGCCTTCTCCCTGGCTCTGCTGGCAGCTGGTGTGGCACACTCGGTGGCTTCAGCCTGCAGCATGGGCAAGCTGCGTGGCTGTGGCTGTGATGCTAAGCGTCGGATGGACGACGACAAAATCCGCCTCAAGCTAACTCAGATGCAGCTGCAGACCCTGCAGAGGAATGGGTTGAGGCACACACCTGAGTTTAAAGCAAACCACAGCAAGCTACCATCTTACCTGCGCTCCTCCCATCCTAGCACACTTCTCAAACCAGAGGAACTCACATCAGTGCAGGAGACCTGGGAGTGGGGAGGCTGCAGCCATGACCTTCGCTTTGGTGTCCGCTTTTCCAGGGACTGGCTGGATTCCAGGGGCTCGTCTCGTGATATACATGCCCGAATGAAGATGCACAACAATCGAGTTGGCAGGCAGGTATGATGACAGGAAGGAAACATGCTTCCCAAATGGAAACAGTTTTACACCTATGTTTTAGTACAATGTAATTATAACCGTCTGACAGCAAACATGGTCTCACTCTTGCAAAAGATACACAACTAACAATTCAACTTAATTTGTATAAAAATTTAAGAAGGCTAACCCTTTAAAAAACTTGTGTTCTTTACTTTCATTACTACTAACTTTCCTGATTAGTTTCACTTCAGTAATAATTAATAGGAGTTACTGAATAATGTGCTTTAAGGTGAACAACTAAATAACAAGAATAACTATCTATGTACTGTTAATAACATGATGTTAAATCTTTACATCATATGGTTCATTAGATTTTAACTGATCAATCATAAATTCAGGTTTGCAATTCACCTTTAGATTTTTATAACAAGCACTATACTTATTTATTTTTTCTTGATATTTGTAACAAGAATCAGTAGAATGCAACAACTGCCATATTCTTTTAGAAAGTAGCCTACTTTAAGGGCACAATTGCTTAATACTGATGCAGATATCACTTTTTTTTAAACAGATAGTGACAGACAACATGAAAAAGAAGTGCAAATGTCATGGCACCTCAGGAAGCTGCCAGTTCAAGACCTGCTGGTATGTGTCTCCTGAGTTCCGGCTGGTGGGCTCCCTGCTGCGACAAAAGTACCAATCTGCTGTCTTCATCAACTCCCAGAACAAGAACAGCGGTGTGTTTAACCCACGTGTAGCAGCAGGAGCGGCCGGGTCGGAGCACGGCAGGCCTCGGCGACGCAGCCTCTCCGGGGAGCTGGTTTACTTTGAGAAATCCCCTGACTTCTGTGAGCGTGATGTGTCCGTGGACTCACCTGGCACTCAGGGCCGCATCTGCAACAAGAGTAGCCCAGGGATGGATGCGTGTGACTCGCTGTGCTGTGGCCGCGGACACAACATCCTGAAGCAGACGCGCAGTGAGCGCTGCCACTGCCGCTTCCACTGGTGCTGCTATGTGCTGTGTGATGAGTGTAGGGTCACAGAATGGGTCAACGTGTGCAAGTGAATGGCCCTCACCCTTGACCTAATCTTCGACTGGAAACATTGGACAAGTGGGGGCGAAAGGCATAAGCCTACGTCTCTCACACCAAGTGTGTGTTCAACAGTATCAGTTTAGCCACTTCTTCTTTCAGCCCTCTCATCTGGGTTCCATTTGCTTTGTGTGGCTGTTGTTATTCTCCAAATGCCAAGTCCAAAGGCTGAGGAGAGGAGTGACTCATGTCATTTGTCTTTGTTTCCCCTGTTTGGGCTCTTCAGCCATGAAAATGCCCCGAACGCCATCTGTGTTCTTCACAATAACAAGGCACAACAGCAGGAATGCATTACTGCTGAAAAGGAAAGGCAATGCCACCATATACAGTTATGTGTATATTTGGAAATGTGTGCTTAATGAAATGATCTCGCCATGACAAATCATTGCAAGTTGTGCTTATGTTCTTTTAGATGACAAACCTGGTACTATAAGCCAGGCAGTTTCAGAGAGAACAAAAAACATGCCTTTTCGCCCACTTGGTTGAATTTAATGTAAACTAGGACAGCTGTGATGTGAATATAACCTGTACCGATGGAGGTCGGACAGTAATGACTTGAATGCTTGTGCTTCCCATAGGTTTGCCCTCAATCTGATTAGAACCAGTAATGTTTAATCTCTTTCGGGATCTGCTTACTGTATTTGAGACCAAAATCAAGATCCTGCAGTGAATAAATACATTGCATTAGGCTGTGTGTAGAAAATTGCAGAAATGATAATCATTTTACAATGACACTGAGACACCGAGACATTTTTTTTTTTCAATTTTAACTTTTATATAAATGATGTTTAGTAAGAGTAATTATAATAAGACATGAATTGTCCCTTTGTCCCCCTTCAGAAAACTGTCCTGTGTTCAAATTTACTTCAGAAAGCTATTGTTTTTGGCAGGAGATTTCATGCTGGATGTTTTGTTCTTGTACAGTGGCTTCAGAACCAAGAATGTGTCTAAAGAACTGAGATGAATGATAAATTCAGGAATTAATCAGTATCTTGCAGAGCGTAGCTCAAAGCGGGCAGCCTGGTTTCCTTCGAGGCTGACGATTATAAGAGTGAACAAGATTGAGGAGGGGAACAACACCAGATCAGCTGTATGAACTTAACAGCTAGTTGACACTGTACCATGTGACTCTGAGGACAGTTGGTGCTTGTTTTGCATCTGTCAGTAAAAAAGACTGGAAGGAACACTGTGATTTAACTCAACACAGACCCAGCTAATGTCAAAGCAGTACTGAGACTTTAGACAGTGCATGCTTCAAATGATGTAAAAAATGTGAATAAACTATATGTTATTTTATAACATTTATCACTTATATTGTGGTTTATGCCACAGCGGGGTTGGCTGATCAAAGTGGACTGTTTTGATGTGTCCACGACTCTGTCTAGCTGAACTTGTGTGGTATTTAGCATCACAGTCAAGGAGATGGAGTGGTGTAGAATGATAAAGTGCTGGATCTCTGGTTTGTATTTCTTCATTCCTTTATCATTTCACCCTGGAGCTGCTGCAAAAGGGAATTTCCTGTCGCTGTTTCTCCCATGTGTGAGACAGAGAGGCTCAATATCTTTGGACCCCCCCTCCCAACCTGGCAGGGCTGTGCAGCCACTTACACACACAAAGCAGCATACTGACAGCAACTAGAATAATGACAACCAGATACTCCGAAATCAAAAGGAGAAAGGAGAAAACACAGGGCACAGATCTGATGCTGGGTAAGAATGTTGTTCAATTTGCCACCAGGGAAGATCTATGTAAGGGCAGATAGAGACACAGATAGGTAGATATATTGATATGTATATTCACGTTGCCTATAAGGTACATCAAAAGGGAGGGACACGGCTGCAAACATCTGCTTCTGGGCTCTGTGTCCAGCCTACCCTTATGCTTTTTTGATGTGGGACAAGGATAAAGAGAGAAAGGCAGAGAAAAAAACAAGGAGCCAGCTACCCAGAACATCAAAGCGATCGCCTCAACGTGCAAGTCCTCATTAGTTCTGCAAGCCTAACCAACCCGACTTGTGATTGTGTTTGCCGGGGTTCACTTTGGCAAACACTTCAGAGGAAAGGTTTCTTTAAATTATAACTCCCACCCCCACCACAAGCCGTACGCACTGTAAGTCCCCTGCCATAACCCCCACAAACTCCCAGCGCCCAGAATCACCACGCGCTCCCCCACTCACCACTCCACCCCATAATCTGGTGTGCAGCTGCAAACATCTGCTCCGGGCTCTCTCTCCTCTCTGAAACCACCGAACTGATAAACACATCTATCACAGAGCCTCTGACAGACGGTGCGGCATGTGAAACGACACTGGAAAAGACACTTTTGATTACATCAGAGCAATGTTTATGCAGGCACTGATGATTCTGATTCAGTAATGTGCCACTGTGAGATCATGCATAGGCTACTAGTTTACAGTAGCCTACAAATACATATGTAAAAAAAAAATAAAATACTGGGTTAAATGTGTTAAATTATAGAATGACCAAAAATTATATCTATATTTTTAGTGCATCTATATATTATCGCATGGAATGTCCTGCGTATGATACTTTCCCATATTAAAATGGAATGTATTGCAATACATTGTAAATATATTTCAAAATATAAATTGAATGTATGGTCAAATTTATTCAGTATATTACAGTTACCATAATCAGGTTCTATAAAGTTTCACAGCAAATCCTTAAAAAAAAAAATCCACACAAAGAGGCTCTTTTGCTCTCCTTCTAATGACTGAACACACTTCAGCCTGCCAAGTCCTGTCATTATTTATTTATTCAGTTCAGTCTTGGCTGAATAATTAAACACAGTGGATATGTCTGAGTCTGTTTGCCTCAGTAATGACCTACTGCATAGATTTTATTCTATAAAATCCACTGTAGACTACCCCAACAGGCTAAAAATACAACCTTCACAAAAATGCACCCAGATGAAATGTTGTATAATGTTGCTTTTACTTTCTGATAAAAAAAAAAACACATTGCCACAAACCATTTCTTGTCCTCATAGATATTAAACGCGTCCTGGGTACCATCCTGTGCATGTAATTACCAACATGGATGCAGAAGCATCACTTGAATGGTACGCTGATGCCTTGGATAATCTCGCGAGATCATAAGACAACGACGTTCTAATGCTGAATTGTGCGTGTAACGCCGTTATCGCGAGACTTGCGCGAGGCGATTGGACTTGTCCGGCGTCGTTGTCAGAGGTGAGTAGCTTCAAGGATATGTTGAATTTAAACAAAACGGATGTGAATTGAATCGCTGCTCATTAATATGCTCTTATGTTTTATACAGTAGGATAATAAATAGCAGAAAAAGGAGACAGAGGGTCTTTTTGCACCTTACCGGTAGGCTGTTTAGGCCACTAGAGCTGTCACAGCAGTGTGTGGGAAAGGTGTGAAATGTTTGGCGATGTACTGAGTGTAAATATGTTTATGTATTCAAATGTCGACCAAAAATAAACTATTGTCTGTTCTATAGGCTAAATAACAATGTCCTGTCACGCTTTGTAGCTTAATTTTTAATCTTTCTGAGTGCTTGGTGTGAAAGGAATAGCTTCTAATAGCTTTTAAATGATAATAGCCTCAGTCTCAGAAAAAAATAGTCCCAAACTGTATCTTTGCTTTCACTGTTGTGATGCCCTCAAGGATACATCTTCTGTACCTTTTAATATGTATCTATTACCTAGAAACGTGGATATACACCGATCAGCCGTAACACTGAGGCAGTGTGATGCTCTGGGCAATGTTCTGCTGGGAAATCTTGGGTCCTGGAATTCATGTGGATGTTACTTTGACATGTAGCACCTACCTAAACATTGCAGCAGACCAAGTACACCCCTTCATGGCATACATTCCCTAATGGCAGTGGCATCATTCAGCAGGATAATGCGCCCTGCCACACTGCAAAAATTATTAAGGAATGGTTTGAGGAACATGACAGAGAGTTCAAGGTGTTGACTTGGCCTCCAAATTCCCCAGATCTCAGTCTGATTGAGCATCTGTGGGATGTGCTGGACAAACAAGTCTGACCCATGGAGCCCCCACCTCGCAACTTACAGTACTTAAAGGATCTGCTGCTAACGTCTTGGTGGTAGATACCACAGCACACCTTCAGAGGTCTAGTGGAGTCCATGCCTCGACGAGTTAGAGCTGTTTCGGCGGCAGAAGGGGGAACTACACAGTATTAGGCAGGTGGTTTTAATGTTATGGCTGATCGGTGTAGTTTCCCTTTAAAATGCTTTAAGGTAAATGAGTTTTTAGAGTAAAGCTTTAAGGGTAATCTACATCAGTGGTTCTCAAAGTGGGGTCCGAGGATCCCCGGGGATCTGAGATTATTTTACATTTTGTTACAGTGGAGGCAATCACAACCCACCATTATCAAAGATCTATTTATTATCAAGTTCTCCTAGTTATTGTTTGACTGGTCACTTGAATTGAATGAGTTTAATCGAAAGCTCAGTAACTAACAAATTAATCAGAATCAGTCCTGTAGGCTCTAAGCTCTATGACTCCAACAAATAGCCAAAATATTACTGTAGACATTTAAATTATGAGCCTAATATTCATAGTTGTATTATATTCAGAGGAGTTCTGTGAAATTTATTTTATAGTTAAAGGCATGTTTGACTGCACAATCTTTAGGAATCCTGCACAGTAAAAGATACATACTAAGGGTACGACACCTGCGACAAGGAAACGTACAGAAAAAAGGTCCCCCTTTTTCTGAGAGTGTATAGGCTATTATGTAGAGGTCAGATTCTGTTCTTATTTTCTCTTTATCCACATGCATTATAATTTAAAGCCCCCTGTTCATATAAACATCCACCATATTTTCCATTCTAGTAACACAGCTAGCCTATCTAGTTACTGTCCGTCCTGTTAGATGAAAATTTGAAGTAAAACCACAGCAATTCCGTTTTGTCAGCGTATAATTCAACGCAAGCAAATGGACTTCAGTGTTCTTCAGTTGAAAGAAATAGCCTCAGAGCTCAGGCTCATCGTGGTGACACTCTTATGAGTCATATGAGGCTCACATTTTGGGTCATTTCTTACTGTAAAGATTAAGACAGCGAGTAATAATGTTACACTAAATCATTCCAGATGAGCTCACTGCTCTTTTTGTGCTCTTCTGTTGCTATGGCGATCAGTAATGCTGCTCGAAAGGGCCGAGACTTGAAATGATTTGTGGCCTTACTTTATTGTTTTAGCATATTCACCCAGCCATATACTATCATCAGATATATGTGCAATCCTTCTGTCTCGTCATACTTGCTACGCTTTTGTTGAAACGTTATCAAGCAAGGCTGCCTTTTTTTTTTTTTTTTTAAAGAAAAAGTACTGAAGCATATTTCCAATTCCAGTCGTTAGACATATAAACATACTTAACACCAGGTTTTTGGTTTCCACAGTACTTTTGGTTGCATTAGATCAGTTGTACACAGTATGTAAAGTGTGCCATCATAGTTTTTTCTCCTGTAGCAGGTTGTTAATGGCAACAAATGGGGTCATCTGTGTCCTGCTTGCACTCATGGCTAACTTTGCCGTTAAAGCTCTCTAACTGCAAACCAAGCTGTAGAGCTGACATCAGGAAAATTGATGCCCAGTACACCGCATTATAAAGTGTGGTCATCCCAGTTCAAGAAATAAAAGGTCTAACAAATATAACTTTCTGTATGTTCTTTATTCTGTCTTGCCATTTTTATGTTATGCGCAGTAAAATGATTTATCAAACAGTTTCTTTTGGTTTTGAGTTTGAAATTCCTGCATAATGAGAAACAACTTTCAGTTTAAAATATCAGGACTGTTAAGCAGTTTGCATAGTTTCATGATTTGCTCATTTTCAAAATCCATGTGGGGGAAAAATGTTTTGCCTGGGGCTTCGTGGTGTGAAGATCCACAGCAGTGTAAGATAATGGGCACTTAAAGTTCTGAGCTAGTTCATGGACATTTGTGAGTTCCAATCCCAGGATTGACATATTGTCAAGAAAAAAAACATGTTCTCTGTCTCACACATGGGAAAAATTGCAACAGCAACTCTTTTTTTATTTTAGCTCTCCAAGGTACAATCTAGTAATTGTGCCATTAAGATAAAAATGCAGCTTGTCATGTTACCACAAAACTCAAAGTCTTCTGTCCTAAAGACCTCCATGTGTCTGAAAAGTTAAAGTTACAGCTTCACCTCTGACTGTTACAAAGCGCTGACATTGGAGACTCCTTCCATTAATCCTAAACAAACATCTCACAGAAAACCTCACCATATCAACAATCACACACGCTATTAAATCAGTTTCTGTGGAGTGTCTGCCATACAGGTCCCTGTGTAAGCTGTTACTACAGAAATGATAATGAATTAGAATGAGCACATTAATATAAATATAATATAAACTACTGTTGCTATTATAGAAAGTCAACACTTTTGATCAGTCATATTCAAGCATTCAACAGTGCTGTGGATATAAGAATGAAGATATGTAAATGTCAGAATTTTTGTATTTTACTCATTCTACCAAAATGCATTTATATCAATAAGACTGATTCTCTAGAAATTTAGTAATGTACTCGAAACAAAAATCTATTATGAATGTTATTACACTAAATACAGTGCTTTTATTATATTTTCTATTAAAAAAGCTTTCATGTGTCTGAAAGATTTCATGTGTCTGAAAGAAGATCTTGTAAAAGTAAGGACTACATGGTAGGTCTCTCTGTAATAAGGACAGTATTTGACATCTTATTTTAGCAGGACTGTGGCTCTACAAATGAATATTTGACATAAGCTCATGATTGCTATTTAGTAACTCTTCATCTGATATCTTTTTTTAAGGAAAGGCCAGCCAGCTACCATGGGGAACATTTTTGGCAACCTCTTAAAGAGTCTTATAGGGAAAAAAGAGATGCGGATTTTGATGGTCGGCCTGGATGCAGCTGGGAAAACCACAATCCTGTACAAACTGAAGCTCGGAGAGATAGTCACAACGATTCCCACCATCGGTGCATTCACTTCTCAGACAACATAATTATGATCAATATTAGTTACATATATCTGATTAATTAGAAATCTTTCAGGAATAAGATTTTTTAAAACTTGTTGTCTGATAGCAGAGTTCCTGTTTGACTTTTTTCAGGGTTTAATGTGGAGACAGTGGAGTACAAGAACATCAGTTTCACAGTGTGGGATGTCGGTGGTCAGGACAAAATCAGGCCTTTGTGGCGACACTACTTTCAGAACACACAGGGTGAGTTCATTGTAGCTTCATACCTCACATCATCTCTACATCTTATATAATCCCAAGAATAACTGGCAAGAATAATTTAAGTCTTCTTCCCTCCACTCTACACTGCTTCCCAATCCTATTATATAACCACTACTTGTGTGTAATAGTGCAACAGTGTGCTTCCTTCTTAATTTTAATTTAAACGCACATATGACATATGTAATACCCTTGTGTAACAGTATTAATAGAGCATGCAAATGTAAAACAGTGACAAAGGGAACCAACAGCAATGTATTACACTGGTACTGTTTTTATCCATGTTGGTGTAATGTATCATTACTGTACAAACACTTTGCATCTACAGGGTAATTCTAAATTATTATTTTAAATAACATTGACAGTGTAATTTCAGTAGTATTTTGACAGTTTGCCTCTCTGTATTTGGTCAGGCCTGATATTCGTGGTGGACAGTAATGACCGAGAGAGGGTGAATGAGGCCAGAGAAGAGCTGATGAGGATGCTCGCTGAAGATGAACTGAGAGATGCAGTGCTGCTGGTGTTTGCTAACAAGCAGGCAAGAGACATTTTCCCCTCACCTCGAGATTGTGTGGGCGATGTTTTTTTAAGGGCTGTCAAGGTTTCCCTAGTCAAAATCTTTTTCATGTTGCTCTCAGGATTGCAAGTTCTTTCAGACTTGATCATCCTGTACATTAGGTATGTGTTCTATACAAATACAGATACAAATAGGAACAAGCAGGAGGTTTTTACTTTCTTGTGAGTGTGAGCAAGCAGTCAGATATGAAACTTGCAAGACAAAGAAACACCACATTCAATGACATAAACATTTGGTGCTGCACAATGTATTTACAGCATTCAAATATACTTATTTCAGCATTCCACCATTCTTAGTAACTGTCTGGTGAGGGTCACAAGGGTTTAATTTAGGCTGTTATTTTGTTTATATTTTGGGAAATAGAAAAACTAAATTTGATAGAAATTATTGCATGCGGGAACAAACAAAACGATTAACTGTGCAAGCAAGATTGTAAATGAGACCAGTTATGAACTCAAGTGATGTAGTTGAGGTTGACACCATGAGGACAGTGCTGGCATTTGTACCTCTGGGTTTTCTTTTCATTGTGTTCCCAAGGGCATAGTGGTAGGGTTCAGATTTAATTTTAAAAAAAACAAAAAAAAAACAAAGAAAGCCAATAACCCACTTTTTGCTTTCAGCCACGTCCACTTTGGGTTTAAATCCAAACCCAGACAAAGATATTTGGAGCACAAGACAGATATACATATTGCATTACAGCACTAGGGTACATATTTTATCATTATCCGTATTTGTTCACAAACTGACACTGATCAAAATTATATGAAATAACATCAATAATTCTAAAGTGATATTCATATTAGCCATATTAGTATTGATTGAAGTATTCATCTATTTTCAGTGTCCTTGATTTAGTTTCTGTAAACAATTCCGCCATGTTCATCCATGTCGGTGCTACCCATCCACTATAGTTCAGAAAATCTCTAATATCTTCTTTGTTTTAAATAACAACTATCTCTGACATTTGAGACACTTACTCTTGTCTCACCCACTCTTCTCCTCACCCTGATCTGTAGGATCTGCCAAACGCCATGAACGCAGCAGAGATCACTGACAAGCTGGGCCTTCACTCACTTCGCCACCGTAACTGGTACATCCAGGCCACTTGCGCCACCAGCGGTGACGGCCTGTACGAAGGCCTCGACTGGCTGGCCAACCAGCTCAAGAACAAGAAGTGAGGCGAATCTGTGGACAGCTGAGCTGCAGCTCATCAGGGAGCACCAGTGGGTTTCTTTTACTGTGTTTACAAGATGAGAGTGGAAAGAGCAGGCCGGCTCAGAGTCCAGCTGCGTAGCCTGTACTTTTCATACTTTGTAAAAATGTCACTTTAAACCCCCACTCCCATTTTGATGAATCTACTATGATATATAATGATAGAAAAATAAGTAGCACGTCTCCATATCATATTTTTGAAGGGTGTGAATTGAAGTGATTCAGCAAACAATAATAAGGGATGATGCTGATTTTTTGTTGTTACTGTGGTATTGAGGCTGTAGTGTTAAATGCAGGTCATTTAAACTATTATAACGTGCTGCCCTAACGGCTCAGAGATCTTATCTATAGGAAATAAATTGAACTGAATGAAGCGCAGAACGATCCAAGAATGCTAGATGTGTTTCTATTTTATATGTTTTTGTTAGAGTAATGCTTTTGAGGTTTTAGAGTAACACTCTGTGTATTATTAGCATTTAGATTTGTGGTGAAACAGTAATACATTTTGACTGCTTGCGTATATTGCCCTGTTTTGAGTGGGCCTCTGCGAGTTTATGCACAGATAGATGACATGATCACTACTCGATTTTATTTATTTATTTATTTATTTATTTTCGCATGTAGACATTGACTTGACAGAATGATACAGTGGCTGCACATTTCTTGGCTCATCAGTTACACGTCAGTCAAAACGATTTACTGTTTTTGCATGTTGCCTCTCTGGCGTGGTAGTCTGTGCTCTGCTTTTTCATTAAATCTGTTGCATGTGTTTATTAGATGCTGTGCATTACACAAGAGTAGCTCTCTCTAGCTCCAGGAGAGGTCTAGCTGTTCTTTGAGTTCTTTAGAGGGTTAGAAGCCACTGTATTCATATCACTCATCATATATTGGTGAATGAGAACAATGATTTGTAGTATCTGAAAAGAAATTTGTATTAAGTCATGTGCTCCTGATCAAAACATGTTTTTTTTAAAAGCATCGTCCATAATTTCCGTAGTGATGCTGAGATTCTAATGGTTAAATCAAACAATTCATTCAACAATGCTGTGTTACAACAGAGCATCTCACAGGACCTCAGCATGTCTCTCTGCTCGACTGTTTACTTTCTCACTGAACTTCTTAACTTATCCTACTGCTGCCCCATGAACAATCATTATACAGCATGGTTTAAACACATTTTTCCACTAAAACATAATTATCAGCCATTCCACTCATGACACCACAAAAAGTGATTTTTTTTCTTCATTTGTTTATTTATTAGTGACCTTTATATTAGTGGAAGATTAAATATAATGGGCAGCTGAACCACTATTTATTTGTACCAATTGTACAAATCAAGTTAGAACCACTTACTTAACATGCTGATAAGATGATTGACTGCCATTAATACAATGTATCTACCTATGTGAATATACCCAATAATTTATTGAACAAAACTATCCAATAAACTCTCTGTGACAAAAAAGGAGCACTTCATTTATTCCTCAGAAAAGATTTGCATGAAATGCCATATAGATTACAATATTTAAAAAATATTGTAACCAAATATTTTAAGTTTTGCTGACAGAGCGGCAACAAAAAGTGAAATGCTGCATTTTAAAACCTACCTTTAGAAACTGGGCTGAAAACGATATTTTCATTTATTGTCCAAAAAAAAAAAACCTTGATACCAGCTATATCAGAAATGTTTATTGATTTCATTTATCAGTATAATATCATCATGTTGCTCAGCTATAAGTTTTAGTGTTGCTGTGTTTATTATTTATCAGGTTAGTTGGAGCATTCAGTTTGTGGGATGTGGAGCTGTGTTACTACACATTTCATCCTTCTCATGGTTTAGTATTTAATTAGAAAATGTGCCTCTTTATTTAATAACATTGTGTGACACCACAGAAAGCCATAAATCTTTTCTTAAAGTATGCTGCCATGGTTACAGAAAGAGTAGCTATATACCTGCACTTCTCATCTCTTTTTAAACCTTTTTTAACTACTCTCTGCCAACATTAATCACTAACTTGGAAAATTCTAGCAGTGGGAATTGTGAAAATCCTCTCACCAAGGTGCCCAGTGTCTCGCCTTCTCTGTTTTCCCTGGCTTATCCCACACACACATGCACACACACACACCTCCCTGCTTGCCCTCACAGTGTGTCTCCAGGGGTGTGACAGCAGTATGTGGGTCAGGGCAGCTCTCTCCGGGCTGCCAGCCCCCGATGCCCCCTGCAGGCGGTGCACAATAGCGGCACCGCGGCGGGTGCCATTGCTGGGATTCCCTCTCGTAACCGGGGCGCTCTCGCCCAGGGCACAGACACACTGGCAGCAGTGCAGCAATCAATTCATCAATGTGTGATGGGAGCACGGGGTGCTGAAGCTCAGCCAGCCCACCCCCATAGCCAGACCCTGGCCACCAGCGCTGAGCCTGCAATAACGACCTGGAGTGGTGTGTTAGTAGTGCATGGAAATGTGGATCATTTAGAGGGCAAGGGGGCCAGCATGGAGCTGATTGCTCTAATAGTACTGCAATATTCCACTTTAACGATCATTTGAGGGTTAAAGAAGCAGGCGGAATTACCAGACCTGGGGGTAAATGTGGTGAAAAGCACAAACCCAACTGATTCTAAAGGGTTGACAATATTTCAAAAGTGGTACATGTATATTTTGTCAACAAGCTTAATTTAATGGTGATGTACCATTAAGACTATTACATGTTAAATGTCTAATGTCTCTTCCCACAGTGCTTTGAATAATCTGAATCTGTTAAGAAGTTTGCCTTATGTTATCAACAACAGTGTCAGATAAAAATAATATAATATATATAATATGATAGAATATAAGAAATAAAATATAAGATTTTAAGATGTAAACATATTTAGATTTATTGTCACATTCATAGTTTACATAATGTTCACAATAACAGAAAGTAAGTTATAACATAAATTATGAGTGAATTTCTTAAGTTGCACAGAGCTCCTACAACAAAGTTAAATAAGAATAAGAGATAATATGAGGTAAGGGGAAAATAAAACACATTGGTAAAAAATAAAATAAAATAGAGAGTTACAATGTATGCTGTGTGCATAATAAAAAAAATACATACTAGTAGAACTGTACAGTATGGTATAAGAATCCTGGTATCAGCATTTATATGATAGTTGATGTGTGGAAGTGGAAAAATGGATTTAAGAGTGACACTGGTAAAGCTACAGGTGCTGAACATCAACAGCTGAAAAGCTAAATGTGATTAAATTCTGCACAATGGTTGAACCACAATGAATTGCACTTAAGGACTATGCATTGCGTGTGTATTCCATATAATATAATGGATGGTGTACAACATGTAACAAGTTAAAATTCTAAGTTTTATTATGACATACTGCCATACTGATGGATAGCTCTTTACTTTCAGCTCACAGTATGTGCTCAGTGGGCTGCTTTATCTTACTTCACTTCATCTACTAGTGACAGTACTACAGTGCTAATACCGCCCCCTAGTGGACAGATTGGGACATGACATGTTTTATAAACAGATATAGATAGATAGATAGATAGATAGATAGATAGATAGACCATGTTAGGGAATTTTTTTTTTCGTACTGAATACGACACATTATAAACAAGTGGTTGTTTTTGGTAGAAAAGCAGTTTTTTGTTTGTTTTTTTTTAATAATCAGAGACGAATGAAGAGGAACAAGTGCAGTAGCTACATTTCTCATATGGACAACATGCCTTGAAGAAATATTTACTATGTACATGATATGATAATACATAATTAAAAAAAAAAATCAACAAAATAACGATTGAAAAAAACCTACTGAAGTCTTCTTGTTGTATAAAATTTAAAACTAATTACGGATTATACTACAGAAGTAGGCCTGACACTTTAAAAGTAACGTTGCTACATTAAATATAGATAAAATAACAGGTTTGATTTTAGAAGAACAATTCCACAACATGTAGTTTGGTTGCAGTAAAACAGAAGAATAGCTGAGAATTTAATCACTATAAAAAGCTTTACAAGTAAATCCTCATTGAAGCTGATTTTATAGCGTAGCGTGAGACTTCTCACTGACTTTATAATATAGCTGAATGTACAACTGAGACATTTTCTGTGAAGGATACTACAAAAGAAAGCTGTATTATTAATGCAGTCAGGGATGGTGAACAAACTGGGCCCGTTAATCCGAAATGAAGCTAAACCGATATTGTTCCTTCTACTACAGACAGCGGTCGCTGCACGGACAGAGTTGACATGGATAACTCTCTACCGCCAATGTTTATGTAGTAAATTGGATATAACTGTTGTTTTTGCACTTCGTGTGTCACATTTTGGTGCAGTTTTGCTTCAGTTATTCACAAACCTCCATTTTTTAACTAGCCAAAAATGCAAATATTACGAATGGAAAGCATGGTAATATTTGTAAACTAGGCCTTG
Source organism: Pangasianodon hypophthalmus (assembly GCF_027358585.1). Classification (NCBI taxonomy): domain Eukaryota; kingdom Metazoa; phylum Chordata; class Actinopteri; order Siluriformes; family Pangasiidae; genus Pangasianodon; species Pangasianodon hypophthalmus. The sequence goes on from NC_069725.1 coordinate 6,413,101, forward strand.
CGGCGCCTCGGTTTTTCCCACGGACTCTATCCGGCATGACGCTCCCGGGCCTCGGCCACCAGCGACACTCCACACTCGGTAAGACCCGACAGCGACTGCGCCTTCTACGCGCTTTGTCTTTTGCAAGACCCTGCCGCTACGCGACACATTTTCTCACTTATTTTCAGCCGAAATATAGCAATAGCACCCAGTCTGGAATTCAGTAGTTTTAGTTCAAAAGTTGCACAGCTAACTTTAATGTGAAACATAAAGTTAGCCAGCGCGGCTAATTAATAGCTTAGCTTACGTCAATGCGCACTATTAGCCTGCTAGCTAGTTATCTCAGTTCCTTCGCCGTAAGTAGTTAGCTAACTAGAAAAGTGTTTTAACTATTAAGTTACGCATTTAAATCACCCAATACAGTTATAACATTCAAATATATATATATGAATAGATATATACCATATAGTTAGCGTATAATACTAGCGAGTGGCCAAAATGCTAATTGTTTGCTAGCTAGCTGGTTCGCCGTATTTATTGTTTACAGTTTGTTGAGGCTCCAGCTAAAGTAAGCGGGTTAGTTACTTAGATCTATTTGTAGGTTAGATAAAATAGCGCCTGATTTTAATATAAATGCATATTGACTTAGTGCACTACTTTTTTGTTTTTAATTATATTTGTTCTTGCCGATTTTAATTGTTCCATCGATAGTTACCATCACACGCGTGGTCCTGTTATCATTCGATTATCAATGAACACATAGTAGACTGCTAGCTAGCACATGGACGGGAGCTAAAGCTTTGTGCAACTTACTCACTGAAATGAAATAAAAACTACAAATGTTTCAAACGCGCGAAACGACGTCTGTAATAAGTTCTTAACATTTTCTGTTGTAATCAGAGGCTCCTGTGTGATGCAGTGAGTCTTGTAAGGGAAGCAGACAAACAGCTGATCAGCTCAGTGTTTATGTTCCTGTTGCAGACTGTGCTTGTGGGTGTAGGATAAGTATAAATGATTTAATCACATGCAGTAGAGCTTGATTGTGTACATGATCTTAATGATGTTTCATTACTGTCTCAACAGGTGCTAAATAGTGGCATGTACCGGGTGCTGAGTTTATCTAAAGTGGTGACGGAAGCCCAGCTTTGTGATCTGCATTCATTTATATAACACATTGCAGTGTATCTGACTCATTCAGGAATACAGACTGATTGAGTGAGTTGGGATATTGAACTGGAACTGGGTACGCTGAAGTGCCACCCCGAAAACATCAAGTTTAAGGCCTCTGGTGCTGAAATAGTCTGTCCACACCTTCAACATGGCCTCCGTTCCAGTGTATTGCTTGTGCCGACTTCCTTACGATGTCACACGCTTCATGATTGAGTGTGATGTTTGTCAGGACTGGTTTCATGGAAGGTAGGTGACATCTTGTATTTAACACTTTAAACCTCATCAGGCATGTTAATCTGTCTTACAGTAATGTTGTTTTGGTTATAGCTGTGTTGGAGTGGAAGAAGATAAAGCAGCAGACATTGACCTGTACCATTGCCCTAACTGTCAAGTGACACATGGACCCTCCGTCAGTAAGTATCTCCATTTATTTCCCCCATTTGCTCTGAGTAAGTCATAATCTATTCCCATTTTCCTAATAGTAACTTCAAATGAAACCACTGGCTGTAAGAAGGAAGCGTACACTAAGTCATCCCTGTTTTTGTTTCTCTTGTAGTGCGCAAGCGGCGTGGGGGTTCCAAGCAGACTGATGGTTCGGGAGGCAGGAGAGATTCAGGGCGACCTGTGAAGACTGGGAGTGCTCAGTTTGTTCGTGAGTTACGCAGCCGCACTTTTCCCAGGTAATTTGTGTTCGTTTGTTGTCCCTGTCGTCAATCCTGAGAAAGCAAACTAGGGATGTGCAAAAGTACATATTTTCAAAATCAATTAGTTTCTGTATAATCAGGCTGGCTTAAAACCACATGACTTTGGTCTAATGTCATATCCGTGTATATGTGTACACATCATATGTGCCATCACACTTGCACATAACATGAACATATCGACTAGTCAGCAGAAAATGGAAAAAAAAAAGTCTCATATTTCATCGTAGAATGAATGGAAGAAGTGAAGTGATTGCTTATTTCTCGGTTCTAAATTTAGAATTACAGATATTGTACCATTAAAATATTAAATTTGACCAGACTGAAGACAGATAAGGATTTTTCGCATTTTCTCCGCAGAAAAAAACAAGTCAAAGATGATGCAGTTATTCTATATTGAATAAGTATGTATATATAAACTAACTCCACCCACTGCATACCACTTCTGAAATTCAGTTTAGTTTTTACTATCAAACTTTCCCCAGATGCTCATATAGTTATATAACTCTAAAACAATAAAATTTGTTAAATGTAGTGTAAGCACTGTGTTGACAAGTGGAACAGCAGCTCAACACTTCTCTTTCTTAACTTGCTGCACAATAGCATGAAAGCGATGCAAAACAGTTTTCAATTTGCCAAATGGCTTTTGTACATAGGAAGTTCAGTTACTGAGATGTTCTAAGACCTTTGATACTTTGTGCTTTGAGAACACCTTTTAATAAATACAATTTAGTATAGAGCATTGAGGAATAACACAAGAAATTGGTGTTAAAGAGTAGATTTGCATATGACATGATTTCATATTTAATATCATATGTAAATGTGTTATTTTCAAAACAATGTATTTCACTACAAGCGTAAATGTTAAAATCATATCAGGAGGCTATCCAAATAAAAGTCGCACAAAATAAGCGATTGTAAACGCTCTGTTATTTTGTATGTTTTAGTGCTGATGAAGTCCTGCTGAAGCCGACAGGAGCCCAGCTCACAGTGGACTTTCTGGAGGAGCGCTCCTTCAGTGTTCCAGTCCTGGTCTTGAGGAGGGATGGATTAGGCATGAGTCTGCCTCCTGCGTCTTTCTCTGTGTCCGATGTTGAACACTACATCGGTAATTAGCCTTATCCATTCCAGTGCTGTTTACTGATGTCAGACTTGCTATATGGTTATTTTATGGAATGTTGCTGATGTGCTTTATTTTGTTGTAGGAAGCGATAAAGAAATCGATGTGATTGATGTGATACGTCAGGCGGACCTGAAGATGAAACTTGGGGATTTTGTAGAGTACTATAATAGCCCCAACCGAGACAGAGTGCTCAATGTGATAAGCCTGGAGTTTTCGGACACTAGGTATGCAGATTCATTTGGTACCTCATGGAATTTTTGATATATAGTATAAAAATAAATTTACTTGTTCGTTGAGCAGTGCAATTCCCCACGGCTTGGCAACAAATCTCAATATAGAACTGTGTGCGTGTGTCTGTCTGTGGCTTTCCCGTCACATAACTCTGCCCATGAAAGTAGAAGGTTCTGTACAGTTTATTGTTTGGAGATTTGATCGGCACAATTAGTGAAAATACTACTCATAATTTAAACAAAATAAATTAGAAATGAATCTGGGGATCTCTCAGTTGATGTTAACATGCTTTGTTTCTCTCTCAATTGATTTTTCAAGTACAAGACACAATGAGTTGGTTTTAATGGAAGTGCATACACTGAAAAACAAATGTGCCAATACTTTAAACTTTAGTGAAAATGACATTTGACATCAGACATCAGAAAATGACATGAGTAGATGTCATGTCATGTAGACATTTGTGAGCAAACATTACCAGACAATGTTTAAAAAAAGCCAACAACTCACGAAGCCATGCATGTGTGACTGAATCTCAGATGTCTTTCTATGCTGTTAGGGCATTGAGTAGTGTGTTTAGCACCATTAGTTTGTATTCTGTGTAGCAGGCAGAAAAAGGGAACAAGAATCCATTTTGAATCTAGGTATTTGCCCTACAAAATGGCAGATTTTACTTGGGTTACAGGGATTAAATCTAAATAGCGCTAAGAAACTTTATTGTGAAAAGAATCCGCAGTAAAATGAATCATAAACATTAAGCAGCTATTTAAAATAGTGATGTGCCAGAAACCTCATATTTTTGTGTGTGGTAGGTTGTCTAACCTCGTAGAGACCCCAAAGATTGTGAGGAAACTATCATGGGTGGAAAACCTCTGGCCAGAAGAGTCTGTGTTTGAGAGGCCAAATGTGCAGAAGTACTGCCTGATGGGGGTGAAGGACAGCTACACTGACTTCCACATTGATTTTGGAGGAACGTCTGTGTGGTACCATGTGCTACGGGTAAGGCACATTTACTTAATTATAGTAAAAGAGCTGTTCAAACCTTAAAACATTTTATGTGTCCATAAAAATTTTTTAAAAAAAGTTTTAAAGCATTTTAATTATTTAGAGAATTGGTGTGTGTGTTTGACTCAGGGTGAGAAGATTTTCTACCTGATCCGTCCGACTCCTGCTAACCTGGCACTGTTTGAGCGCTGGAGCTCCTCCTCTAATCAGAATGAGCTCTTCTTTGGGGACCAAGTGGACATGTGCTACAAGTGCTCACTCAAGCAAGGAAACACTCTGTTTATTCCAACTGGTATAAAGCATTCCTGTGATTTTTGTGATTCTTGAATTAATCAAAAGTTATTTGACTTAAGCCATGCTTCAGCTAAAGTTCCAGTTTTTCCATAGGGAATGTACAGTAGTGCTGTGCACATTTCCTAATTAATGCAGTTGTTCAGTAAACAGATAAGTAGGCCCTACTGGCGTGCTGGCATATTCACTTCAGTGTTCATCAGGAAAATCTGTTGTTTTAATTTTTTAGGTTTTATATGATGTGTCCTGTGGTATTTTGTCTTCTGTCAGGATGGATCCATGCAGTTCTTACTCCTGTTGACTGCCTGGCATTTGGTGGAAATTTTCTTCACAGCCTTAACATTGACATGCAGCTTCGGTAAGGTGTTAATCTACTCATTCAAATATTTAGTTGGGTATGTTACTGTTATTAACATGATTAACATACGAAATCATTTTCTGCTGGGTTTTTTTTTTTTCGTGTTTTTCTCAGAGCATACGAAATAGAGAAGAGACTCAGCACAGCAGACTTGTTTAAGTTTCCTAACTTTGAGACCGTGTGCTGGTATGTTGGCAAGCACCTCCTTGACACTTTCAGAGGTAAGACATTCCAGAAATTTGTTAAATATCTGTTAAAAAGATATAGAGCGTGGCCTTTCCCTGCTTGTTATATTGCAACAAAAATAACCAAGCAGAACCATCCTAAAGAAGATTATAAAATAGAACTTAAATTGATGATTTCTAGTATTGTCAAATAATCAAGGATTACTGAAGCTGACCCTGTTCCACTGAATAGTTGTTCTTATGTTGCTGTTTGTTCCTATGTAGGTCTGAGGGAAAATCGACGGCATCCTGCCTCTTATCTGGTCAATGGAGCCAAGGCTCTCAATAATGCCTTCCGAAGCTGGACACGCAAAGAGGTTATCTGTCACAATCACCTAGAATTGAAAGTTTCAGTTTTTATTACTAGGCTTATATAGTGCAGAAATTTCGCACACAACACACGCACCCTACAACTGCACTAAATATTGGTATTTGCTCAGTGCCTGTGGCAGCACTGTGTAAGCGCCATTTTGTGACACAGTTCCCCAACCGCAAATTGGCACAGTAGCTCAAGACAGCACAGGTAAAGGTTTAAACTTAAAAATATAAACTTAACACTCACTCACCCAGATAAAAAATTATCAATCTTCAGCAGTTTGTTATGGCATTAATGTTATAGTTTTTAGACACCTAGATTGACTTAACTAAAAAGCAGTTTGTTCGTTTACTTTTTGCTCTTCAGTCCTTGGCTGAGCATGAGGATGAGATCCCAGAAACCATTAAGACCCAACAGCTGGTGAAGGACCTGGCTAAAGAGATACGACTTGTAGAGGTAAGGATCACTCTGTGTTCAGTAAATGTGTGGGAATGCACTGAATTTTTGGAGTTTTAAATGCCTGATGGTTTTTAATGGAGTTAAGTATGTATTTATATGTTTATCTCTTGACAGGACATCTTCCAGCAGAATATAAACAGAAGTGGGGCTCCCTTCGGTGGCTCACAGGCCCTTCCTTCTGCTCACCCCAAACCTCCATTAACCACTCCTCTCAACCCTGGCAGACCTCCAGGTAAAAAAAGAGGCCCAAAACCCAAGGAACTGCCTGGTGATGGGGGTGTCGGCCCTCCAGGGGTCAAGAAAAAAGGGCAGAAAGGGAAGGAGATGAAGATGGAGGCAGGAGAGCTGGATCTGCTTGAGATTCATACTAAACACACCTTGAAGAAATTTCAACCAGGAAATAAAGCCAAAAACAAGAGCAAGGTAGCATGCAAATCACATGAAAACAGAGCTAAAGAGACTTTAACAAAGTCTTTGGATTGGGCAAATCCTCTGATGCCCTATAGGTTGTCAGTTTTTTCAGTGTTTGTTTCTTTCCAAAAGATGGACCTGTCGGGTGCCTGTGTAGAAGACTTTGAAGGGAAAATAAATAAGAGCAAGCTTAAACTTGTTCTCACCAATGGCAAGATACAAGGGTATGACTGGGCCTTTATCAACAACAGTATTATAATCCTGTTGCACTACTATAGTGATGGAGTTTTCTGTTCTATATCGCTCTCATTTGCTGTCCTTTTAGGAAGAAGGGGGGGCGCGCTGGTAACACTAATGGAGCAGGACGCACTGCTCAGTTCCAGCCTCTAACAAGCAGCTCAGCTCTTTCATCAGACTTTGACTCTGAAGATGAGCTTCAGATAGATGAAAGTCCTCCTCCTCGCCGCCGGCCAGTTGTACCCAGCAAAAAGAAACTGGCTGGTACGATCATGCGTTTTGTTTTTTTGTTCTTTTTTCTTTGTGATATACAGTTATTTTTGTTTATCTAATATCAAGATATATGCCAATACCGCTCTGCAGTAGGTCTTCCCAGGAAACTACCACGAGCAAAACCATGCTCAGACCCACACCGCATCAGAGAGCCTGGGGAGGTGGACTTTGACATTGAGGTAAAGTCACTGAGCTTAGTTCTTTTGTATAAGCTATAGAGTAACATGGTAGAGCTGCAAAAAATATATTGCCTGGAGTACATTTTTCTTGTGTCACTCAGGAGGATTACACCACAGATGAAGAGATGCTCACTGTCCAAGGATTAAAGGCAGGAGCAGGAGGAATCCTGGACTTGCTTAAGGCTAGCAAACAGGTAGCTGGCCTGGACCCCGCCCTCAGGTGCAGAATTAACTACAACTTTTGCCATTAACTTTTGGACTATAAAAGTGAATTTTACGCTAATACACAATTTTTGGAAATGAGATCCAAAAATGATTGCAAAATTATTCTTTTTGACTTTAAATTTAAGTTAATGTTTCACAATACAGGTATCTGTTATAAAATACATGATTCATTTTGTTTTTTAATATAAATTGCAGTGAAACAAATGAGAGAACAAATGTACAAAAAAAACTTTGCAATTAACAATTGGACTCGACAATATTTAACAATACATAGACCCTTGTACTAGCAGGGTCGTGATGGTAACGCGTTTCTCATTGATAAAACTGGTTTCCTATTTTTTTTCCATTCCACTTTTCTTTTCATCCCCGAAACATCTCAGAAGCTGAATATTGCCTGAATATTTCTACTGGTTGACAAATTATTTCCAGGGTCTTATTTTGACTGATAGACCACTCACCACCAAGACTTGCTTGGTGAATAAAAATACATCTCAGCATAATTTGGTGTGCCAGATGCATTTGTTTAAGCATCCACTGAGGATTGTGAAGTACATTGAGAAAAATGGGACCAAAGTTAAACTGCTTAAATTATATCATCGCTTGTTTCTTTTTGTGTTTTGTAGCGAGGAAGCGCCAGCCTCTCCCAGTACCCGTGATGCCATCCAGGGCATGCTATCCATGGCCAACCCTCCTTCTTCTTCTTCCTCATCCTCTTCCTCTTCCTCTGCCTCCTCCTCTCCTTTGTCTTTGTCTGGAGGGGGTGAGAGGTTGGGCACAATGAAGGACAAAGCCAGGAGGGCCATGTGGGTGGGTGGTGCAGAGAAGAAGAGTGAGAAGAAGACCATCATCCAAAGGCCAGGCAAGCGGCCCATTAAACGGCCTGCCAGGCACCTCAGTGATGACGACAGTCCCGATGAGCAGGAGACGCTGGGAACCTGTTTTAAAGACTCTGATTATGGTGGGTACAGACTACCCCAGATGTCGTAACCACACCGCTTTAGCAGCATTGTGGCCAAGCTTGCAGTGCATTCCCAGCTGTACATGGTTAATGTCTTGTTTGCTTGGATTCTAACTGTTAACTTCTAGCAATAAACACTACAAAAATACAATACGCATACTGGGCAGTCTAGTCACGTAATGACTAATGACTGTGGAAAATTTGGATTGAAGAATTTAATACTCCGTGCTGCTCCTGCATAATGCTTATGACTCCTGCACAGTGTGACTTGAGGTGTAGCATTTCTGGTGTTAAATGGGCTTTACAGCTTTGTCATGTATGGACAGTCATTCACTTTAGTGCTCACACTCATAACAGCCCTTTTGATTCCTGTTAGAATTGTTTCATTTAAGTTCCTCTTCTGTAAATGCTTTTATATTTTATTATATTATATTTTTCCCCTTTCTTTAGTGTACCCTTCCTTAGAGTCAGATGAGGAAGAACACACACTGAAGTCCAAAATGAAGAGAAAGAGAAACTGGGATGATACACCATGGAGTCCTAAAGGTACTAGCCTGCAATAATAGCAATAATATTGTAGTCAATGATTTCATTAGGATTCTCTTATAGCTACCCAAGCATATACGTAATTGACAGAATTTCTGTTGCTGCTTCTTCGATATCAGCTCGTGTGACTCCCACCCTGCCTAAGCAGGAGCGGCCAGTGAGGGAGGGTGCCCGAGTTGCATCTGTCGAGACCGGGCTTGCTGCCGCTGCTGCCAAACTGGCACAACAGGTGAGCACGAAGCAGCCAAGCAGCCACTGGATTTACAAATAAAGTGCTGCCTGCTGATTTTCTTTCTTTGATATTAGGAGCAACAGAAGACTACAACAAAGAGAAAATACACAAAAAAGAAGATCCCTCAAGAAAAAGGGCATTCAACAGCATCCCATCTCCAGATACAGCCAGACTCAATGTCACCACCGCTGCCTCCAGAGCCTCTGGTGGACTGTATCACAGAGGAGAGGAGAGTAGAGACGTACTCAGCCAGCCTGCTGGACCATGAATACACAGCAGGCCCGGGCCCATTCGGCCCAGGTGGCCCCAGAGGGAGCGCTGCAATGGCTCCAGGTGTTTTCCTCACCTCCAGACGACCCTCTCTCTCACCGCAGAACAGCAGCAGCTACTCCCCCTCTGCACCCTCACCTGCTGGGATGGCAAGTCCTGGGGCTGCTGGGGTAGGACAAGGTAAGAGCTAGAGGCTGTTAGCAATGGGCCGTGCAGCACTAAATTCGTATCATTACACGTTTGGAGTCTAGATTAGCATATTAAATTTGTAGCATTTGTGTTTATGTATTTTCTTGAATTTGAAAGCATGCATAAATGTTTTTTTTTTTTTTTTAAATTAAACCCCAAATTGGGTTAAATTGTTTCACCCATTCATTTCAGTTCGTAGGTGTGTCGGTATAACTCATTAACCAATAACAGCACATCTGGTTTTAGGAAACCAAAATATCCCAAACTTACATGTAGTCACTAAGTGGAGTAGTGGTAACTCAATGGTTAAGACATTGGATTACTGATTGGAAGGTTGTATGTTCAAATCCCAGCACTGCCACTGCTGGGCCCTTGAGCAAGGCCCTTAACCCTCAGCTGCTCTGGATAAGGGCATCTGCCAAATGCCATAAACGTAATCAGGGCTCATTTTAAATTCCTTTTGGATAAAAGTGTCTGAAATGCAAATTGCTGAAAAAAATGCAAATAATTGTTTCCCTCCTTACAGGGAAACGCCCAAAGAAAGGACTTGCCACAGCTAAACAGAGACTGGGAAAGATTTTGAAAATACACCGCAATGGCAAACTTCTTCTGTAGAGATCACTGGGAAAGGTGAGATGTGGTGATGTTCTCAGGAGAAGCAGGAGAGGGAAGGGACAAACATGGAAGAAAAGGGGAAAGACAAATGGTTGGATATTGTTGTTGGAGAACAAAGGACAGACTGATTTTTTTTTTTTTTTAATTATTATAATTGTGACCTGTTTCATGTAAAATATTCTTTTCATCAATTGTAAGTTCAATACCTCCTTTTAGCGTGCATTTTTATTACTCTTTTATTTAACATATTAGCCTTTTATGTCTTCATTTAAAGAGTTATTACTTATGCATTCTGTAAGAGAAGTTGAGGCTCTTAAGCACTTCAGGGGTTAGTGCGGATATGGCTTCAGTCTTCATTGCTGTAATATGACTTTTGGGTTACATAATTGCTATGTATATCGATTGAAATGATTGAAACGAGACCTCTGCACTTGCAGTTAATTGTGCAGTTCAGCAAGGTTCCATTTTACAGGTGACTATACAACTATGAGTCACAGTATAGTGAAACTTGGGGAAGGGGGACTGTGTTTTAAAAGAAAGTGCAGCATTTTCATGTAATGTGTCAAGTCATTAAAATATTACGAGGCAGGATTTACTACCACTTTTACATGTGATAGAACTAACCATTCCAAATTTCTCAATTCAGTCACTCAGTACCACAGTGAAACTGTACTGTAACTGGGTTCATTAAGACCTCTACAGTAGTAACGAGTCCTAAAGCTGCATCAGGACTGTGGTATGTTGTAACTTTTTATCTGCAAAAGCCAGTGAGACTGCAGGTTTTTAATTCCAGCCAAATAACTAACAATTAATAGTCTTTTGAAGTCCACGATTGATTAAATAAGTACCATAAGCTCCTTGCAGATAAGATTGGAGTGGGACCGCTGGTGTGATGCTTTCCCTTAAAGCGTAAAGCAGAAAACCGATTATCTCTTTAAATGCCATTCAGTTCTGTCCGTGCAGGTTAAAGTCACTAAAAAAGGATGTGAATTTCTTGGGTAGAAACGACCATTACTGGTAAACTAATACATTAACTCCTATATGACTCTCATTTTACCTTGAGCAAAGTTTTTTTTTTATTTTTTTTTTCTATTTTCTATTTTGTTAATATGTTGTGGCTGGCTGACTGTGAGATACAGTTGTTCTTGGATAGCTTTAAAACCACATGCAAAAATGTCAAAGAGTTAGTTATCACTTTAGAGAAAGCTTCCCAATGGCTTTTTCTTTTTACTGTTTGTTATCCTTCTGTTTTGGCCTCATTAATGAATGTGTGTGATGATTAGACATCTTTGTGGTGTTTTTTGTAACGCTCTATACTGACTTAGACAGAAACCTTCACAAAGCCTTCATTGTGGCAATTAGTCATTAGTCTAAAATTTTTTTTTAACTGTGTTGACTTAGACACAATTATTGTCCAAGTGTACCCTACATCATCTCCCCACAACACCAAGCATTTTTAGCTTTTCGTTTACAGTTCTGGTTCAGAATTTGTTGTCTTTTGCTCATGTAGACAGGATGGTAATTGAGGGATAAGTGATCTTGTCATGTTTGACATCTTGATTATTCAAACAAAATATTTCACTGTGAATGTTTTTCTCCAGCACGAGAATCCTTCACGGAGTTGTCAGTGCACATAACATGTATAGATAAGGCGATAGTATTAAATAGTGTCACTTGTTAGCAGCTGATTTACCATGATCTTAGAATGAGCAGGAAGTCATTCTACCCTCAGCACCTTGTATGCTTTAGTTCGAGTGAAAGCTCATTTCTCACTGCTTGCTTCCATGTATTGTTTTTAACATAGTCATGTAATGCATTTCTACTGATTAATGTTTGTCAGCTTTGTAAATATATATATATATATATTTTTAGTCACCCAGCGCAGACAGTAGGATGTCTTGATGTTGTCTTGTTCTTAGTTTCACCTGTTTGCATTCATGTATTTAAGTGTAGCGTCTACTGGCTGATTTCAGCAGGAGTGGTGTGGTACATTCTAGTAAAATGGTAATGCATCTAAAACTGAATTAGGCTAGTGTGATGATGAAGGTTTGAGGCTTAGTGTACATAATTGGTGTAATTTTGTTATAGTTAAAATGAAAGGTTTGTTGCATTTAAATCTTTCTTAACATATCTTGTACAAAGATACCTAAATGTCTTGGGGGGGATGTGAGATAGTTTAACTGCAAGCTGTTTAGTCGTTTTTATCTGTATAGGGTAAATATGTTATTAGTTTTGGTTTGTTTTATGACATTGGAAGGTGATAATGAAGTTAATGTATTCATAATTTTGCCAGTTTGTTACTTTTTCATTTCCTGCTTTCTCCATTACAAACATAAACTGTAAAGTCAGTATGTCTTGATTTTTAATATTCATTCTAGATGGTTTAAATAGAAATGTTTCTTACTAAATCTGAATGAATTGAGTAATTTTAGCTAATTGGCGAGTATGACTATAAACACCAAAAATACATATAATGAGAGAAGGACCTTGAAGTAATTGCCCTCTACCATGTTCAAATTTAATCATGTGATAAATGTGATGAAAAAGTGATTATTAAAAATGACTGTACTTAGAAAGGAATGAAAAGAAAATGGGTGAAAAGCCCAGTGAATCTGAGAAGTATTCTTTGTTGCTTTTTTTTTTTTTTTTTTCCTTTCTTTCTTTCTTTCTTTTTTTTTTTTTTTGTTCTCTTTCAAATGGAAATTTGACATTTAAATTTTAGTACATTACTTTCTTTTTATCTGTCTGTCACCTTTCCCCAGTTTATTTTTTCTGTGTCTGTCTTGAGGAAAAAAACACAGTTTCTCTCAGGGTTCATTTTCTAACATTACTTGGAATACATTTAAAAAAAAAAAAAAAAACTTTAAAAAAACACAGTCTGTCACATGTTCACAGTCACCACTTTAAAAGCAGACGCAAGTTGAATCCACTGCATATTATTGATAATTAGACACATTGACCTTGTCTTTGCCAGCTGTTGTATATTATGATCTGGGTTTTTTGGAAGGCTGAATTTTTTTTCCAGATGAGCTCAATTAAAGAATATTTTTTAAAGTTGTATGCTTTCGCTTGCCACTTATTTACTTTTGCATGTTTGTTATATGGGTGGGACAGTGGTGCTCAGGTTACTGTCTGCATGGAGTTTCACATGTTCTTCCTATGTTTGTGTGGGTTTCCTCTGGATTCTCTGGTTTCCTTCCACTTCCCAAAACTTGCCGGTAGGTGGATTGGCTACTCTAAATTGCCCCAAGGTGTGAAGCAGTGTGTGAGTTTGTGTGCATGGGGCCTTGCAATGGACTGGTGTCCCATTCGGGGTGTGTCTCTGCCTCACACCCAGTGTTCTCATATCTGTCACAGCCTGATCAGGGTAAAGCCTTTTGGGAAGATGAATGAACCAGAATTCATTATATCAACATATAAAATCTCACTGAAGGGCATATTGCAAATTTTCTATTATTATTATTACTATCGTTGCTGCTGTTGTTAGCAGAAGTTTCAGTAAATTATATTTGTGTTTTGTTGCATGTGGACAAATAAAAACATAAGCCTATAGAGTAATACACCACATGGAATTGTATAGTATGTCATTGTATGCTGTAGCATTGTGATTTCCCTTCACTTGAACTAAGAGGCCCAAACCTGTCCCAGCATGACAATGCCCCTGTGTACAGCGCAAGCTCCAGGAAGACATGGTGTGCCAAGGTTGGAGTGGAAGAACTCGAGCGTCCTGCACAGAGCCCTGACCTCAACCCCACTGAACACCGTCGGGATGAACTGGAATGCCCCAGACCTGCTCTTGTGACGTTAGTGCCTGATCTCACTAATTAATGCTCTTGTGGCTGAATGATCACAAATCCCCACAGCCACACTCTAACATCTAGTGGAAACCTTCCCAGAGGAGTGGAGGTTATTATAACATCAAATACAGTTGTTCAACAAGCACATATGGGTGTGAAGTTGATGTGTCCACAAACTTTTGGCCATATATTGTCCATTTATACTGCAGGGTTCAAAAGCCCCATAACACCTCTCATAAATGAATTTAGTGTGAATCAACACTTTATTGTAGTTCAAGTTACTCCCATAAAGTTTTTAGTCTTTAGGACTGTATTTCAGTTTCTTATTTTTGACCTTGACATTTTATTTATTTAAATTTTTTTTGGGGTGTCACTATAAATAAATACTTATAAATTAACCCAAACATAGTATCTGTAAGCACGTTTGACGAAAGTCGAAAACGAAACGAAGAGTGCGCTTAAAAAGTCACGTGGTTTAAAGCCGCATCTTGGTTTCTATAGCAGCGCTGATGGAGCTCCGTGATTGGTTAAAGGCAGGTACGTTTTAGCCAATGGAAATGTGTGCTTTTTACAAATCGCTGTATACCCCGGAAATCAACAAGCTGGTGTGCCGTGTGGGGGAAGAAGTACTTTTGCGCATTTCATATTTGTTAACAAAACGAAAAAACGAGGATTTTGAGTTAAAATTAAGTGGTATGTATGAGTAGGTTTGGAAAATGAATAGTTTACTGATAAAGCGCGCTAGTTATAGAGCTATAACAGCTAGCCGTTAGGCTAGGTTTCAGTTAGGGGTTGTTCCACTTAGAGCTGTAACTGAAGAGACAAAAAGTGTATATAATTTGATCTATAATTCAGTGTTCATATAGATACTAAAACTCTAACAATAACTACTTGCATTATAATATCTTGCAATTATTTTTATGTAGTTTGCTAACTATGTATTCCTATGCTATTTTTATGTTCATGCATGTTGTTATTATAATATATTTTTATTGACCTGTAATGTGAAATATAATAGTGAAAACTATATGTTAAACTGTTATATGTTATACTGTTTTGTTTTTTTTTCTTTTTATACAGCAGTGGGAAACTCATCATCACTCCCCAAATGGCCTCCTCTCCAGCAGCACTGCGTCCCCAAAACCACAGGCAGAAGGAGCATGTGGGGTAAATGAGCTGATTACACATCCTAGAACACAACACTTCTGCTCAGAGTCTACAGTTGCTAGGCCACATTTACATTGTGATGTGATTTGTTGTCATACAAACTGCAAAAGATCATCGTGTATCTCTTTTAATCTCTTAAATACACAGGATTTTGAAGCATCAGGAATTAAACAAAGTTTCTGAGAATTCAAGGGTCAAACTGTGCACTGCTCAGTCTTCCAAAAGAGGAGCTGAAAACAAAGACCCGAATGAAACTGCCAAACCCGCAAAGGGAGTAAATAAACTGACAGGGGTCAGTAGACTTCCTGTACTTGCAAAATCGCTGCAGTCGGCTATAACAGATATCTCTCCAAATCCGGCTCATAAGAGATGGGAAGAAAGGCCTCTGCTGGTAGGTTCTGATTTTGTTTAATAAATTGTGGTAAGTAATGATGAATCTGCATTTACAGGAAACTGCATCCCACCCAAAAAAAAAAAAAGCCATAAAAGATATTTATTAAAGAAAAGAACGAGAGCTTCTTTTCTTTCTTAACATTTTCCAGTGATGTTTAGGGTCATGTTAAGGAGAAATCCAGCGTTGAAGTAGTGGAGAAGCCAAACGCTGGACACGGAGTTTCAGAATGCAATGCAGCAATATGATGCAACTGTGCTGAGTTACAGCAGAGACTTGGCTTGGTTAGTGAGTGATCTACAAGATGATGAGCACAATGGAAGTATTAGCATGAAAGTTGAAGCTTTTGATGCTGATCTGTTTGAGCAGAGTGTACAGATGAGGAGGTGAGAGAGCTGGACAGACTAAAGGAATAAAGCTCTAATGCATCGCTCTCTTTAGGTAGAGATGAAGTGACAGTTAAATCCCACTGGCACCACTAACAGCAGATAGTTGACTGGCATTGTGGGTACTGTAGGAAACTGTTAACCAATAATAAATAAACCTGATAAATAAATATAAATAAAAAGACTTGTTGATGAAAGACAATTTAGCTTAAAAACATGATGTAGACAACCATAAGATTAATGTTTTATTGATCATATATTGATTATAAATATTGATATGCAATTTCAGGGTGGATTTTTTTCTTTAAGCACTTGAAGATGATCTTTTTCTTTGGAAGATTAAGACTAAAATCTTCAAGTATTTGTCAATAAGATTTCTTGACTAGGTATTTGAAGTTATTTGGGGCAAGATCAAGAGAACTTCCATATTCCAACCTGAGGGAAGAAACCAAGTCCTTTTGTTCTATGTCCTAAGTTCTGTGAAGTTTCTCTAAAAATGAATTGACTGGTGGTCTGATATCAGCATAGATGACATAGATAAGTCTGTACGGAAGACCTAGATTGTTCTGTATAGATGACCCAGTTGATCGATGATTGTATAGATGGCATAAATTATTCATAGATGACTGTGCTGTTTATTCCATGACCGTGCTGATGTACACCACTGTCAGGTTCTAATTTACTTTCTTACTCCTGTAGGGTAAAACTCAAAAGAGGAAGACCTGCACCAAGCCTGTCCCTTTCAGTTTGTCACAGTCTCGGACCCGCAACCAGAAGGGTCTTGAAGCTTCCTCTGAACCAGTAACCGAGCCTGGAAATCCCACGACCCATCTGACTCAACATAGAACTAAAACTGGAGCTGCTACTCAAAATACTGCCTCAGGAGAAAAATATACAGAACATGCAAACAATGCACTTACTAATAGTGTCTCTTTAAGCACAGAGATTCACACAACTACAGCGTTTAAACTGAAAAACCCAGAGAAAGGTAATGACATAGTATCGGCCATTCAGAAGGACTTGAGCACAAAACTGGGAAATATCACACTTGCACACTCAGAGCTTACCAAGGATGGAAGATTTTCTTCTAAAGCTGGTGGGTTTGAAGACCAAGCAGACTGTCGTCCAAGCACTAAAGGCTGTGTACAGACTCTTTTAGCCACTGATGGTAAAACAGGTGAGTGCTCTGATAGTCCACAACAGAGAGGGGTGATTATCTTCTCTTTGTTCACTGTAAATGTAACGGTAAGGTTTTCTGACACGGTTAAGTCTTCAGTACAGAGGGCTTTGTAGTTTCTTGGTAACAACAAAAAAAGAGAGGCTGGTGATGGAATGATTGTTTATAGCTGCTGTAAGTGATAACAGGAACAAACTTGCTTTGCAGATGACATTAAATGTGACTGTAAATGGTTAAATAGTATGTTGTGTTGTTCTTTAAAGAATTGCTGTTATATAAGAGGAATAAAACACTTGAGGACGTGCTGTTGTAGGAAGATAATCAGCTTTGGGGTGGAACAGTAACTCTTCATGTCGGGCCACATCACACCTCACTGTCAATAATTCTTTTCCTATAACAACAAGCATGTTTTATTCCTTTTATAACCCAGAAGTCCAGTTAGATCATGTTATCCCCCTACCCACATGGGGGGTGTGATCACTCGTTATTGGTGTTCTATATTTTATAATAACCCATAATGCATCATTGAATAAATGCTTTTATGATTTAGCCTACACCTCTTTCTTATTTACTATTGCTTAGTGAGGAATCTATTTAAACTGCTGGCTACATTTTTTTTGTAGCCCACTCTATTGTCTAGATTCATAATTCAAAGTATTTTTAGTTTTATCCTGTTCTATACTGTTATTTATAGGATAAGTAAATGTAAGTAAAATGTAAATATTTGGGTGATATTATATTGTTTGAGAAGCTGTTAAATTGTGCCGCTCTTCTTTTCTATCCTTTTCCAAAATGAGCGAGCATCGTTTGTCATGGATTAGTGCTGATTATGTTAGTCATCGCTGATATCAACCCTTAGTCAGTACTTAATGTATGACTATGATCATTACATTTGAAATATAGACCTTACAAAATGCTCTAGGAACCGTTTAGTAATAATTGATGTTTTCTTGAATCCGCAGGCATGTCAGAAGGAGTGGGTAATGCAGTAGCTAGTAGTCGGACTCCACGTGTTTCCACGTGTCCATCTGGACCAGGCTCCAACGTTTACCTGGTTAGTATTTAACTGAATGCTCATCATGGATGTACAAGCTTAATTGAAAACATAACTATAGCTGCTGCTGTATCACTAGAGTGTATAATCAACCTGGACAAAAATAACTCGCATCAATATCAGTTGGTTACGTAGCACAAAGCTGTGAGCTGATGGCAAGACTTTTAGTCTGCCTTTTGTGCTTTATATCCAAAAAGAACACAACACTGATGCTCCCGTATCCTTGATGCTCCAGTGGGCTAAATTTAACAGGAACCATCTCAAGACACTGCTGTCACAGGAATCTTGCCTGATATGATTGGTGCTGTTATAAATGCAAGGGGAGGCTTACCTAAGCATTAGCAAAGAAATGACATGTCACTAATTTTTTTTTGTCTGTGGAGCTTATGCTAAGATGTCAAGTATAAACTATAAGTAGCACTTGTGTATTTTTGACTCTGGCTAGACGGCTCCATTGTACATATTTTTATTCAGTAGTGGGAGCGATTTATAACACGAGCACCTCTTGCAGTGCTTTGTGCTTTGTCGCTGGACAGACAAAATGGTCTTGATACAAATGTTTTCTGGACAGAACCTTTTTTCATTGTAATAGGTGTTAGAATTGGACTTGCTAAAAGGGGTTGGTTTGATGTAAGACTAACAAAAATTATGTTTTAGCCTCAGAGAGTCTCTGTGAAGAAGAAGAAGAAGGGCTGTCGTGGTGCTGAGGCCATATCAGGTTAGTGTGGCTCATGTCATTTGTGATCCTAAGAACAAGTACTAGAATTCAGTTCTCTCTCTCTCTCTCTCTCTCTCTCTCTCTCTATCATTATGCCCTTTTTAAAAACCCCTTGCGTTACATAATGCTTAATTTGATGTCATTTCTTGCTCAGATAAATGAGTAATTATTCACAACGTGGTAACATGATCATCTGTTGTGTTTTTAGAAAATAGCATGCCGTTCTCCCCTGACCCATCAGCCCTCCGCAGTATTCTGCTGAATGAGGGGATTAAAGTCGGAGATCCTGATGGAGCGACACCGCGAGTGTCTACCTGCCCCTCAGGCAGAGGCACCTCCATTTACTCTGTGAGTCTACTTCGTCAGTTTTGTTTTATTTGTGTCTTGCTTTGTTTAATATTTTTCTGAGATAATGTTTCATTTCTGCTTTGCTTTTAAGGCTCAGAGAGTACCCATTAGAAAGCCTCAGACACACACAGCAGCATCAGTAGGAGAATCTGCAGGTAAATCGCTCTTTCACTTCTGATTTTCTAGTCTCAGTGATTGTAGTTGGTCTTAGTTTTAATGGTTAGTAATAGCAAATTTAAATTCCTGCAGTCTGCAGTGAAACAGCAGGTGTTTTTGCAGCAGCTTTTGCCAGAGAGACTTGACCGCTATCAGGTAATTTATAGAGTTAAGCCCGACAGAGTGGATCTTACTAAATGTGGACATAATGAGATGGATTTCAATCATGTACTGGCAAGAGCCACTGTTTCTGTTGGACATTCCAGTCACTGATTCTCATTTGATCATTAAGGACCTCTTGTGTTCACTATGCGTGTGCTTGAGGCATCTCATTAAATCAATTATTGCAAAGGGTTAAGAGTTCTTTAGCATTCTGTATGCAGACTCTCTTTATTTGGCACTGAAATAGTTAACTATTATGAACTTTTAAAAGTAGATTTCTATTTTTAAACACTTATGTTAATATAATTATTTGCAAGGTTAGATATTTGCACATGCACAAGCAAATGCCATCTTGTAAAATTGCCATTACCCATCATTCCGTTTTGGCTTAATGCCTATCAATGCTGTATTGTTAGACTGTTGTATTTTAGTCCATGTAAAGTGTTTTGATCTTATCTAGGAGGCGCTGTGACGTTCTCTCCTGACCCATCAGCCCTCCGCAGTATTCTGCTCAATGAGGGGGTGAAACAGGGAGCTGTAATGACACCCAGAGCCTGCCCCTCAGGGAGAGCAACCTCTGTTTACTCTGTGAGTCCACTAAAAAAATCACACTTCAGTTATTGTTCTAAAGGAATACTCCAGCATTTTCAGCCTAATCTCAATCTGTTGCATCTGTGGCATGTATGGAATTTCTGCAAACAATGGTTTTAATATACTGTACAAAAAAAAAAAGAAACGTAACACTTGCGTAGCTGAAACTTAAACAGACATGAGGAAAGGTCTTAGTAAAGAAAATATGATATTTTAACTGTCCGACACTGGCGCAATACAGTAAAAGTAATTCCAGTCATCCATGCGTCATCAGGTGGAAAAAGTAGTTCTATCTCTGAAAGGATGAATTATATAAGGAATGAAATGCAGCAGGGCGTGCTGTTATAGCTGTTACACTTATTGGTTTGCCAACACTAACAATTTTTTTCCTCTATTAAAGAAAGACATATACTTTTTGTCCATTTATAGGTACATTTAATGTAAATAAACCTCCAAAAAACACATCTTATTATCTTATTATTATTATTATTATTATTATTATTATTATCTTGTCATGTTAACAAGTAACCACAAAGCCAGCTGTTCTGAATACTTACTGACAGCTTTACCTCTGATTGCCACAGCTTTACCTCTGACTGTTACAAAAAACAGCGGAGAGTCATTTAAAGAACTGCTAAATAAACATCTCCATCATCATATTAATATACTTTATAAAATCTGTCTATGTGAAGCGTCCACCATACAAGTTGCTCTTGGTTGTTACTATAGAAACGATAACGTATTTCAATGAGCGCATTAATATAAACCTTACAGCCAGAACTACTGTCCAAGCTGCTGTTTTTGAATTTGAATCAAGCATTCAGCAGAGCTTTGGTAAAAATAGATTTGGAGCTTAATTTACAAATGCCTTTGACTGAAGGATTCAAAACATTTCACAAACATTTATTGATGGAATTTAGCAACTTCCATTATAAGTGAGTTTAAGTGAACAGGTTCTTTTCTCAGGAGGAAATCATGTCATAATCCCACATGCTCTACAGATGAAAAAACTGGAGTGTTCCTTTAATGTGTTTATACTTTATAGAGGAAGTTTCACATTGTGTGTTTTGTGTCTATCAGGCTCAGAGAGTACCTGTTAAGAAAGCTCCATCAGAAGCCTCTACAGCCGGTGTGTTTTGTTTGCTCTGAGAGCAGTCTCTCTTTTTACCACAGTATTACTGATTACTGAAACATTCTCTTCACAGCGTAGATGAAAAAGAAAATTAAAGTCTTATCTGAAAGCATGAAAATGGCAAAGAATACCATATAGCCCAAATGTTCCAGTTCTGAATATTTATTTAAAGATGACGTAGGCATAGACTGATATATCTGTTTTAGCAGGCACTGTGTCATTCTCCCCTGACCCATCAGCACTTCATAGTATTCTGCACAATGAGGGTGTTAAAGCGGGCAGTTCTGGTGTAACGACACCTAGAGTGTCTGCATGCCCCTCGATAAGAGCCACCTCCATTTACACAGTGAGTCCAAGATTCAAATATGTTCTTGAAATGTTATCAGTGGAGCAGCATTTCTGAATTAATTATATTGATTTAAAACAAGTCACCATGTCTGTTCTAGGCTCAGAGAGTACCAGTGAAGAAAGCTAGAGCAGAAGAGGCAGCACACACTGGTAAGGGTTTTCTTTCTCTGTCTGGATGTACCTGCAGTGTTTGTCACATTTCCTCTCATGTTCAGCCTATTTGCTGCTTAATATTAATGTTTCATTTGGTAGTTTGAAGCCTGGCACTGATAATAAACACAAAGTGATATAACTTGAGGTGTGTCTCTGATTCTGTTATATGAAGCTCCTCCTCCTCCTGTAATACAGGTATCAGCCGAACTCCCATCAGGAAGTGGACGCCACAGCGGGTTCCTGCCTCCCAGTCCCAGTCTGTGGTCAGTTTACATCATGGTTTGGTCCATTTTGTTTTTCTCAGATAAGTATACAATTCTTAATGTGTGTGCGTCTACATGTGTGTTTCAGAGGAGGCTAAACTCAACACATAAGACACGCCTCCTCAACATCTCCCCTGTATTTGGTGAAACACAAGCCCCCAGCACGGCCGGTTCCTCCCAGCAGGAAGTAAGAAATTAGCAAACTTGGTTAACACTCTGAAAGACATAACTAAGGAATAAAACATGGGGTGGTGCTGTTACAGGAAAATAATCAGTATTTTGCAATTCAATATGAAGCGGATTTAGTGTTGTCACCCCAAAGTTGATTATTTTCCAGTAATGGCACGTCACAAAGTGTTTTATTCTTCTTATACCACAGCATTTTCCCAACAATTATAATTTTTATCACGGCACGTCATGTGTTTTTATCTGTTTATACTTACATTTAACATTGTGGAATGTCCGCAAAACAAGTTTCTGCTATCACTTACGTTATAGCAGCTATAAACAGTTGGTCCCTCATCAGCCTCTCATTTTTTTTCCTCTCTCCTGAAGCTAAACAAGACAAAAAAAAATTGCAGCTTGTCATGTTAGAGAGAAACAACAAAGGTCTCCATCCTGAAGACATTCCAGTGGTAGAAAGCTTAAAGGAACAGCTTTTATGACACTGGAGACTCCTTCCGTAAATGCTAAATAAGCATTTCCTTTCAGAAAATTTCCCATATTAATAAAGCACAACCATCCATCCAATCAATCCATAGGAGAATCCAGGAAGTAACTGCAGCAGTAATAGTGGTAGAGGTGAAAAGTTCAGTATAGTAAACAAAGTTTCCAGTGAAACAGACGAAAGTCCTTTGTCAGCTGTGTAAGCAAAGTGCTTCTGAGGCTGTAGTGAAACCAGTGAATATTTGACATGCTTGAGGTAACAGCTATAGTCAAAACATAAAATTCATTCCTTTTTGCTCTTTTGTCAATCCCAGTTGTTGTTTTGGGAGCAATGTAGTGAGGAAACATAAGGGGAAAGAACTATTACAGCTATTGCATCATCAAGAATATCCGCAGGTTTCACTACGAAGCACTCTATCTCTCTATCTTCCCAAACACTCGTTTTTTATAAACCGTTTATGTGGAGCGTCTGCCAAACAAGTCCCTCTGTAACTATGGAATATAAACCTGTTATTTGTTTTGCAGCCATCAGAGCTGCTGTTATAGAAAATTAATCAACTCCTTCTTACCAGTCAGTTTCGAGATTTCAACAGCACTGTGTTATAAAGGGGAATTAAACATGTTAACACAGAAATGTGAATCTGTGGCAGGAGGAAGTGGTTCAGAGGTTATTTCAGGAAGAACCAGAGCATGAAGGGAACGAGCAGATGGAGGACGGTGGAGACGAGGTTACTCCGGGTCAATCGCTGCAGCATCACCAGTCTGTAAGACACAAAACATTCTGGTTCTTACTGTGTTGCCAGGTGATGATTGTGAGTAGTGATCTACCTGCTTTAATCTTTCTGCCTATTGATGTTTTTGTTTCTCATAGGCTGAACATAAATTAAAGCATGAAGGTGACACAGATGCAGAAACAAACCGCTGCCGTTCAGAAAAAGAGAAGATCCCAGCAGTGCAGCCATTCATCCAGGCACCACACAGGCAGTCAGTCATCGTGTTTTCATCTGGTCAGAAGCTGTTGGCTCAGAATGGTTCTCAGACTGCCTCGATTCAGACGTCTCAGCATGCAGCACAGCTACAGCCATGCACAGACCAAACCAGCAGATCACAGAGTGAACTGAACTCAGAAACAGATAGACCAGTGACTCCTGGCAAGCTATGCAAGACAAAAGGTAAAGTTACATTGGGTGAATCGAGTATGATCCAATATGTTTTGATTTTGTGAGCTTGTGTGAGTGTTTATGGGTTTTGCTGCAGCTTCCAGCCTCAGCTCGGCCGTGTGTGCTCTGAGACGGCGTCTGCCACCCCTGGAGGAGATGTTTCTGGATGAAGAATGTGCTATGTACACTTCCCGCCAGCAGTCATGGCCAACTCAGCCCCGCTGCTACAACCCCGTGGCCTCGACACTCCTCTTTCAGGACTCCACAGTGAGTTGCTTTCATTATTACACAAAAAAGTGTTTATTGTGTAGGCACCTGGACTTGTGGTATAACCTTAAAGATGTTTTCACTGTTCATCAATTCACCAGATTAGTGGCAAATTATTTTCAAAGTTATCCCACAGTTTAGTCGCCTTGATTTAATGCTAATACTCATGGTGGGCGGTATATCAGTATAAATGAGACATAGATGGAAATTTGCCAACCAGTGGGGATTTTTAAATACCTTTTATAGCACAGTTGAGCAAAACGATTAAAATGTTACATTATAAAACCGCTCCACATTTGGGTATTGGGTTACAGAGAGTGGATGCTCTGACTGTTATTAAAAAAAACCCTGGTTTGTTTTTATGTTTCTGGCATAGATCAGGGGTCAACAAATGGTGGGCTGTTGTCTGGATACAAACCCAGCAAAATGCTTCACCAGACCAAACCAAGCACTTGAAAAAAATCTGTAGCAGCAATGTATGAAAATAAATATTTTTTTAAACCTGGACTATTGTGGCTTCTGTAGCAGTAGCAATCATTGTCACGGCCAATCACATGCATAGCTATAAATTATTTAGCTGAAGGTAGCTCTTTGAGAAAGGGAAGTGGTTCTCACCTTTCATAGATTTTTTTTTTTCCTCTCTCTTGTCTGATTAGTGAAGTGACAACATTGCTTGTTGAAAAAAGTTACGATGTGAACAGAACATTTGCCCAGAGTATGTGTTTATTCTATGCTTCAGAGTCTATGGTGATAGTCAAAAGTGGTAATGTGAAGTGCCACTATGAAACAAAATGAAACATAACCACTTCAAATTTGTGTCTTATTTATGAGCCATGAATTAATCACTGATGGTTTATCATTAAAAGGGAATTGGTGAGTAGTGTTAGTTGCTGATCTGTACCTTATGTAATTGGACCTTCACAAATTTTAGTTTAATACCCCTAGCATAGAGCATCACGTATATAACAATGACTATTAGACTAATTAGTTTGCTTTTGCTTTTCTGTCTCCCTGTCCACAGTGCTTTGTGCCCATCGTTGTGACATGTCCGAGCCCAAGTCCTGTTCCACACTTCATCAAAGCATGAAGACTGAATACAAGCATCTGATTATTTGTGTAGACTTCCTACATCATTAAAAGATTCTCACTCTGTTTCACAGCTATGACCTTGATGGCATTCCTCCAACCTGAACAGTATGACTGCAGTATGACAGTATGACTGTTGACAAGAGACATCAGAACATCTTAAACATGACGAGAGAAGTGAATCTGAGTCAGGGTCACTACACTCTTGGGCAAAAAAAAAAAAAATATTAAGCTTTTAATGGTATCTCTCCCTGCTCTATCAATCCTGGTTCCATTTATGAGCTCGTTATCAGGCCCTGGATGAGCTGCATCAGGTGTGGCGGATGACCAAATAATGACTAATCTTTTAAGAAAAAAAAAAACATCCCAGAAGATATTTTATACACCCAGACATGTTAGTGTCAGAATTTTACATCAAACATTTTAATCATTATCATGATTTTGCATATAAGAAGACTATATAAATGAGTTTCCCTGTTTCTAGCTTTTCCCTGAACAGTTCACTGCAGCAAAACTAAACGAGCAAATGGTGGCACAGGAGCTCTCAGGAGTGCATTTGTTTAATTCTTGCTAGTTTTCTGACCAATGATTTGTTGTTAAGATCATTAAAACCTAATATTTTGCCATTGTCTGCTTGGCCCATTTTTATTTTTTTTTTTTTTATGCCCAGGAGTGTACATACAGTAAATGAAGCAAAACAAAGTGAACCCCAATGTAATTCAGAATTGTTTGCTAGACCATGTTTACTGTTAGTGCTTGCCAGACAGTATTATTATTATTATATTTTTTTTTCTTCTTTTTTTTTTTTTTTTTTTTTTTTTAAACTATTGCCCTATGCTCTCATATTCTCAGTTATAATACACAGACACACTAATTGTAGTTTCCTAACATTATACACACTGATAATTAACTAATTGGTCTTCTATGCTTTAACTGCATTATTAAAATGAAGCTTGCAAGATGGCTTTGTATTATGTGTGAAACACTAAAACTGCCAAGCTTTCAGTGCTTGTTCACTCACTGTGTGACTCAGGCCGTCGAATATCGTCGAGGAAATCATCACATTGTTACCTGTGGAAGCAAATCTGCCTGTTTTAGAGCTCATTTCTTGCTCAGGCAATTATCTTTGTAATTATGTTGTCTATATTTAATAATAAATGTATATCAAGGACTTCAAGATGTTTTGTTGAGTGAGTTTTTTTTTTTTTAACCAGTCCACTAGAAAAGGATTTTACAAAGAAATTATACAATGCTAATTGATCTTAACTCATTAAACATCAGTCAAGTACTCACTTAAGAAATTTAATGTTTTACGAAGACTTCATGAAATTTGAGTTAAAGTAGCAGTTACAGCAGAAACATTGACAGGTTTGAAGTTGTTGCACTTCTCTGGCTAGGAGTAAAGCTAATTTCCAGGCAGAAAAAATAAATAAAATATTTTTTTTGGTTTAAACCAGGCAAGTAAAAGCTCCCATGTGCTGCACCGTGTCATGTTTTGGTTGTCTGGATACCTAACTGTCTAGCCAAAATAGTAACTAACATAATGTAATAAGGCATGGTGAACTAGTTGGCTAGTTAAGTGCGTTAATACAAACTAAGGGAAATGAACAAGTATATAAATTCCCATGGAGTGGACAACAGCCATAGTCCTTATCCTCTCCTGATAAAGTTCTTGATGTAGTACACCATGTTGGCAACACTAACAATAATCTGTGCGTACCAGATTCTGAAAAGATTGTCTGTCATCCATACATGCTAATTAATCCATCTAATAAAAAACATTCTGTGATCAGCCAGATCACTGTTCAGCTGATGTGTGTAGCGCAGCAGGAAGTGGGATTTGAAATCTTGCGCTATTAGAGCAACAATGTGAATCACAACAGTGTGAAATGGGTTATGTTGAAATATACACACCAAATTGGCAGTAAGGTTTTTTTATTTCTCTGGTTGTTGAATCTACTTGTCAGTCAGGCAACTACAAGTAAAAAACTAAGAGTCTGCACATGAAATCTGCTTGTCTTGGGTGCCCAGGTTACTAATTTGTCAACTCCAATACAAAAATAATTTTTTAATACAAACTGCACCTTTAAAATTTACTGTATAAATAAAAGCATAGACTAGTGTATGGTAGTGGAAGTTAGTGATGCATTATAGTGAGGTAGAAATTATGTGCTTAAGTGCATTTTATGAATATTTCTACTCAATTTTTAACACTTCTGGTACCTTTAACTGTTACATCACAACATTTTTAAAAGCAAATGGCTACTTTTACTAAAGTACTCTTTTCTCAAGTCTGACTATTTAGTATTTAATACAATACTAGTGGAGCTACAGTATACAGAGAAAATCTTGTGTCAAACTGAAGTCTTAATGCTACTCTTGTCATGCATGTGTCTTATTAAAGGAAAAAGGGCCTTTTTAAAATAGTACACACCTTTAAGCTGCATGATTGACCTTTATTCATGTGACATGATGTAGATCATATGTCAAGCTTTCATTTTGATCATAAGTCTGTTGATTTATTCAGCAATGGATATTAAGAGTGAAGGCAGCAATGCCTCACTTATATTTAGTTGTGCAGGGGTGCGTGTGCGTGTGTGTTTGTGTGTGGAAGGGGAGGGGGTAAGGGGCAGAAAGCTGTACTATAAAAACTTCCCTCCACAAGAATCTTCTCCTGGGAAAGTAGCATAATCATCACGTTCGTTCTATCTTTCCCTGGCCGCTCAACTCTCTGGAGCAGGTTTTATCATGTCCCAGGCACAGGCATCAGGAGTAGATCCCACCAAGATGGGTGTCGGACGGGCAATTGCCGTCCTGACATCAGGAGGTGATGCTCAAGGTAGGTAAAGACACAAGAATGGACTGTTGTAGCAGTAAACACAGGGGGTTTAGTAGGTCCTTTGTGCTAAGTTCCAGTGAAAGTGCAGCTGTCATTAAGGACAGCTAAAGGAAGATCTGAGGTTAGACATTTTTCATGCTTTCTAAGGAAATAATGTGAACAATTAATATGAAAAGTACTGTTTTGAAAAGTAAAAAGGATTTTTATGCAGATTTAAAAGGGCATTCTCTAAAAACTACTAATCCACTTTATTGTTACATGGAGTGTATTAGCTATCTTATTAGGAATTTTCTTCCAAAACAATCCCAAAAGCGACACTCATATGCCTTTCCAATTCTTTTTGTACTTGATTCAGTTTATTGATACAGTCTTGAACAAATTACTTCTGTCCTATGATTATAAGCAATCTTATGATCAGCTGCAGCTTGTCGCCATTACTTTCAGTGCTCTATAACCTTTAAATTTATCCTGTGGCTTCTCTTGTCCTGTGCCTCAGACTCTCTGTGATACGATGCTTAATTTAGCTTCCGTGACCTTTTTCTGGAATGGCACATAGTTGTAATGGGAACACTGGATCAGCAGCTGTTCACTTCTGAAATTGGAGAAGCTGCGTCACCTTTAACACAACAAGGCCCACGCTTCCTGGCCTTTGCAGACTTTGAAGGAGATACAGAAGAAGGATTAAGTGATCCCAAAGCTCATCCGTCTGCCCCCTCCTTAAGCGAGTCATGTTCATGTCTCCACAGATTCATCATATAACAATTTTCAGAATGCTTTAGATAATTACACTCCTTGCACAAATGGAATACGCTGCAAAATACGTATATATACACTCACAGTCTACTTTATTAAGAACACCTGTACACCAGTACATTCATCCAATCAGCAACTTCAGTTTTGCTGAGCCTGTGCCCATTGTGGCCTCAGATTCCCTTGCTTTTGGCTGACCAGAGTGGAACCCGATGTGGTCTTCTGCTGTTGTCACCCATCCGTCTCAAGATTCAACATGTGCATTCTGAGATGCCTTTTTGCTCACCATCGTTGTAAACAGTGGTTATTTGGTTACTGTAGCCTTCCTGTCAACTCCAACCATTCTCCTCTGACCTCTCATCTACAGGACAGAAGTGCTGCTCACTGGAGTTTGAAAATCCCAAGAGATTAGTAGTTTCAACAACCATTTTCTCTGTTCTGACACTCTTGACCTGTATCTGCATCATTTCGTGCATTGCACTGCTGTCACATGATTGCCTGATTGGACAAGTGAATGAATGAACAGGTGTACAGGGGCTCCTATTAAAGTGAACTGTATATTGTAAATATACTTAAATATATTATATCTAATACTGCTAATACTGCATGTGCTTTGGCTCCAGTTTCATTTTCATTGTCAAATAAATGCTGTGTCGTGATGTAGATGCCATGCACTGCTGTAGGTCTATTATATAAATGAATTAAAATAATGTGTAATGATATACTTCCTGTTTCATAAAACATACGATACATGGACAAGGCATTTATCCATAAACATAATACAGTTGAGTGCAAAGTTAAACCTTTAAAATTAAATAAAGAAGACATTTTTTTCTGACATATCTGCTTGGTCTTTGCCAGTAATAATTGTTAAATGTTGTAGACTACTTTTATTAAATCAATTCTGGAGACCGTATTTCTACTGATTTTGCCCAATGGTAGATGCAAACTTTTGCACTTAACTATATATTAAATGGTTGAATCTATGATCTGTACATTCTCCCATATATGAAAAACAGCAATAATCTATCTATTGTAAGTTATACTTACAATATTTCATGTGTTTTTATTTTATAATTTGCATTTATTTTATGCTTTAGCATTTCCAGTGCAACAACAACTGAATAATTGTGGTTGTACAAGACGCAGAAAAAAGCACAGTGCCAACATGGGAGATTAAAAAATGCTCAATATTGTATGAAGAATATAAAAGGCATACTTGTTAGAATTATTGAACAATGATGTGTTGTCATATATTTGTTTTACATAATGGAGATGGTCATGGTTTTATTTACATCATGAGCTTTTTTCTTCTTTATTTCTAGTAGTAGAAGGTAATGGGATCTGGAATCGTCACTCTGAAGATGAATATTCTCTGTAAATCTCACACCTTCTGTCTGTTTTCAGGAATGAATGCTGCAGTGAGGGCTACAGTCAGAGTTGGCCTGTACACGGGAGCTAAAGTCTTCTTCGTTCATGAGGTCAGGAATACATGCAGAAATGTAAACATCATATAACATGGACTGCAACTGGATCTGTATGCTAAGTGTTTATGAGATAATGTGATGGATTACTTAAATGATTGAGGCAACCTCAACATGTCAAATGCTTCTAATGTTGCAATGTACGATTATTTGATCTCACTTTGGTCTCAACTGTGGTGCAGGGCTACCAGGGGCTGGTTGATGGGGGTGATAATATTCGCCCAGCTACATGGGAGAGCGTGTCCATGATGCTCCAGTTGGTGAGTCACTATCGTTATATAATAATTCTTTAATCATTTAATTTGTAAAAATTAAACCATCTACACACATGGATACTTTTTAGGGGGGCACGGTCATCGGCAGTGCTCGTTGTAAAGATTTCCAGACAAAGGAGGGCCGCATAAAGGCTGCATACAACCTGGTCAAAAGGGGCATCACTAACCTGTGTGTTATTGGTGGAGATGGGAGTTTGACTGGAGCCAATCAGTTCCGCACAGAGTGGAGTGAATTGTTGGG
This sequence comes from Pangasianodon hypophthalmus, assembly GCF_027358585.1. Lineage (NCBI taxonomy): Eukaryota > Metazoa > Chordata > Actinopteri > Siluriformes > Pangasiidae > Pangasianodon > Pangasianodon hypophthalmus. The sequence continues at coordinate 6,443,701 of NC_069725.1, forward strand.
TCACCTGGTTAGTACGGGTGAGTCTTCAAAGCCCTTCTGCTCCAAGCTTGGGTGTAGGTTTACAGTACCATGCATAAGTACCTTACAGTACCTTGTGTATTCACCTTCCTTGAACTTTTCCACATATTGTAATGTTACATCTTGGAATTGACAGGTACTCTATTGGAATTATGCTCTATGTCATGAATCTATACAGCCTAGCCCATAATATTGAGGTCATTGCATAAATATTCGGCTTCACTGGTGTGAAACCCACCTGCATTGAAAGTGGCACATGATTTCCCCAGAGTTTGTTAGAGAACTGCAGAGTCACGGTTGTGCCTATTTCTTTCTTTTTTCTTTTCTTTTAATAATGGATTTAATGGTGCTCCACAGGATATCCAAAGTCTGGAACATTTTATAGCCAAACCCTGAATTACACTTTACCAGAAGTTTGTCCCAGTCTTTTTTTTTTATTTTTTATTTTTTATTATTATTTATTTATTTATTATTTTTTTAATACACCATTTTCTCCCAAATTGGTCATTCGCCAATTCCCAACAAATTTGTTCCATAACAAATTCTGGGTTTTTCATGGAATAGCTGTACATATATTGAGATCTTGTCTTTGTTTTGATCACTTTAAATGCACACAGATGGATTCCATTTAACTAATTATGTGACTTTTGATGATAATCGGTTGCACCAGAACTAACTTAGTGGGGTTTCACAGCAACAGGGGGCAAATACTTATGCAATCACAACTTTTTAAAATATATATTTATATTGTAAATAATTTTGCAAACTATATAGATTTTTTACCCCCCACTTCAATATTATGGTCTATTCATTATGGTTCATATGGTTATTATTATTATTATTATTATTATTATTATTATTATTATTCATGACTATGGGTAGATCCATGGCATTTAATCCCAGTAAATTCCATTCTGGTTCCAGGTTGTAACACTACAAAACATGGAAAAGTTTAAAGGGGGTGAATACTTATGCAAGCTACTGTATTCTATAGCAAGTAATATGGTGGTATGCGTGTAAAGGCCACAGAAAGCTCACTTCAGATTCTCCTTCAGGCAAGATCACTAAAGCGGAGGCCCAGTCAGCGTCTCATCTTAACATCGTCGGCATGGTTGGATCCATCGATAATGACTTCTGCGGGACAGACATGACCATCGGCACAGACTCCGCTCTTCATCGCATCATGGAGGTGGTGGACAGCATCACTACTACAGCTCAGAGGTAGGCTATGTGTGGCTATATGGAAAAACTATGACCACCTCCACCATCCATGTCCTGCTTTTAATTTACTCTGATGTATTTATTTTGCATCAGAGGGTGTTTTTTTAATTGTTTCTTTGGTTTTGGTCTCATTCATAGTCACCAGCGTGCCTTCATTCTAGAAGTCATGGGAAGGCATTGTGGGTAAGAGCACAGAAAGAAATGAGTGAGTGATATTCACTGTGATATGACAAGAAGACAATTAACTCTAAATAATGTATGTTGTGTATGTGTGTATGTCTCAGTTACCTAGCCCTGGTTACTGCATTGGCATGTGGTGCTGATTGGGTGTTTATTCCAGAGATGCCCCCAGATGATGGCTGGGAAGAACACTTGTGCAGGAGGCTGATGGATGTACCTATCCAGCACACACACGGTTTTGTTTTAGAATAAGCAATCATAGCTAGCCAGAGCTAACTTAGGATAATTATTAATATTATCCTAAGGCAATAATCATAATTATTGCCATTTTAGTACACTTTTGGATTATGTAGATTAGCTGCAATTTTTGATAAATATATAGTTGTTTGATTATGTTCCAAGATTTTAGGTGAAGACAAATTGGAAAATCTTTCAAGCAACTCCCGTTATCTCAGCTGTCTATGGTTAGCTTCATATAGCACCCTAAAGTGTGGATTTTATTTGTATGTCCTTCATAGAAAATCCAGGGTTCTTTGTAAATTCCTACAATGGAAGGCTTCCTGTTCCGAAAAAGGTTCCAGTTCGAACTTCTTTAGCAAGGTCAAACCAATAACCATCCAAAGAATCCTTAAGGAATACTTTTCTAAGAGTATAGTCAAGGGTATTTGTTAGTTCATGTATGTAGACAAGGACAGTTAGCGCGCTCCTGAATGTGAGTTCAGCTGGCGTGTGACATTAGAGGTTAAAAAATGTCATGGTGACTTTTACACGTGTCAGAACAAACACTTTGCCTTCCTACAGTAGATTGGTAGTAGGCAGGAATTAGTAATCATTAAAACTGGAAGCAAAACTAGACAGAAAGCATTGCAGAAACTGAAAAGGAATAAAACTAGAAACATAATGGAACATAGTTAATTTGAATATTTTCTATGTTATTTACTTATTTATGGTGGTCTGGGAAAACCTATCAGATGTTGCTGTATTTGAATTCCGCCAAACAGCCAACAAAGATAAGAAAATCAGGATTTTACCAGAATTGAATTTTTCTGTCTATAACATTGATACCTCTATGGTGAAAAACATAAACCTATTTCCTTTAAACAATGTAAAATGTTTTCAAACTTTCTAAAATTGACTAGGCTTTCTGCAAAGATCATGGTACATAGATAAGGAGCCAGTTTAACAAATATGGCTGCAAAAATGGCTTTAAGCTATAAATAATGATGCATATAAAGATGGACATAGTTTTCATGGTCATAGTTATGGCAAATTAAATGCAAATTTAATTGATACATTTGTTTTATAATCAATGCATCAATGTGTTGGTGTGGAGTCTTTAAATGAGATTTTCTCTCTGTTTTGTGAGTAACCAGGCTTTTCTACAACTTTACTTGTGATTGATATAAGTGCTAAGTGATATATAATATATGTATGTGATATGTAATATATATATATAAGTGATATAAGAGACATATTTCAGTTCAGGAAGGCCTTTAGTTTTAATAACAATAGTATATATGTAGTATATATAGTAGAATATGTTTTATGAAGTAGAAAATGTCAAAATTTCAAAAAAAGGGTTTCCAAAGGTCACCACATACACATTATGTAACTGATTATGATTGTATGCTTTTTTCACAGCATGTGTTTTAAACAAAACCTCCCCATACCTACCTAAAGTAGCTATCTGTACTTGCTGCTATTTCCTGCATGTTGCATGATTCCTCTTAGACCAGAAACAGAGGATCTCGTCTGAATGTGATCATTGTGGCTGAGGGAGCCATGGATCGGACTGGCAAGCCCATTACTTGTGATCAGGTCAAAGAGGTAAATAGCCAATCATCAGATTTATACCTGATTTGAACCCACACTAGAAAGAACCATAACCACAAAATCTGTGAATATATACATTAAATATACACTACTACAGGATCTTTACTCCTCATTAGAGAGCCTGTATTTGATCTGACAGTGTGTAATACATTGAAATTCCCTCTTTCATATTTTGTCTTTTTTTGTAGTTAGTGTCCAAGAAGCTGGGCTATGACACTCGTGCCACTATCCTGGGCCATGTACAGCGAGGAGGCACTCCTTCAGCCTTTGACAGGATCCTGGTGGGTTTTCTTTTTATTTTTTAGGTCTCACTCATGTTATTAATTCTCTCAGATTGTACTTGCAGTGTTTTTTTTTTTTTTAATGAAGGGTCTCTTTTGTTCAATTTGTTCTATTTGTACATCTCTCTCACTCTCACTCTCTCTCTTTGTGTGTGTGTGTGTGTGTATGGCCAAATGTAACAGGGCAGCAGGATGGGTGTGGAGGCTGTGATGGCCCTGCTGGAGGCCACTCCTGACACCCCAGCCTGTGTGGTCTCGCTCTCGGGGAATCAAGCAGTCAGACTGCCCCTGATGGAGTGTGTGCAAGTGGTACGTAGCTCCAGTGATTAATTTGTAAATAAATGGAAGATTCAGATGATGGGACACAAGAAAGTTTTACCCTGGCGGACTCCAAAAAATCTGGCAAAGCAGGAAAATCCATAGTAATGTTTTAACTAATTAATATGGCAGCATGATTAAATGGGTTAAATATTAGGTTGATATATTATATTACAAAATAACTATCATTAATCAATTAAAATAATTTAATTATTTTCATTTTTAATTAAATATTTTATTATTATAACTAAAATTAAAATATCATTAATTCTCTTTTTAGTTTTTTCAAAGAACATATCACTACATATCTTGTAGTTTCTGCTTTGCCATTTATGCCATTTATGAACCAAACACCCCTTCTCTGCAGATGAACGTGTGCTTTGCCCTGATCAAACTTGTTGGTTTCAAATGAAGAAATTCTAATACAATTATCTAACATTAATTTACTGCATTATTCAATATTAACACAGCATAAACTTCAGCAATAATAAACCATAGGTAAAGTCAGCAAAGAAAGTTAACACATGTATTACTTGATGTTCGCTTTAATGTTAACAAAATACACCTGCAATAACTAATGTTCATTTAATCCATGACTAAAAATCCACATAAATAAGTAAATATGTATTTACAGCATTTTCCTAAATGTTGATAACTTACTGAATTCTGGTCTCCTTGTGTAAATGGTGGAATAGTGGCTTTTCAGTCTCAGGTCTGAATTTTGCCAGTTAACAAGCACTGATTAAGATGTTGGTTACTCTCTCCAACAGACCAAGGATGTTACCGTTGCTATGAAAGAGGGCAGATATGAGGATGCTTTGAAACTCAGAGGAAGGTGTGTGTTTGACTTTAGTTCCTTGGCTCCAGGTATTTCATTAGTGGGTTGGTACTGTTTGTCACTGTTGTTTGTTGTGTGATAATTTCACATTTATTAAGTATATCCTTTTTTATTATCTTTGTTTTTGGCTTTATGCAGTGACACAATAATATTTCTGTGTTTAGGAGCTTTGAGAATAACTGGAACACGTACAAGCTGCTCGCCCATGTACATATCCCCGAAGTCAAAGTAAGAAGAATCAGAGCTCCATTTTTGACATTTATACTGTTTATTTCTACACCATACCAGTTCAGTCACCTCCCAAACTGTGCTATGAGAACTACTGATGGAATGCACATACGATAGCTCTCTTTCTTTCCATCTCCCATTCATATCACCTCCTTTTTTCAGAGTAACATTAATGTGGCCATTCTGAATGTGGGTGCGCCCTGTTCAGGCATGAATGCAGCTGTGCGAGCTGCAATCAGGATTGGCATCCTGCAAGGCCACAGCATGCTGGCAGTGCATGATGGCTTCGAGGGCTTGGCCCAAGGAAAGGTAAGGAACTGCTCTAAATCTGTGCTTCATCATCACATGTCCTTGTAGCAAATACTACAATCTTGTTGAATAAGAAAACTCATGCACCATCAGGGGTGCTGTTTATTACATATGTCTCCATGTCCACCAATGGACTCGATCCATTCCTTAGATTGAACCTATGTCTTGGAACAGTGTTGGCGGCTGGACAGGGAAAGGAGGCTCTGTTTTGGGAACCAAAAGGTATTCATGACTAATTACACACTCCTCTTTGCCACTTGCCAACTATCATCACCTTCTATCATCATGTTCAGTTTGAGGAGTTCTCTCATGTCTTTTCTTACTTTGGCAGAACTCTTCCAGCAAAGTACATAGAAGACATAAGCACGAACATTGCCAAGTACAACATTCACAGTCTGGTGATTATAGGAGGTTTTGAGGTGCGTAACATGAAGACTCACCATCCACCAGCCAAGCACAATATTCTCAAGATATAATTCTCTTCTTATCCAGGCAACATATCTATGAGTAATTCATTTATGGATTTTCTTCCCACACAGGCGTTCTCAGGTGGTCTGGAGCTGGTCCAAGCCAGAGAGAAGTATGAGGAGTTGTGTATCCCCATGGTAGTTATTCCAGCTACCGTCTCAAACAATGTTCCTGGATCAGACTTCAGCATTGGAGCCGATACTGCCCTGAACACCATCACCACGGTCCGAGCTATAGCTAAAACTCAAAAACACACTAGTTAATGCTTATGATTTTTTCTGCACAAAAGACTGCAATTTTGTAGTTAATTTTTCATTGGTCCTGAAGGAGAAACCACTAATTACCGGAAAAAGCAAGCCTATCCTTCCCTATTTTTTATTGTTTATGTCTACTTTTTTGCCTTATAGATATACAGAACTACTGTTGAATGTAAACCCAGTTTAAAAGTCAACATGGCTGCAAGCCTCGTGAAGTAAACCATGGCAGTCACACAGTTGTCAGTGTTATTAAATGCTAAATTTCATCTAAGTTAGTGTATGTGCTAATTTACACACAATAATTTTAAAATGTGGCACTGTAAAAGAACTGAAAACCTCTTGACTACAGTTCATTTAGTCAGTATTTGAAATACACTATGCCAAATAATACCAAAAGTTTATGGACAGCTGACCATCACACCCATAAGTGCATCTTCTCCAAACTGTTGCCACAAAGTTGGAAGCACAGAATTGTCTAGAATGTTTTTGTATGTTATAGCATTACAATTTCCCTTCACTGGAACTAAGAGGCTGAAACTAAAATGTTCCAGCATAACAATGCCATATTGTGGGAGGTTATGTGGGGGGTTGGGGGGTTGTGGGGGGGATGGTACAAATACTTTTGATGAAAGAATTCTTAATAAACTTCCAGAAAAAATTCATAGAAATATTTAGTGGGTTTTTTTCTCGGTATGGAGAAATGTATAATAATGTATAATATATATAATAATTGTAAATGTATAATACAAAAAATGTATAATAATTATACATATAACAAAAAATTTATAATATTTTTAATAACGTATTTTTCCCCAGAGAGAATGATTAATCTTTTATGTGTGTGTTTGGTTACGTAGACCTGTGACAGGATCAAGCAGTCAGCTGCTGGCACTAAACGCCGTGTGTTCATCATTGAGACTATGGGGGGTTACTGCGGTTACCTGGCCACCATGTCAGGCCTTGCTGCAGGTGCTGATGCTGCCTACATCTACGAAGAGAAATTCGGCATTCGTGATTTGGAGGTAAATATATGAAACACAGAACTTAAAGTAATTTCGAGTGGGTTAAAGTCTCTTTTATGGATTGTTTTGTTTCATTTGTGCTTTCAGACCAATGTAGAGCATCTTGTAGAGAAAATGAAGACGACAGTTAAGAGAGGCCTGATTCTCAGGTTGGTGTCAGTCGAAACTACTCAAGAAGAGAAATGAATTAATAATGATAGAATATTTGAGTGAATATGTGCATTAATTTTATTTTTATTGATTTTAATTGCAGCTGACGATATTGTCAGATTTGCTGTTATAGAGAATTAATCGACAGCTTCTGACCAATCAGATTTGAGAATTCAGCCCTGTGGTATAATTATAATAAGGTACCTTTGGGATTAATCCATTTTTTAATTGTCTTTTTTTTAGAAATGAGAACAGTAACGCCAACTACACAACTGACTTTATCTTCAACCTGTACTCAGAGGAAGGAAAGGGAGTCTTTGACTGCCGTAAGAATGTCCTTGGACACATGCAGCAGGTAAGTGAACAACAACCTTTCATGACCGGCGTTCTCTCAGATGCTTTTTATACGTTTACTTGAAATTGATTTGTCTCTAGGGTGGTACTCCAACTCCATTTGACAGAAACTTTGCCACTAAGATGGGTGCTAAGGCTGTTCTCTGGCTAACTGAGAAGTTGAAGGAGTGTTACAGACACGGTGAGAGTCCAACCCAAGATCTAATAGTCTAATAAAACTATATGTTTTTGATATAGTTTTTATTTTTATATTCTTTTAGATTTTTCAAATATTAAGTTTAGCTTTAGACCCTATGGAGCAGTTATGTTTCTCTAAATTGGCGTCATAATATATACAAGATATAGATTTTTACATTATGTTATTGCATTATTTATTTTCTCATTAGAGAGAAGCTTTTGAAAAACTTGGGAGTGAACTGAAGTGAAACTGAGTGCAAACAACGGCATGCCCACAGGCTTTTCCTTTAAAACCCACTCCAGTTTCTATCTGGTGCAATTTTAACATCTAGAGAAGTCTCAGAACATAGTCTTGAGTTTTTTTTCAGAACTATTTTTGCATGTAATCTGTTCTCCACACATGTGACACACACATACATCCTAAATTGCTGCCTTCTTTGGTGACTTTTTAGCTATCCTATCTTATATCCATGGTACTGTATGCTTGTCGTCAGTCACTGCTCCTACTTTCACAAGGTTCCACCTTCACGTGGTGTAGAATCAGTTTAGAAAGTTAAAAATTAGACTGCAGGACCTAGGGGTTAGACTGGGTGTGATTGCTGGCATTGAATGGTCCCAGTCTGATGTACAATGATGAATAAGCTATATATACACATATACCTGTGTGCAGATGTGCATAGACGCCTAATATGTTTACAGGAATGTGTTCTTTGTCCTTCCCTGGTTTTTACCACCATATCACTCTGTCTGTGCAGGGCGAATCTTTGCCAACACCCCAGACTCAGCGTGTGTGTTAGGCATGAGAAAGAGAGGACTGATGCTCCAGGCCTTGGGAGAGCTCAAGGAGCAGACTGATTTTGAGTAAGAGTCCAGATTTCTGTTAAAAAAAAACAAAAAACAATGCCTTCAATAGTGAACCAACAAAAATGCCAGTTGTTTTACTGGTGGTGTCCTTGTAAGCATTGTCTACCCACTTGACATTTATATTTCCTCTTTCTCTCTCACTTTCTCTCTCTGTCTTGCTTCCTCTAATGTTTAGACACCGTATTCCAAAGGATCAGTGGTGGCTGAAGTTGAGGCCCATTCTCAAAATCTTGGCCAAGTACAAGATAAATTTGGACACCACGGAGCATGCTCACATGGAGCATGTTATCAGCAAGAGAGCTCCAATCTCATTGTCTGGTAAAACGTTATAAGGACTGAGAATGGAGAAGTACAAAATACATTACATGGTTGCAAAGTGATTTATTATGCTGTATTATAAGTTATTGATAATCTACAATTGACAAATTAATAAACTATTCATTAAATGTTTATTACTACTATGTAAAACAAATGAAATATTAATGTGTTAAAGTGTTACTGAATATACTGTTGTCTGATAGTTTAGTTTGTCAAGACTTACCCATTTATTTGCTCATTAACTTTTTAACTCATTATAACATCCAGTTGGTGGTGGTTAGTGAGTATATAAACTATTAAGTATTGATAAACCTACTCAGTAACCCATTACTAAATACTTGATATTAATTAATAGATAATGAACAGTTGACTAATATATAATTCAATTATGGAGAATCAATGATTTGCCAACAGCATACATTATTAATATGTAACCTTAATGTAAATTGTTATCAGAAGGACTAATATAGAAATTAAACTTATTTACTGTCTGATCTGTCAGTAATCTTTATAGTTGTGTTGGTCTTTTCCTCTTATTTGCCTTCCCTTTTGTTTTACTCTGCTGTTATGTTCATAGGACCTGTGCTGTTAGCAATTTATGAAATATCAAATTAAAGCAGACATCCAAAAACACAATCTTGTCTGTAGCTTTTATAACTTTTATAATTCTCTGTGAGTAGATTTAGGCAATAAATAAATATGAAGGATGTATTTGCCTGATACTATAGTTTTGTTGCGCAGTTAGAGCTTGGTGATTATGGTTCTGTGCTGCTGTCTGGAGGATCGTGTGTTCAGATCCCAGCACTGCCGTACTGCCTCTGTAGTAACCTTGAAGGAAGTTTGCGACTGACAAAGTACAAGACACTTCTGATAGAAGCACTTTCTATCTTTTCAAATGTTGCACAAGATGTAGACTGACCACATCATTTAGATTCTGCTGCTAATTCGTTGGATAGTGTTGTATTTTCCTTATTCCTGTGAAAAAGTGTCAGTCTTCTGCTGTGCTGATGTTACAGGGGGACGTTGGTAGCTCAGTTACATGATGAGAAGGTGAGAGAGCTGGACAGACTACAGGACTAAAGCACTGCTGCTTCGCTCTCTTTAGGTAGACACGATGTCCCCTGAAATGTTTCGTTGCACAAGATTATTATTAATGAAACATAAGACACATACAGCACAACTCATTAGATACCTTTTATAGTGAGCTACTGCCCAAAAACTGTTATGCAGTTGAAAACAATAAGCCATAGTGATGTTCCTAAAAGGTAATCAGAGTCACTGATATCAAGTAGATATTTGAATACTTAATTACTGAGAACTATAAGGTTATTAACTGGACTTTGTGTAAGGGTTTAGCCATGTGCAGACTGTAACTGTGCCTCTCAGATGTAATACCTGGATTACGCAGCCAACTGGTAAATGAATGATCTAGTCTAAAGTGATTCATGCAGTGAAGATTATTCCTGATGCCTGCAGTGTGAATAGGCCACATGTTATGACTATCAGAGAATGATCTGGTTTACTGGTTACTCAAATGGTTTATTCCAGCATTACATAATCTATTTAAACACTTCATAGCTTGAATGAGGACCTGTTCCTCCTTCCCCCTTTGTCAAGGGTCTAATTACAAAAGCTTCCATTTTGAATAAAATATATATCTGTATAACTTTTGTTTCTTATAAATTCACATAAAATCAGTCAGTGTGGACATGACTAATATAAACTGTTCATTATCTTGAGAAAAAAAACAAAACAAAACAAAAAAAATGCGCTGAGCTGATATTATTAGCGGTACTTTTATTTTAGGAAATCTTTCTGACAGCCATGTTTGTTAAAGGGAGACGGACAAATGCATTTATTTTTATATATAGTGCACTACATATAGCAAATACAAGCGATTCGTTCCTACGCTGTGTAGTGCACCTAAGTAGGGAGTATGGCGCCATTTTGGGCTGGACCGTTGTTAAAAAACGGTTGCCGTTAACCGGAAGTTAAAGGAGGCTTCAGAGGGCATCAAGAGGTCGCGGTGGAAGTCGGGACGGCGGCGGATCGCATTAATGTCTGCCCACTCGTAGGCAAAGTGCGTGTCCCCTGCGTGTCCGCTTCGGGTTGCCCGTTTTCGGAATGTACCGCACGGCATCCGCGCTTGTGTTGTTTGCGAGAAAGAGCGTTTAGACTCAAACTCTGAGCTTTTCCGCGCTTGCTTTTTTGTCATCGTCGTCTTCGTCGTTCGTTTCCCAACCAGTCTGAGCTTGCTTCATATTATCGATGCATTGATAGTCAGCTAGCTAGCTAGCAAGACGGCTAGCCCATACGGTGGCTCCTAGTCTTAGCTAGCCAGGTAGCGAGCTAGCATATGTCTCAGAACTAGCTGAATAAGGAAAAGCAGATAAAGTATCCTGTTAGATAGCAGAGTGCTGTATATTGGCTGTTTGTAATCCTTCGTTAGCTAGCAGATTATCTAGAGGGGGAAAAAAAGCGGTAACACACGTGGGAGAGGCCGGAGAGAGAAGGACGGAGGAGAAGCAGTGACGCCAGGAGCGGCCGATGAATTCAGACCAGGGCGGAGAGCCGCTGCAGGAGGAGGCCGAGCCGGGACTGAAAGCCCGCGGGGAGGCTGAGCCGGGACCGAGAGCCCGTGAGGAGGTCGGGGCTGCAGAGGCGGGCAGTATGGTGAGTCAGGGCCTGACGCTTCATTTCTCTAATGTTAGCCCCTCTTCTATTCCGCGCTCGCAGCCTTCAGCACCAAATGATAAATGAGCATTTAAAAAAAGCTTGCGTAGAAAGTGCACCGTGCGACGCTTAGCCAAGTTAGCAGCCGAGCTAAATAAGGCCAGGTGTTAATTTCGGCTGGTTAGCACACACGGCTAGCTAAATGGCCGTTGGTCATGGCGTGAAGGCGTCATTTGCTAGTCAGGTTAGTGGCTTTTGCTTGCTAGCCTGGCTGTCGATGACTCATTTCTTTTACACTCTTTTGAACTTTACACCTCAAATAAGACCCCAAGCGTGTCAATTTCACACTTTACACAACGCCAGACATCAGACATGTCGCTTCTGCACACTTTCATGCGTCAGTTAAATGAATTAAAACGCCAGCAGTCAGACATCTAACCTTAGCGTTCATGTTTGCAGTGTGTCAGGCGCTTTTCACTTCACTTTAACCGTGTGTGTGTGTGTGTGAACAGGATTATCAGCGACCAAGTCGCACAATCATCGCTGTTAGCAGTAATTTCGCTTGGGAGTTAGCTAGCTAGCTAGCAGGCTAATGTCAGGTCGGCCATCATCAGAGGCCTGTGAGAGTATGCTAATATCCTGAGTCAATCATATGACACGGGTCTCATCGACTAACCCTAATTTACACCAAGAAAACAATACAGACCAGCTTTTCATTAGGGAATATATTAAAGCCCAGGCTTTATTGATGTATGTGGATGATGTATTTATCCACTTATTGAAACAGTCTGCTGTGTGACCGGGCCTGAGGTTTTTTTTTTTTTTTGTTGTTGTTTTTTTAATTGTAAAACGCATCGACTAACTTCTGTATCAGGTGTATCATTTTCCCCCCAAACACCTGTCATATCAGCTTGCTATGAAATCAGTGGAAGGTGTTTAACTGCAGTTATGTCGTGGTTAAAAGGTGATCGTGTGCAACAGCTGTTTTTGAAGCGACTTGTTATGGAGGAGGAGCTGAAGCGGGTTTTGGAGCAGGTGCCTGCTTACACTTGCGCCCCCACCGCCATGTGACATGTGCCGGCTACTAAATATTTCAGCATCACAAGCTGGAGCCGTGCTGAAAAACCAGGCTGATTTTCTAAAATCAATTAGTCCTGCCTCGTGGAGACTCCTGCAGTGTGTGTGTGTGTGTACTGAGTTAAAAACTGGTGTGCTGGGATCAGGGGGCAGAGTACAGAGCTGGACTTGGTGTAAAATATCACGAGAAGATGCTTCATGAGTCTGCACTTCTGCTTTTTAACAGAGCAGCTGAGAAACAGACGACCAGGTCACGGTGTCTCTTAAATCCTTAATGGCTTAACATCAGGACTAGTGTTGCCTGCAGTATCTCGGGTTATATACTTACTCCTTACTCCAGTGTGAACGCAATACTCATTAGATAAAGACTGGGAAGTATTTAAAGGTGCAATCATTGATTTAAAAAAAAAAAAACAACAAACAAACAAAAAAAAACTCCTTACTTGTACAAAAACCTGCAAGATATGTAGAACATGATTTTAAAAACAAAAAACAACACGTTAAGCCGTGGTCTTGGCATATTTGTATTAAGTCGCTGAGAAAACCTGTTTGGAAACTGACTTCCTGTCCAAGATGCTTGTTTGTGTTTGGATGCACTTCCTGTCAGTCATTTTATAGACACGCTACTCTACAGGCCACTTTAGATCCAGGGGGTGGAGCTTCATGAATATGGGTGAGGACCACTCAAATGTCGAACCCACCTAACTGTTAGATCTAATCTTGAAGGAAAAAAAAATAAAAATAAAAAACAAGGCTAATCTTACCTAATGCAACTTGAAATAGGCTGACTCTATGTTGACGCTGCAATGCGTCAATACAGAATCCAACTGCGTGTGCTAATTTAACTCTGATGAGCAGACACATGCTGGGAATTCACGTAAGTGTCGTGTCCAGTATATAATTCAATCTGATGTTATTTATATAGCGCTTTTAAAAATGGACATTGTCACAATGCAGCTTTACTGATAACCTAAATAAAGATTTAGATTTATGCCTAATGAGCAAGCCTGAGGCAACAGTGTCAAGGAAAAACTCCCCGAGACTACATGAGGAAGAAACCTTGAGAGGAACCGGAATCAAAAGGGAACCAGTTCTCTTCTGGGTGACACTGGATAGTGCAGTTATAAATCATTACTCTTCTGCAGTTGTATACTGAAGAATCAAGCAGTTTTTTTGATTGAATGGAGACTACAGTTACCTTTTAATGCTTAACTCTAGCGCCATGGACAATGAAATAGAGATGTGAGCATGACTCTCTCTCTAATTTTTTTTTTTTTTGGTGTGTGTGTCCTGATGCACATCTCTACTCTGAACAGATGAGACATCAGTTTTGAGCTTGAAGCAGCGGGTGAACCCTACTTCTCTTTTCATTTATCTTTTTCTGTCATCAGCTTTTTAAACAAGCCATGTCATCACTTCACTAGCCAGACTATAAAAGGTAAATGAAGAAAAGAAAAAAAAAAACAATGAAGTGTGGAAACATCTTATTGACCACTCTAGCTCTCTTTGTAGCTAGTCTCTGGTCCAAAGAGCTGAAGATGTGCTATAGAAGCCATGATTGTTCATGTTTAGAAAACTAGAGTGGAACTTTTTTCTTGTTCATCTGCTAAGCTACAGTAATTTTTTGTAAGTGTGTCGTTTGGTCTTGTGAAACACGTTTCACAAAGAGGCAGCCTCAGTCGTGAGATGTTAAAATGTAGCCTATTCTTCAAATCAACTTGCTCTCACCTGCGTTGAGAAATTTCACAGAAATCCGGTGATGCGGTTCTTGGTATCAGCAGTCATCAGTCGTTTTTTGTCCTATAGAGTCTAATCATTAATTAGCGCCGTGCCCCTGTTTAACATATGCTGCGTGTGACCAGTGAAACCTGTTCCACGCAATTAAACCCTGAAATTGTAGGCCAGGCAGACACAGAGCAGGAGGTGTGGTGTATCACGGTATAGAGAATGCTGTACATGAACGACTGCACTGGCATTTTGTGGCCTCGCGTATAAGCTGTGTGAGGCAACAGTGTGTATGAAGGGGACTTTGTGGTAAGCGTGCTCAGACAGAATTCTGGTTAATTACTTGTACTCTCTCTCTCTCTATGAATTGTTTGCTTATTGTTCGCTTTTCATCGGAAATAATGGAACAGTGAATGTGAATGTTGACGGTAGCTCCCGAGACAAGCAGATTTCATGTTTGTGCTGGTTTCCTGGTGGACAAGTAGGCTTAACAGTCAGAGAACCAAAAAAGAAGAAAAATACCCTCCCTAATGACTTTTGCAAAATAGTTTTTGTTTGCTATATGTATGTGGTTAGGTTTAAACATGATGCACTTCAGAGTTGTGTGGTCACACCTCAAGAGTTATCACCACAGTAACTTGTGCAAATCTGCCTGCTGTACTACTATATATCTTTACAGAACAGGCCCCTCAGTAGCGTTATTCTTCAGCTTGTATGCCAACATGCACGAGACAGAAACGACGTATCAAACCATAAGCCAAAATGTAATGAACAATAGAGATGATTATGGCATGCGCTAGCTTGAGGGTCGAAAATGTCGGGCTGAACGGAAACAAGACTTTACCAAACATTAGTTGTTAACAGTGATTAGATTTATTTCATGCAGTGTGAAGACCAAATCTGCTTTCAGACAGTATGCTGCTTATGCTGGTTCATTAACTTTTTTATTTTTTTATTTTTATTTTATTTATTTATTTTTTTAAGGGGAAGTTAAAGACTTAAGCTGAGTTTAAGGGGAAAATATTCAAGCTGTTCCTTTACATACATCACTGCTGCAGTTTGTTAGAAATGTCAAGCGTCGTAATGAAATTTGTCCACCTCACCCACCCTTAGGTTAAAAGTTTCTTTAAATTTGCATTCCACGAAGCAGAAATGAAAATTAACATCATGATTCCAGCACACAGTTTGTGAGTTATAACAAGCGATAATCTTGGTGTGTAGCAGCAATCTAAAGTGCTGATCTTGATAGAGTAGCATAAAGGAAATGATCATAACCCAGTTGAGAAATTTTTTTTTTTTTTTTTTAAGTATTTATTCAGAAATAACTGTAAACTGTGCCAGATCAGTGTGGTTTAATACATGAATAGTTTCCTGTTTGAGTTTGAACTGGAAAGTGACTGCGATATCCGTTTGACGGAGTGTGGGGGGTCGCTGCACTAGGAAGCTGATTTGTGTATGACGGCAGAGAAAATCACGTCTACAGAATAACAGCTTTAATGTTTGAAACTTGCATGCTCGTCTAAAGCAGATCGCACCAAAGCCAGCGTGACTCGAATATAATGTGGGACACTAGATGAATAAATGTCTGGAACGTCAGCTTCCTCTTTAAATTAAAGGTCATGCTGGAAGGCATTGGTGAGTATGTCATAGTGAAGAAATTGAGGTAGATAATAGCCGTTTCTCCTGAATTTCATTCACAGTTGGCTTTGAATTGGGCCTTTCAGTATTCTGAAGTGTGCTCTGATTAGCAAACAAGCAATACTGTGTTATTAATCTGACATGTATGCAGAGTGGATTTTCCTTGGATCATGATGAATTTGTAGCTCCTCTCGAAACTTTAAATAATGCTGTAGTAACTCGTGGAGTTTCACTTAATGCTATGTTTCTCATTTTCATCAGTTTAACTGTTACAGCCTCACAATGCTGAAGAACATTAGTGCAGTACTAAGTTCAAGTCAATAACAGGACTAGTAACTGGCAAAATGGCACTTTTTTCTGTTTTTTAAGCTCAGGAGTGTATATATGCAGAAGGAGCTATACGCATTCATGTATTTCTAGGTTTTTGTTGCAGACTCGCATGTAATTGATTCTGTTTAAATATGGACATTATGGACTTCTGGTTGTTCTGGGGTATTCAAGTACAATTTGGTCTGGTTACCTAAAAATTCTTGCTTACAAATGTCCTAATAAGCTCTGAAGTTTTAATGCTTGGTTATTAGTGATTACTTTGGATCGTCGTGTTTATAGCTATAAAATAGTTACATGTTTCGTAGTGGTGCTTCACAGTACCTTTTTTGACTAGCGCTGTTGACTGAACACAAGACATTTTGTATTTGATGCCGGGAGATTAAATGCACTTCTGTCCAGTCTGTTTTCACATTCTTTTTATTTTTATTATTTATTTTTTAAACAAGCCATGTTGGTTTGTTAATCAGACAAGAAAGGGTTAATAAGATTAAAAATCTATTAAGTCTGTGAAACCTGTCCCCTTTCGTCCTAGCCCTGTAGCTAGTCTCTGGCCTGATGAGCTGCCTTCAGCTAAAACATTTTCATAAATGCATGTGAGTGGATAAACTGCAACAGACGATCAAGTCGAATCAGTTCCTGTTTTAAAAGCTAGAGTTGTTGAACTACAGCCAGTTACTCAGTTTGGTCTGCTGAAATACTTTGCTGCAGTTGATGACCCCTGGTTTAGAGTAACGTGAGCAACAAAGACTTAAATTATTGAATCAAACAGTGAGACATTACACAAACTTGTCAGATCCCACACGAGGATGAACGATAATACATCACAGATAGACATGCTTTGTTTCTTTAAGCCTTATTATTAATGTTTTTTTTACAGAAGGAGGATGGTGTGCTTTATAATAAACAGCCTATGAATAAACTGCTCCTGCATTTTGTAACCTTGCTTGCCCTAGCTGAATCTTTTTTCACCACCGTTTTCTTCACGTTGTAATTTAGTACTATTTATGGAAGAGAAGTGTGTGAGTGGTCCTTGTTCATGTAGTCTCTGGTACTCAAAATATGTGGGGGTGTGCGTTTTTTTTTTTTTTTTTTTTGTATTTTTTTTTTTTTTTTAAAAGCATCATTTTCGGTGAATCTTTTTCTTTTAAACAACCTTCAATAACTGTATTAAGTAATAGCAGCATTATTTTATTTTTAACACATAGTCCAACTAGGTGCATGGCAAATAATACATTGGGGATGAATGAGGTATGATACAAATGCATTCTGATTATTATTTAGGTAGTGAGCTCAGTCACTAGGTCTGAGAAAAAGACAATACATACTGTTTACATGAGTATTTAAAAAAAAAAAAAAAAAAAATTATAATGCTCTTGGTAATGGAGTATCAGAAAAGATGTCATCAGGAATGTGCATAAAATGTGTTACTGAACATTAGTGGTGACCATAAAAATTATAATCATTTCAACACAGCCCATTTTAAAATTGCAAAAGGAAGCATAGCTATGGCCCAGTTTATCAGAAGAACGTAATTTTGGTTTAAATTGGTTTAGTGGATCTTGTTGAGCTCTCTGTCGCTGGGGAGTATTGGGATCTCTAAGCAACAGTAAACGCTTCTCCCATTGGACACGGCTGTTTGGTTCTAATCCTTATTACGTCTAAGCTCGGTTCGAAGTCTGGTCAAAGTCTAAAGGCCCAGTGAGCTATTAAAAAATGTGTTTAGTCATAGTTGTCAATTTGGTGGTATCAAGTAGTGTTTATAACTAGTTAGCTAAAAAAAAAAAAAAAAAAGAATTATCAGACCGTAAAATCTATTTACACTGACTTATTCATTTGGCACACGTTGTATATTTAGGTCTTTTTGACTTTCAGGCCTCGGGTCGTTTGATTCCAGCGTTTGCTATAGTTGGTGAATTGTGAATGCCGTTTTTGATCCCAGGAGCGGTCCAGAGAACCGACTTAAACAGTGTTATGGGCTCGATTCAGCCAAAACTCTGAGCAGTTCACATCAGGTGCAGAAGCTAGCCTGGAGTAAGTAGTGTGATTGCTTCAACTTGTCACGTTACTTCCTATATCCACTTTTGTGGTGCTGGGATAAGTGTTGCTATTGTTACTGCTATATAATACAAGACTTTCACACGACTGGAGCACTGTAATTAGCTCAGCTTTGTGGTGCGAGTGCATGCACTGAGGTCAGTGTAAAAAAAAAAATAAATAAATAAAATAAAAAAATAAATAACTGCATGTCTCATTATGGCCTGCATGGCAAAAGATCTTGTACGAGAATGGCTCCTTGTTTGCAGGAATTTGTGCACAATGACATGCCACGCATCCACAAAGCACCGTCCTTCGCCGCTGAAGTGTTGGTTTCGAAGGAAAATACTAAACAGCAAACAGATGAACCTATTCACAGTTCTGAAGGAAATCTTCTATGTGAACACAAACCTGTGATTTAGCCCCACCCCCCAAACAAACCCAGAATTCACTCTGGGTCTGAATTCGAGTATTCGGACCATGCGCTCACCAACCTTGTAATCCTTCCTGTAGATGTACAGTCGGAGTCTATAGCTTAACTTTTGCTATGCATAGTGTGTGTTTTAATAATCGGCTATTCTTCATCATTGTCAGTTTCTGACCACAACACTGCTTTTGTTGGGTCGCTTTCTCACCCCAGCAATGACACTGGTGTGTTTTTGAAAACCCCAGCAACACTTCTGATAGACTTGTACCACAGCAGCATCCCCCCTCGAGAATGGCCCACCACTGAAATAACATCTAATCAGCGCTGGTTCTTTGGTGGTTGGAGAAGAGGGGGCTTACACATGGCACATGCAACAGATGTAAATTACAGCCAGTACCTGTATACGTGCAAGGTGACCTTCATGGTAGCTCCATGATAAAATTGTGTAGCTGATAAACAGTCAAATAAATGTAGTGCTAATTATAATCATGTGATTCCCACCCCTCCCCCACATTCAGTATTCCTTATTTTTAAAAGTGAACCTATAAAGGAGATCCTTCTTTAGACTCCATCAACCACATGGAACTTTAGAGAAAAGCCTGTGATTATTTGTAGCTTATGTGAAATGTGATGGTAGTATTCAGGATTATAAAGGGAAACACTGGGAATGGTTATCTGGCTATCTGGTTGCTGGTGTACTATTTTATCTTCCTAGTGTGAATAGTCAGGATAAGCCGGCTATCCGTGGACTCCAACAGTGAGGCGGCTCTTACATAATCCCTAATCTGCTCCACCAGTTTAGTAGGAGTACCACTGTGTACCATGTGACACTTCTCCATCTGTTTATTGGTAACGGTTTACTGCTGCTGGTGAAGGCTGATGCTCTTCTTTATAGTTACACTTCATTCTACTGTCAAATGGTAAGGGGGTGAAATGAGTCAGTTGGCTTTTTGTCTTTTAATTTTAACGTTACTGCGCCAAGTTGTTGGAGTGAGCTGTGCATGTGACTGCCATGTTGTGTGTCCAGGTTACCTCGAAGGGAGCTGGTCTGAACCCTAATGCCAAAGTGTGGCAGGAGATGCCCACTGTATCCAGTGAGGCTCCTGCGGATGGCACTGAGGCCTCCCCCTGGTCCCAGTCGAACATAACTGAAGGTAACTACAAGAGTTCATAGTGTTTTGATCAGAAATGTTTTAAATATTATTGTGGTGGATGATAAAGATGCTGTGTCCTGGGCTGACTGTGGTGTTTTTTTTTTTTTTTTTTTTTTTTTTTTTTAAACCCCCCTCCTCCAGAGTCCACTGGATGTAAAGCATACACACCTGGCTTCCCAGTTCTCATGGACAACAGCACCACTGCCACAGCAGATGGTATTGTCAACGGCATGGACCCCTCTGACCCAAACCCTCTGACTGGGTGTAATGGTCAGTAGAACACTGATTTGATCAAACTTTCTAAAAAGCTTTTTTTATTTATTTTTTTTCCTCAGGGATGTGTGCTATCAGTTATTGGACTATAATAGCCAAATTCTGTGCTCTATCTGCATGTTTTTCTTGTACAGAATCCAAACTGTCTGAAGATCAGCCTCTCTCTGCAGAAAGCTTGCGCGAGTCTCTGAAGAAAGAGCTGGAATTCTGCTTCAGCAGGTACGGGCAGCTTTTAAAGGCTTTGCAGTCAATTCTCTTTGGGTGGCAGAGTGTGCATGTTTCAGCTTCTTTTTCTCTGTCTAACAGGGAGAACTTATCGAAGGATCTTTACCTGATTTCTCAAATGGACAGCGACCAGTTTGTGCCAATTTGGACTATTGCCAGCATGGAAGGAATTAAGGTTCTTACCACTGATATGGACCTTATCTTGGATGTGTTGAGATGTAAGTGTCTGTGCTGCGATTAAACTTGAAAAGAAATCTTTCACACATTGGTCATTAACGTTCTGTATAGACGGTTGTTCTGAAGTTGCTCTTTTGCATGGGTTACATTTAGCAGCTCATTCATTAGACAACACCTTTCTGTGACAGGTGTAACAAGTTACACTGTAAAGTTATTTTAGTTACCAGTTAACTTATTAACTTTTTTGTTGCAACTGTGTGTGGTGCGCAACACCTTCATCCTAAGTTGGATGTCCAATAAGAACAGGTTTGCCAAATTCATGCATTGAAATCATGAAGCCATCTCCTACTTGTATATTTTAAATATTCTCATTGTCATAAAGCTGACAATCTTGGCAAAATGTAAACTTCACTGGGGCTTATGCAACCTACTTGCCAGCTGCCTGCTACTTTCATTGAAGCCACTGTTTCCTCTCTTGCTGTTCCTCATTTTCATAATTTCCTTCTTCACACATTCTTGATCATGGTGTGCTGTCATCCATTCAGTGACTATTTGAACCAATCTTTTTACACCAACTATATGTTGCCAAATCTGGCCTTTCGAAGGTGAGATTTAATCATATAGTAAACACAATTTCAGTCTTTGAGATTGCATTGACAGTCATACTCTGGGGGGGGGAAAAAATGGATGACTTGTTACAAATTAAAATGATGTACAGGCAAAACATATTCTGATTAGGATAAAGCAGTTGCTGAAGATGAAGCCTGAATGAAAAAGGCAGAATAGATGTACACTATGCAGTTTGGGTGAGGGCGTATCCACCAGAAAGTGGCGAGTAAATGATAAGTACGGAGTAATACACTTGGCGGTGTGGTGTTATAGGAAAACAGTCAACGACCGGGGATGGTGTGATGGGTCCAACCCTACGGTTGATTGTTTTCCTATAATAACACACATTTTATTCTTCTTGTACCACAGGAATTTGCTAGTGATTAATTTATTTTATTAAAGAATGATGCACTACTTTTTGTCCATTAAGTGTTATGTTTAATGTTTTGGAACTTCCAAGAAAAACAAGTTAGTTCTATAAGCTATAAACAGCAGCTGCCTTTTCTTTTGTTTTCTTTTCTTTTCTCCCTCTTTTGAACTTAAGCCAGAAAGACAGCTTGTCACTGAGGAACCACAAAACCCTCCACCCTAAAGACTTAAAGGAACAGCTTTACCTCTGATCACAGATTACTCCTTCCAAAAATGTTAAATAAAACTTCACCATATCAACAATTACACGTTTTTCTATGTTAACAGTGCAGTTTTTAATCGATTTATTATTACCTCTAAATTATGTGGAGCATCAAGTCCCTGGGAA
Organism: Pangasianodon hypophthalmus; assembly: GCF_027358585.1. Taxonomy (NCBI): domain Eukaryota; kingdom Metazoa; phylum Chordata; class Actinopteri; order Siluriformes; family Pangasiidae; genus Pangasianodon; species Pangasianodon hypophthalmus. Next base: position 6,465,636 of record NC_069725.1, read on the forward strand.
TGTGCGGTTACCTTTGAACCAGAACATATTAGAGCGAGTACGTTAATATAAACCTGTGATTTGCCCTGCAGCTGACAGCTATTGTCAGAGCTGTTGTTAAGGAAAATTAATCAACACCTTCTTGACTATTCAGCTTGAAGAATTCAGCAGTGCTATAATATGAAAGGTGTTAATTTGAAGCCCTAGTTGTGTGCCTCTCTTTAATTCGCCTGTTTTCTCTGCTCAGCATCTCCTATGGTTCAAGTGGATGAAAAAGGCGAGAAAGTGCGGCCAAATCACAAACGCTGCATCATCATTCTGCGAGAGGTTCCAGAAACGACCCCTGTGGAGGTAATAATGTTGTGGAAGTGTGGGGAAAATTCATGGACTTCCTGAATAAACTTCATTTGTACCTAATTTTGCACCCACTCTGATTTGGGTCTTCATATTAGGAAGTGGAGGCCTTGTTCAAGAATGACAACTGTCCGAAGGTCATTAGTGTGGAGTTTGCTCACAACAATAACTGGTACATTACATTCCAATCGGATACGGATGCTCAACAGGTGAGAGCCTTGATATACAGGGTGGGCGTTTTGCTCTCATATGCGACATGTTTTTCATCTTTGTTAAATCACTTCTGTATTTCTTCAGGCATATAAATACTTAAGGGAAGAAGTCAAAACATTTCAGGGAAAACCCATCATGGTGAGTTGTGTAAATATGTGAAATTAGTTTTTCAAAAGAAAATAAATTGCAGAATAAAGTTGGCCTGTTGACTCATTGTGCCTTTGTTCACAGGCCAGAATAAAAGCCATCAATACCTTCTTTGCAAAGAACGGCTACCACAGCCTGGACTGCAGTGTCTATCAGCAGCAGCCTCACACACAGTCCCAGTACAGCTCACCGCTCTTCATGCAGCCTATATACAGCCCACAGCAGCAGTATCTCTACGGCATTGTCCCTCCGACCTGGACTCCATCTCCAACTCCGTACTTCGAGACTCCTCTGGTGAGGCCTTCTACCTGAGCTACGTCTGAAAAGCAACATGATGCCTTGATTAAACAGCTGACTATTGCATATATGACTTATATTCATTTCGAACCTATAATCGTGTCTTCTGTTCATCACAGGCACCTTTTCCTAACAGCGGGTTTGTCAATGGATTTGGCACAGCTACACACTACAAAACTGGTTCAAATTCTCTCAACATTGGACGCCCTTTCAACAGAAACCGGTTTGTCCTTTTGGGTTCCTTTATCTTGGTGTATAACATGCTGTAGCTGCAAGGCTATTAGTTTACTGTTTTGCATTGTACCAGCTGCAATGCTATTATTATTATTATTATTTTTTATTTATAATTCTGAATTTCATAAATTAATTTCATGAATGTCTTGACACTTTTTAAAAAAAATATGTATTATATAAAGCTTAAAAAGTGTAACTACAGAGGTGGACAAATCATAAATCCTTTACCTAGCCCACCAGGCAAGTGAAAGCTGCAGTGTGCTACCCAGTCTTGTGTTTTAGTTGCCTGGAAACTGAACAGATGAGACTAAAAAGTGGTAGCTCACATTACATAACACATGGCAGGGGAGGGGTGTGTAGCCATAATCCTTATGCTCTCTTGATAAAGTTTTGATGTAGCACATTGTGTTTGCAAACTCGACAGAAAGTTTCTTAAGATACAAAATATTTCGGCTCTGAGATGTGATGTTCTGTCCTCACATTGGAAGCAACAAATGTTATTCAAGTTTTGGCTGGCGATTTTCTTTTCTTTCTTTTTTTTTTTTTTTTTTTTTTTTTTTTTGGTGGGGTGACTCCATGTAGAAAGCAGGAGGGTTATGACTGCTTTGTGGTGGATGTTATTTTGCTCGATTATGGTGTCACCAGTGCCCAGTAATTAATCTGCCTATTAAAATCTTTCTACCATCGGCCAATTTGTGTAGCGCAGCAGGCAGTGTGAGTAGCATGCCTTAAAGCTTCACCACCATCAAGCGTGGGAACCTTTTCCCCAAAAGCCATTAGCAAGTAAGGTTTCTCTTAGTACTGTGGTTGTTGAAGCTACTTGTCTGTCAGACAACTATGAAAAAAGCCCAGACTCAAAATCTGCTAGTCCCAGGCTAGTGATTTGTCCACCCCTTAACTAGTTGTTCAGGTGGTTTTATTTATTTATTTATTTATTTATTTATTTTTTTTTTTTAATGCGACCTATTAGTTTTAAACTCTTTACCTTGGCTTTCTTATTGTCCCCACAGTGTCCCACTCTATTCAAGAAAGAATGTAATAAATACCTTCAGGTACAGCTGTTAAAGCTTGAAATATTATTTGTCTAATCATCACTCCATCCTTCTCATGTGTCAGAAATAACTCAACCATCCAATGAGTCTACAGCATAAATCTCACCATTTTAAAGCAAAACAATCTTTTATGTTAATGAATTGGTAATCTTTCTCAGTGATTTAACTGACATTAAGTGATATTACTTTGGCTGTGAGGTTTGCATTGGTGTGTTGATAAACTTAAATTCCAGCTGAGCAACACACCAAGACTGATTTTAGTATGATTTGACTCAACTGGCAATCATTGTTTTGGTAATGAGAACATTCTGGCCAGAATCGTCTTTTTCCTGAGTTTTTATCATTATAACTAACCTTTTGTTTTCTGTCGGTGTCTTTACTGTGCTTTAAGAGGAAGTGGAGCTCTCAGACTAACAGAAAACTTTTTGGGATGAAGTATCTTCCTGGCCAGTGTTTTAACATTTGACTTGAAGAGCCTCAAATTATAATGTCTCGTGTTTGGGCACATTATCAATTTCCGTTCGGCTAAAGCAACACTTTAATCTTTACCATATAAACTGTTAGGAAATGAATTTTGCTCTCTGTGAGAAGTCAAAGTTATCCCACTGCCAGAGAATAGCTCGGTGACTAGATGCCATTCCATACTTGCTTGCAGACACTGTTTTATATTGTGTAGTTAGTGCATGCTACCTGAGTCAATGGTTCATTGTCACCTGTCCAAATCTGCTTATTATTAAATAGCACAAGAAGTTGGTGCAGTTGTATCTCATGCAAACCTGTGCTTAAGCAGGAACCACGTGAAGCCCCAGACCAGGGTGAATGATGGACTGGCCTCCACTGTCCCCTCAGTGTCTGTGGTGGACGGGCTCCGCAGTCCACAGCCTCCTGCCAGCAGTAGCTCAGTGTTGGCCACCTCTGAGCTGAGCTCCTCTTTCCCACACCTGACCACCTCCGCTGAGCCAAACGATGACAGCACTGTGGCTGGAAGAGGACGGTATGATTCATGATTCATTTCACAAATGGTGCCACATGAAGTCAGGAACTTGTTCATGGATTGGTCCTAATAAGCACTATGAAAAAATACAGAAATAATTAGTGCCGTTATTGATGTAGGAAATGCCTATATTTAAAACGACACCTGTGAATTGGAAAAGGAAACTTCTATGCCAGAATTCTTTGTGAACGCCCAGCCTGTTAAAAAAGCCCTAATCCCTGTATTAAACCCAACACGCACTGTGATTACCTGATCTGAGTTTATAGTTGACTGAATCTGACACCCGGCAATCACTGAAGGAGTAACCATCTGTTTACAGGAGGAATACGTACAGAGCGACTCGGAGGAGGAGAGAGGACGAACGAACCATAGTAATACACACAGGATTTTACATTTTATTGTTTCATCATAACACACTGTGCTTTTTATTTACTCCCCCGTGCTCTCTCTTCCGCAGAAGCCAGTTCCGCTCACTGAAGTTAAGGTTTCACCACCTAAATTTGACCTGGCTCCTTCCAATTTCCCTCCACTCCCTGGATGCTCAGGCAGCCCACAGGGAGAGCCAGTGCTAGAGAACCGTATGTCTGACGTGGTACGGGGTCTCAACAGAGATAAGGTGAGTTCACTCTTGGCTCAAATACTTGAATCTGCACTCAGGACTGATTTATTGAGCCCGTTTTGGAGAAGCTAGGTTTGCTTTTGAGTCATGGCTCATGCACAAGAGTTCACTTGTGTGCATGCAATTTGTACAAACATGGACAATGATTTTTTGTTCCGTTTAAACTTTGTGTAGAATTTCAAGCTTTGAAAGTGTAGTGCTGTGTGCACAACACGTCCTCATGTCTGTCTCGTTGTAGAAGAGTTTTAGCGATGCTGGCTGTCACTTGCGTGTGTGATGCACTCAGTCCAAACATTCACACCACAAATGCCAGCTTATTACTGTCACAGTGACATTTTGAACCTGTCACATTATTCAGTGTCCAGTCCCAAGTGTGGAACAGAGATTTTGTTGCTCTCACACAGGTTTAAAAACAAAACTTAAACAAACCCAAGCAATCTTGGGTCTGAGAAAAAACTGCATTATAAAAATACACAACAATCTGTTTTCTGTTTTTCATGAAAAGCTCTTAGATTTGATTTTATTGTGACTTAATCTCTTCCAGCAGTCAGACTCAAACAAAGAATCCACTGTGAGCACTTCTGCTCCGGCCTCTGAGGAGACAGTCCCCAGACCTGCACTGACTGCAAGCAAACCCGCTGTTCACACTGCAGATCCTCCTAGCTACAGGTAGGCCTGAAGAGGGCAAGACGGATAATACTGTTGATTCTGGGTTTATATTAACACACACTATTACATCCCCTTATTTAGCTTCATGTATTATTAGTCTTTATTGTATATGAAGTGTAAACAGTGTATGTGTAAGTATTATACCGGGTAACTGTATGAACACACCCACTGAAGACGCAGCTAATGCTGTTTGATATTTGTTCCATTTTCCTCATGTGGTTCTTAGCGCAAGCGCAACCCCTCAGGAGAAGAAACTGGATAAACCTGAGCCCTTGGTCCATAAAGAGATGCCTGTGAACTCGAGCACCACCTCAGCCATTCCACCGACTCCGGCTCAGCCTGCTCCTGTCTCCAAGACTCCGCTGAGTCCCGCAAACCCTGCAGCCCCACAGGCCAACGCTGGCCACCCCAGCCCCGCCCCACTGGTAAACGCATTCATTGGCTATAGAACTTGAATTGATTATTGCACACCAGTATCTGGATGATCTTCACTTCCTGTAGCCATATTGTTCACACTCTGGTTAGTCAGTTTCAAGATCAGTGTGCTAAGGTAACAAAATAGTGAACAATTTGAGTCTTGAAGTTTGTTTCCTTGAGTTCAAATTCTTTTTGGCCAGCTATGACTTATCTGGACCCCAGAGTTCTGTGTGACAACCAGGCGTAAATTAACAAAAACCTAAAACATCATTGATATATAATCTTGCACCTCAAGCGCTTTCTCTTTCTCTCTGGTGCGTGTCATTGCTTGAAGGGTGGAGCTTTTTTTTTTTTTTTGCTTGTATAAGACTCTTAAGTCACATTATATGATATATGAAACAGAAGTCTATTGTATAGTTACATGTTCTGGTCTGGTTTATGTTGTCGCCCTTTTGCCATAAAGGCAGGCAATACATGCTATTTGGCTAAACACCAGTCCAGTGTATGTTTGTTGTCACAACTCTTGTTTGCTTTTTTTTATATCGTGCTTATTATTTACCGTATGTTTACTGGCCACTGAAAATAAGCTTTGGTCTTAGCTTTGGGATGAAATCTTGTCTCTTATCTTAGGAGCCTCGGAAACTGAGCTACGCTGAGGTGTGCCAGCGCCCCCCCAAGGATCCCCCACCACCACCTCCACCACCTGTGGTCAGCCCCGGTCCCGCCAGCTCTACCTCGCAGCCTCTGAGGGAGCTGCGTGTCAATAAGGTGGACGAGCAGTCGGGTGGCAGCGAGAGGCCCGAGCGGCCACAGGAGCGTGGGGGGGACTGTAAGAGCAGAGAGGGCCGGCCGGCTCGCGACTCGCAGGGCTTCTACCGCAGCAACGGCCCTCCCAGAGCCAGCACGGGGGGCTTCAAACTCCGCGAGCAGCAGAGGCGTCCTCAGTTCACGCGCCGCACTTCACCCCAAGGAGCCTCCAGACACACTGGCAAAGAGCAGAACATCCCCCCTATATCGCCAAAGTAAAGACTCGACTAAATCCTTACAAATGTATGAATATATACACATATACATATATATAAATATAAATATATATATATAAAGAGATGAAATATAAAGTTTAAAGATCTAAAATAATAGCCACCTCTTTTGCCTGGAGCACATCCACAGGAAAATCTCATGAAATGACAATGCACAGACGGAGACGTCCTGGCGTACGGGCATCAAAAAACATTGGAAGCTAGTTATAAGCTTGTTGAAGGAAGTCATCAAATAGGAAAAAGTGCGCTTCTCAACTTGACAATGCCCCTTCAGAATGTAATTTTTTTTTGTTTGGGTTTTTTTTTTTTTTTTTTTTTGGCTTTCTTTCCCCACTTCTTGATGAGAGCGTGTTACCCAGGAGGCGGAGAGACTGGGGGCATCGTAACAGCTGAGTGCTCACAGTGCTATTGTTGAGCTGAATCAATAATAGCAGTCTGCAAAGAACATATACACTAAGAAGAAAAGGAACATGCATACAGTCATGTACCTATACAAAGATATCACTTTGACATGCAAGGATTCTACTAATATTTTCCTTTTTTTTTTTTTTTTTTTTTTTTCTTTCTTCTCCATTCGCATTGGCAGGTGACTGGGAATGCGATGTTATGGAGGGAGTGAAAGATGTACATGAACTTTGCTCTTTGAGTGGAAGGATGTATTTTGCAGTAGTGTTGATGAATCAGTTTTGGGATTTAGATCCCGTTTAGAAAATGCAACGCCTGCTTGAGTGGATTGGCAGATAGCTAGGAACAGCAGTGAGGCTTGCTGTTGGTCTGGAATTTTGCATCATTTTTGCTTGACATGGCTGATCTAAGCTCCCTGAATCAAAAGAGCTGCTGTGTAGAAATGTGTAAAAAGATGCGTTGGCTTGTGGCGCTTCAGTAATTATTCATATACATCACTTCGTGAGGTTGGAGCCTGCCAATTATAATGCTGGATCACTGGTTTGCTTTATTTCCTTTTTTTCCCTCGCTCTTTATTTTTCTTTAATTATTATTTTTAGTTAGATTGTGTAACCAACAGCCTGTGAAAGATCACAATATCAGTCAGGTACATAGACACTCAAGTATTTTGTCATCTCAGTTGTTTTTTTGTTTTTTTTTCTCTGTGTGTGTGCATTATTGTCCCAAAATGGCTTCTGAGCAAGCTCATTTTTTTCCTGATAATCAGTCAGGCGCATGACTCTGTTTACAAGATTGTCGGCTTGGGCTAAGAGGCAGAGATGAAGCTGCTTTTGATTGCGTTTTGGGCGACACACTATTCTTAAAATCAGGACCCTTGCTATAATGATTAGTAGCTATTGTGCTTAGGTGTGTGATAGTGATTTAGGTCAGGAAAACCCAAGGCCTATTTTTATTGAATAACGAATGCTGTATTGTTTCAGCTGTACAGAAATGGGTTGATTTCACTGTAAAAATCGGTTTAAATTGTGGTACATCCTAAAATGGTGAATGTTTTGGTTCATTCCTCCTAACCTTGAGATACAGTGCAAAGCACAACGGATACAGGATGAAAAGCTGAAAGTATGATTTTTGTTGTGCTTCCAGCACAGACGTGATTGTCCACAAATCCTGATTCATCAGCTGATTTAACTACAATTGTCTGTTTTTAAATGGCTTTGTGTTTTTGGTGATTATGGAGATCATATTACTTTTCTTTCCCTGGTGAAAATAAGTGATGACACATTTAGTGCAGGCCATTGAAATGTTAACAAATGAATGATGGAAGTCATATTTTCCTTTCATGTAATTTTTTTTTTTGTTTTGTTTTTTTTTGTTTTTGAAAGCTTAGTTTTGTTTGGTTGAACCCTGCTGCATATTGATGGTCTTGGGCATTTTATCATACACCAGAGTCATTTCATGCAATTTTGCAAGATCAGCAAAACCTTTAAGAAATCTCTCTACATGCTTATTGTGTCCTCCTTGATTATCCCGCAAACAGAAGACTCGTCTTGACATTTTAGATGGTTTACATCAGTGACCTTCACAAAAAAAAATGTGCTCAGATCTAGAATGACTTTTGCTCTTGGCATCTGTACCAAAACACGAGTTGCTTTTGCGTGTATGAGCGGTCGCTCCTGGACGATGACCTTTTGTCGCATGTGCTTTTCAAAGCAGCAACTCCGCCACCGCCAGAAAGCAAAAGGAGGGGGAGAAAAAGAAAAGCAATGTGAAAGTGAACTGGTGCTGTTAATTTAAATTTGTAATCAGAGGAAGATGCAGTATTGCTGTTGAATTCATTGTAAGTATTGTGGCTTTTTTTTTTTTTTTTAAATTGAGTTTTTAATCTATTTTAATCCTCCTGCCCATCCCTTCCTTGTCACCCTCCCCAGTCTATGTAGGCCATGTTCCTGACTTATGTACAAAATGACATTGGGAGAGAATCACAGATTTAACATTTGTATATTTTTGAGATTTCAGCAAAGAAAATACTTGACGCATTTACTAGAGGCTTAGTAATGCAGTAAATAAATAACGAATCACTGGGGCTTTTATTGTTTTCTCTTCTTTTTTTTTTTTTTTTTTTTTTTTTTTTTCCTCCTTATTTTCATTTTGTTTTCATTAATGAATTTGAGCAGCTAGTGGTTTAGTGTAATGGAACAAAATGCACTAACTTGTTTAAAAAATCTTACTGTTAATGTAATGTGAAATCATATTAGAAGCATAAGATAATGACATTGAGCGGCTTGCAGAAATCTACAGGAATAGCATTCTCCTTAATGTTTGGGTTCTCACTGTTAATTGGTTTTAGGGCTGCTGTGGCAAAGGGAAGAATTAATATAACAATGGATTGAAAGTGTTGGAGACAGTACATTCTAGCTGTCTGCATAAAATGTCATTAAAAAAATAAATTATTTTGTTTTGGCCTTGGAGTTTCACTTCTTTTATTGCTGTGTTCTTTTAAGTACTTGACTTATTAAACTGCAGTCTAGTTGAGACTTATTTTCCAAATCATGTTAGTTATTTATATTGAACTGCTTCCTGCACATGCACACATCTCGGCTCCTGTAAGACAGTCACATGCCATGAGATGCCTATATTTGGGATCCACAGCTGGGTATGTAAAGAATGACAGATGACCATTTTAAAACTATTTATAGCCATACTTTTGAATATTTTAGATGATCAAACTGGTATAATTTTTTTAATTGTTTTTGAATGAATCCCACTCCGACTACACACTTTCTACTTAATGTGAACTTTTATGGAGAACTTATGATTCTCTAAAATGGTTCCCCCTCTTTCATTCTCATGCACCTTCTCTGTATACATATTCCATTTTTAAGCAAATATATGTAGTAGATCATTTGTAGAACAGAGGTGTAACAGACTATGGAGGGGGGGAAAAAAGCACAGATTTCCTGCACCCTGATTTTTACAAGTGTAACATAAGCATACAAACATAAGTACTTCAACAGAAGTATTTAAACATTTTCTCAGCTCAAACATTTGTGGGGTTTTGTCATTTGGAGCATACAAGTGGAAGCAAGTGCCATCTTTCAGAGAAAAGGGAAAAATTATAAAATTATTTGCTTAGGGTAAAAAAAATGCATGGATTTGTCCATCTACAACAGGGTTTCAGTGTTTTATCATGGTGTGATGACTTCTTTAGAGTGTGTGTGTTTCTATTAAGCATGGTGGGTGTGGATTGATTTCTGTTAAGTGTGTGTTGATTTCTATATATTGTGTTCTGTGTGTAGGTGTGTTCTTTGATTAAAAAATTTTGGATTGTGTATGTGTTAATTTCTATAGAATGGGCTGTGTGCATGTGTTAGAGTCTAATGATTAAAGAGAGAGTGGGTGTGTGTGTTTTCTTTAGAGCTAGCTGAGAATGTGTTTTCTATAGTGGTGTGAGAGAGAGAGAGACTGAGTGTGTATATGTGAGAGAGAGAGAGAGAGACTGAGTGAGACTGAGTGTGTATATGTGAGAGTGTGTGTGAGAGAGACTGAGCGTGTATATGTGAGAGAGTGTGTGTGAGTGAGATAAAGTCTCTCTGCCCTTCAGCGCTGTGTTTGTTCATTAGGGAAGACTGCTGCTGCTGCTGCTTTGGACTGATAAACCTGTAAAACTCAAAGGTATCGTTCCCAGTGAGTTGTGTTTGTTTTTAGATTTTAAATTTCTTACCAGAGAAATGTAGATAAAAGCGTTTCGTTCTGAATTCAAGGCTGTTATGTATCTTTGCCATACTTACTCTCTATCCGGGAAAACAACTTGCTCAGCTCAGTAATGTTGACAGGCTAACACCTGCTTCTGACATGTGTCCATGAACGCCTTTATTATTCATATGTACCACCCTTAATAAGAGTATTCACCTATTTTAATTAAAAGTTTGACCGAATGACCGAAAAGCACAGCTAAAAATAGTTTAAAGCTGTTAAGGCATTAGCCGGTTAGCCACGGAAGGCTAGCTAGCAAAAACAAACCTAGCAAAAACAAACCTAGCTAAAACATCCGAGCAGCTGAACCAGTGTTTTTCTGACATGACGTTCAGGTCACTTATTATTTAGGTTTGGTTTGCTGCCTTAACATTGACATAATAACAAATTTTGTACAAAATGTGGTGGCTAAAAATATATAAACAAGTGTCTAGCTAGCTAACTAGCCGTCATGTAGCGTAGCTGCTGTGTTCGTCCAGCTTTGACATGTTAATGCTTTATTTATGCTAACAGGTATGAAAGTAATAAACCGTTCATTTGGGGCTTGTGTGTGTGAGTAAAAATATTAGCTGTAATTCTATTAAACAAGGCATTGCTTTTGCTCTGAGGCTAAGAGGCTACTTAGTGTTTCCTAATCCTCTCGTGTTCTGTATATTTAAGAGTGTTTTAGCTCTAACGCAATACATAAAAGCGACTCCTCCAGCGTCACCATGTCTCTTTCAGGGGAAAGTATCTAATGCACGCTGCAAAAGGCGCCAGAAAACGCCGGATGAGGTCATGCGCTGGTTTATTTGCATATTCATAGGATCGTCACGATCATTTGCATACCAAAACGTGTTGTATGTAAAGAAGCTTTAGAGCAGAACAGAGTGCTGCAGGAGCGAGTCCTAAAACCCGGAAATGAGTTAGCAGTTTTGCACTTCCGGTTCCGTCCTCTCTAAGTCAATGGGTTGTTTTTTTTTTTGAATGGGTTTGTGGTTAAATGCCTGAAATAAGTTCTGTATTTAAGACAGGCTCAAGATATTTTCATGTTTTATTCTATAACTTGTGTTCTATCTCTTGTGCTGGTTCAGATAGTTATTTAACATTTATATGAACCTGTGATTTGAATTAGAGCTGGCACTATTGTCAAAGCTGCTTTTATAGAAAATTAATCAACGCCTTCTGAGCAATTAGATTCAATAATTCAACAGTGCTGTGGTATAAGGCCTAATCATTGAGTACTAAAAGTATGTTGTATGTAAAGGACAAACATTTCTTACCATTACTTACCAAACTTTCTTTCCTTCACCATAATTAAAGGAGAATAAATCAGAAACCTTGGTATTAAACATTGATATTCCACTTGTAATTTCAAGGAACTCATTCATTTTAATCATTTATATTCATTTTAATAGCACATGAAAGCATCATTAGTGTTTTCCTGCTCACACTCCAAAAGAAGGATAAGAAATGATGATCTAAAGTTACTAATTAATCATGACCATGTATCGGTTTGGAACAATTTGTGCATAAGGAATTGTATCACTGATCATAAATTTACAGATGTGTTGTAGTTATTAGTGTTAATCAGTGCTGCCTGCTTGTCATGTCATTTGATGTCATGTCTTTTTTTTTGTTGTTGTTTGTTTTTTTTTTTTGTTTTTTTAGCTCGTTAAAGACGTGAGGCGTCACCCGGCCAGGGTGCAATGTCCTTTCGCTCCACATGAGCTCGACTATGTGGTACATCATGCAGAGTATTCAGAGTAAATACTCCCTTTCAGAAAGGCTTATCCGAACAATCGCAGCCATTCGCTCATTCCCACACGATAATGTGGAGGACCTTATACGCAAGGTAATGCACATTTACATTTACATTTACGGCATTTGGCAGACGCCCCTATCCAGTGCTTTGAAGTCTATCAAAAAATACATTCTGATACTGGCACACTAGCTCACAAACTAGGAATACCATCAGTCCAAAACTCTGTTGGGGAGGTAATAGACAAGTGCTCAGACAATACATTTTTTTTAAAAAGTGCTAATTTAAATACTTTAGGAAGCGATAAGTCTTTAGACATCGTTTGAAGACTGCCAGTGACTCAGCTTTTCGGATAGCTAGGGGAAGTTGATTCCACCACCTAGGTGCCAGAACAGAGAAGAGTCTAGATGCATGCCTTCCTTGTACCCTGACAGATTATAAAGATTATAAATTACCTAACGTTTATAAAGGTGAACATTAACTACTACTACAAACATTTTATTTGGAGGTTTCTCATAACTTGTAATCGCAGGGAGCCGATGTGAACAGGATGCACGGCACTCTGAAGCCCCTGCACTGCGCCTGCATGGTGGCTGACGCGGACTGTGTGGAGCTCTTGCTGGAGAAAGGTGCAGAGGTACGACAGCGGAGACAAACAAAATGCAGCACTTAAGGCTCACTTTTTAAGGAAAATATAAACTTGGAACTGTAGATTCTTTATTGAGTGTATTTTTTTAACAGTATAATATGATTATCTGACTTTGGTAGTTATCAGATTATTGTCAGGTTACCTTGTGCATGTATGCAAATTTTTTTTAAATGTCTTTGAATGTGCGTAAATGTAACTAGACAGAACAGTTCAGTGATAGAGGTCAGAATCTCAGTTTAGTGCATATTATTTTGCTTTGTCTAGTTAAGGCTATCTAGTCACATTGTATCATGCACACAGGTAAACGCTTTGGATGGCTACAATCGCACAGCGCTGCATTACGCAGCAGAGAAGGACGAGGGTTGCGTGGAGCTACTGCTGGAATACGGAGCTCAGCCCAACGCCCTGGATGGCAACAAGGACACACCGCTACACTGGGCCGCCTTCAAAGACAACCCCGAGTGTGTGCGGGCGCTGCTGGAGAGCGGCGCTCATCCTAACGCGCGTGACTACAACAACGACACGCCACTCAGCTGGGCCGCCATGAAGGGAAACCTGGAGAGTGTGCGTGTGCTGCTGGACTACGGCGCCCAGGTTCACGTGACCAACCTGAAGGGCCAGACTCCCATTTCACGGCTGGTGGCACTGCTGGCGCGTGGCCTGGGCTCCGAGCAGGAGGAAGAGTGTCTGGAGCTGCTGTGCAGCGCTGCAGGGAGGATGGAGATTCGCCGGGCCGATGGCTCCATGCCTCATGAGCTTAGTAAACATCCACAGCTTCTGGCTCGCCTCACCAGCATGATGGCCCAGCCGGCGTTGCTGAGAGATCTGGCCCGCTGCGCCGTACGTAACAGCCTAGGGGTGCAGTACCTCCCCACAGCCGTGAACCAGCTCCCGCTGCCTGAGTCTGTTAAACAGTACGTACTCCTCAGAGACGCTGGGTACATACAAGGGAAAGAAAGAGAGAGAGAGGGAGAACATACTGTCTGTAATGCACTGCAGAGCAATTAATGATGTACTACAACAAATCGCTAAAGGCACACAACAGCCTGACAAATCTGTATATTAATATATATCCACCAGCCACTTTAATAGGAACACCTGTACACCTGTTCATACATTCGAGATCCAATCAGCCAATTGTGTGGCAGCAGCACGATGCATAAAATCTTAAAGATAGAGGTCAAGAGCTTCCGTTAACGTCAGACTGGGGGAAAATGTGATCTCAGTGACGTTGACCATGGCATGTTGATGGTTCCTGAAGGGCTGGTTTGAGCATTTCAGAAACTGCTGATATCCTGGGAATTTCATGCACAACTTGGGTGGGAATGCCTTGAGGTCAGAGGAGAATAGCAAGACTAGTTCGAGATGACAAGAAGGCTACAGTAACTCAGATAACCACTCTTTACAACCGTGGCAAGCTGAAAAGCTTCTCAGAAGGCACAGCATGTTAACACTTGAGGCAGATGGGCTACAGCAGCAAAGGACCACATCAGGTTCCACTCCTGTGGCACAAAGAACAGGAATCTGGGGCTACAGTGGGCACAGGCTCACCTAATTTTATGTTTTGTGATGCTGTCACATGATTGGCTGATTGCATAACTGCATGAATGAGCAACTGTGCAATACAGGAGTTCTTATTAAAGTGGCTGATGAGTGTAATAGAAACAGAGATTTAGTGTTACCCACATTTTTATTTCTCCTAATTTATTTCCCATAATGTTAAAAAATGACATTATGATTTTTTGGTATTGGTATTTTCCCTATAAATCAAGACTCTTGTGCACAAATAAACAGCATGGTTATAAACTATTGATACTTTAACAAAACTAATCTAAAATTCTCTGACTGCAAAGAAGCAAACATGGGGAATAGTATGAACTCTTGTAAGAATTCCTAATATATTGTAACATTCTTCACAACCATATTTTTTTTTTTTTTACCATGACTTGCTTTGGCCATTGAGGGTATAATTTTAATTTATAACGAATAATTGCCTCGTTTTGTGTGGATGACACTATTTTAGTTGAGATATATGTAAAATGATATGTAAACTATATTTGTAACTGGGGATTCTATGAGAAGACAAATTACGTTATTAGACATTTCCACTTACTTTGTACTATCAGGAAAAAAGAGCTACAGTATAACTTACAGGCTACAGGTGCTGGTGCTGCCCTCAAGGCTATGTTTTTTTTTTTTCCTTTAGTGAGAACATCTAGAGCATGCAGTGTACTTTTACACCTTGTTTACAGGGCGTAACAAAGACCACTGTCTTACCTTTGTTGGTACATTTGCATTGTTGGTACCCTGAGGGAACAAATCTTGTACTGTGTGATAAGCTTTTGTGAATCCTTCCTTTTGGGATCTGTACAGATTTATCAGTGGTAGAACACTAGCACGTTCTTTCCGGATATCTTGCATTTCTGAATTTAATAAGCTTGTACTCAGATTCAATTGTTGATCTTTCCTCATGTTTCTGCTGTAATTTATGTTTGTACAGCAATAGTAGAAAATTAGCCAGTGTGATGTTTATGTCTGTATGGTGTGCAAGCCAACCACTTAACACACTCTCCTCATGAAATACAAGTAAAATCCAACCTGCATCACATAATGTGGTGGTTCTGGTCATTCCTGGGGGCAAAGTGGTATGTTCATGGTGTGTCTGGTGCATGGGGTAAGATCAGCTGTTGGCCAGAAGGGGGCGATATATGATGAAACATACTGTATACAATATGTTTCAGTACTCCTTATTTTTATTTAACGTACACGTAATATACATAATTAGATTACTATTATGTATTATTTTTAAGCATTACATATATCACAGCAGGGTGTAAATGGGAAAGATCAGGACTATTATATTTCTCAGAGTAACATCACTGACCTTAATTTATTATTATTATTTTAACTGTATAGCATAAATCTGATCTTAGGCCCTCTGTAAACGATAGGCTCTGTTCAGATGAGATTTTTCCAATGTAAATTAAAATTGGCTTTTCTCCTTCAACACATGCTTACATCTGTACACAAAGGTTGACCTGTCTTACACGAGACCTTTGTTCAATAAGAAATGCGTCTCTTTTTTTTTTTCATTGACAAAGTACAGGACGTCCTTTTAAAGTGAATGCAAAAAATTGCCCAGGAAGGAAACCGCGCTACGGTTAAATAAAGACCTTTTCTCTCCATTAACTTCCTCTGTTCTCTGCACCTTCATTTTGCTTTAAGAACCTGAACATATCTCCATATTTGGGAACAAATAAATGCTTTCATGCTTCAGTATGAGAAAATGATTATGGATTGTTTTACAGTCAAGAAGTGAGAACACTCAGTAATGTCCACCTTGACACATCCGTGACACAAAACTGGGAGGGCAGTTTCAGAGCAAAAGCAGTGAGCTAAAACAATGCTGATTTTAGCAGTGTTCAGCAGATTCGAAGGCTAAACATGTAACGGTTTTGTTTTTAAGTCTGTCTTCTCGTTTCCCTATCCAAGCTATGCAGAGTAACCACTGCAACCAAATCCATAAACCACTCTGTGTTCTGTAGCACTTTCTCCCATTTCACTTTCACCTCCTGTCTGTGAGGAGTTTTTAATAACAGCACATCCTGAAGTGTTTTATTCCTCTCATGTTAGACAGCAATTTGCCACTGTCTGCATTTTTTTATTTATTAAAAAAATTACATCATACTTTTTCTGTTTATACGTTCATTTACAGGTGTGGACAAGTTAGCACATATCACATGTTATATAACAGCTATAAGCAGTCATTCCCTCTCTTTTTTTCTCTATCTTGAAATTAACAAGACAAAAATGTGGCTTGTTACTGAGACGCCACAAACTGCAACATCCTCTCTCCTTCCCCATGGTGGAAAACATAAAAGAACAGCTATATCTTGAACTGTTACAAAGAACTGACACTGGAGACTCCTTCCAAAAAACTTACATAAATGCTGGTGATGCTATGTATTTCTTCTTCTGTTTATTATTAGACAAAAGGAGCTGCTGCTATACCAGTCCCTGTGAATTACCTGTTAGTATGGAAAAGATATTATATGTACTAGAATAAGCCCTTTATCATAAACCTGTATTAATGAAAACTACTGTCAGAACTGGTACTGTAAGAAATTAATCAACATTTTCTGACCAGTCAGATTGGAGAACTCATTCCTTCTACCCATACTTCTCCTCGGACCACTCCATGCTAAGGTCCATGAAGGCAGCTGGACAGTGCCTTGAATGCTTCTAAACACTAGTAATGCTCTACCTATGACTAGCGGAGCTGACCTAACATCTAACGTGAAGGTAGTAACAAAGCTGATACACTTTTCACAGCTATCAGTAAGCTTCTACATGTCTCCCTTTTTTTCAGTGCAATGACTTTCTTTAATACCAGCCAAATGAAATTACTAGACTATAGTATATATCAGCTTTCATCCTGTACACCACCTGCATTAACACCTTTTTCATCATTCAGTAGCTTAAACCCCTGACCCAACATGTCAGCAACAACTCTACTTGCTCACTCGATCCAACACACACATCTATTATTAAAACACATCTCTCTGTCATCGCTGCCTACATCTTAGACATACATCCTGAACAGGAACAGTTAATTAGCTTCTGGTCTGGTTTCCTTTGCCATCGCTTTCCATAATTACAGACTTCTAATCTAATCTGGCTAATCTTCCTTTTCTTTCAACGGTCTCAAAGCTTTGGCCTCTCAGTTACAGGAACATATGTATAGTAATGATCTATATGAGCCTTTCCACTTCTCACCTTGGGACGGAAACTGTCTATCTTTGTGCTGCTGATCTGTTAACATCCTGCTCCTTTTTCGATCTCACAACTGCTGTTGATACTGTCATTTCTAACCCTCTATCTGTATTACTGCTTTCATTCGTTTATTCATCTTCAGTAACCAGTTTATCCTGGTCAGTGTCACAGTGGATCCGGAGCCTATCCTGGAAACACTGGGCTTGAGGTGTGAATACATCCTGAATGGGATGCTAGTACGGCACCATGCACACCCACATTCACACCAAGGGGCAATTTAGCGTAAGCAATCCACTGGATAACCTGGAGGAAACCTGTGTGAACATGGAGAGAACATATGAAACTCCACAAAGACAGCAACCTGAGCTCAGGATTGAACCCTGGAGCTGGCATCATTTTATCGCTATCGTTTTCTCAAGGTGTCACACAGGGTTCTGTTTTGGGCCCATTTCTGTTTACTATCTACACGTTCATCCTTCTTTTTTTATGCATCACTGTGGTGTAATATTTTATTTGTATGCTAATGTGCAACTAGATTTACCTCATTCCTCAGCAAAAACCTTTTCTGTCACCGTCTTTACTTGTACTTCATACATTAGATAGCAGATAATTTCTTAAAGTTTAACCTGACAAGTCAGAGTGCGTTTACAGTCCAAGGCTGGCCATAGTTGACACTGTAATCACTCAGTTTAAATACAGTTGTTCCTCATGGCCTCACACGCTCTTTGCAGACACATAAATTCCATAACTAACACAGATTTCTTTCATCTATGAAATATTGCCTGCTTCTGTTTCTTTCTTAGTTTCCAGGAAGCACTAGTCCATGTATTTATCACCTCTCACCTACATATTTCTTCCAGCCGTCCTGTCAAAACCTTCCAGAAGCTA
This sequence comes from Pangasianodon hypophthalmus, assembly GCF_027358585.1. Taxonomy (NCBI): domain Eukaryota; kingdom Metazoa; phylum Chordata; class Actinopteri; order Siluriformes; family Pangasiidae; genus Pangasianodon; species Pangasianodon hypophthalmus. Next base: position 6,483,860 of record NC_069725.1, read on the forward strand.
CAATACAGCCAGAACTCAGCAGCCTGATTACCAACTCAGAAGGAAATGTAGACATGATACCACATTGTACATATTGAAATATTTAGCATTTGCACACTGTCTAGTATCAGTGTAACACTGCTGCAGTGCTTTAGGGAAGACATTCCTGGAAACCCATTAAATGCTGAATTCATTTCTCGTACTGATGTAACACAGCTGATTTTGGGGTTTGCTTAAATTGATATATGTAAATGTATAGTTCAAAATACATTTTTTATGTATCATAAAGGCCTGTATGCCTTGCATGGACAGGCTTCTCAAGTCAAGTGGAGTTTATTGTCATTTCAACCATATACAGCCAGTTAGTACATAGTGAAACGAAACAACGTTCCTCCAGGACCAAGGTGCTGCATTAGACAAACACAGAACAACACAGAAGTACAAGGGACTACTAAATTTATACATAAAGTGCACAAGTACGCCCATCCAGGATGTATTCCCACCACACGCCCAGTGTTCTCAGGATCCACCGTGACCATGACCAGGATAAGTTGGAGGTGGCTACTGAAGATGTGGTGATGATGATGATGATGATGATGAAGGCCTGTTTTGTCTGGCAGCAAGAATGAACTCCATAAGGAATGTCGTAGCTATTTTTTTGCTCTGTTAATGTAAATGTGCCCCTGCCATTTATTTTGCATTGCTAAATTTATTTTTTGCATTGGAAGCTGGGGAAAATGTGGTATGAGCTTGTTATGTCTGTATGTCTGGGTGAAAGGTCTTCCAATTCAAAGCCGACATGCACTTGTACTTTTGTCTGTTCAGAACAATGTTCCGTGTTCAAAAAGATTTGTATCAGACATTTTGGACACTGTGATCAGTATTTCAAATCAGTGACTTATACTAATTGTGCTGCCAGAAGTCCATTTCACACTTTTAGTTCCAGTAAATTACGCTTAGATGATGGACATGACGCCGTGTGACGTTTAATCTCGCGATACTTGAAGGGGGAGGGGCGTGTCAGATTCCAAAGGAGAAGAGAGTGGAGAGAGAGAGAGAGTGAGAGAGATAGGGGCGCTGAGGTGAGTTTGTAAACATTTCTGTTACTGTCATACTCAACAGATAACTCGAAATTCAGCTAAACAAGCGCGAACTGACTGCTCATACGTTTCTAAAACAATTACCAAGGATTAAAAGTAACTTTGCGAGACATCTGTTGTGTTGTCAACTTGTAGCTCGTTAGCTGCGTCCGAAGTCTGAGCGCAAGGCCGCCCGTATTTCGACAAACCCCGCCTTACGCGCCAGGATTGGCTAGTTTATCATCCTCACGCTCGAGTCTGGAGCCACATCATCCAATCAGAATGTTTTTCTGAACTCTAAGCCAATCCGAGTGAAGAGGGCGGGATTTGTCAGAATGTGGATAGGATTGTGAAAATAACACAGCTAGCATGGTAGCTAAGCTAGTTAGCCAATTAACGAGCTTTACTGACAAGCAAGGTTGGTTGGTGAAAGAAGTCGGAGGATGGTTAACGGTGATTGGGCTCCGCCTAACATGGCGAATAATTTCTCAGACAGAGCTGAGCTGTAGCTGTGGACAGCGAGCTGGCAGATGGTGATGAGAGGCTGCAGCCATCACAAGTTTTCCCGACTTGCTCCAAAAGCTGCCTCCTTACTTTGGCAGCCACGGGAAGAGTTTTAAAAAGCTGAAACTCGAAGGATGTGTGACTGTAATCTAGTTGGCTCTTGTTGAAGAAGCCGTAACCGCGATATTTATTTGCGCGCGAGCGGCGGAGAGCTGAACCGCAGCCTCACGGCCAAAAGGCAGAAAGTTTCAGGGCGGGCGCGTGCGGGAAAAGGCAGCGGAATATTAAGGCTGAAACCTAAACCGCGTCTCGTGCACTATGTAAGTGCACTAGGCAGAGGAGGAAATAGTTGGATTAAACCCTTAGTAGTGTACACTGTGGGTCCAGGAGGGAGCGGTTTAGCATTCATCCCAAGTTAGCGTGATGGTTATTTGTGGCCTTGTTAGTGCCCGACTTTTGTAAGCGCCTAATTAGTCAGTCACAATGTCCTGTACTTCTGAGTGTACTTTCCTTCTCCTGAGTCATTAATAATAATAATCAAAAATCATTAGAATTATGAAATAAAATAAAATGTTTGAGAAAATCTTAATAAAATGTGAGCACAAGTTATAGACATACACTTTTGGAATATAAAATATTGGACACACTATAAAATTTTGGACACACTAGATATATATGAAAATATTTGTTCTGGTTTTTGATAATGGTTGAAATTTGTTTCTAAGACAGTAACAGTGAATAAATGTGTACATGTATTTCTGATATATACTGATGAAAATTGCAGCTGCTTGAGAGGATGCTGAGGGTGTGTAAAGCTTCATCAGGATTACTGTTCAGAGTTTACAATACAAAATTACAAAATGCTTATTTAACACTTCACTTGGGCACTGAACAACTCCATATGTGTTATTTCACATTCACACCGTGTTAATGTCTGTATTATTATTATTATTATAAAATAGTAGTAACAATGGAGAAAACCTTTTTTTGTGTGTGTGTATGTGTGTCCACACTTTTGGGTGGTAGCGTATATATCTGGTGAATTTGTGTATGTCGTTACAGATGTCTGTTAATCATTCGGGTCTCCACTCTAATACGAGCTGTAACAGCTGGTTACCAGAGTGATTACTATTACTAAAGTAAGTTAGCGTTTAAAATAGTGGCTGAAAATCTGAGGTGTGAAAGTATCATATGTATGTCATATTTGTCCCCTTTCACCACCTTTCAGTCTGCATGAGAGCAAAAGCAGGGCATCTCGTCTTGTCAGCGGTAGAATTCCTGTCATTTCATTTATTTTATTTATTTATTAATTTTTTTATTTGTCATTCCTTTTACTTTTATTCCTGTTTTAACACAATCAGTTTTTCATTCTTAAACCAAAGCGCTGTCTCCATTCTGGTTTATTCAGAAGGTGTCGATTAATTTTCTGTAACAGCAGCTCTGATCGTAGTGCTGGCTGAAAGGCAAATCACAGGTTTATATTAATGCACTCATTCTAATACGTTATCGTTTCTATAGCAACAACTCATTCACAGGGACTTTTAATTGCCGATGCGCCACATAATCCGAGAGTAGCAATAAACTACTAATGAACTTCAAGAGAGGAAAAAATGAGAGGCTGGTGAGGGAACAATTGTTTATAGCTTTTATAATGTAAGGGAATAGGAACTTTCGGACATTTCACAACATTAAATGTAGCTATATATGGATTAAAAAGTACAAAATGTTGATCTAATTAATAAGAAATTGTTGGGAAATCAAACACTTTAAGACTTCAGGGTGGAGACAGGAACTCGCACTATCCTGTCATTGATTATTTTACGAAAACAGCATGTTCTGTCGTGCTTATTCCGTGAATAAGACATGTTCCTCTGTGTAGAAGTTTGTGTGTGTTTGCAGGTGCCGCTGTAAGCTTTAGCAGATGTTCGAGTAACTAGCTTTGTTTTAATTAACTGAGTAATGAGACTGCTTTGCCGCCTGTCAGTGTCTGCAGTTCAGACATTAAAAACTGAAGCAGTGTTAAAGGAAGGAAGTTTATGGGTCAGTTTGTGGTCTTTCACGTATTCTAGACTGATGTTGGAACCATGACACCAGCTGTTAGTGGGGATTTTTTTTGCCCTCAGTTACTGCACTTCTTTAATGTGTGCAGTGTACAGCTGCTCGACTGCTCTGGCATATTTGTCATTGAACTTTTGAACAGTACAGGTTCTCAAACTGTCCTGCATTCTAGTTTTGAATTAAAACAGTGGTGAGTTCAGTCTTAAAGGTTTAATTAGTGATTTTGGTGGAACTCAGAATTCTAACAAATACAGCTCCTGTTTGTAATGTTCCTTCACACATGCAAACAAAAAGTCGAACACTAGATAGTGTAATTGAGCAGGAAGTAGAGGTATGTCTCCCCCCCCCCCCCTTAAAAATTAGGTCTCTGACAGTTAGGTGGGTTTGACATTTGAATGACTTGAATGGCTATGTTCACAAAGATCCGTCCCCTGGACCTAAAGTGGCCTGTAGAGTAGTATGTCTATAAAATGACTAATAGAAAGCACATCCAAGCACAAACAAGCATCCCGGACAGGAAGTCAGTTTCCAAATGGGTTTTCTCAGCGACTTAATACACTTTTGCTAAGGTCACGGGTTAATGCATCGTTTTTTTTTTTTTTTTTTTTTTTTTTAAATTAATTAATTAATTAATTTATTTATTTTTTCTAATAAAAATCATGTTCTACATTTCATGTGTGTTATTTGTCCAAGTAAGGAACAAAAGGGGGAAAAAAATCACTTATCCCATCTTTAAAGGGTGTCTTTCTCTTTCTCTTGCACTGTAGACCCTTGCTGAGGTTTAGATGTCTTTTCTCAAGGTTTTTGTAGCACAGCGTGGTTCTACCACTATTAAACAACAAGTCAAAGATCCACTTTATAAATAGTTACTAGATTGTTTCCGATTTCATAGCAGAACACGACCTTGGGTCTTGCAGCGCACAGCATTGTCTACTGCCTTGGCACGGATTTAACGCCGGGCACGCTGCAGCTATGCAGACACGCATATAGAGTTTCATTTGTTCCATATACCAAAGCTCGGGTTCACTAGGGTCACTTCAATCCGTACTGGCTGTATGTAAAATCTCTCAGCAGCGATACGTTCAGTTCAGTCTGCATAGTCTTTACCTATTAGCAAATGCCCTCCATAAACCGTTCATCCCCCCCACACACACACTCGCTTTGTGGGGTCTCCCCTACCCTCTGGCAACTCAAGCTCCAGATTCCTCATTCCTGGCTGCAGCAGGAGCTATTAATACAGTTTGTTTAGACAGTTTCCTAGCAGGAGGCATCAAACAGTGCACTGATTATAGCCGGGGCCGCTCTGCTCAACACCTGCTGAGTCGGAGAAATCCAAGTTAACAGACACATCGCCGTCTCTCTCTCTCTCTCTCTCTCTCTCTCTCCCTGGTCACCTGGACCGAAACCGGTGCAGCGAGGATAGTGACGATGTAAACCGGTACACAAATCCATGTCCTGGATCCCATCACAGCATTACTAATTCCCAGTGTCAACATGTTAATGACACACGCAAACACAGCTGTTCAACTCACTTTAATAGCACAGCTGAGATGGAATGTGGCATCTTTTGAGGTGTAAATTGAATTCCTGTTTTAACAGTTCTGCGTTTCCAACCTGTATTTTGGGCGAAACTCTAATAGGATGCTGGGTAAATATGAATTTGTAATATAAATTTAATTACTTTATCAGAATATGATTGATGTCTTTTTATCATATGATATGATGGCATTTTCACGGCACTCAGGTTTGCTAACAACGTGTCCACAAATTAAAAAAGATGATGAAAAACTTTTAACTATGTATTATGATATTCAGGTTTGCTAACAAGTGCTTAATCAGAAAATTCAGAAAATAATGGATGAATTGACTCAAGAATAGATTTGAACGTGCTTGTCAACTGGTTGACATTTTGCGTTACGGGGTAGCTGGCTGGTGATCTTGAAGTGTTGATGATGCACATAACACTCAGAAAAGTAGTGCAAGTGTAACGTACGATGGGTACGCTGCGAACGCTGAGGGACGTGTCCTCACCACTTTTGAATTTGTCTGATTTCGTATCTACCACTTTTAAGAAAATGTAGTAGTAATAATCATAAATTTATGCTACATTCTACTAGAGGTCGTAACTCGTAAACCCCGACCAGGAAAAAAAAACAACAAAAATTCCCCCTCAGCTTGGAATTCCTACTCATGACCTCAGGATGGTCTTCTCAACTCCAAGTTCCTCTCTTCCTTTTTGTGAGTTATGCTGTATATAGTCTAAAGTATTTGCTTTAGACTGATCAACATGCAGATATGCTCACTTGTTAAATCTGTAACACTGACTGTACAGCTTGCTGTATTGATGAGGTAAATATATAGCACTCATCCCAGTCAGCTTGTTGCCAGAAAAAAAAGATGAACATGGAGGCAGTTTAATTCAGTTTGATTTGCGTAGCCGTTATAACAGTAAGCATTGTCACAAGTCAAGATGTAGATTTAGATCTCTAATGAGCAATCCAGAAGTGACAGTGGCAAAGAAAACCTCTATAACATGATGAAACCTTGAGAGGAATCAGAAACGAACAAATGCTCTTCTAAGTAACGCAGGCTAGTGAGACTGTAAATAATTACACTATACAGTCATACAGAGAGAAGTAGAGGTGTGCATTGCAACGAAAAAAAAAGTTGCAGAAATGGAGATTTTTTTACTCTCATGTTGGTGGATGTGGGCGGTCAGATACAAAGCATGTTAGACAAAGTCCATTTATTCAATCATTCACTTAATTCATTTATCTTTAGAAACAGATTTATCCTGGTCATGGTCACTGTGGTCACTGCAGATAACATGAGGTTTTATATCGACTGGAGCCATCATCATAATGGCCAGTTTAATCAGCCTGCAGTTTCTTCGATTTACTTTCTATTTTCTTCTAACAGCTTCCAGTGAAGAGACCGTGATGTGATGTAAACTCAGTTTGAAAGATTTCCAAATCACTCATCATTCTGCGATTACTGGAAACAAGCCACCATTCTGGATTTTAACTCTCTGGTACTTTCACACAAATATTTTTCTCAGAAAAGGTGCTGGGGCGGGATACTTTTATACTGATATGAAAAAGAAAACAGCTCATCTGATGCACACACAGGTTAATCGTTAACGTAATTAATGCGTATTTTTGTGATGCAGAGCAGAGAGAGGGATTATGGGTAAGAGTGGCACGCAGTGTTGTTCGTGGTCCAGTCTTGAGGTGAACGCTGATTTGTTGGTACAGAGATGCTTTCGGTTGCGCACCTGGAAATGTTGTGATGAGACGTTTTTTTTTTTTTTTTTTTTTAGGTTTACTCAAATTCAGATTAAAGCAGTTTCATTACACAGTGAAGTGTAAACATCGGTTTTCTTTCTTCAGTGCTTTCCGTCTTCTGTAGGTGAGCTTGCGCTCTTTAAGTACTTTTTGAAAATGTAGTCTGTTGGCTGTTGTGGCGGTCTGTGCTCCTTAGTGAGCACAATCAAGTTTCATGCATAATAAAGACGTCACCGTACACGAGTGTTCACATACGACGCTTTGATGCGCTCACAGAAGTTAAATCAGCCCTAACCATAACATCGCTCTTACCAGTCCTAGCTAGTGTCGGCCTAGCTTAGTTTTAAGGTTAGATTTACTATTATGAGTAATAAAGATGGAATAAATATGATGAGAAGGCGATGAGAAGGTTGTCTTCGCTGTAGCTTTGGAGGCGGAGCTGTTTGCGCATCACGACTGCATGAAGCCACAGTTAAAGTGTAATGTGAGTTTAACTTCATGTACCAGTGAATGTCCCAAAAAAAAGACAAGTAGTTATTATTACCCAGAATATTGGCAGTGAAATATTTTCAGTTCAACATGTTGTAAATCATCTCACATGTTTGTTTTTCTCACTGGCCTCCCAATTTGTGACCTTATTGGTGGTGAGGTTAAAAAAAGTGCTTGATGAAACGCAGACTGTAGCACTTTTTAAAAAGCGTACACATAACACCCACCTTGGAGCCACTTCCAATAGCAGTACACTGTTATTTCCTCTTATACAAGACAAGTACACTTCAAGATTGTCCCCAGCACTTTTCAAAGCAAAGTTCCACTCATGAGCTATGGCCGTATTGATATCAGTTTGTCATGGACATTTAGACACATGGTCATAACTGTTTTTATGATTTATTGCGATGTACGCCATGTGCAATGTTCTTACTCTGTTCTTCAAAATCGCACCATTATCACCACTATTTTATTCAGGACACAGCCACGTAGATGTAAATGGCCTTACGGCTACAGTGGCAGCACTGGAAACTTGTGAGCTGGAGACAGCAGCGTGTTCTTCAATATAAAAGTGTAAAGGTTGTGTTTTTATACAGATGTGGAGTAGGCAGCAAGGTGAAAGGCAATATGTGAATGTAGTGTGCACATTGCACTAGAAGTGAAGACACATGATGACCAGTGTTGGGTAATAACGGACTTGATGTAGTCTGGATTATGTAATCTTATTACGAAAGTCAGATACTAATAATTACAGTCGAGTTCATTTGAAAGCAATCAAATTGCTTTCTGTAGGTTTCCTCAATTACATTCTTGACATCAGTGAATTATAATCTCTTAAATGATCATATTAATATTATTTTTTAAGCTGTGTTTTTGTGTTTGACTCAAAATATCCATGTGAGCCTATTGTCTTTTCTTCCAGTAACTGTTAATAGATGCCACATGGAGATGGGACTGTTTGCTAAACATAGCTAGCTAGGTACTTAAGCTTAGGACAGCTGCTTGGAACCTTTTAATTGCTGGACAGAAAGCATGGTACTTACAGCGCAAGGTGTTGCATAACATTTCTCTGAAGGGAGGTGTGTGTAAGTTAATGATTTGACATTCTTTAACGGTATAAAGGAAACACTTAATGGTGAGTTCTTAGTAATAAAGGGAATAGGCAGTGAAGTATGTTCCTCTTTCTTTTTCTAGCTTTATTAAACCTGTACCAGATTATTCTACACAGAAAGGTCAAACCACAAAAAAAAAACAAAAAAAAAAAAAACAACCTGTCAGATGAGAAGTGGACCAGAAGTGTCCAGTTAGATTAATAAGTAACAAGTAACTACTTGAATCATTAGAAAACCTGTCAACATTTATGAATTTTGTGTAAGAGCTCTACATTTTAACGTGGCAGTACGCTGCAAGATGGTATCACTTAAAAATATGCTAAAAGACATAAATAAATAAATAAATAAAAAATCAGCCAATCAGCATATAAATCTGGAATGAGTGACAGAACTCTGGAAGCCACGCCCCCTTCGCCTCCATCTACCTGCTTAAATCATTAATCCTATCGATCATGGGATTATAAAGTTCTATTTGACAATTTTGTAATTTTACGATATTAAGCCATAGCAGAGGTGCCAACATGATTTATTAGTAGTACTGATATATGATTTTTGGCTTGTCATGCTACACATTTTTCAGTGAAAGCAGCGGTCAAACCAAATGGCAATAAAATTCACCCGACAGAAAAAGGCAATTCACCGAAGGGGAAAGGAACGTGGAACGTGGTACATATGCTTCTGGTAGCAGGTGCAACTTCATCTCGCGAACCTTGGGCTTTGTGAGCCAATAGAAAACAATAAGGCAGAGCTGTGGTCTCTTTAATCCGTGAAGAAAATGGAGGAGCTGCTAATTACTTTACTGTTTTTCACATTTGCTTTATCCCTTCTTTCCAAAGTCACACGCATTAGATCAGTTAGTCTACATGCTACCAGAAAAAGTCTGTCTGGAATAGAGTGGGTGAAATTGTAATCGATGCACTATTTTTCGTTTCTGTATCAACCGACAGTAATAAAAGAGCAGAGTAGGATGTGTGGTGAGTCGTCATTTAATATTTTCTTTTAGAAGTAGGCTATTAATTATTAAATAATTTTTTAAAAATATATATTGTTACATTTTCCTATCTTTCACTACAGTTGTTTATTATGATGTGTGGTATAATATGGACGTGGGCTGGACTATAGAGCTGACCGCACTTATGATCATTTTGTAATAATTGGATAAAGAAAGCTTATACACATTTCTGCAGATTGCAGTGAAGTATCAGTTTAACCAGTACATGTTTTGTTGTGCAGTTAGCATGGAGCCGTTCTGTCCGTGCTAGGGTTTCTGTGGTAAAAGTCTGTTTTTTTTTGTTGTTTTTTTTTTCCTATCTGCATGCTGGGGTTGTTAGCAGTGTCTGCATTATTTTTTTCGCCCTCAATAATCTGCCACTGCAGATATTTTTGAGCTTTATAATTTTTATACTTTTAGGCATTGTATAAGAATCGTAAAAATCTCCGTCTTGAAGTTGTTTCCAGCATTGTAAACGTGATCTCTTCCATGGTTCGTTTTAGATTGCTATGGTTACCGCGATGAAAATATAATGAAATAAAACTTTTTTTTTTTTTTTTTTTATTGGAAGGGTGGAATGGTACATCCTGGTGAACTAACCTCAGTCTGTCACATGGACCACTAACTGGCAGACCGCTGTCCGCATACAGACCCTGCAGAATATTTCAATGGACTGGACCGAGCACTTGAAAACATGCTGAAAAAAAGTTCAGCACCTATAGCTTTTTAAACATAATCCAGTAGCAGATCTTCTGCTGCTGTTTATCCAGTCACATGCATTTGTGTAAATGGTTTAGCTGAAGGCAGATTGGTCCAGAGACAAGCTACAAGGCTAGAGGCATGAGGTTTTCACAGACTGTTATAGATTTATTATTATTATTATTATTATAATAAATTATTATTTTTTCATTTTATTTACTGTCTGGTCGGATAATGTAATGTTAAATCGTTTAATAGTAACTTTTGTCTCAGTTCAGCCGTTTTAGCTACGAAACGTCATGATTAAGGAATTTTATGTAACTGGATCTTTGCAGATTTTAGTTGAACACCCCAGGTCTAACAGATCTGTTCTAGTGAATAATAAAGTCAGTTTTTTTCCCCCAGCTTGAAGCTCCGTTGGCCAAGGCACCTCACCTAGGGTATAACGAGCGGGAAGGTTCTGGCTCATTTGTAAATGAATTTCTCACACTTGACTGTCCATATTGGTTGAGAAGGCCTGGCACCATGCTGTTGTCCTGCTTCATGAGTTTGTGAGGTCTGGAAAGAGTCGAGCTGTTTGGCTCGTGTTGATCTCCGTCGAGAGGGTGGGGTCGCTCACTGGCAAACAAGATGCAGCTATTTTATTTTCGACAAATAAAACCTGGCATCTTTTGCACTGGCTGCTAATTTCGACTTGGACGGCAGAGCTGAAGCTATCAGTGACGTTGTGGAATTATGAGCCACAGTTGTTAAGGGGGAGGTTGGGATTGTTTGGAAAATGATTGTTGATTAGCTCTCCTGATCTTTTCATCCTTATGGTTCAGCCAGTAGCTTAGGGCTGAGCGGTGGAAAGAATATCATCCTTCATTTGTGGAGAGTAGGAGTGTTAGGGTTTGAAATTTTCACAGGATGATAAACTAGTCTAAAAAAAACAGTTTCATCATACTGTGGTGTTAATATATTATTTAAAAATAATTACGTGTGTGTATGTATGCATATGTGTGTGTATGTGTGTGTATATATATATATATATATATATATACACTTGCATACATACATATATACACACACACACAGAGATACATAGATAGAGATACATATATATATGTATAGATAGATATAGATATAAAAAAAAAATGAAAGGAAACAAAAAGATCAAATTCTCTAATTGTTCTTATTTTTGAGAATGAATTTTCCATAAAATCCCTTACATTGTCTGTATTTATCACATTGTTATAAGCTGAAGGAGAGATTGTCTGTGAGGAAAGGTTGTTGCACTGAGCCGGAAAAAAAAAAAACTCGCGAGGCAGTGTGCAGCACTATTCTTCCAGAAATAGATAGTTGTTTTGTTTAGTTTTGTTCAGTTATGCCATGTTCATCTGTGCGTTTGAAAGCTCTTGTGTACAATAAAGTTATCAACATGCTAGGAACCAATTAAAACCAATGATTCGAATCAGAAAACCAGTTTGCCAGTCTACGATACGGGTGCAGTGATGTACAAGCCTTGTTCTGGTTCAAAACGAAAAAGAAAATGGTTGAAAATTGATATTGTCTTATTGTCAAGAAGTTAATAAAACAAAAAATGCAGCTTGTCAAGTTTCCTTCTTGAAGACTTTCCCATGGTTTAGTCTGAATCATTCTGGATCGTGCATGAGTCGTATGTCCTATGTATCAGTGCTCAACTGAATCGATTAGAAAAGAAGGAACTGAAGTGTATTGAATCATTACTTAATTAACTCTGTTGATTTTGTATTTTACTACTGTATATACTATGTATTGAGATGTGTATCATATCATCTGAAAGAGGGAGATTAACACTCCTAATAGCAATGAAACATGTTTATAACAGTAGTGGATTACACAGAGGTTTCTGTAGTGTGATTTGGGACGAGTCCAGACAGAGCCAGTTGTAAATCAAACCTGTATTTTTGAGGAGTCAAAGCCGGACACGAAATGGTTGGGATCCACTGGAGTATGAAATTTGATCGGGTGAAAAAATGTGAACGCATAGACACGAATAGATGGAGATGCATTTTAATCAGTATTTTGAAAAGTCTACCCTCCAGTCATACACTGTGACTGACTGTGAAACCCTGACAGCGGTAGTGGCATAGCTAACAGAAAGTTAGGTGTTATATTGGGTTAAACCATGGGCTAAACGCTATACATTATATCTTTTCAAATTTAATGATGTTATTCTTGGAGAATTTCCATCCTCTCCATGCGTGCAATGAGGAGAGTGATGAGCACCTGATTATCATCTGTACAAATGCATTAAAGCTATTAGTCCATTTCAGATAAAGGCTGCGTCAGAGTGCCTGGAAACTTGTTTAGTGTGAGTGGAAATTGTGGTCCAGTAGCTCATGTTGCTCGCTGGACTAAAAAGAGAGGAGGGGTTTTGGGAAAGCAGGCAGGCAATGCACATGCAAGTCATTCTCCTGGATCGGCGCAGCTCATTTCAGAAATGTCTCTCTAGGATTAGCGTCGGTATGCCGTCCAGCCCGAATGATATCTCTTACTCTCGTTACATTCCTGGCGTTGCATGTCGAGTTGTCGCTTGTCATCAGTGGGTTCATTGATCAGTTCTGGGGAATTTGGTTGCGGTATTGATCAGAGCCGTAATCCTACTGGGAAGATGTTGGTTAAGAAGTTTAGGGATGGCCTGAAAAGAAAAAAAAAGAGTGGTAGTGAAATGAGCTGAAGGAGAACACACAAAACAGAAACTTCCAGTGATAAACACATACCCGTTGCCTTGTGGGATGTTTGTGTTCGTGGAGCGAGGGAGGAACACAATGAGGAGCAGAGGTGGGGTTAAAGCAGTAGGGGTGGAGAAACAGGCAGTCCAACTGAAAAAGGGAAAGAGGTATTGGCATGCTTTGTGCAAATCCTGGCTACCGACTTGTGTGTAAACTATTCCTCATTGGCCAGTCAGATGGCTCCAGTGTGAAGGAAGTATCACTAGGGAAACAACTTCTTGCTTTGTATCATCTGTGTGTGCGTGTGCGTACGAGCGTGTGTGTTTTCTTCTCGGCTCGTGATATTTTTAACCCGGCTTCCTGCACTGACGACGGATACGACCAGAGAAGCAGCTCTGCTTTAGTAGAAGCAACTGGAGGCCTAGCACAGGCTTTTTCAGTCTTTTTTTTTTCAGGCTTGAACATCTTCAACAATGTTCTCCTCTTCTCCTCTTCCACAGCTGTATTGCAAGCCGTTTGCAAAAATGGGGGACGACAAACCTTTTGTGTGCAACGCTCCTGGCTGCGGGCAGGTAAGTCTTCTTTTCTGTCTCCACCTATCTTAGGTTACGTGTGTGTGTGTGTGTGTGTTCTGTCCGAAGTTTGTCTTGAGGCTTCTTTGAGGTTTTGTAGTGCCGTTGCTCTCAATACAGACAAGCGGTCAGCTCTGCTACTTCTTCCCCACTTTGTGCACACGCTTGTTTTATCTCATGCCTCTAGCAGGTTAGTCGCTGGCATTCCCTTGATGTTATGTTAACTTTGTATGATTCAGAGGACAAATCATGTCTGACTAATCGACGTTTTATTGCTTTCTAAACACGTCCAGATTGACTCAGCGCATGCAGCGTCCTGTAATTAAAACAAACAGCAACCTGCCTGAGAAAAAAGGAAGAAAGCGGATTAAGCAAAGAAACCCTCATGCTTGTGGCTGCACGCACAGCCAAGAGGGCATTGAAAACTGAAAGCGGAAGTGACTAACGCAAGGGTAGCCGAGTTCATGCCGAGGTTTTGATGCGAATATTCTGTTGGTGCTGTTATTAAGCGACAATTAGAGTGTAAGTAATCACACCACACACTACGACAGTTGGAGTGAAAGTAACACATCACTTGCTGAACAGTTAAACATCTGGAACTAGAATTGCTTGTTTGTATGTGTGTGTTTGGTTTAAATGATGCAGGACCGTTTCCAACATTGTCCTTGACAGTAGAAGTAGTTAATTTCAGCGAGTCGCAAGATTAAGTTGCTCTGAACTATTCAGGCCTTGAACTGGATCTTCAGTCATGTTGTTTACTCTGTCGCTTCTGTAAATAAAGGCTTTGAGTTGTTGAATTGCATGTGTTCATAGATAAACCACAATGCTATTCTTACAAACATATCTAGCAAGGACGTTGAGAAGAGGCTGTGTGTGTGTATGTGTGTGTGTGATTGGCGTTGCTCTTTTGTTTATAAGTAGGCCTGTAGTAGGTGTTGCATCATGTACGTCTCCAGGGATCTGAGCTGTTTTTGCTCAGGCATGTCCCACTGAAATGGTTACAGTCCCAGTGAAATGGGCTGTTTGCTGGAGTAGCTTAGCTTTTCTACTTTATCATTTTACACTAGCATGTGCTGTGTGTTTTATGGCAAGATTTCAGGTACACATATATTTTGGGTGTTATTACAGGGCTGGGCTGCTCATTAATTTATTTATAGCGTTTTTTTATTTGTATTGTTTTGGTTGCCTGGGAATTGACTAGGTTTAAAATTGGCAGAGTGTGTGATAACATAAAGGTTATTAGTCAAGTGCATTAATACAGACTAAGAGGAACGAACGAGTTTATTATTGTTTCTAACGTAGCACACTATGTTTGTGCCCTTAAAAGAAAGGTCAGCAAGTTGATGGTGAACATTTTGTCTGAGTTACTTCAGCTATCAAAAGACAAAATTGGAAGCGTCCATGGTTTCTCCCACTTTATAGCTCAGGCACATGGAGGTCAAAAACATGGAGTTCAGATTTTCCCCTTCTGAGGTAAGTCAAATGCAGCATTGTATGATTGCTTTTGTGCTGATCTTTTGCTGCATTCGACTTACCTCAGAAATGGGAAGTCGGAAGTCGGAATTATGTCATTTTCGTCCTCCCTGCGTTCGAGCTACAAAGTGGGAAATACCATGGATACTTCCATGTTCATCATTTCTTACAAACTAATCACCTAACTGTGATGAGTGATGCACACTGTATGGCCAAAATCTGTGGACCTGACCATAACACTCGTATGTGCCCATTCCAGATTTAGTCCCCCCTTTGCTGTTATAATAAACTCCACTCTTCTGGGAAGGCTTTCCACTAGATTTTGGAGCGTGGCTGTGGGGATTTGTGTTCATTCAGCCACAAGAGCATTAGTGAGGTCAGGCACTGATGTAAGACGAGGAGGTCTGGGGTGCAGTTGGCGTTCCAGTTCATTCCAGTTCATTCCAAAGGTGTTCAGTGGGGTTGAGGTCAGGGCTCTGTGCAGGTCATTCGAGTTCTTCCACTCCAACCTTGGCACATCATGTCTTCATGGAGCTTGCATTGTACACAGAGGAATAGTCATGCTGGAACAGGTTTTGGCCTCTTAGTTCCAGTGAAGGGAAGTTGTAATATTACAGCATACAAAGACGTTCCATGCAGTTGTGTGCTTCTAACTTTGTAGCAACAGTTTGGGGAAGAGCCACATATGAGTGTCAGGGTGAGGTGTCCACAAACTTTTGGCCATATACTGTATATAGATTTAACAAGCGAATATGTCAGTGTGTTGCTTGATCTAAAATAAATGCTTGTATGTACTATACTGTATAAACTAATTTAAAGGTAAGGAATGCTACTGTGTTCACTGCTGATGCTGTGGGCAGCCATGTTGATTTGATGTCACATGCTGAACTTGGAATTGAGGAGACAGGCCCAAGTTTCCGAGTTGAGGAGCGTTTTCTTTATTTTTCTTAGTCAGAGGTCGGAAATGTCGAGTTACGACCTGTAGTCGAATGCGGCGAATCGGAAGGATGTGCTCTAGTTACAGTACTGATGTGCATCACTTCACAGTGAAGAGCATTAGGTTTAAACCAACATGCAGAAGTCAATAGGAAGTAGGCTTTATTTCCTTTTTCTGGTTGTCTAACCTACGTCTTTTTCAAGGAACTAGGAATAAAAGTGCAAACAGCTGAGGACACAATTTTCCAAAGAACATGGTGTGTGTACGGTTTTATAGCCTGAAGTAATGTGCTGTACAGTAATGCTGCTGCACATATGATTTGTATTTTAATTCTCATTACGATTGTTTCACATAATGGACCACAATGATGGTACGCTTTCCTAAAGTTTATCATTTGTTTCATGACTTGGTGTGTTAAATCATATGTACTGTGGGAACTGTAAGACACTGTGGTAACTTATCAACATATTAAGAGTTTGTTTATATTTAGCATTGGAAAAATAATTCATGTGACTTAGTCAGATTCAAGAAAGCAAGAATTATGATTTTGAAGAAATATGTGCTTTTAATTTACAGTGTACAAGATGTTTTTCCCCCCTGGTGATTGAAGTGATGCAATAAAAATTTGCTTTTAACAAAATAATTGTGTTTAATAATTTGTAATTTTAATATTGATTGAGGTGAAATAATTATGATAAAATAATTTTCTCCTTGTTAATGCACAGCTCCACAGTTAATGCGTGGTTATGGTGTGCATTCTCGCATTTGGACCCTCTTTCCATCTTCATTTGTAATTATAATATAAGGAACATTAAATAATCTAATCTATTGTAGCTGATATGTGTGGAGAAGACAGTCAGAACTGTGGATCTCTCCACACTGGGGTTGCTTTACAGTGGCTAACGGACCGCCAGGCAGTAATGGTAACACAATACCACTCCATTTATACCATCTAGAATAACCCATTTGTTCCATTTCCCGAAAGTCATGTTACCCTTTCTTAGGAACAGGCCGACTCATTAAATATGGTTTTGTGTTCTGAGAAGAGGAAGTTGTAGGGAAGTGTGCTGGTGTGCAGTGGAGAATATTTCCTCAGCCGCTGCACTTTGTTCTTTACCGAGTAACAAATAGAAGAGCTGTACTGTAACCTTGGTGTCAGAGGAGAGCCCCTGAGCCACGCAGTTGTTATATTGGTGATTCTGGTGTGACTAAAAATACGCCCCTGGCACTTGACTGTGTTTCCACTTCGTTTTTTCACGGCCGGGCTGTGACGGGAACGTGGCGCCAGAAATAGGCCGAAGAAGACGGCAACGGCTAGAGACTGACGATTTCTCCCAGAGCTCGGCCTGAATCACCACCACGCGTGAAGCGCAGACGGAGAGACACAGGCGAAGGCTTAGCTGGAAATAGTAGCACTTCCATCTTGAACCCTGGCATTGTTGAAGAGCTCTACATTCTGCAGCTCCAACATTCCCAGCTCCAGTGCTGTGCGCTTTAGTGTGCTCAAACACACACATTGTAATATATTCACTATGAGTTGGCTGGTACAGCCGCACGATAATGGCTAAAATTATCACAGTTATTCATCACTTAATGAGAGTAACTTAACTGAATTTCATAACTAGGAGCTTAGAAATTATGTCCTCTATGCATTTCAGCTACAAAGTGGAGGGAAAAAAACACGGACGCCTCCATGTTCATCTTTTGATAACAATCTAGCTAGATAACTCTGATTACTGATTGTATATTTTCCTCCTCAAAAGAGCAAACTGTGTAGTCACTGTTATAGCCTGAACAAGCAAATATGTCTTGTGTTGAGTGATCTAAAATAAATGCTTGTATACACAATATAGCTTTAAAGTTAAGAAGTGCTACTTTGTTTATTGTTTGTGAGCGGCCATGTTGATTTGACGTCACTCACTGACCTCAGGATTGAGGAGACCGTCCCGTGTTACTGAGTAGGAATTCCAAGTTCTTTGGATTTTTCATAGCTGGAGGTTGGAAATTCCGAGTTATGACCTTAGACCTTTAGCATATGTCTTATATTGATTATTTCTAGTAATGTTATGTGTTATTTTTTATTTTTTATTTTTTATTTTTTTGGTAAAAATACAATGTGTTTATTAAAACACAGCTTTGTGCTCATCTGTCTTACACCCACTTGTCAATCCCACACGACTGAGAGATCTCAGAAGCTCAGGCCTCGTAAATGTATAGAGACCAGGTAATAGCAGGTGATTCGTCAGTAGGCTGTAAATGAGATTTTGTTTAGAATGTGACTGATTTATTTGCCTTATTTCATTCATAAAAGCACCTGACCTGTGTCTGTGGTTCCAAACCACTTAAGGCTTTTTAGGTTGTTTTGTTTCCCTTTTGTAGTTTTCTACTGGTTTATTTTGTTTTCCTGAATGCGGTGTGTGTAGAAGCTGGAAGTAGTGCACTGAGTGTCGAGTAAAACTTATTCAAAAACATGAATCTTTTCTTTAGCCTATTGTGTATCAGGTTATTGTGTACGTCACTTGTGACTCATTCTTTATTTCACACTAGCTGTGACTCATTTATTTATTTTGTCTATTCATTCATTCAGTTCACACTGGCCTGGATGTTATTCATTAATTGGAGCAGGGAGGTTTATTTCCGTGCTTTCTACGAGTAAGTAAATAAGTTAGTAAATACCTTGTGCAAATGGTGTGTTAGGTTATTATGAGTATGTGTTTCCACTGCATACTGTCAGAAAAAGTTTATTGGCTTGACGTGTGTGAGAAGGCGTTTTCTGTGCATTTTGCAAAATAACAGGTTTTATAAAGTCATGACTAATTCTCGAGAATTAAACGACTCAGCCGAGTATTTGAAGTTGTGAAAATTACCAATAAAATACACATATGTATATAAAATCTACAGATAAATAAATAACATGGTCCAGAAACGTGTTCATGTCATTATCTGACTAATAAAAATAATTCTTGTCTGTAGCGGTGTGATTCTGAAAATTACAGCACCAGGATTTTATATCAAACAGCAAAAGCTCGTATCAAGCCAATGCCATATAACAAAAATTAAAAACGTTTATGAGCGGTGCATTTATTTAAAAAAAAAAAAAAAAAGAAAAGAAAAAGCTTGACTTCTACGATAGTTGCACATAATATCTACTATTTTATGCTACTTGTTACTGAAATCAGTGATAAAAAAAGTACTTAAAAAAAAAATCACAAAAAGCATCAATGTACACTTTCTGGTTACTTTAATAGGAACCCCTGCTCATTCATGTGATTATCCAATCAGCCAATCGTGTTGCAGCAGTGCAGTGCATAAACTCACGCAGATACAGGGCAAGAGCTTCAGTTAATTTTCAGATCAAACCTCAGAATGGGGGGAAAATGTGATCACACTGACTTTGACCATGATATGGTTGGAGTATTTTGGAAACTGCTGATGTCCTGGGATTTTCACACACACACCGGACTATAGAGCTTACACAGAATGGTACGAAAAACAAAAAACATTCAGTGAGTGTCAGTCCTGTGAGTGGAAATGTCTTGTTGATAAGAGAGGTCAGAGGAGACTGACAAGTTCAAGCTGACAAGAAGGATACAGTAACTCAGATAACCCCTCTCTATAACCATGGTGTGCAGAAAAGCATTTCAGAATGCACAACCCGTTGTACCGTCAGGTAGATAGGCTACAACAGCAGAGAACCACATCGGGGTCTATCCCTGTCAGTCAGGAATAGGAATCTGAGGCTACAGTGGACACAGGGTCACCGAAACTAGACAGTTGAAGATTGGAAAAACATTGCCTGGTCTTTTTCAACTGGATATGATGTTGATTAAGACTATAAAGCACTTCTGAAAGTCGCTCTGTATAAGGGCATCTGCTAAACGCTCAGATTGTTATCAGTCTCAGATGTATCCTTTTCTGTAACCACCGTAGGTGCACTGCACCGTCAGCAGTTCACACGTCAGTGATCGTCATTGTTATTAACACTTCTGCAACAGAAATGTAGAGCAACAGCATCACAGAGCCAAAACAGACATTGTTGTTTATCCACTGATCTCACAGAAAGCAGAAAACGAAGTTTACCCACTGTAAAGCCACTCTATCCGCAGCTTTAAATCGAGCCTGATCTTTCCGACATCGACAGTAAGCTGCCTTTGTTGTGCGGTGTGCTCTGTACATGACTACATTTCCACTGATGCAGGCCTGTGTTGACTGTGAAAGTGATCACTCAATACGAAGTTTTTTGGCTGCATGATCATTTTCCTAGACAAATAATCTCTTAGCCAACTCCCTGTTATTTGTTTTAATTTTACAAGCTTCTTCCTTTCACTTCTCACCCCTGCGTATTCTCTCTTCCTCAACTCCACTTGTTTGCTCTTTGTGTCTGCCTTGTGTAGAGGTTTACCAACGAGGACCACCTCGCTGTCCACAAGCATAAGCATGAGATGACGCTGAAGTTTGGACCTGCCCGAACAGACTCTGTCATCATCGCAGGTATTTTTCCATCAAACCAGTTTATCTTGTAGAGATTGTGCAGTAGGCCAACACTTCCTTATACCCGAAAAGCAAAATATGTCTGTTCTCAGATTTTGGCTCACGTGGTGGAATTTACCACTAAAAAAAATATGATTAATGATTTAATTGTCCAGAAAAAAAAGATAGGAAAATGAGCATTTCCACCTTTTTAGGTTTGAGGAGAGTAGGAGAGGGTGTAATAATACTATCGCAGCTCTGCAGTCGAGCACTACTTGCTGGCAGTGGCAGTGGCAACAACTCAGCTGGATGGTGGACTTTTAGGTGATTCTGTAGTAATCTGCAGTGAACTATTAAAAACATGACTGCATTTTCTGTATAATACTTTTATAAATCGGTTGTCCAATGTCCACAAAGCTGACATTTTCAGTGCTGATCTGCTGCTGCTCAAAGCGTTTTAAACTCTCATAATCATGTTCTAATTTTCATTACCATTATCATTATGTTTAAAGTGTTACATTTGACACTTTCTTGTAGGCCTGTTTGATCTTTTTAGATTACAAATGTCTGCCTTTTTTCCCCCTTTTTGGCCAAAATCCAAAAAAAATTTTAATAAATGTAATAAACTGATGTTCACTATGTACTTGTCTAATGTTTGGTAAATTGAACATGTATTCACCGATTTTTATCTCACATTAATGAACCCAAAACGTTCTCCATCACGGGAGACTTACAAGTCTACCTATGAGCATGTAAGATGGTGGAAAGGGGTGGGGCTTAGATGAATTTTCGGTTAATATTAGACAGTTGAAAACACTTGTGCACCTGTCAATCATCCTAGATTTGTATGTCGATTGGCTCTTCTCCTTTTTTTTATTGGAGTAAAAATGACTGTTTTATACTAGTATACTACAACTCGTACTAGTATACTACGATGCGTAAACACAAAATGCGCAAACAATTGGCAGGTCTGGTTATATAATACAATCAGAGTAAATGTCACTGGACATTGTACCATTGTAAAACTTTGCAGGGATGATTAAATCGTTATCTCACACAAGCCTTCTGTAACAGCAGAGAAAATATAGTGACTGCTGAAGCATCATTGTGGTTGTAGGGGAGGGCAATAATGCAAAAATATTCATATTTAAAGGTTTTTTTTTTGTTTTTTTAACAATACATAACATGTATCTGGTGTTTAGGTTTGCTAACAGAGTACCACCAACAGCAAATGTAGTGCATTTAAAAAAAAAAAAAAAAAGAAAAAAAAAGAAACTATGGATTCAGTCATATTTGTATAGCTTCAAGAATAGATTACTTATTCAGGACAAAAATATCGCCACATTTAACATCCACTGCTTGTCACCAGGAGCTACAATGAAGTCAGTCAGAAAGTTTATAGTGACTAAAAGGAAGTATAAAGTGTTGTGAGTTTATGTGATCAGCCCTGCCTGTAATAAAAGCTGCATAACATTTTAATGCAAAAATAACCAAACATGCAGAGTTACAACCAAACTGTAACCTTATCCGGCTGATCGCTGTATTCTACCTTTAGCGGAGATGAGCATCAGTTGAGGACTTTTAGAACTGCTTATTTAGAGCAGTATGGCCATTCAGTCTTCATTCCCTTATGTAATATTGCTAACAATTTTTACTGTGCACTGAATAGAGGAATTGAGTATATATAGGTATTATACGTAATGAGATCTGTTTTCCGCTCCAGACCAGACGCCAACTCCCACTCGTTTCCTGAAGAACTGTGAAGAAGTGGGCCTGTTCAACGAGCTGGCCATGCCCTTCGAACAGGAGTTCCGTAAAGCCCAGGAAGATGATGACAAGAGAGCCAAGAACCCTGTGAGAATTGGGATTGGGTGGAGGGCTTCACTCGCTCAGGCTGAGCTGCTCCAGGCTGAGCAACTTCACTGTCTGTAGCCAAAATGTGGGGATTTATGGTCTGTGGACTGCTGTCTGCTCCCATGTCTCACACGCTCTCCCCCTTCCCCCTCTCCTCTCCTCTCCTCTCCTCTCCTTTCCTCTCCTCTCCTCTTTGCTATCTCTCTCTCTCTCTCTCTCTCTCTCTCTGTCTCACTTTTTCTTCACACTGCAGCTGCCTGCCCCTGGCTCTTCAGCTCTGGACATGAGTCTGCAGACGCCCTCAGACGTAGTTCGAGTGAAGGAAGAGGAGCCTGTCGAAGTGGACTCCTCCCCTCCTGCTAGTCCAGACTCCATCTCCAGCAAGTCAGACAGCAACAAGGAGGCCACGGCCAGGGGAATGGTAGAGCACAACACAAACACGCATAGACACAGAATGTACAATTCTCCAGAATTCTCTTTTGAGAAAACACAAAACCCACAGAGCCTTGCTTCATTCTTTGGTGAAGCATGTGCAAATCTTAAATGTCATTAAAACAGATAAGGAGCTGCAGAGTAAATCTTTTTCTCTCTTTTTTTTTCCTTCCTTCTTTACATAATTCCTTTCTCGATTTCCCTCCTTAATTATGTTTTTTTCTTTTTTTTTAAACCACTTTGTTCCTTCCCTCTGTCCTTCTTTATTTTCCTTCAGGCATATTTCCTTCTTTTTCTCCCTCCTTCCCAAAATCTGTACCTCCTTCCTTCCTTACATACTTATTTAATAAAATCCACAACTTCATTCTTCTGTACCAAATTTGCACCTCCTTCCTTCCTTTATTCTTTCCTTCCATACGTACGTCTTTATCTCCTTCTTTCTGTCCTTCTTTCCTTCCTTCCTTCCCTCCTTCCTTTCTTTCATACTTTCCTTCCTTCATTCCATCCATATTTTTACATTTCTTACCAAAATTTGCACCTCCTTCCTTCCTTTATTTCTT
The DNA here is from genome assembly GCF_027358585.1 of Pangasianodon hypophthalmus. Taxonomy (NCBI): domain Eukaryota; kingdom Metazoa; phylum Chordata; class Actinopteri; order Siluriformes; family Pangasiidae; genus Pangasianodon; species Pangasianodon hypophthalmus. Next base: position 6,507,049 of record NC_069725.1, read on the forward strand.
TTTCCTTCCTTTCTTCCAGCTTTCCCTTTGTACTTCTTTTCTTGCTTCCTCCCATACTTCCTTCCTTCACTCTTTTCTTTCTACCATACTTCCATACTTAACAAAATCCTAGCTCCTTTCGTACTTACTTATTTAACTAAATCTTTACCTCCTTTCATCCATCAATAATGAAATCCATACTTCCCTCCTTCCTTACTTATGTCATGAAATCTGTAGCTTCATCCATCCCAAAAGCCACACCACCTTCCTTCCTTCTTTCACTCTTTGTTTACTTAGAAGAAAGGAAAGAGGTAAATATTACACTTTCATGACTTGCTTCCTTGCTGTACTTTCTTACCTCCTTCTTTCCTTCATTACTTGTTTACTCAGTTGTTTCCTTATGTATTTCCTTTTTTACTTCAGTATTTAATCTATACTGGTTTGCGGTAGGCATGGCTGATGGGTGGCTCCACATATTTATGAGTCTGTACAGTGTCGTCAGGCAGCTGTGATAAGCAAAGCCATGAATACACTTTCACAGTGTTGTGCCAGTTTTGAGGTACAGCATGTCCCTGAAGTCAGCACAGTCATAAATGACACATTCAAGCTGAACTAATATTAGCAATGTATGTGCAGGGCATAATATTTATTGCAAAATAAAACAGAAGCTTTGAGCTATGCATCACACTTATTTTCCATTCTTTAAAACGTTTTCGCAATAATGACCTGCTTTGTTTGAGTTAAATTGGAAATTGGGGTTCTGCACACTGCGTTACAAAGGCATTATTTATTCAACACTTTGGCTGGACACTTAAAAACTGTGGAACTATTTTCTCAGTTTCAGTAAGTGTAGTTACTGTGGTGTTCCTCCGTTTAAAAAAAGCAAACAAAAAGCTATAAATAATAATAGGAATAATGAAATTTTAGTGACTGCTGATTATTTCAGTAACTTTCCTACTACTTCTGTAATAATGCTAGTGCTTAGAAACCCAGTGAATGCCTCATTGCTGTTTCCATCTTTATCATGGCTCCTTAAATCCTGGGTGAGTAGCACTGTTTTAACCACCTACATGTTTTTCCTTTCAGGAATCTCCTTCTAAACCAGCAGTAAGTTCTGCTCCTATGCCCACTATCGTCCGGCCCGGCTCTCTTCCCCTGCACCTCGGCTATGACCCCCTGCATCCCACCATGCCTTCACCCACCTCAGTCATCACACAGGCACCGCCCTCCAGCCGCACCCTTGGGTAAGTGCACTGCTTGCTTACCCTTTTTAATTCTGTTTAGTTTGGGATGTTGGGTTGATGTGATTATGGTCATTATGAGTCATTTAACTCTGAATGAATTTCAGAACTGTTTGTTTAGGGAATATGTCAGACAAAATAAGAATCTTTTTCACATGCTCGATTTATGATTAATCGGCCTCCGCCCTTATGAGAACTGCTCCTATCCACCTATTATTCTGTTTCATCATCTTTTTCCACTCTGTTAAGCATTCCCAGCAGCTCAAAAGAAGTAATACATGTCCTCACTAATTTGTCACTTTTGTGGCTTGTGGACAGTAGAGAGTGTTGCATTATATCATAACAAGGGGGAAAAGAAGAAGTGACATGGGTTTGGAAAGTACATGGAAAATCCTCGTACTTATATATTAGGGATGTAACCGAGTATGAACAGATAATGAACAGAATGAACAGATAATGTGTTCTAACAGGTACAAATCAGATACAGAAATGTAGCATTTATAGCATGCTTCATAACATCCTTCCTGGTCAGAGTGCAAGTGGTTGAAGCCAGTCATGAACTCGAGTGAGGTAGCTGAGGTTGAGTAACTGTCAGAACCATGCTGACAGTGCTGTCATTCCTTCCTCTGTGTGTGTGTGTATGTGTGTGTGTGTGTGTGTGTGTGTGTGTGTGTGTGTGTGTGTGTGTGTGTGTGGTTTTTTTGTTTTTTTTTCTTTAAATTCACAGGGTTTCATAGTGTATCTAGGAGTATAGTGGTAAGGTTCATATTTATTGGGAGTAAAAAAAAAAAAAAAAAAAAAAAAATAGAATCCTCCCTAATCTCTGTGCTCTGCTTGAAGGTCACCAACTGGTCCATACCCAATGATGATGCTTCCCAATGGCCAACCAGTTCCCGTGCTCCCAGGCCCTGTGCAAATGTCTTCTGTAATATCTGTAAGCTCTGCTCATACGTACTCTCACTTGTGTTTACAGTAAACTGAGTCTGTTGCCTTCAGATCCTGCTGTGGATGTGATCTATTCTGCGTTTTGTTTTCTAGCTGGCTAGGCCCATGTGTATGGTGCCCAACATTCCAGGAATCCCAGGGCCTCCGCTAGGTGGAAGCAGCAGTGGCTCCTCCTCTCCATCTGGTTACAACCCCCATACTGAGGCTAAGATGGTGAGCGAAACGCATGTTGTGTGTTGACGCCACAGTCTGTGAGGCAGGCAGACATGCTCTGAAATTCTTAGCCTGTCTGTGAGGGTATCTCATCTGGGTGCCACTTTTCACAACAAACAGACAAGCACTGACTGCAGTACTGTCTGTAGTTTTAAAAAGTGAAGCTTGGATACATTTGTGCTTGATACATTTATTTAAGTTTAACTCTGAAAAAGGCACTACCGATTCTAACACATAGGATTCATTTATAGTATATATGAATATGCAGATGCACAATCAGCTGGAATATCTAGATCCTGTTAGTTAACAGGTTAGTGTGTCTTTATGAGGTATAACACTCTGGACTGTGTTGTGCTTGTGCTCCTTCAGCGGCTGAAGGCGGCGTTGTCTCAGCAGACCACAGCGGCCTGTGTCAGTGTGGCGATGGGCTCCAGTGCCATGGTGCCACAGAGGATGGAGCAGAGTCAACTGCTGGTGCAGCAGCCTGATGCCCCATCCCCTGCACAGCCCCAGGTCCTCCATTTACCATCACACATCATATTACTGCAAATAGTTACCTATTATCTATCTATACTGCGCCTGCCTAGTAACATTTAAGGTTTTTCAGTTTCTATTAAACACAGAGTTCACTTTTTTGTACTGTACCGTTTAAACTTTAAAGAACACTTGGTCTTTATAAGTATATAAGCTCTATACGTATCACTTTTATGGATGACCGAAGATGAAAATTGTTTCCTAAGCAAAGAAAATCACAAGGACACAATAATTATTATAAACTTAAAAGTAGGTTTCCAGGGGTGGAAAAAAATGATAAATTTATTAGCTAGCCTAGTTAGCAAATAAATTATATACCTTCTTTATTTTTTCTCAAAACATTTAATGTTTAATGAGGTGACTGCAGGAGTGATGTAGGATGGCTTTGTGCTGCACTTTTATTTTGCTCAGGTTTGTCAGTATTTCAACATACCCACGTGTTGCTGATTATGAAATAATAGTCTGTCATCCATGCATGTGAATTAATTTGCCTAGTAAAAAGATTTTACCGGCAGGCAGATTTGGAAAGAGTAGCATTTGTGTCATATTATGAAGCATATTATGTTTAAATATGCATATTACATGCTTCTTTCATACCTTTTTTTTCTCCCTATAATCGCATAAAATAGAGCTTTTAAATGGACTTGTATTGTAACATTGTGATATGAATTTTTTGAATGCCTAAATAGTATGAAAATTCGATAGGTATTTGAATTGTAAAATGAATCCTGGTAACCCTAATCTGAACCCTGCAAGATACTGCAACCCTGAACATGCAAGACATACGAAAATGCTCCGTTAAAATAGTTTAGAGATTAATTGTTGGTTCTTCGGTGTCTAGGTCTCTCCAGCTCAGCCGACAGGCGGGCGACGTCGGCGCACAGTGGACGACGACCCAGACGAGAGGAGACAGCGCTTTCTGGAGCGTAACCGAGCAGCCGCGTCCCGCTGCAGGCAGAAGCGCAAGCTCTGGGTGAGCTCTCTGGAGAAGAAGGCAGAGGAACTGACGTCCATGAACGTCTCCCTCACAGTAAGTGTACTACACATGGTTCTCTTAAACCAGGTGTATGCTACAGCACTGTCATGTTATTCACAACCAGTTGTTGGCACAAATGATCCAGTGGTGTTAAAGTAGAAGATTATAGAGCTTTAAAGGAAATCATGTGAGGAAGTCATCTAGTGTGTGTCTAAGTTCAGCACTTTTCAGGAGCCACAGTCATTTCACGCCTTTACAGCCTGACAAGCTCTTACCTCCAGCTTGAGGTTTGTCTGATTCACCGAGAGCATCTGAAAATGCCAGTGGAAGTTTCTGTTTGATCAACATTTAAATGAGTCTCTGTTTGCACATTTGTGCTCATCTGTTCCTCTGTGTGTGTGTGTGTGTGTGTGTCAGAATGAGGTGTCTCTGTTACGAAACGAAGTGGCTCATCTGAAGCAGCTGCTGTTGGCCCATAAGGACTGTCCTGTCACCACCTTACAGAAGAAGGCTGCCTACCTGGGTGAGTCACTCCATGAGAAAAAGGATCTGTAAAAACATCAATGTGTGTGTGTTTAGATAACATAAAACTGCATTTGCCAGCTGTGAAGAGATCCCATACACAAATGAGCGTTAAAATGTAACTTGACTGTAATGTTTTACAAACCAAGTTATGCTTTTGTGAATTAAAGCTTGTCACAGCAACACATTACCATTCCATTAGTTTTGTAGACAGGTTGTAAACTGAAAATTCACTGGAAAAAAAAAAAATCGGTGCACCAGGTTTTGCAATGGGTGCAGCACAAAAAATCAGGAGGAAAACACACAAGGTCATGTAAAGGTTATTTTTTTTAATTTTGTTTAAGCTTTTGTGCAACTCTGTAAAAGCTCATTTTTTCCCAGCCAAAAGTGCAATAGGCGTGACACTTCAGTAGTTTAGTTTCTTTCCTGTCTTTTTGTTGCTTCAGCAAAACCCAAAAGGACAACCACTGAAATAGTGGAACCAACGTCATATCTTTCATATCTTTTAATATCTTGTGTGAACTATAATCTATATACAGTGTACACATACACGTCTAATATTTGATGGTAGAATTATAATGTAGAATGTAACTAAAAAAAGAATTTTAGCACTGAATTTATCCCTTAGTATGTATTTTCCTGTACACTTTTTGGAGACAACAGATTGCCATACAGTTTAATTATATTTATGCCTATTAATGATTTTCTGTGTAATTCTTTTATATTTATATATTTATATTATATATATTATATGGAAGCTGTTTGTCTGTACACCTGGCTGTCTGTCAAGATATAGAGTTAAAGATATACATAGTGAGGCATTGATATATGGATATAGAGTTAAAGATGTATAGATAGAGAAAAATAGAGAGAGAGATATATAATTTGTTCAGCTGCTAATCTGCTTGAGAATTTGATCAATAATGTTTTTTGCATATTGGATTAAGTATTTTATTCAGGACATGTGTGAGTGGTGTCTCTGATCCATGCCTGTTGTGTCTTCCAGGAGAAGAATCCATGAAGGAGGTATGCGAGGCCACGGGTTCTCCAGCTCCTGTGATCCAGCACAGCTCCGTGGCGCTGAGTCCCTCAGGATCGTCAGGGCCGAACGGCGTGAGCTCACGGGCGGCTGCCGAGGCCGTAGCCATGTCCGTGCTAGCAGGCATGGGCACCCAGCGGGCAGAGAGCGGGCCCTCACACGTCATCATGACCACACAGGCCCAGCCCTCGGCCAGATGATGAGCCTAGCACTAGGAGAGGAGAGGAGCGAGGGACGAGGCCAAATCATCCCTGTCCTCTTTTTCTCCTCTTCCTGGCCCTCTCTCACGCTGTCACGCTGTTCTGGCCCGGAGCTGGCCCAGAGAATTTTGGGAAAAAACTTTGGAGAACGAAAGAGCTTCCTGTTCACTATGCCATAGACTACGGGGGCTGGACTCCGATCCTCATCCTTATTCTCATCCGAAATCCTTACTAACTCCACTTTCGCTCCATCATCCCTGCCCTCCTCATACTCATCGCCTTCCATCTTCACTCTCCTCATTCTTCAGTTGAACTGTAGGACAGAACAGTGCTTCCTGAAGGACTGACATGGTGACTGTGATCTGATGCATAGGTATTATGCACACGTGTGTCTCATTTACACGTTCATAGAGCAATGTGGATGGCTGATCAGTGGCAGTAAATGAAAAGGAAGTGCTGCCACCGCGTGTGTGTGTATATGTGTGTGTGCACGTGTGATGGGATGGGCGATATGGCAAAAATATCATATCACAATACGTGAAGATATTTCTACAATACGTGATGCGTACCAAGGCATTAAGTATGGTTGAGTACCAACAAAAACAGTGAAATATGATGAGCTCAGAGATTCGTAGCAAACATTTCAAAAGTATTGAATGAGGAAAAGAGGGAATATTATATAAATGATGCAGAAAAAGAGTTTAACATCCAATCTGCTACATGTTACAGTGCGTAAATATGTGGTTATAAAAGCACTGACAACTGATGGGTCTGTGGACGTGGTGTTCATTCATGTTTCATTTCAAAATACACCCACAAAAATAGGAAATTACTCCATTTTTTCATAAAAATATATAAAAATATTTGACTCTCTTTCTTCAGTTTCAAGTATTTCTACTTGTTTCACGACACAAAGCCTAGAAATGAAATATTTATGAATCCATAATTTTTCCATCAGTACATTTCAGCTTGAACAGAGTCGACCTGGAAGTACAAGGAGTCAAGATGTGTACTCTGGTTTATTTAGTTTTCATAAAAGGTATGATAAAAGTGGGATGAACTCTACATTTTCGCTGATAAAGATTTTCTGAAATTGCAGCACCTGGAAAATCCGGCTGATTTATTTTCAGCCTCCATGTCGTCCTCCTTTACAGTCACCTTCTTGCTATTTTTAAAAGCACATCGTTCATTCATTTTCGCCCCAGAATGAATCTGAAATCCTGAAAAGCAAGCAAACGAGAAATACAAGAGCTTTTTTTGTAATAATTGTTATTGTAAAGCCAAAAACTCCTTTGAACATGTCGTTTGCGTATAATTATGTTTTTCACTTTGAAAAAAAAAAAAAAAAAAAAAATGAACGAAACGTACACAGACCCTAAAACCAGATACTCGCTAGAGTGTATTGTGACATTTTAATAGCGCGATATTGATATTATATTACCATATTGACCAGCCCTAGCGTGTGGTGTGGTGGTGTGCATGCTCACACTTACTGCCTTTGACATTTTACTCGCATGAATGAGGCTAACGATTGCACCACAACTCTGCAATACTTTTTATGAAAGGAAAAAATTCCTGTGTGCGTCGGTTAAATCTGGTCCCTCGCATTTTGGCTCGGTTTTCATTTCAAGGAGACCAAGAGAACGCCTCGGCTGAACTTCACCAAGATCTGACCTCATTTCTATCCCTTTATAATATGTTTTATATGCAAAGCATTTATATAATCAGTGAGAATATAGTATGCTTGTGCGTGTGTGAGTCTGTGTGTGTGTGTACAGGAATGTACATCAGAGTATAACAGTTTATAATTCATGGGACTGATACACTAATGTTGGCAAGCTTTATTTTTATGCTGTTTGCTATATTTTTGGCACATCCTCCTAAACACATTGCTTGATCCAGTCTTTTGGTTTTCCTTGTAGCCTTGTGCCGGCCCCCTTCACGCCATAAACTGGCTCATGGTTACATTTCATTGTTAATTGAAATCTCCTTGCTGGGATTCCTGTGTTGCGTCAGAGCTAAATGATGGTGCCAGCATGTCTGGCGTATTTTTTTTTTTTTGTCTCCTTGTAAAGTTCTCAGTTATTAGCTCTCCTGTATGTCCAGGTTGTGTTAGAGCTGAGCCTCGGAAAAGTCCAGCTGTTTATCCATTTTGCCTCTTGGATTATTTTCTAATTGTTTTAAATGGAACAAGGCTTTCCCCTGTGAGCCTTTCTGTTTAAAAAAACAAAAAAAAAAACAAAACCGAATCATTGTCTCTTCAGGCAATTATGAAGATGTTAAAACATATTGTCTCTATAGAAGGCATGTGCCGATGATCAGTTATATGATATATTGCAATATTTAACACAGTACTGATGTCGTAGATACTTCATTAGTATCATTAGTATCTCTACATTCCATTTGAGAGAAGACTACCTATGTAGGCTAAATGAAAAGATTTAGCTTTCATTATCTTAATAAGCCTATAATTATTTTATACTGACACAGCAAATATTAACAATAATGCTACATTTATATTTGTACAGTGCGTTGGTATCAAATTAACCACAAAATGTGAAAACTGTCTCATTCTTAAACAAAGAAAATTATTCAGAAAGAATAATTTTAGCGTAAACAGGCATGTGTTTGTATTTATTAACCCACAGTAACGTTTTCTTATCAGATATTTACCAAGAATTTTTACGCATTCTGAGATCCACATAAACATCGTTTAGGACATGTACTAATTAAAAAATAATTCGAAAAACAATGCGGTTGAGTGCAGAAGTTTGCATACCCTTAGGCCAAAGTTTATAGCAATGGCATTTGGTATAATGGATTTGTTTTAATATCGGCACATGCCTACTATACCCACTCATTAACGCGCTCACGCTCAGAAATGCATTTAAATACACACCCTGTAGTGTTGCTCGATCAAAAATATTCTGCCTTAACACTTGCTGCAGTGCCTCTAAAGCCCTGGTCAGGTTTCACAGTTTTCTGGTTGCCCACAGAAGTCTCTGTGCCAAATATAGGAATCAACCAGGACATTTTAAAAAGCTTTATATTTTGTATTGCAACAAATGTAATTACAAATGCCTTTGTAGATCTTGAAACCGCAGGGAGAACATCGTGAACTGTTCTCTTTACTGCCATCTGGACCTGATTCGCTGTTACTGCGTTACATTACTTTACTGAGAGGTGAAAGGAAACTGGACTGTTCTAAAACTCTTGAGTTCCCTTTAATTTTATTGCAAAATGTATGATCTAAAGGGGTAGTTTGGTAAAAATGAAAATGTACACAATTTGTAGTTATTGTAAATGTAGTCGATCAGCCAAGACATGTATAGTGCGTGAATTGTCAAGTAATGGAAATCTGTCTCACCTAAAAAAAAAAAAAAAAAAAAAAATCAGAATTTTGAGGCTCCTGAAAAACATAAAAGCCTTCACCCTCTCGTCTGGAGATCGCAAGTTCGAATCCTGAACACGCTGGGAGCCAAAGGAACAAAACTGCCGGTGCTCTCAGGGTGGGAGGGATCACATAGTCTCTCCTAGTCTCTCTCCCCTGTCAATCATAGCGACGCTAGCCAATCGTGGGCGTCTGTGAGCTCATGTATGCAGAAGAGGGTGGAGAGCGCTTTACTCTGTGTGTGCTTAGAGAAATTAGGAATGGGCTTTTGATTTTCCAAGCTGGCTGCCATTAGTTACACAGTGAAGTTTTAATTCATTTTTATAGCATGCAAGTGAAACTGTAAAAAAGCAAACATCTTGTCTGATCGAGTACATTTGGCAGAAATGTGAATTTAATGTAAAGCAGATTTTTCACCCAACTATTTCTTTAAACTGAACAGGGAATGTTTAGCAGTAATTGTGTGACTTGAATTTCCCTTAATCATGTACTTTACACAGAGTGTAATTAGCGAGAGAATGTAATGGCACGTCGAAATGCACTAAAATGTGATAGAGGTTTGTAGATTTTGTATTTTATGAACTTTGCTGCTGAGTTTGTCCTTCACACAGCATGTCCAATGTCAACATGAGTTTGCATATATTTTAATTCATGTTCGCGTAAGGTTCAAGGACTTCGCAGCAGCCACTTATTGCTTATCTTACAGTACGATTACGCTCTGTTAATGCTGGACTGAGCGATGTGGCTTTCATGCTGGCGCTGTTCTCAGTCTTCATGTTCTCATATGGAAAAAGGAGGGCAGGGAAAACTTTCAGCTTTCATATTAATGATTGCCGGCACTTTTTTCTACATCTGTTCTTTATTTTGTGCAGCGAGGACTGTCATAATAAATACTTCTTTAACCCCCCCCCACCCCCCACCCTTTTTTTTTGTAATACTGAAATGTAGAACATTTTAGACCTCCTACATGTTTTTCTTCATGAGTGTCTCTCCTAGTCACTATGTAATCATATTTTTCGCAGATGTTTTTTTTTTTTCGATTTTTGAAGACTAGTCAGAATGCCTTAAGAGAGATGTAGCCTTTTATATATTATGTGACTGTTTTCACTTCCCACTCATTTTGACAGCAGATTTTTTTCCCCCAGAAATTTGGCCTTGGACTTTTTTTCTACTCCATACTTTCAATGTTAATACACCGTTAATTTATTAAGGAATTAATGCAGAATAATGAAAATTATTATAAAAATATAATCCCTCAGAACTGTATCGAATAGTAATGGTTAACATGGTATGTAGCTAGAAAGGCAACTATTGAAAGATGTTCTTTCGGCTTCTAATTGTAAAGACACACTCCCGGTTGGACTGATTTTAATTTTAGACTTTATCTTCTTTACTGTACATATGTGTATCATATATAAATGTATTTACTTTTTCATGCATGTTGAAGTGAAATACGATGCACACTTGCAGTGCTGCAGTTTTGATTAAAGAAAAAGCAATTAAACACCATTTCTGTGTCTTCTGGGTCTGTTATAAATGTAATTAATCAAGTGAAGCAATAAAGTATTTTATATGCTGAGCTGGAATGTGCTAGTGTTTAAAAGTTATGGCTTTTTTTTTGTTAAAAAAAAAAGGAAGCAATAAAGATGTAATAGGAGCACTACATAAAAAGCATGGCTTTAAATGATAAAAGGCATTAAAACCACTAAAAGGAAGCTATTTATACTGTAGCACGCCTAATTAGACATCCAGTAATGATGCTAACAGAGCTCGAAATAAAAAATATAGCCGCAAGCAGTGATCTGTGGGGTCCAAGCACTCCTCACAAATAGCACTCCTTACAAATAGCGTCCCCAATGTCCAGTTCTTGCCAGGATGCATAGAACAATAAAGAGATCATACATGAACAGGCTCATCATATATCGTGACAATAGCTTATGGTAGGACTTATGGTTTGGTCTGCACAATTGGTTTCAGCAGAGAATCACAATAAAAATTCTAACAATTCCAACAGGGTTTCAGCACTAAATGCCTGGACCCCTAAAAAAGCATTTTAATCCTTTCATGCGTACATTATTTATATGCATAGCCACATTCTGTTATATTTTATCTTTTTAACATTATATATATAATGTATGCATGAAATATATATATATATATATATATATATATATATATATATATATATATATATATGTATATATGTATAAAACAAACATTATTTAAAAAACTAAATCTTCCAATTTCAAAATTTTTTAACATTCAGGTTTAAAGTATGTAATGTTGAAGACAAAAATTTTAGAAATTGTCATTTATGAACATACAGAATTGCAAGGAGGTAAAAAAAAATCATCTTCCCAAAAACATAAGTTTGAAAACAAACAAAAAAAACTTTTTAAAATCTAATTTAATTTTTTTTTTAATTTTATGTAGAAAGTTAGTAAAGATCGAGAACAACAAATAGTTTAGAGAGGTACAAATATTTACATTAATTTACAGTAATACTCCCAAGTGATTTTGAAGTGATTTACATCTTATATTTTAATAAAATATTTTAAAAAAACAAAAAGCCTTAAATTGACTCTAAGTGTGAACACGATGCATAAAGGGTTAAGGAAAGTGGCACTACGTTAGTCTAACTTTGGCCACCAGGTGGCGCTGAAATACGCTTGTGAATGTTTGTGACTGCTGGCCAATCACAGCGCAGAATAGTCCTGAGAGGGCGTGTCTGTGCAGTGGGAGGAGTGGGGATGGGGGGGGCGCCTGACTACATTGTACGCGGTGCAGTCGGTCACGTGACCACTCGTCGGCGAGTTCCCACAGTATGGCGGAGGGAGCAGTTGTTCGGATGGATTGTTACTCACGTTTGAATACATGGTTTGTGTCTTGACCTGGAGAGGGATTTTAACCGACGAAACGTTTGACAGAACTTGAAAAACAGAAGACAAAACCAAAACAACTTAAGAGTCGTATTTCTCAGCATGGCGGACCGCGGTGCGGATTTGGCGGCTTTACCTAAAGAGGTGAAGGACCAGTTGGCGGAGTTGGAGCTCGAGCTTTCAGAAGGTAACCGTGGCGCTGGAACGGGTTTAATCCCGAACGGCGGCTCGCTCACTAGAAATGTGCACTATATAGAATGCGGTGTTAATGAGTCGTGCACCCTGTGTAGTGCGCTATGCGTGTGAGAGGGAGCCATTTGGGATTTTACCTTGAACTCTGTGAAAAGGCAGCTAACCTTAAATTGTCGTAATTTACAAAAAAAAAAAAAAAACAGCGTTAATTTCTAGTTTCTTAGATTTAATATCTTTAACAGAGGTCAGTACGTAAGTGTGTGTGTGTGTGTGTGTTAAATCATATCCTTTTTTCTTTCAAGGGTTGTCTGAAAATCTGAAAAACAGCCAACTAGCTAACAATGTTTACTCATTTCAGTTAATTCGGTCATGTCTAGACTTGAAAAGGTGTTAAATGCCTTTAAAGGAAATAAAAATTCTCAGGAATTGTTTAGAAAATAACTGCTAGCCCCGTGACTCACGCGACACAAAGCGACTGGAGTCCTCTCCTGCAGTTTGTTCCCAGGCAGCTGTATCAGAATGTGTAAGGATTTAGGCTGATGTGCTCCCTGTAACACACAGTATCATGGTGTGTGTCGTGTTTTCAGGGTTATTTGAAAGGTTATCTGAGCAGAAGATGTGTTCAGGCTTGATTGAGTGCCAGTCAACTGTCTGCCCTTCAGCCTGAGCTCAGCTGTTCTTCCTCTGTGTGTTCATGGCTTTGTGTCTCAGATTTCTGAAATATTAAGAAACATGCCAAATATTTGATAAATAATCTACTTCACTTCGTTCATCCTTGGAGTGTGTGTGTGTGTGTGTGGTGTTGATGTCAGAGTGCACATTCCCTTGAAACACCAGCATGCAAAACACCAACAATTCAGCAGGAAGCACAAAAGCCCTTGTTGTCAGGTGTTTGTGTTTGTGTGTGTGTGTGTGTGTGTGTGTGTGTGTGTGCTTTTGAAGGGCTGTGCTTCCCAGCTCAGTCCCTTATTACAGTACAATAGAATTAAGCAGCCTGTGCTTTCAGAGAGAGAGAGAGTGTGTGTATGTGTGTGTGTGTGGTGTGTGGTGTGGTGTGTGTGGGGGGACAGTGGGACGTCTGCGTGGACTCAGCTGAGTAATACTGTTACACAACTGGCACCAGTCGGCGTGTGGGTTATGGTCCGAGGCAGTGTGTTGTCGCACCTATGGGAAAAGAAGCAGCCATGGCAACTGTAACGAGAGGAGCTGTAAAAGCAGTAAACACTGCGCCGTATGGTCGAGCGGAGATGCACCGCGCCAGATTGGTCATCAGATTGACGTCTGGCTCTCGTGATTCACGCCGTGTTGAATGATTCCATCACTTCATCAAGAGGCTGTGTGACCGAAGTGTCACGGTGTTCTGAAAAAATGTGGGAGAAGTGTAAAAGCGATCGAGTCTGAATCCTGACTAAAGCCGGTTTTAGACTCTGTCTTTTAAGATTATTACTTGTCACAGTGTATGGAGATGATCAACTACAATCTTGGCTGAATTCTATCACATAACATGTATTCTGTATACAATACGATGAAGATCCTCTAGCGATAGATCTGTGATTAAAGAAGATTACTACATTCTGCTTACGTCATCGATCACTGCGATTCTCGCAAAAACAGAAACATTCTTCAGAGTGAGCTAAAATATGGGGATATTTTTATTTTTTTCTGTTATGTTTTTGCAGCTGTCCTGCAACGTTCATGTAAATGTATGTGATCATCTATTTGGTGTGTAGTTGGTGCGCTAACACTAAGATTTTTCTCCTCATATTTTCTCCCCTATTTGGTCACCTGCAAATTCTCCAAAGCTACCAGCCAGGGAGAGTGAAGTCTATCACACTATCAGCCTGTTTCTTCCAAGATACCACATTTTTTTCCCCGAAAGTGCTGCACATGCTGTGTCACAGGGCAGAGTAACATTCAGAGGGAAGCGCTATCTGCCCTCTTCCGCATACATGAGCTCATAGATGCCCAGGATTGGCTAGTGTTGCTCTGATTGACAGGGAAGGGAGTATGTCTTCCCTCCCACCCAGAGAGCATGGCCAATTTTGAAATGTAAAGTTAATTAAAAATCAGAAGTTAATATTTCTGATATCCAGATGTCACTGAAAAAATTATGTAGGAGTGTATGTACAGTGGCTGATGCTCACATGGAAAAAGAGATCAAGGCTTAGAGTTGGCAAATTTTCCGATCCACTGACATGACACAGGATGCAACATGTCTATAAGCACAATGCAGTCACGCCTTTGAGTTTGTGCGTAACTTGCAGAAAGTTGTCTCAGTTAATAATCAGGATCAGGGACCAGGCAATACTCAGAGATGTGTAAATGGAAAAAGTGAGTATTCGGTGCATTTATAGTAACGTTTGTAAACCGCAGCCACCATCGACTTAATAGCTCAAAAAAAAGGAAGTGAAATTTGCATCCATAAAAACTCCTAAATAAATATTAACCGAAAGTGTCTCCCTGTTGGGGGGGGAAAGGGAAGTTGGTATTTTACAACATGAACATTTCCATCAGTGGGTTTATTGTCAGGTTGAATAGCTGCATTTCTGATGGATTTAGAAAGAAATTTGATTATTGATTCATTTAATTCAGTGCTCGGGTTTAAAAAAAAAGAAAATATTTACATGGAAACCTGTTTATCTTCACATCATGTGACTACAAAATCTATGACATCATAGGAGTGACTCAGACACTAATGATTCAGAAGAACCGATGAACCTCCACAGACTTATCCCAGCATGCCCTGCTTGATCCCAGCCACTTTTTTTCCATAGTTGATCAGCCAGGGTTTGTCTTTTGATCATTTTGTCGATTACATAAATATCACGTACGAGAATTTTTGTCTTAAAACCTTTTCAACACTCACCTACAAAGCTTTATTTGTTCTACTGAATTATGGGAAATTCCACAGCAGTTAAATTGTAGTGGATGTTTATTTCATGCCTGTGAAGTCAGAGAGATCATTTTTAGGAGGTGTGAAAGTGCCAACATGTCAACATGCAAGGTATTGCTGCTGCAGTCAAACCACTAAACATTCACAATAACACCTGTAACCGAAATCTTTCATACCTTTTGCGTGCCTGTGTTCAGCGGCGTGTTTTTAACCCCCGGGGGCAGGTGAGCGAGTGTGAGTGTGGGTGTAGGGTTATTTGGAGGGTCGTGTCATGCTGCTTTGATCTGGATAGAGCCGAATGTCTCTACAGCAAGTCATTTTCTTCTTCAGCACTCAGTGTTTTATTTCCACATGGCTGACCTGCTGTAGAAGAGACTATTCACATAATTAATTGGCCAATCTCAAAATGCACTGCTGTAGCCCTTCTGCTTTTTTTCCCCACAGAGGTTACAGGGTTGGTCATTTTGCTCAAACACTTACAAATGAGTAAGAAGTAAGTAACAAGTAAGAAGAGTATGGTGAGAAAAAAAAATTAATTGCATTGTCATTCAGTATTGTACTGTACTGAATGTCTAGTGAGTAGGCATGTGCCAATATTTATTTTTCAATATAAGAACTACCTAATCTTTTTCCATAATACATTTCAGGGTATTACATTAAAAAAGACTACAGGATTTTAACAGCAGCATCTCCTTTAAGGTTTAGCATAATCATGTGTCATCGTTTCTGGCATGCTGTGCTTGTGACATTTATTTTGCTTGCAAGCTTAACAGCTTGGATAAATGAAAAAAGTGTGCACTGACTATTGCAGTGTAAAATTAGCTGAAAAGTATATGCTATTACAATCTATTTTATACACACACACACACTCACACACCACAGAGCTCATAAATGGATTAAAAAAACACAAGAGCTGTTTTCTGTTCTTATGTTCCAACCCCAGTGTAAAATCCATTAATTCCATTCCTTCAGTGCACCTTGGCATTGATTCTACAGGTCTCTGGAACTGAACCGAAGCGATGAACACTGTTCTTCCAGAAGATATTTCCTCAGCTGGTGTTTTGATGATGGCAGGTTAGAGCGTCGTGGAACACGTCGCTTCAACATCACCTTTATGTGTTCATTTGGGTTGAGATCTGGTGACTGTGAAGGCCATAGGATATGATTTGCATCATTTTCATCCTCATCAAGCTGTTCTGGGAGCCCTTGTGCCCTGTGGATGTGGGTGGAGTTATGCTGGAAGAGACCACACCCCTCAGGATAGAAATGTATTCACAGGAAAAAGGTGATCAGTCAGAAGACACTTGTCAGCAAAATACACTATATGGCCAAAAGTTCATGGGCACCTGACCATCACACCCTTATGTGGTTCTTCCCCAGACGGTTGCCGCAAAGTTTGAAGCACACAGTTGTCTAGAATGTCTTTGTATGCTGTGGCATTACAATTTCCCTTTCAATATACTTTTTAAAATTGTTCTTTTTTTTTGTGCTAAAAAGTTACATGAACAGAAACTTTGTAAGGCAGTATGAGTTCAAAAGTCAGCTACATTATTATGCTGTTCATAATTGCTTAAATAAATAATGATCCATTTTACAGTAGGTGTGGCATACACACCTTGTGCTCAGAATCTGCTTGTCTTTTTCTAACTGTCTCTTTGTGGCTTTCATCCAAGAAAGTGTTTGCGCCTGTTTGGTGCACAAATGCTTGCTTATTGTCTTTCAGTGCTCGACTTCCCATCACAAAACAGACGCTCAGTGTTCAGTTCAGCCACCAAGTGTTGCGGTCGCTGTCTCATATCGCCAAATCTGCTTTCCATCTCAGCATTCTTGACCCGTCTGTGATTTTCCACTGAAGGCTGTCTAGGACGTGGAGAGCGGAAATGCCCCGCGTTAATGCGCTCGGCTCGGGTTGCTCGGAGGAGAAGAGAGGCCGGCCAAGCTGCTGCTTAAAGAGCGAGCCGATTCTGCGAGCCACCAGTGACCGTCGGGACACAATGGGGACCATTGAGCTGATCAGGAGCGCGGTGACTAGGAGCTGCGCTGGCATTTAGGCCATTCAACTGAGAGCTTTGTAGCCTGAAATGAGCTGCTCTGAGCAGGCGGGGTTCAGCCACAGCTTCTGTGTGTGTGTGTGTGTGTGTGTGTGTGTGTGTGAGGGAGAGAGTTCAGGGCTGATCATGAGATGTAACGTGCACCACAATGAAGTTCCCTAAAATATCCCTGAGAGAAATGTAGTGTATTGGTTGCAGCCAAATTCAGCTTTATACACCAAGATTGATGATAAACTTGATTGACAGCGTCTGTGATTTATATGCAGATCTCTATCCTTTGTGTTAGGAAGAACAATAGAGAGAGTTGATAACAGAGGTAACTCTGTAACTAAGTTTTCCAACAAGTGTTCAGCTGTATTTCCAAATTCCAGAGAACAGAGCAAAAAATGTTCAGCTTTTTTATTAACCATAAGAAACAGCCAACATATATCCATTCTACTGTATATACTATAATTAATACATATCACAGTGTTGCCTTTAATTAAAATCTCTTTTTCGTTGTTGTTGTAATAAAACCAAGGGAAAAGGTGAAATGATGAATATAAGTCTTTGTGAGCCAACCGATGTTGAATAGGAGCTAAAACGTGAGAGTAGGGGATTGTGGGTACTCAGACAACCCACACCACAGAAATTGCCTGAGGAATTTATCACAGCCGATCAACTGATGTTGTGGCTTTATAATGTGTCATAACTATTTTACATACCTTTGAGAATTGTTCCACGTTACGGTCACTGGAATCACGGCTCTGTGTCACAAAGTTACACAGAAAATTAACAGGCCTCTGTCAAATTATTGCTTGCTAGTGTGAATGCAGGGGAGGAGGTTAATCACAGATTTGGGTTTTATCCCAAGCAGGCAGAGCAGCTAAGCTGTAATAAGTAGCTCACAGTTTTCTCAGAATAAAGGAAAACGTGTCCGCCTGTATCTGGTTAAATGACTTTACTCGTCGGATATGGGTTTGTGTGCAGGACTGTAAATGTAGCAGACATCTTTAGAGAAAGTCTGAAGTGCATTTGATGCATCGAGTGCAGAGCCGTTAGTGACTTCCTGAGTGGTTATGGTAATATAGAGCTTATTTGTGTGTATTGATTGGGCTGGAGATGGAGTTTCTTGGTGATGATGGTCAGTTACTTATGTAGGACATGGAATATCCTGATGCAGTGTGAGACAGGCTGTACAATATGGATGGAAATAACACTGTGCACTACAAATATGCAAAGTTTGTTCATATTACAAATCCCAGCAGAGGAAGTGAACAATAAATAGCCGAAGTGCAGGCTCCTCGCTCCCAAAGTGCAGTGGAAAGTCAATCTCTGGTTGCTTGACTCCGGCTAGCAGGTCAGATCTAAAGTAAAATTGGGGAAGCCATTGTTCCCTCTATATGTGCAACATCCTGTTTGTGTTAAATATGGCCATCATTGTGTGTCTGGAACAGTCTGCATGCAGGAGACTGATGTGCCTGTCACAGTTCCCCTTTTTAATAAGGCTGGGTTTGTTTGGTGAACATTTTTATGGAGCGGTAATAACTAGTTCAGCCTCGAGGCAAAAAAAAAAAAAATTAATTTCACATGCAGGCCAGTGTGTTATGAATCCTGTTTCTGTCTGTTCTGACGTGTCCATGGCAATCTGAAACACAGGGTGGCAGTTTCATATCCCGGGGGGTTTAAGCCCAGTTTTTAAACTTGATTTAGCTGTTTTCTTCCAAAGTAGGACAGATTTCAGCTTGCCTCATTGACTGCTTGGTTGATTTGATCTATTTTTGACATGGAGTCTCAAACCTGTTTCTTAAAGCTGTGCCGTGATTTTCCAATATTGGGGTGTAGCATTTGACACAATAGCCCAAACATTGTGTGTGGACACCGTATTGGTCATGGTGTAGCAAAATGTACATATCTGTAAGATATTTTCCTTAATCCTTTCATGAGCAGTAGGAATGATTTAGATAGCTAGCCAGCCAGGTGGTCTTTTAAAGCCAACAGCATGGGTATTTGAAACATCCACTGGCATCCAGTGTCAAATAGCTGAGAGAGAGACAGATCAGGGCAAGTGTGAACATATACATCATGGCATGTCAGTCAGATTTTTCTACAATGTAAGTGTATATTTGTGCATTATGGATGATTCAAACTTGAGATGTAAACTACGATTTGTAAAAATAGCTCAAATTTTAAAGGTGTATAATGTCTGCCTGACTTTACACTAGGGGTGTAATGCAATGCCATTATTGATATCTGTATATGTATCTGTTTCGTGCTCCAAATATCCGTATCTCTATTCAGATTTAAACTTGAAGTGGGTGTGGCTTATGAACCCTACCACTGTTCCCCCAGAAACACTACAAAAAAAACCCCTAGCTGTTATTTCTGTGTTTTATTGGTCAGCGTTGGCTTTATGTGTGTAAAAATGTTTTAGCTGTAGCATGTACAATTTTTGAGCTCTTTCTGCAGTGATACGGGAGACACCTGAAAGCCATGCGTTTCTGCTTTCTCAGCTAAAGCAGTGTTTATACCAAGCGCAAAAATAATTCCCAAAAGGGAAAGCCAATTCACTGAAAGCAAAAAGGACACAGGACATGTGCTTCTGGTAGCAGTTACTTCTGCTTTGTGGCACGTCGACATCATCTAGATGAACTTTGACCTGTGCATTCATGAGCCTGGGTCTTGTGAGTCGGTAGAAATCCAAAATCACATGGCATCAGGAGTGTGTGATCACCTGACTTTGAATCGGCGGCGAGGATAATAGCACAACGTCACAGCTAACGTAGTGCAACATGACATCACATGATCAGTCTACATGCTACCAAAAAAAAAAAGTTTTGAGGTCTGAGTATTTATTTCTCCCTTCACTGTTAAATATGTATATTTATTTTTTTAATAAATAAAAAATTAAATAAAATTAGCAAATGTTAGCAAACCTGTATATCATGATCCGTATTGTAGAAATGCCTTTGAGGATTGTGATTTGAGAGTTTCGTCATATCACCACCCATAATGATTAATTTAACTGATTATAGGATGCATGTTTTTAACTTTGTGTTCTGTGATACAGTGCTGTGAATAGACTTGGAGCCACCGATGTGAGATCTGTACCATACGTTTAAATCCCCTGGGATGTTTTTTTTTTTGTTGTTTTTTTTTTCCATGCCCTATAATGCACATGGTAAATTCAGACAGATGGGCGATGATCAGATGTCCAAGCTCACAGATTGTCATTCTCTCCAACAAAGAAGTCGTGAGACCTCTGTCCCAGGCCCAGCGGGTCTTCTCCCCCAGCACGGCTTATGTAACGACCATATCTATGCGGCTTCTGGGGCGTGAATAGTTAATGCCGGTTCTCTTTCTACTGCAAGCTCCTCCTGGGAGGCAAGTCTGAATTATTAACACCGTTTCATTAAACGCAGTGGGGTACTGGCCCCATCCTTTTTCCTCCCCTCACATCATGTGTACTGGGGTACCCTGTGAGTGAGTGAAAGTTAGTTAGTGTAGCTCAGCAGGCTAGTCCTAACCCTTTCCCACTGACAAGGTGCCAGTGCCTAATCTTCACTTGCTTTCCACTGTAAAATTGGCTTCTGTTTAAGCTCAAATTCTCTGCTAGTCTGTAAACAAAAACCAGTGATGCCAGGGGCATGAGGGCGGTGCCATTTTGTCATCATGGTAGCAGCTCACGTTTTCAGGACATACTTAAAATAATTATTAAAAACATATGACTATGTGGACATGGGCCATTTCAAATGAGTATTCATGAGCACAGGAAGTGATGTCACTGTTCCTAGAACACATCCGCTTGATGCAGCATGTAATTTGAAACCATACTCAGGATGCCTCTTTTTTTATGACTAGTAGCTTGATTTAATGACAGGATATCCAAATTAAAATTAATACCATGTTGTTCAGTTGCTGAATGTTCCCTCAGGCCAGGAACAAACTTGCTTTCAAGAAATTAAAGTGTATCGATTTCTAAAAGACAAAGCTCAGTGAAAAGCTTGGATTGCTGCAGTGAAGAGAGACGACCAACTTCAGTATCTATAGCACACACACTATCCCAGCTTGTATGAAATGTTACTTAAAAGTGGCATTGTTGCACAAAGCAAGTCATCAGCAAAAGGCATCTGAGTCTATGAGACATTTAAAACCAAAGGCCAATATGATGGTGATATTAATGTGATATTAAACGGACGAATACTCAGCTGTGTTAATGATACCTGTACAGCGTTCGCTTACAACTTCTCATTCCTTAAATGTTGAACCATGTTGCGTATGTTTGACGGTTGATGGCTCCAATTTCACTGTATTCTTTAGAATGTAATTGTAAGCAGTTAAACTACAATAAGCTTTTACTGTCTGTCTGGTGTGAACACACTCAGTGTTGGTAAGATAATGATGCACGTTTGGGAGTGACTTCAGGTAAAAGTTCATGTTTCTCCCATTCTTGTTCAGAAGTAATGAAATTCATTTATTGTCAATTTTTGTATACATCTTATTTGTCTGCCTTTCGGGAGAATCATGAAGTACGAGCTAGCCATTTTGTTTCGCCAGCTTTGCGTTTAAAAATGGTGCCACCAGAAAGCAATATGGAAAGGACATACGCATTGACTTTGTTATTCCTTACCTCATTGAAACAATCTATGAATATTAAAGGATTTGAAAATATGTTCTCAAAGCCAAAGGTAAGCTTGAAAAATCCTAGTGGGTTAATAATTTGTTTTTATGCCAGATCCCACATCAGGTTACATACTCTGTCTTCCCTTTCAGTCAGAGTGACACTCTAGCCAATCATGGGCGTCTGTGAGCTCAGGTATGCAGAAGAGGGCAGATAGTGCTTTCCTCTGAGTGTGTTATGCTGTCCTTTGACTCCGCATGAGCAGCAGTTTGAAAAGATGGGAAGGTTGGCTTCACGTGTTTTGGAAGAAGCATGTTTTTGCCCCATCTTCACTGCTTGGCAGCTGTTGTTTGATAGGGGAGAGCTAGCTAGTTGGTGGGAATGGGAGATATCATCCTCTGGAAACAAGATCAGGTATCAAAAATACAACCGTTTATCACAGCAGTTAAAATCACACAGGTTTGTTGACCTTTTGCCTAGTGTGAAATGTGCATATAACCGGTTCAATTCCTTCCAGTCGTCACATCAGGAATCAAGACCACGTGTTAGCAAAGAACACACCACGTCAGGGTTTCGTAATACCTGCTTGAAGGCAGTCATGCTCAGAATGAAACTGCTTTAATATCATACCTGTAATAAGATGTCTATCTTCCTCCTCCTGAGTTTCCATAATTTAAGTTGTGTATGGTCACAACAGTATGGTAATGCACTTCAGGGAAGCAGGTATCATCAAATACACCTCATGCTGTTGGTACAGAAACCTTCTCTGAGTTTTTTTCAGCTTCTTGGCCTCGTCTGCAGCTTGTTCAGGATGTCTGGTTGAGTTTCTTTGCTACTCTTAGCCTCGGGGTTTCCCCCAGGGACAAGCTCCTCACGTGCAAACTGAGAGAACCAGTTTGCTCTGCATTTGTCTTGCTCTGTTTACTTACTGTGTGTGTTAATCCAGTGGGACTTGCCTCAGTGCTCCTGTGTCACAGAGCGCTTGCTTAATGAAGCACACGGCTCAGTGAAGGTTTCTGTCTAAACTATCTCTCTACACTCTCTGCCGGATACTGGACGATTCTAAAGTTTCACTGCCCAGTCCACCTTCTGTTTGTTTAGTGTTGCTCAGTTTTAGTGCTTCCTGAGAAGCTGAAGCTGCAGGGAATTGGAAGCAGCATTTTATCGTGCTGGCTCTCCGTCTCGGTTGTCTCTAAATAAGAACACCAAAACAGAATTTGTACCAGTGTAGGGCTTATTAGTGCTGTCTAATTAGGAAAAGAGATTTATCATGACTCCCAAGCGTTCTTCTTAAGACTGTAGGCAGATCTATGTGTCTTCTGGTTGGTACATCTTGGGATTTAGTTCATTTTCACAATACGTAATATGCATAATTTGTGGAATGGATTCTAAATGGTGTTGAAATTCATTTCTTTGAGATTCTGGGCCATGGTGATGTGATGTGATTGCATGTTCATGTTCTACCACATCCCAAAGGTGCTCTATTGATTTCAGATCTGATGACTGAGGAGGCCACTGAAGTACACATTGTCATGTTCATGGAACCAGTTTGAAACGACTCGTGCTATGAGACTTGGGGTATTATGATGCTGGACGTAGCCATTATAAGATGAGTAAATGGTGGCCAATGCACATGGTTAGCAACAATAATCAGAGCCTGTGACATTCAATCTATGCTTGACTAGTATTACCGGGGCCATTGTGTGTAAAGAAGACATTCCCCGCACCATTGCACCCCCACCACCAGCCTGAACGGTTGACACAAGGCAGGTTGAGTCCATGGATTCATGCTGTTGAACCCAAATTCTGACCCTACCACCTGCAGAAGTCACAGCAGAAATCGAGATTTCATCAAATATCAACGTTTTGACAGTCTTCAATTTCAGAGAGTCTGTGCCTGCACTGTAATCTCAGTTTCCTGTTCTTGGCTGATAGGAGTGGAACAGGATGTCATCTTCTGTTGTTGCAGCTTCAAGGTTTGACATGTTATCTGAGATGCTTTTCTGCTCACCATGGTTGTAAAGAGTTATCTGGCTTTCCTTTCAGCTCAAACCAGTCTGGCTGTTCTCCTCTGACCTCTCCCATCAACAAGGTTTTTTTTTTCTGCCCTCAGAGCTGATCTTTACTGGATGTTTTTTTTTTTTTTTTTTTTTTACTTTACTGGATGAGTTGGTGGAGGGCCAGAGTTACAGCAAGGGGGAAAAAAAGGGTCAGAAAAGCCAGCGTCATCTCTGGACTATGTCTATAGACTCACTGGAGGAAGTGACAGAGGAGAAAATGGTAGTAATTTAGGCTTATTTCGCCAAGTTGTTTGAAGAAGCACTGCTGGAGATCTTTTCTACCTACTGCTGTCAGGCTCCAGCATGCAGCAACAGGACCTAATTTCAGTATAACATTCACTTACAATACCACTCACATGTGAATATTTCATTTTTTGTACTGTGTGTGTGTGTGTGTGTGTGTGTGTGTGTGTGTGTAATTTGAATTTAGTGTTTATGTAATGCCCTGTGCTCTTCAGCCTCAATTTCCCCTTCAGTAATGTACCTGTATCTGTCCTGCTATCAGTGTGTATCAAAATATTTAGTTTTGCAAAGTGCCAGGAAATACAGCAATATTTAATGTCTTTAAAAATGAATTAACGCAATGGAGAGGTGGGAAAATAAAATACTTGGCACAAAATTTTGTACAAATTTTTACTTAATGTAGCCCTATTCTGTTAGACAACATTCTCTGTCACATCACAAATTTACATATTTCCATTTGTAAATTTCCATGTAGCCCTATTCTGTTAGATAACTTTCTGTCATAGCACAAATTTACATATTTCCATTTTTTGTCATTTGGCAGGCGCTTACACGCGACGGTGGCCCCCCAGTGTCAAAGCAAAGAGATTCTGTGCAATATGACAGTGATAAATTCTTTCATGATCCTATCTGCTTTTCAGAGTCTGTCATGGGTGTCGGTACTTCTACAACCACAACCCACACAGAGTACACAACACAAAGTAGCTGACAACTTTTACACACATTTACAGATTTTATTTGCCACATTACTGCTACTTCCTCTTTAGTCAGATTGACTGACTCACAGCACTTCAACCCATCTAGCTCACATTGTCTGAACAGATGAAACCTCATTTTCTCTAAGTGGAACAATTAGGCCAATGTAATTGTTTGTTTCCCAGACCTGCTCGCTTTAATTTTCACAGAAATTAAAAAAAACCTTTCCTGACAAATAGGTCATTTACTCAAGAGAGCATGAAGACAATCTTGACGCACAGCTGGGATTGAATGGCCGCGCTTACAGAAACATGGTGTTTCGAACTGCCATGCACTGGAAAGTGTGTGTGTGTGATGCTGGAATACATGGACAGCATTCAAACACTGCTTAAGATGATTTGTGTTAAACTTTATACAGAGTTTTCGGTGCATACTCCGACATGTGATTCTTATTTGCCGGGGTTTAAGACTGAAGTTGTTAAGCTCGAACAGTAATGTGGACATGGTTTTCCTCACGTGTGCCGACTTCTCTTTTACAGTGTAGTCCACGTTTAAAATCACTCACGTTATTTATATTTAGGATTTATTACACTTTAGACAATATATTGAAAATGGTATGGGCATGCTGTGATTGGTTAGACAGTTTGAACATATGAGAAGCCTGTGATTTAATACAACGGTCAGTAAAAGCCAGGATATAAGAAATAAAGCATGTACGGGCATGCTGTTATAGGAAAATAATCAACAATAGGATGGTGTAGTGCCAAATAACGCAAAGCAAAGTTACTGTTATCATCCCAATGTTGATTATTTTCTTTAAGAGCACATCCTGTGGTGTTTTTTTTCCACTTATACCACAACAATTTGCCAGCAATAACATTTACTTATTAAAGAGTGACACAATAAATTTGTCCATCTTTCCTTTTTGTATATACATCTGAAACATACAAATAACAACATATAAGTTGTTACTGTAGAAATGATGTATGTAATTAACGCAATGTAATTAACACAAGTCTTTGAATTTGGAAGAAGTCTATTATTGCACTTACTGCTCTAGAAGGTGCTCTGGCATCGAGGGCCTTGCTGGATCAGATTATTAGTGAGCCGATTGTTTGGAGAGGGTGTGGACGGCTTTCTGTATTTTAACGACAGCTGGTCCCGTTCTAATTTTAAAGCCAACGTCGATATTGTGCATGTAAGAAAAGAGGATTGGGGTATTTGAAAAAGCGTTCAACTTACAAAAGGACCGAAGCTAAACATTTGTTAATGGAAACCGTAAAGGATCTGGGAACAAAAGCGCTTAGGATGTGCTTTAACGTGTTGTACTTTAACCCTTAAAGACCGCCTGCTCTCTTTTAAGGAGTGTCGTATACTTGGTGAACAGGGAGTCTGAACCAGTATAAACCAAGAAAAAGTGGGATTACTAAAGAAAAAAGGCGGGAAGAATCACTGTATACACTTCTCTCAGCGTTTTGTCATATCCTGTACAGTCATCTTGTTTTGTTTTAAATGCTGTATCAGAGCGGAGCAAGTGTTCCCTGGTGAGTCACCGCCTGGAGGAGCTGTAAAGCTGTGACGTCATGGAGAAGAGTGAGATATAAGCAACAGTTTTGCAACCAAACCCAGATTATAGCTATCTCTCTGTTTCCTTTCCTTCCTCCCACTCTCCCAGTGTTCACTCCAGACCCTCTGTGACACACCCCGGTCACGCCTGGGCTTGCTCCATGTTTGGAGCGTTTAGAAACGGATGGGAAATGTCATTCGGTGACAGTTCCACTTATCCCATGTTTGACGTTAAGTAGTGTAATCATCAGCCATATGTAATGTATGTGTCTGCGTTTTATCAGCCTCATCTACTGAGTACACAAACATTGGGATTTCCTTAGCTGGCCACATTTAATTTTCTTTAATGATGTCATTGTGTAACCTAGTCACTGAGTGTTTCCCAGGAGTGTCCCCCCCAAGACTTGGTTAAAAAGCAAAAAGATCTTTAGAGCGATAAAGATTCTTCCAAATCGAACTCCTATCCACCACATCTTTTGTACCAAGACCTCCACTTGCCTTTGATTGGAGTAAATATCACATCACACAGAGCAGACTGATTTCCAGGTCAACTGTTTGTGCGTTTGTGCCTTGAGCTCTTATCAGTCGTATTGCGAAATAAACCAACACAGACAACTGATGTCTTTCTTTGCCTTATTTGCATTTCGTTCACCGCCAACGCTGCTGTTTTTTTTTTTTTTTTATTTACTTGCTCAGGTTGATAGAGCTGCCATTCTTGTTTTCAAAATGAATCTTATACCACAAATATGTGTCTGACAGCACGACTAGCATTGCAAAACACACTGCAATTTAAAAAAAAAAAAAGAGCATCATTCAATACACTTTAATGAGACAGTATTAAAAATCCAGAGTTTCCTTTGGCAGCAGTTCAGAAGTAATGCTGAGATCTCAGAGCTGTTAACAGTGCAGAGTGTTCTAGCAAGACGTACACCATGTCCTTTTTAAGGAACCTGACAACTGCATGCTTGGTGGCGGCTCTTTTTTTTTGAAGTATACTGCCAGATGTGAGTGTGTTCCAGCTGCAGTGCCAGAGAGGAAGTCTCCTGTTGGGCAAAGCTTCAGAGTGGGCAGAAGCTCTTGGACACAGAGGTTAAACTTCGATAGAAGAATGGAGAAGGAAATGATTCAGCAATCAGTGTTTCTGTTAATGCTGACTTCTGTGTGCTGAGGAGATAAATGACATTATGGAACTACACCCTGTATCATAAATTGTTGAATGCTTGAAACTGATTGATCAGAAGGTGTGCATTATTTTCATATAGCAGTACAGGTACATGAACGAGAGGTTAATATTAATGTGCTTGTTCGAATACGTTATTCTTTCTATAGAAACAGCTCATACACAGGAACTTGTACGGCAGACGCTCCATAGACTCTAAGGGCATTTTCACACCTGGCTTGTTTTGTTTGTTTCAGAACCTGGTGCGTTTTCTCCCTTGGTTCGGTTCGTTTAGACATATATGAACACGGCAATCGCACTCGGATCTGCACCAAAACAATTGGCTTGATTGCAGACAAACTCTGGAGCCATTCGCTTGTGGTGAGAAACCAGTCCGACCCAGTGGACCAACAAACCAATCTGTATAGCAATGCATGATAGGAACTGTGTTACGTAAATAGCATGTTTGTTTCGCTAATGTCCCTCGCAACATGAATCGCGGTTTAACTTGGACATATATCTTTTTGTATACCAGCACGTGTATAGATATATACGTGTGTATATCTTTTTGTATACCAGCATGGTCTGGAGTGTGTTATTCCTTACTTGACAGTACATCCTGAAGTGTTTTATTCCTGTTATACCACCACAGTTTGCCAGTTATGACATTGGATTCATAAGAATGTTGTGGAACATCCGTGAAAGAAGTTGGTGGTATAAATGGTATAACTTGTGATACCCTTTAGCCATCAGCCATCGTTAGTTCAGTTAGTGTAATAGTGTCCACTAGCTTGAGTGTAGGTGCAGTATTTATTTTGAGATATTTTTCAGTGGGAGTATTTTCCTGTATCAAAACATATTTAGATGTGTTATTGACCTTTGTTTTATTGTTCAAGCCTGTGCTGTGTATATTTGTTGTGTGTGTGTATGTGTGTGTGTGTGTGTGTGTGTGTGTGTGTGTGTGAGTTGTTTCAGGGTGGCTGGCTTCACCGCACGTGCACAGCAACACATGAACGTGACCTCACTCGAAACAACCCGCATTGTGTGTGTGCGCAGTATTAATTCTGTTCATTCAACACACCTCAGAACTCAACACTGACCCCAGAATATGCACTTGAGCCGTGACTCACGCACACGCTCTGTAGATCTCGTTAGCCCGCTCTGACGGAAATGTTTACAGAAGTCATTCTGAGCCTATGTGCTAATTAGCTCACTGCAGTGATACAGTATACAGTCAAATAACACCGCTGTGCCGAATCAGCATGCCTCAGTCTTTAAACAGCAGCACCTGGCTATTGTGAGCACTGACTGTTTATCTGCTGTCAGGACAGTGTGTGTGTGTGTTTAGGTTTAGGTGTTCTGCGTCGAATGTGCTGCCTCGCTGCTTCACTGGAACCCACCGGTCATGTTTAGCGTGTGTGATTCACTTTTCATAACTGCAGTGGCATTTGTATCCAATGTCGGACTTGTGTGTGTGTGTGTGTGTGTCTGTGTGTGTGTGTCTGTGTGTGTGTGTCTGTGTGTGAGAGGAGTTGCAGTGTGGGACTAGGAGGAGAAGTCTTACTGTGAGAGTTCTCTGAGTGGCTGTTCAGCCGAGCAAATCAATGCAAGAGAAGAGAGACTGAGCAAACACGTTCAAGAGCGCACATCACTGAGATACAATGAGAAATGATTGAGTGACTATGATGAGTGTCTACATTTTGACTCTTGTTTATCGGCTATATAGCTATATTTTATCAGCGAAATGACTGAAAACAGCGTAGACATTTTTAAACAGATTTTCAGTGGAGTGAAATTGGTTGCTCCATTCGTGTGTTTGACTACGTCCCAAACCGCACACAACTACGCAAAATAGTAAGGTTTCTCAGGGTCTCTGGATAGTTAAGGCTCTTTGCTTGCAAAAGGGGGTTCTACTGGGAATCTTCTCTGGTAGGGGAATCTTTTGTTGTATGCATTTACGTAAAACAACAAATAAGCAACTACAGCGAGTTAAAAAAAAATGCACAAAAACAAAAGTACCAGTGTATTTTACAAAAATAATTTGGAGTTGTTCTTAAACACCCCAAAAACACAGACCTTGTAAATATATAATAAAAAAGGTAACTGATTAATTTGTCTTAATTTGTCTTGCGAGACTTTTGCTCTGTTTTGTTTTGCTTTGTTTTCACTTTAATAATGCTGCATTAAAAAAAATCTTTTTTTTTTTTTTTTAATGCAAATCTTTTGTTTGTTTTTTTTTTTTTAGAAAACTCAGAACCCAGAACTACTGTGGCGACTAAAATTCCTTCAAACACATTTAACATCCAATCGCAGGCCATATAAAAAATGACTGTGAGAAATTTTTTAGCCAGATACCTTGATAATAAATGTGATGATCATTTTAGAAATTAGTTTGCATCCTTGCTTTTTTATGCAGTTTGCTTTTCCAAATCAATGCATATTTAATTATTAAAACCATATGCAGATTAAATAGCAGTTAATTTTTCTGAACTTGCACTCATAGAAAAGGATCATTTCAGGAGTTCTTCATTTCTTCTTTGGATAATAAAGGTTGTATGCATCCTTAACTTCTAGTCGAAGGCAGCGTTATTTACCTGACGGATTAGTAAGCCCTGCCTCTACTTCTTTTCATTGGTTGCCAGGTTCAACCAGTCACACCCACTTTTTGCCCATTGACTTACTTTGATTGGCTAGAGTGTGAAGGAAGCTTCAATAAGGCTATCAGCAGTATACAACTTTTCAGCAAACAAACATTTTCAGCAACTTTTCTAATTATCTTTATTTTTTAAATATTATTTTTAAATATTTTGTTTCTCACACACAACACGTATGAGCGAGTCGGCTATAAGCTGTCTTTTAAGTTCATCTTTTCACAGCTTCAGTCTGTTTTGGTTGACTTCTAGATTGTAGATCTTCTACATTGGCTATGTAGTGTCAGGGATCCGTTTCTCTCACACACACTTCAGAAAATGTGTCAAAATTCAGAAAATATGTCAAAATTGATTTGGTTATTTCCGAACACTACTATGGTGTATGAGCAAAATGAGCCAGATAATTTTGTCGGTACAGAATTCACAGATGTATCAAATGACTGTCTCTCTCACTAGGTGCTTTTTTTTTTTTTTTTTTTTTTTTTTTTTTTTTCCCCCCTGTATGATAGCGTTTATCTTTTGTATTGAGCTTCATCACACCACCATTACATCACTGGGTGTGTTTGTCTGCCAACCACCAGTGTTAAGTTGCTCTGTGTGTGCATGTGTGTGTGTGTCAGACATGTGAGTATCACTTGCCTCCAGGGCAGAAAAGCAGAACCCAGCGTGTGTGTGTGTGTGTGTGTGTGTGTGTGTGTGTTAGTCCCTCCCAGGAGTTTAAGCCCTATCTGTAGCATCACGCTCTGTTCACATGAGCATGTATCTGGTGGGGTCGCAGAGGTCACTAGGGTTCAGTGTGACCTTTCTTCACTCCAGCGAGCTCTAAACGACTGGTCATGGCTTTGAGGAGGAGCTTCTCAATCCTTAAATAACAGCCACGACTGTTTGAACTGTCCTGTTACGCATCGACTCGTATAAATTCACACGCCTAATAGCAATACCTGTAAATAGGTGTTGCAAAAAGTTACATGCTTCATTAAAAATACCTGATGTGCCGAGTCAGAGTGATTTTTTTTATTTTTTTTATTTTTTTTTTTTTATTTCGTTCTTTATTTAAAAATTTACTTGGGGTTTTGGTCATTAATCAGAAGTACTAACTTGTTTAAGGCTCATTTTCATATGTTGATCTTGTAAAGTGTCCCTGCTCTCAAAAATCTAGTTTTTAAATGGTTAACTCCTCTTGGATGCCTTGTGATTATATAGCATTGGTATTTGGGTCAAATGTGGCTAAATTCACATTTTTCCATTTCAGTAGACACTTTGAGACTGATTCAGAGATTCGTTCTGTGAAAAGCGATTCAGTATCTGTTGAGAATTTCATATGAATGAGCTTTTATGTATTTAGTCACTCATCCAGTACATGTGTAGTCTTATACAGATATTACTCATGCTCACTTTCATGTTGTGTTCTTGTTGTGTGCGTGCGCACACACACATGCGCACACACACGCACACAGTCCTCAGAGCCACACCCTTTCAGCACGGCTTGATTATCAGAGTCACATTGAGAGAGCTTCCTGAATCACGGTGTCCTTATTTGCCAGGTTAAACGAGGCGGGAGTCCAGAGGGAGCGTCTCGCTAATAGAAACAAGTGAGACACTGGAGCCGCACGGCCAAGCGCTGGTGATCATGACCTACTTTAACTTCCTGCTCAGGGAGCACATGGTTAACCGTAGCAGTGCTCGCAGACATTGAAGACAAAGCGCTGGAACAAAGATGAACTTCAGACTTACATCATCGTTCATGAGCATGCATTCACGTCTGTTCATGAAGTTTATTCATTCTGCGACTTTTGAATAGAAAGGATTGTATTCTGGCTTATAGGGATTGTGAACGTGATGGCATTCCACAGTGTTGTTTGGATAACAAAAGCCGAGGCTTTAAAGCTAGCATGTAATCATGGTAAAAATAAATAAATAAACAGTATACTTTTGAACAGAATATGATTTAGCAGTTTTCCCATCAACTCTACAGTTTTCCATTGCTGTTTCATATGTTTAATGTAGTTCATAAACTAATTTCTAATCTTAATATGATTTAAAACCTGTCCATAATTGAGTTTAATAAAATTCTCCTGATAGTCACAAACCTTTCAACTCAGTGCCTCGGGCAATTTAAATGCCGCACCACAGTTCAGTGTGTAAATTTGTAAGCCCTGTACGCATCCATCTGCGAAATTACACACGCTTTTAGTGACCCGGCATTTTTATACATGATTTACAGCTTAAATAAATACACACTTGATGAAGTACACAATTTTGTGTCTCTCTCTCTCTATTTCTCTCTCTCTCTTTCTCTCTGTGAGGTAACTACATGTGTGTAACAAGGTGAGAGTAATTACTTTGTGTAAACCACAAATATGATTTTTTTGTTAAAACTTTCTTTATATTAACTATACAGGAACTGCTCACTTAATATAGTGAATCTTTTACGTAAAGAGCTACTTGCGCTCAGGACTATGACGTATTTCCTTTTCGAAATGGTGCAAATCTCCGGTAGCGCTGATTAAATTGCGCAGTACAGCGAGACAACGTCTAACTTTGTTTTTTCTTTCTCTTTTCAGTCTGTGAAGTCATAGTGTTGGGTTAATGTTAGCTTGGGTGTTCAGGTGTTTTGGGTGTTTTTTTGTTAATAGGTATTTTTCTAACATTCATAGTAGTTTATGTATGACAAAGTGTACAATCTGATGCCTTTCTCTCTCTAGCTTACTAAGGAGCACTGCAAGTATTCTTACATATAATGATGAACGTTGGCAGACACCGGGTATAAATAGCGTGATTGGCATTGTAGTCGATGAGCCGGAAGCAGAAGTGCCGTTTGGTTGTAATGCAGATGTGTTTGTGCAAGTAGCCCATTATAGCTCCAAGAAAAACAACAGTACCATTATAATGTAGGTACACATATCTGACAAATATTCAGAATATAAAAATATTATTGAAAATGAGGAGGTAATACAAATTATACACATTAATTTTATGTAATTACCTGAGAGAGAATGTTACAACTGCCAAGATAAACTTTTGTACTCACACAAGCCAAAATTGAAGTTGGTGAATTCTCACATGGTCTTTACATATGATGTACTGCTGTAAATGTACAACTACACATGTATTAGAAATATTTCATCAGAATTATAGCCAATGAAGCAACATTAACAATAATTTGTACTGATTTTCTCAAACTTGAACTTTAAACAATATTCCTATAATTTACTTTCTCTCTCTACGCATAGATTTCAATGTCATTGGTCACAACCAAACCAAAAGACCTGTAAATAAATTGGATATAAATAAATTGCTCATGTGACGTCAATTTCCATGTCATATATCTAAAGGCTGTCTAAACTCACCACCTTCCAGTCTGTCACACCCTCACTACTGAGCTGACAACCACTAATCACCATACACAGCATGCAAAACTGACACATCTGCTTCCGGTTCCTCGCCACGACCTCAGTGTCTGTTTTTACATCCAGCTGCTTTTTGAGATGCGTTGTGTATAAAGTTGTTTTGTGGTCTGCCCATGCGTCTCTCATATTCTAGCTCAGAATCTGTTCTCAGCCTTAAAGATAATCTTGCAAGCTTGAATTGTTTTGTTCTGCCAAGAAAAGCTTGTGTGTATTGAAGCCTTAAGGGATTAATTCACTGATTGGCTCGTGTGAGTGTTTTCTTTAGACGGATGCCACGGAGCAATGTGTGGAGATTCCTTTACCATGTGTATAGAGTGAGAATTATCTGACAGCGTAATCATAAACAGAATGTAATATACACCTACTTAGGCTGTACACTCCTGTCTAAGATAAATGATGCTTCACTAGTAACCAGTACACTGTTACCATGGAGTAAATCACAATGGAACATGCTGTTATAGGAAAATAATCAGTGACAGGGTGGTGTGATGCATCTGGACATAATGCAGATTATTATTACCACCCCGAAGTTGATTATTTCCCTATAATATTGTGTTATAAGAAGTGTCTTATACCTCTTATACCACAGCAATTTGCTAACAATTATTAATGAACAAACAACACATCATACTTTTTAACCATATATAGTTACATTTAATATTGTGGAATGTCCACTAGACAAGTTATTTCCTGTTATCACTTACGTATTGCAGCTATAAATAGTCATTATCTCGCAAGACACTTTTTTTCCTTTCTCTCGAAGTTAAGACTCAAAGCGCAGCTTGCTGAGAAACCAGAAACTGCAAAAAGTCCTTTGTATCATTTGTCTCCTTCACCATATACTTATATTGTGTGTGTGTGTGTGTGTGTGTGTGTGTGTGTGTGTGTGTGTGTGTGTGTGTGTTAGTAGCCTTAGATTATATAGAGCATCTGCCATAGGTGTCTGTGTGAACTAGCTGTTACTATAGAAATGATAGCCTCAGCCAGCACCGCACTCAGAGCCATACTGTTACAGAAAATTAATCAATACCTTCTGACCAATCAGATCTGAGAATTCAGCAGCACTGTGATATATTTGTATTAACACACTTTTATAAATTCCTAAAATTCCAAAACTGTATTTTGATCCCTATGAGACATGTAACTGTAGGCCTTATGCTGCTTGTCTTAGTTACTTACAAACTGTGTGTGTGTGTGTGTGTGTGTGTGTGTGTGTGTGTGTGTGGCTGGCAAGAGGAGAGTTTCTTGTGAGCAGTCTGTGAGTATTATCTCTTGCCTGCTGGACACGGCTCACCTGCTGAACAGCTACAGATGCCACAGGATTATCCCTGACTTCATGTACTACAACAGTTTATATGTCTGTCTCTCTGTCTTACTGCTTGCTTGTCTGTCTTCCTGCCTGCCTGCTTGTCCACCATTTCATCACCACAAACATCTTGAGCAACCCATTTTATTTACATACTATTGAAGAGTGTTTTAAAGATCACGTTTGAGAAAAAGTTGCACGAATAAATGCTACCATCACCATCAGTGGTCTGAAGGGGGAAAATGTTTTACTAGCAATTGCTCAGCTGAATAGAAGCTACATGTCTGCATTGAGTAAAGTCAGTGACACATTTAACTATCTTTTTAACTTGAGTGTGTTCTCTCTTGTTAATTTTACATTATGTATTTCATCATCTAAACAAATGGTAATTTTGTGTCAAGTAAGAATTTGCTGTGCTGCCTTTTTACGCTCAGTTATGTTCAGTTTCAAGCTTATGTTTATGAGCACTTCACACACAAATTACATTCCCTCAGTCTGGGAGAAAAATACGGCCCTGGGTACTGAACATTTGAAATGATCCTGCCTTCCAGAAACACTGGCAAAGACAAGCCTAGTAAACTGGTCCTCATGATATCTGGATTTAATAAATATTTCTGCATATATTGCGAGACAAACTGGGCACACTGACAAGTTTATATTGACTGAGTGATTGATTGGAGTTTTGTTCACAGTGGATGTTTAAAAAGCTTCACCATCTTAAAATTTCTCACTCTCCCACTTTATCCCCCTCCACACTGCTGTGCTTTACCTCTACCTTCTCCTTTCCTGTGTTTTTGGATCAATCACTTACAGACCGTAGGAGTGGCTCACGCAAAGAGAGCAGTCATAATCGCTAATAGTGAACACAAATTGAAAACAACGTTGCAATGATTTTCGGCAAATTTTCCTCGCCTCTCATCGCTTGCAGAACTTGTGCAGGCAGACACACAGGAGTGATTTCAGATTCCTTCATTCTTGCATCATCCTTGGTGTTGCAGTGACACTTCTTGGTTTCTTTGCAGAAATGCAAATCAGACAGCTTCCCTTAAACCTTCTAGCCCATTTCTGCTTCATTCTATAGATCAGATTTAAGCACCTTGACATTTCTGATGACTGCATGTGGTGCATGACGTGGATACACAGTGTTCTGGGCTCAAACCGCAGAGCTGCTTCAGGACAGTAAAAAATGCTACAGGACTATAATAATAGACTCCGAATGTGGCGGCCACAGAAATACAGTTATGCACCCAAAGCCTCCGTAATTCTTTTGCTAAACAATGTTTTAGCTTCTTCTGTTAAGTCTTTGTAAAGTAGCAATCTGCTGCAGGAACTAAAAATACCACCCAGAGTCTGACGCCAGCCTTGCGGCTCCTTCCCCTGGGCTTCTGTGAGTCAGTGCGTCTCTCCCATATATAATTCCACTTTTCTACATACTAGTTTAGCTTGTTAAGAAAAGCCCAATGCACTTTCCCCAGTGCTCATGCTAGGAAAGAAGCAACTTTCTGTCCTTTTTTGAGTTGCCAAGTTTCTCATCCAAAGTGCATGTTATCTTGCCTACTCAATAAAAAAGTGTGGGATGCCACAGTGTTGCCATCTTTAAGCCTCTTTACGCTTCAGCTCTGTGTAATCCAGGATTACTGAGCATTAGATTATGACCGTGTGTGTGTGTGTGTGTGTGTGTGTGTGTGTGTGTGTGTGTGTGTGATGGATTTTGGATATTGTTGTTCTATAAGCTAATATATTGCTGGCTCACTTTGGACTCTGGCCAGGCCTGTAACTCATTTATAACACTGTTACCACTAAATAATTCAGGGGAGTAGTGAAGTAGTGCCAGTGAAGAGGGTGTGGCATCTTTACCACAGTTCCAGTGAAGGGGGTGTGGCCTCTGTGAAGGGGGTGTGGCCTCTGTGAAGGGGGTGTGGCCACGGGGAAGGGGGTGTGGCCTCTGTGCTTGTCCGTTCCAGTGAAGGAGGTGTGGCCTCTGTGCTTGTCCGTTCCAGTGAAGGAAGTGTGGCCTCTGTGAAGGAGGTGTGACGTCTGTGCTTGTCCGTTCCAGTGAAGGAGGTGTGGCCTCTGTAAAGGAGGTGTGACGTCTGTGCTTGTCCGTTCCAGTGGAGGAGGTGTGGCCTCTGTGAAGGAGGCGTGACCTATGTGCTTGTCCATTCCAGTGGAGGAGCTGTCACCTCTGTGCATGTCAGTTTATTTGAAAGAGTTGTGGTCTCCATGCCTATCAGTTTGATTTAAGGAGACATGGCCTTTGTGGCTGATATTTACAGTGAAGGAGGGATGGCCTCTTCAAATGTCAGTACCAGTGAAGGACCAACATTCTGTTCCAGTGAAGGAGGAGGTGGAGGTGGTCTCTATGTCTCAGTTCCAGTGAAGGAGGTATGGTGTCTGTCAGTGTCCGTGAAAGAAGCAGGACCTCTGCATCTTTCTGTTCCAGTGAAGGAGGCGTGGCTTCTGTGCCTGTGCATCCCAGTGTTTTTTCCACTGTATCTTTAATTACTTATTGAGATCAGCATGGTGTTCTCTCTGAAAGAAAGGATATTGAAGAATATTTCTGAGTTTATTGCAGCTCTGAGCATTTTACATTAGGCCAAGCACCATTCTGATTAGCGTGTGTGGTTTTTTTGAATGTGTCATTGTGGTTGAGGCTGTGTAGTGTTTGTACAGAGAACAGGCAGGACGTGACGTTAGTGCCAGGCTCCCAGGTGGGCAAAAACCAGCGAGAGCAGCTACTTCCTCATGAGTTCTCTGAACCTCTGTGCTAAATGTGCGCTTACTGCACCTTACTGATAAGCCATACTGTGTGTTTTTACTTCCTGTGTGAGTGTGTGTGTGTGTGTGTGTGTGTGGGGCAGAGCCAGGAGGTGTATATCTTATACATGCCACTAAATGAGTGAAGCAGCAGTCAGATAAGCAGGCAGAGTGTCGGTCAAAGGAAGTTAACTGTAACGGGATCCCCTCATTTCTGATAGCTGTTATAACCTCAGGCATAGGTGTGTGTTATCAAAGCTGTTAGAATGCAGCGTGAGGTGTTACCAGCTTTGCTAATCTCTCTATCTCAGATTTTACCTCAGCACCCACATTTGTCACCAAGTCTCTGGGTGTAGCAGAGTCTTTTAACGTCTGTGGTTGCACCAGCATAGAACTGACAGCAGATTTAGTTTGTAAATGACTTTTTATTTGTATTTGTGTTTAAGGCACTTAAGGGGGTGTGTTTCTCATTCCAATTCTCCTGGAAAGAAAAATCAAATGTGCATCTTAATGTATTATCAACAATATTCCTATATTTAAAGAAATGAATAAAGAATAAAGAATTTGCTGAACTTTTTAGCTTACACCGAATGTAGCTGATCAGCCCAGACATGTTAGACACCTGTTTGCTTTTTTACCTTTCTCCTGGAGCTATAGGTCAAGTGTAGCTAACAAGCGGGTATATGATTTGGATTTGGATTTTGGGTACGACAAGTGATCTTTAGTTACATAATCATATTTTAAATCAAACAGGTTTGTAAAATTCCAGTGATGCTTTCTACTCGCAAATGGAGCCAAACTTGAGGAGAAAGAACCAGATTGAACTGTGATTCTGGTTGTCCAAGATTATGGCCCCTGTAATGTTACAGTGTTTAGATACACAGTGATGTTTTGTTAATTTATATCAGTTACAGTAAACCACACTCTGTCCTAAACTACTTCAGCAAGTCTGAAGAGCTGGAACTGGTGTGAGGTAAATATTTATATAAAAGATTGAAGTGACAGAATTTCATTACTTGCTAGTAACATTAGTCTGATGTTGGACACAAAACATGTCTTGGCTGTTTGATTACATTTAGAGTTTGTGGAAGCCTGTGTACTTTTGATATTTCTCTGAACCATCAATGATTCAGCAGTGATTCATTGATTTGATGATTCAGTCAGACCAGCAGGCACAGAGTACAGAGAAAGAAGAGAGAAAAAACATACAGTGACAGTGGAAATTTATTATAATAGCAATAAGAAAGCTGTGTGTATTGAATCAGACTTCGTCTATAGGCGTCTATCAATTCATTCACGACTTCCTCTCTACAAGGGGTCTAACGTAACGTTAGTATCTGTATCTGTTAGTGCTCCAAATATCTCTATCTTTATTCAAATTAGAACCAGAAGTGAGCGTGGCCTAAATATGAATTCTACCACTATGCCTTCAGAAAAACTCTCAAAATATATAGGAACAGAAAGCAATGTGCAGAACATAACATAATGTGTAACTCCTGAACGTGTACAGTTCCTCAACCTCAGCTGCAGCACTCGAGTTCACAATTGAGCTCAACTAGGAACTTTCTGGTAAGCTTTGTGTCTAATGTGACAACATAAGCTAGCTACCTCTCTTAAAAAAACAAGGAAGTCATTCTTTTTTTTAAATCAGAGCATCCATGGTGTATATAGTGAGACTTGTGCATTGATTGAACTTGCTGAAACTTTCCCAACACTGTCCCCTCTGGAAGCTGTCTGAATGCGCGAGTGTCCCTGAACAGCTCATCACCTTGTCTTCAGCAGCGGTGGATGCTCTAGTCCCGCATTTCTCCTGTCACACTCTGCAGCAGCTCCTCGAGGCCCGTGGCTGTGTGGGTGGGTGCTGGGATCCGAGCTCTGCTCTGCTTTTTTTGGACTTTCAGCTTTCTAAATTTGGCATGCCTGTTTCTGTCCCAAATCCCACCGCAGGGAGTTTAGCAAACGGCTGCTCTGGGATTGTGCTGGAAAGTGGGATGTACACAGATTGATTTTGCTTTGGATTGAATGTGAACGGCCTGGATAGACAAAGCCAGAGTTAGCGTGACTAGAGACAGCCACTGTTTTTGTCTGTGTGTGTGTTGATGAGAAATAAACAGTCAGAGACAGCAGTGATGAAGGTTATCTGTGTTGGACCAGCTACATTTTAGTTTGCCATCAGACGTAGATGCTTTATTACACACAAACACAAACTGAAATCTTTAGACTGCTCAGAGAGTGAAGTGTGTAAATAGTGTAATTCTGAAGCAGATGCAGTGTAAGACACATCAGGTTCAAATCACAGAACGATATATCAGTAGTAGTAGTGGGCAATATGACAAAAATATATCATGATACTTGACAATACATAGTGTGTATCATCACATAAAGGTTTGCTATCAAACAGGAAACCAAACAGGAAGAAAACCTTGAAAATCTGAAAAGCTGAATTCGATGATACTTCTGTTCAGTGTCTAGAAAAAAAATTTAAAAAGATTTTTTAAATGTTAAATATAAAAGCAAACACTAATATTATTTGATGTCTAGAAAAATTAATTATATTAATTTTTATATTATTTATATTCAATATATGAAAACAAACACTATTGTCTGGAAAATGATATTATTTTAAAATATTAAAAAATACAAAAAAATACAAAATATAAAAATACAAAAACTCACACTTTAATGCCTAGGAAAATAAATTATTTTAAAGTATTTTCTAAAATTTTTTTAAACATTAAAAACAAGCACCATTTTTTTGTTTAAGAAAAATGTTGCATTTTACAATTTTAAGTTTTTTTAAAATTTAAAAGATATCTCTGGTGATAATTTTTTTTTAATCACATAATCGATATTATAACATCATATTGCCCAGTCCTAGTCAGTAGTGCTGTTTGTTGTGTTTTTATACCACAGCGCTGCTGACTTCTCTATTCTGATTGCTGTTGATTGATTTTCTATAACAGCAGCTCTGACAGTAGTTTCAGCTATAATTCAAATCACAAGTTTATATTAATGCTTTCATTCTAATACAGTACTGTGTCTGTAGTAACTGTTATTTTGCAGGGGCTCTGCGTAAACTAAGACTAATAACAAAGAGCTGAAAAACTTGGTGTTATTTAACAAAGGAAAATGCATTGTGCTTTCTGGTTGCTAGGGAACATATCACAGTTTAGCCACAACAAAAAATCAGTACCGGATACAGTGACCGTAAGAGAATATCACGTGACTGAGACGGTGGAATGATATCAAGAGTCTAGGTTTCTAATGTCCTTGGGTTTGATCAGATAAAGTCGTATTGAGACTTGATTGTGAGATGATGTTAAATCTGCATTGAGATTTCTTTCCTGTGGTGCTGTAGGTAGTGTGAGATAAAGTAGGTGTTTCAGAGTGTCGATTGTGCACCAAGTCTTTTGTTTCGCCCTTCTTCAGTCTCTGTGTGTGTGTGTGTGTGTGTGTGTGTGTGTGTGTGTGTGTGTGTGTGTGCGCTTCCTCCCCATGCTTGGGTTTTTCCAGTCACCCTGAGAGCCGATGAGGCAGGAAGCCTGACCAGCTTATCGTTTCCTCTGCTACTGAGCCGTGTGTGTGTGTGTGTGTGTGTGTGTGTGTGTGTGTGTGTGTGTTGGGGGTGTGGATGATGGATAGGCTCAAACACAGATGAACATTAAATGCACAATGACACAGTGACACAGATAAAGTCCTCACACACACACACACACACACACACACACACACACACACACACACACACACAGGTCCACACAGACATGAGTGAGTGTCGAGGCATGTTGCTCTTGGCTGAGAGCTACCTTGTCTCTGTGTCTGTGTGTGTGTGTGTGTGTGTGTGTGTGTGTGTGTGTGTGTGCGCGTGCGCGCGTTGAGGCTAGCTCTCACATTTGGCCAATGCTGCATGCGTGCTGGCCAGTTGGCCCCGGCCATCGTCCAATCAGCACATTCCTCCTCATGAATACACTGGGGCCGATTTTGGCAGGCGGTGCAGGGTGGGGGAACAGTCATATCCTGTCCATTAACCCTTACATACACACACACACACACACACACACACACACACACACACACACACACACACACACACGTATGCTCACTGTGTTTTACATTAACCGAATGATGATACAAACCCCAGGAATTCACGGTCACTCCCAAAATCCTCCTGCACAGTGTCAGACAGGTGCTCGGCTGTTGCCTTTGAGGAAGTGTGTGTGTGTGTGTGTGTGTGTGTGTGTGTGTGTGTGTGAGAGAGAGAGAGAGAGATCTGGGACACAAAGGTGCCTCAGTGCTGATGGAGCACTGCCAGTGTGTGCGCTCTGAATTCTTGTTGTCGTTGTTTGAACACAGGCTCTACTCTCTGCAAGAGTGTGTGTGTGTTTGTGTGTGAGAGACTCATCGTACTCCTTGCATTACATCAGTCCCCCTGTAGCACGGACGCTGACACACTGCTGCGCACAGCACCACAAACACTTCACTCACTCCCTTCTGTGTGTCTGTGTTTGTGTGTCTCTGTGGTTGTGTGTGTTTGTGCTTGTGTATGTTGGAATGTGTGCGTGTGCACGTGCTGGAGTGCGAGTTTGTGTTTTTTGTTTGCGTCTGTGTTTTTGTTTTGCATGTTCGTGGGTCTGTTTGTTTGTTGTTTTCTGTCCGAGTGTGCTTGCTAACTTGCTCGAAAATCACTGACTGTAATTTTAACTGAATGTATCTTAAAATATTTTAAGTGTATTAGACTCTAATAAATAAATTAGCTAATTGTGCTACCACGTAAATGTATGCATGGGAGCTTGTGATTTAATACACCAGAGTGAGTCAATTTTGTGTGTGTGTGTGTGTGTGTGTGTGTGCGTGCACTTTGAGTGCTGATTTGCTAGTTAGCCTATTAGAGCGTCTATGTTACTTGAGAGAGTTTAGGCAGTTCATTGTTGATGCTCATACCAATAAAACTTTATTGGCTGGGTGTAAAAGGAGTGGAGTGGAAGATTATGTGACACCGTGTGTGTGTGTGTGTGTGTGTGTGTGTGTAAGAGCAGGAAAGGGCTATGATGGCAGGAGGTAGCTGCAGTATATCTAGTCCACATTCTCAGGCTAACCAGGCGTGAACTTCAGCTCAATGCTAGCCATCTTTCCATGCTGAAAGAGAGAGTTTTCCTTTCTCTTGTTTTCGACCTCCTTTTCTTTCCCCTTTTCTCCCTGAATAAATCTCTTGCACAGCTCAACAGGCTCCCTTGGCTCCTCTTCAGCTCCGCCTTTCAGTTCTTTTGTTTGCCGAGTTCATGTTGAGGCCCATGATGGCCTTTTCTCGGGGAGTCAGTGCCCAAAACAAACATGGCCGAACGGGTTCTGCTTATCGCTCGCTCTGGAAACGATGAGAACACGGCTGCGTCCTGTGAGACGGAGCAGTTCCTCTGGTGGCTTATCTAGTCATGTGGTTAGTCGTTTCCCACAGGCAAGAATGGAGGAGTGGTGTGTGCGCGCGTGTGTGAGACTGAGACTCTGCAGGCTGCTTATTGCTTCCACACTGTACTCTGTTATTGTTGTTGTACCCTGTGTATGTACACATGTGGGTGACAAGGGAAGGGTGTGTGTGTGGGTGAGTGTGTGTATGTGTGTGGGTGTGTGTGTGTGGTGTAGAGGGAGTGGTGGGGGTCCTGTGGTTTATTTTCTGTTAGTGTGAAACAGTTCCCTAGGTGTGTGTGTGTGTGTGTGTGTGTGTGTGTGTGTGTGTGTGTGTGTGTGTGTGTGTGTGTGTGTGTTTTAGAGCTTGTGTGCTTTGGAGAGCTGGAATGGTGGACTTTATTCTGAGTAATGGCAGTGAAATTTGGAGCACTGGTCAAGGTTTTGTGTGTGTGTGAGGGAGGTTGTGGGAGAGAATGAGTTGTGTGTGTGTGTGTGTGTGTATATATATATATATATATATGTGTGTGAGAGAGAGAGAGAGAGATTGTGTGTGCTTTATGTGAGGAAGAGAGTGGAGAGTGTGTTTGTGAGTGTGAGAGTGTATTGTGTGAGTGTGTGCAAGATAGTGTGTTTTTGTGCAAGTGTCTGTGAGTGTATTTTGTACTAGTGTGTGAGAGTGTGTATAGTCTTCGCGTGTGTGTGTGTGCGCGCAAGTGTGTGTGTGAGTGAGGTATGGCGCTTTATGTTGGTGCACATGGTGACGTTCTACTTTTAGGTTGTAGTTTCTGAGCTTTAGCAGTCTGCAAACTTCCGCTTAACCCATAATTAGGCTCTTGTGAGGCGTGTGTGTGTGTGTGGCCACATGGTCTTATTAAACCAAGGACTATAATTTTTGTCTCAGCCCACCCTCAAAACACACACACACACAGCTGAGCATGGGCACCATATCAAAAATGTATCATGATGTTTAAAAGCAGTGTATATTGTGAAAGCTCTGGGAGAACAGCAGTGCTGCAGTGAGGCTTCAGTTATTTTTTTAATTAAATTTGTATAAAAAAGAAATGATTTAAGAGCGAGGAGGAGACATTAAACAGATTGTGATGTCCAGTCAGTTGCTTGGTGCTCTGAGTAATAATGGGAATATGGATATACTGTAACTGAAGTGTTGGCAGTGTTGATGTTACACGTCATATTGCTGAGCTGTAGAGCAGAGTGATGGCGTGACTCTGACTCAAATCAGCATCGTCACATTTCTACCTGACTCATTTTTCTGTGTGTGAATGCTGTGTGAGGCTTTTTCTCTTCCTGTGCTCACTCTGTTTTCTATTGTTTTTTTTTTTTTTCACAGGTGATATCACGCAAAAGGGCTACGAGAAGAAAAGAGCTAAGCTGCTGGCCCCGTACATACCACATACCCAAAGTAAGAGCTTATTCTCCCTCCCTCTCTCTCTGAATCTCTGACTCTCTTTGTTTATTGAAGTCAGCTCTGTCCCGGGCACGCGCGCGCGCACACGCGCACACACACTCTTTCCCTGTGACTCATGCATTAGGCCTGTGGAAAGGCGGCTCCAGTTTTCGACTGGTTTAAAGAAATAGTTCAGCCAAAGATTCAAAGTTTAGCTAAAGAAAACTTTATTAGAGTCTTCCCCACTTTACCCCGAGCCAAGACATTTCCAAAGCTTGCTTGTTTAGTTTTCTACTAAGAAGTAAGGGAATAATGGCTACCATTTTTTTTTTTTTTTTTTTGCT
The DNA here is from genome assembly GCF_027358585.1 of Pangasianodon hypophthalmus. Lineage (NCBI taxonomy): Eukaryota > Metazoa > Chordata > Actinopteri > Siluriformes > Pangasiidae > Pangasianodon > Pangasianodon hypophthalmus. The sequence goes on from NC_069725.1 coordinate 6,551,704, forward strand.
TTGCAAACTGCATGCCTAAATCATCACATATTCACACAAGTCTTCATTTAACTACAGATGAAGTCAGTATATAATTAATTTACATAAATAAAATTGGGTGTTTTTATCCAAATCACTTCTAATATGCATTTTGGCTTTCAAAGTGTGGGCCACAGCTGATGCTTGTATGTGGTGATACCAAAATTATGTCCTGAAGAAAAAGACACAGCTTCAAGATTCAAGGTTGTTCACAGTTTATATATATATATATATATATATATATATATATATATATATATATATATATATATAATATAGAGCAGCACATAAGCAAAACTATTTGAGATGATGAACAGCATGACAGTTTAGAGTTGGCTTTATACTGTATTGGCCTGGTTATACTGGTTATACTGTATTGGCCTGGTTTTGTTGGTAAAAGGATTCTTTGGTTGTGACCTGCAATGCCATGATAATCTTGCAACGCCATTGTGACCAAAGATAGATGACAACAAAGTGGTTTCAGTGGTTTCAAATTGTTGATTAGAATCTGAGTGTGAACACTTCTACAATGCTCGTCCAAAAGCCACGATACAGACGGTGAAGGATCACACAAAACTCGCATAGCTACAAATACACTAGTAGGAGTGATGAAACCCAAACAAAACCAGCTGAACAAAAAAATATCATTACTACGTCAAGCTCACTTGTTTTAGTTTCTTTTTATGTGACCCCATTTTCTGCACATGCCCAGATTACCCTGTTCGTCTATTATAATATTATAATAGATATATAATCTTTATCATATACCCTGACGTGGAGCACATTATCGCAAAGTCTGTTACAGAATTCTGTTATGGAAATATTTTACTGTCATCATCTCACACAGTGTGAAAAATAATAATCTTAAAAGACTGCTGTAATGCTAGAAGTGTCCCTTTCTTCTAGCTTCAGTGCAAAAGAAAGAGACAAACTTGAGACAACAATCCTGTCTTGGCTGATCAACTACATCTGAAAATTTCATTTTAGGCCGACTTCTTAGTACGTTCCAGCCTAGAACATGTAAAATGAATAAATGAGTAAATAAAGCAGTCATATTTATCATAGCAAGATGCGATTTCAGTGCTTTTGTGCATGCACTGATACTGTGATAATTATTTAAAGATTTATAAAAATATTCATTTGTTTACAACCCCATAAATCTGTATTGTTAAAGTTACACAGATTCCTTCAGACTAAAAGACTTATTGTTTTTTGGGTGTAAACTGTGTGAAGATATATAGCTCCCTCCTGCCCTCTAGTGGTAGAAGTTGAGACTGCACGTTTAAGGCATGCATGGACTTGTCCAACACCTCAACAGCTCTGTTTGTTACGACAAAAAACCTGTTTTCATAAGTACTTATTATACCTGTGTCTACTCTGTAATTATAATGGCTTGCAGAATAGAGCGATCAATAAAAAAAAAAAACCACACAGTTTGTAGAATTTATGGCATTATTTCCCAATCCTTTTCCTGCCTGTAGCTGAGCGCACACATTGATGCATAGGCTTAGCATATCATGACTCTAACAGGAAACAAAGGAGGAAATGAAAGAGATGAACTTGCTGGGTTTGGGTCACTTTTGTGTTTTGCCTCATCTCTCGTTCTCCCAGTAACACTGACTCATTCACACAGGAAGTGTTGTAAAGTTATTTGTACCTAGCTGGCTAACACTTACTAGAAATGGATGACAATTAGCACACATCGTTATTAATATGGTTCAGAAACTCCTACTGCATTTTATTTAGGATCTATAAAGTGGAAATCTGTCCACAATCCTTAAATGTCATGCTTTCAAAGCTGCCGTTTTAAGCCTTTGAAGCTTCACCCCTTACTGTTTCAAACACCATACGCAATCTGTGTGTCTTCATGCTGTGCGTGTCTCTGTGTAGGTAAAAGCTATAATTTAGTGACTTATGTGTGTTACACTAGATAGCCTTTCTCTGTATGGACATGTGCTCAGTCTGTGTGTGTGTTGTAATGTGTGTAGATGTGGATCCAGGCCTAAAGAGTATCCACTTGGCTCCAGGCCCTGGTGTTGACTCTTCTCCCAGCCCGGACGCAGGCCCTTCGGCCCCTCCACGGCAACACCGCTCTCACCGCAGCGGAGGGGCCCGCGATGACCGTTACAGATCAGGTACCACCAATACACTCACTTTAGTCTTGACCCTCACCATCACCATTACACTGTGTTCACACCAGCAGTCACGTTATGCCTTGAGTTGCTGGAGTCTCTCTGTATTGTTTGCCGGTTAAAGCTTCTATCTTGAATTCTTGGTTGCCATGGTTTCACTGGTGGCGCCATGAATGTGTGATATGACTGCAGAAATGACAGAGCTAGCTACAGAATGTTTGCGAAACTACCCATTCCACTACATAAAAAAATGTGATATGTTGTCCAATATAACCACAACTCAGATACACTCTTCCTGTGCGAATCAACATAAAACAATGTTTGCTTTTGACACTTACTTTTTTCTTGCCAAAATACCAGTGCCGTTCTGTATGGGTGCATCAAACACCAGTCCTGTAGTGTCGCTCGTTCAGGAGCTCTGGACAGGGAACAAATGTGAAGTGAAGTGACTTGTGGCCAAGTATGGTGACCCATACTCGGAATTTGTGCTCTGCATTTAATCCATCCAAGTGCACACACACACAGTAGTGAACACACACACAGTAGTGAACACACACCCGGAGCAGTGGGCAGCCTTTTTTGCTGCGGCACCCGGGGAGCAGTTGGGGGTTCGGTGCCTTGCTCACCTCAGTCGTGGTATTGAGGGTGGGAGAGCGCGCTGGTCATTCACTCCCCCCACCTACAATCCATGCCGGACCCGAGACTCGAACCCACAACCTTCAGGTTCACCTTCGGGTTGCAAGTCCGACTCTATCCTGCTGACTCTCACTAAATGAACGAATGAATGACTTACGACTGCTTTGCCATTTTGCAATGCAGCCTGTGTGATCACGCTTCCCTAATCCTACCCATACCTTCACCATTACCTTCAATGCTAGCTTCCAGTGGCTAATTCTTAGATGGCTCATTCCAATGATCAGAATTCAGTTTTCACTGCAAAAAAATTACACCTTTGCAAGTGGAAATAACTTGAATATAGTCAAGTTTATCTAATATTTCCTATTATAAGATTACCATCACCCAATTATTATGATTATTTAATCTGTTTGTTGACATTTTGACTAAGTTCATGCTTGAAATAATCTGATTTTATTGGCTGATAACTTACTGTAATTTCAGGCATTCATTTCCTGAAAGATAGACAATAGAATGAGAAAATGTAAACTTAAAATGTGTAAAAGCATAAAAACAGGCTTAATAGTATTATATTTAATTTATAATAATCTCATAATAAAAAATGTTAGATAAATTTGGCTATATTCAAGATATTTTCAATTTCTAAGATAACGTTAGCAGTGTTGTAATGGTAATCTCACTTGTGTCTACGTGTGACAGATGTGGGGATATGGGGATAATTTAATGTGTATCACAAAAAAAAATCATATATATTGCATTTTTATGAGAGTAAAGATGTAGAGAGCATTTTAATGGTCTATTTGGCATAAAAGACATATTAAACATTTTATTCTTTAACACAGATTATGTTTAATGGTTTAAAATGACGCACTTTGTGGCGCTTTATCTTGAGCTCTCACAATCACAGCAATCTTATTTGGTAATCTAAACACAATGGAACTTTGATAGCATTGTCTCGGCGAGCGCACACTCTACTCTCTCCCCATAGCACCTCCTGGTACTTACAGTAAAGTGAATATGCTTTATAATTCTCTGAATTGCCCATACTGTAATATGCATCCTCTCTCCCTGTCTCAGATATCCACACAGAAGCTGTACAGGCGGCACTGGCCAAGCATAAAGAGCAGAAGATGGCACTGCCCATGCCCACTAAGCGTCGATCAGCCTTCGTCCACGCCGCTGTGGAGAACTGCACCCCTCCTGGTGAGTAGCGAGCTCGCGCCCACTAGCCTTCTGCTGCCCCTTCTGTCCACAGCTCAGTGACCAGGCTGAGGAGAAGCGGCATGCCAGAGACAAGAGTCAGGGTCTACACGAACAGCTCTGTTTGTGACAAAAGTGTGGCAGATATTGGTCTCTTTAATCATTTAATGAGGGGCTTGTTTAAGAAAAGGTCATGAAAAGGTCATTAATAAGTAATGTGCAGAATTAAAAAAAAAAAAAATTAAATGCATGCCTGTTTCCACAGTGCTTCTGCATGCAGTCATGTCCATGTGTGTATGCAGACACCTCGAATGCTATTCAGTTAATGACTCAATTACAGTCTGATCCTCCTGCTGTTTTTGATTTGAAAAAGAATCTCATCAAATTCTCGCCAATTTTGTGAGACGCAGTAAATATCAATGTGCTCGCGTTTTTTGTAATAATGTTGCACGTGTGTGTATGTGTGCAGACACCTCATCTGCGTCGGAGGACGAAGGGTCTCTGCGCAGACGTCAGGCTGCAGTGAGTGCGGTTCTTGCTCAGAGTCTGCAGAATTCGGAGTTTTGGATTAATCGCTCAATCCAGGGATCATCCACTTCATCCTCGGCCTCGTCCACCCTGTCACACGGAGACGGCAGCAAGAACCACATCCAGAATACACTGGCAGATGTACTTGCACACACTCGCATAGGTACGCCAACACTATTAACATACTTTGTGGGGACGAAGTGGTGACAATGCAAGGACATCAAGTTGGGTGTGAGATGGCTGAAAGAGGCGACGAGAAATTTGATAGAGATTTGAATTAGGCCTAAGTATATTTACAGGCCACATGCTTCTGCTTGAAACGGCATTGCCTGACTGCATTAAAGTGGCTTATTACGAGGAACAGGATGTGTTATACACTCAGTAAATGCAAACTGGCAAAGGAAAATTCAGGCACCATTTTGTTTCTCATCATTAATTCCATGTTGATGTTTTATAAGCAGCAATAATGCATTTGATTGTTTTTCTTGATGATGGTTCATATGTTTTGGAAATGAGATTCTCTGACACTGTAGATGTACTGCAAACTTGCACGATTACCAGTGCGGCAGTTTCTTTACAACTGCAGTGCAACCAAAATTATAGGGTAAATAATCTCCAACATTAATAGGAAAGCAGAATTCTTTACCATCTCAGGCCGGTTCTTCTCTGTTATTAGTTTGTTACTGCTGCTCTGCTTCTTCATTGTTTTCTCAACACAGATTATAATATGTAATTTTTTAACAGCCCAGAATAAACATTGCAGTAGAAACACTTTAAATCCACAATAAAACCTGATGACTCTCCAATAGTTTACGAATCATATAGTCTATACACAGTTATAATCATTACACACTGTTGTGTCCTGACGCAGAGAGCAGCAGTGTTCCTCCTGATGTGACGTCCTCCGTGCCGCAGGACAGAAACTCGCGAGTGGAAGTGAGTTCCAGTCCTGCAGTGAAGGGTGTGAGTCGCGGCAGCAACCGCTCCAGCATGATGGACACTGCAGACGGTGAGCACGTTATACTCTGATCTACACCGTCATGTGCTCTACAGTAGTCAATACAGCTGTTCAGAAGTGCACACTGCAGTTTATATACCAGTTTGCATAAATATTTACTGGCCCATCTATAGAGATGTTCATTTATATAAACATTCTAGTTGTGTAACTGTTTACACCTCTTGTACACATTTCCAGTATAGTTTACATGCCATTTTAATAACAACGATGCATTATAATACGATGATACATGATAGTTTTATTGAGCTTTTCAAAAACTCAATGATTCTTACAGTGTTCAAGAACACAGACAAAACAATAATTACGAATGTTAAAATAACAGATTAGATAAATGACAGGCCTGAGAAAACAGCTGAGTCTTAAGTTTTACACAGAGCATGTGGGATTGTCTGGCTGTTACCACAAAAATGCTCAAATACCAAGACTGCAAAAATTTGACAGAGAGATAGTGAGCAAGGCATAAGAGGAAGGTCGAAGCATGTGTAGGGGTTGGTAGGGTAGCACAAGGTCAGAAAGAAAGAGGGTTTTGAGCTAAATATGGGAGTACAGGTGTAATACAGAGCCGGTTGTTAGTCAGGAGATGAGCTTGTGAAGGAATCGCGAGTTGATAACTTTAACTGTAAGAAGAACTGCAGTAATCTAAGCAAATGAAGGAGAGAGTCTTGTGTGACGGTAGACAGTTGAGTCATCCATTCTCACTGCTCCTCACCTGAATATGGTTTCTTCAGCTCAGAGCAAGCGTATCCTTACATCTTAACAACTTGAAAATGATTTAGAATGCAATTTGAGTAAAGAACTGAGCATTTCAGGATTAAGAATATTGACCAGAATGAAGGATATATAAATTACCTCAAAACATTAATTAAGGATTTTGAAAAATTTGATTTTGATTACTATTATCATTATATTGCCCTTGCCCAAGACAGATCTATCACAAATGTCAATATTGTGTGTGAAGGTTTTCTAAGATGTACTCACCTTTAACACCTCAGAATACTTCAGGTGTGTCAAATAATATACAGTAATGTGATTACTATTTTGCACATTGATGTGAATCCAGTATTTAACCCATATTTTGCTCTTTTTTCATCCATCATGGGGTTGCTTTTCTGACTATAGGAAAAGGTACCGTGACGTGAAAGAGAGCTGTTCAGTGCAGTGACCCCTGTCTTTTTTGCTTTCGTGTTCAATATCTTGCTGCCTCCCTGTTTTTTTTGTGTGTGTGTGTTAAAGTGATTTGTTCTTGTTGTTACAAATTGCGACATGTTTGGTGTGAGCTGTGAATCTGTTTCCTCTAACATGCATGCGCTGATTCTTATCTAGCTAGTGTCCTCCTGTTGAGAATTGAGAGCTGAGTGTGTGTGTGTGTGTGTGTGTGTGTGTGTGTGTGTGTGAATGTTTGTAGGCGTTCCAGTGCACAGCAGAGTCTCCACCAAGATCCAGCAGCTACTCAACACGCTGAAGAGACCCAAACGTCCTCCACTCAGCGAATTCTTCCTGGATGACGCTGAGCACATTGTGGAAGGTAGAAGAGATTTCATGTCAGTCGACTCCATCGTATCATGCAATATACACTATATGCCCAAAAATATGTGGATCCCTGATCATTCAACATCCCATTCTAAAACCAGGGGCATTAATATGGATTCATCCCCCTTTTGCTGCTTCCACTCTTCTGAGAAGGCTTTCCACTAGATTTTGGACCATGGCTGTGGGGATTTGTGCCCCTTCACCCACAAGAGATTGGGCACTGATGTTAGGCAAGAAGGCCTGGCACAGTTAGTGTTCCAGTTCACCCCAAAGGTGCTCAGTGGGGTTGAAGTCAGGCCACTCAGGTTCTGCCACACTAACCTTGGTAAACCATGTCTTTATGGACCTGACTTTGTGTACAGGGGCATTGTCATGCTGGAGCATGTTTGGGCCTCAGTACCAGTGAAAGGAAATCTTAATGCTACAACATACAAAGACATTCTATGCAATTGTGTGTTTCCAACAGTTTGAGGCATGCCCACATATGGGTGTGATGGTCAGGTGTCCCCATACTTTTGGCCATATAGTGTATATGGGATCTGAGACTACTTGCTCAAAATAATCTCTCTGATCCCTTTCAATCTGGCTTTCATCGACTGCATAGTACTGAAACTGCCCTCATAAGGGCTGTCAATGACCTACTACTCTCTGGTGACTCTGGTTCTCTTTCTATTCTTCTATTACTTGATCTTAGTTCTGCTTTCGATACTGTCTGTCATGACTTACTTCTCTCCCGCCTCTCGGATGTTGGGGTCACAGGTGTTGCTCTTTCCCAGCTTTCTTCATACCTCACAGATAGACAGTTTTACATTTCAATGCAGGATTATCAGTCCCCTACTGTTCCCCTGAAATCAGGTCTCCCTTAGGGATCAGTTTTTGGACCTTTACTATTCATTTTATATATATATATATATATATATATATATATATATATATATATATATATATATATATATATATATATATACTGCCTTTGGGTCAACTTATTGTCTCCCACTCTCCAGACTGGTCCACTATTAGCATGTGTAAATGAAATAAAAAGATGGCTTAACTCCAACTTCCTAAAACTGAATATGGATAAAACTGAGATCACTATTGTTGGAACACCAACACTTACTAAGAATATTCTCTGTGACATTGATGGCACTCTCATTTAACCATCCAGTACTGTAAAAAATTTAGCCATCATCTTTGATCCCTCCCTCACTTTCGAAGCTCATATTAACTCCATCTCTAAAATTGCATTTTTTCACCTTCATCGCATTGCTCGCCTTTGTCCCTTCATTATTCTCAAAGACGCTGAAACACTGGTCCATGCATTTATATCCTCATGTCTTGATTATTGCAATGCCCTCTCCATTGGTTTACCTGCTAGCTCTATTGCTAGGTTACAATATATTCAAAACTCTGCTGCTAGAATTCTGACATGTACCAGGTGCTCAGCTCACATTACTCCAGTCTTCTTTGATCTTCACTGGTTGTTGTTTTTGTTTCGCATTAAATATAAAATAATCTTGCTTACATTTAAATTATTTGACGGTTTGGCACCTTGCCAGCTCAGTGAACTGCTTCTCCCCTACAACCCGATCTGCTCACTCAGGTCTTCTGGGTCCGGACTCCTCTCTGTCCTTAGATCTCGCTACTTTATTATGGGTGGTAGGTCATTCAGCATAGTAGCTGTATTTATGTACATTCTAATCATCAGCATTTTGTGATCAGATCGTATTTTCTCAAGCTAATTACTACAGTTGGTGAAATGCCATGAGTTTTTTTTTTTTTATTGTATGGGAGTCATCTGTTTTTCTCATATGATCTTTTGATATGTTTTTAATAATTTTGATGCCAGTTTGATGCATAAAGAGAAAATATAGCTACGTGCATATCCTTCATGCTTATAAAATGTTTGTAAATGTAGTCGCATGACAAAAAACAGCCTATAATCTGGCTTTTAATCTTGCTATGCTCTGTCTTGTAGTCCCTCGGCCGGATCCTAACACTCCGCGTCCAGAGGGTCGTCAGATGATCCCAGTGAAGAGCGAGCCCCTGGGCGTAGTGAGTAACTGGCCCCCGGCACTGCAGGCAGCGCTCGCCCGATGGGGCGCCACTCAAGCCAAGAGCCCAGCTCTCACAGCGCTGGACATCACCGGCAAACCCCTCTACACTCTCACCTATGGTCAGTAGCACACAATTGTGTGTGTTTGTGTGATTTGTTCAGCAGTGTGTTGTTTTTTGAGAAATTAATCCCGCTCTTTTGTTGTCCTGTAGGTAAACTATGGAGCCGTAGTCTTAAACTGGCATACACACTCTTAAATAAACTGGGCACCAAGAACGAGCCTGTGCTCAAACCTGGAGACCGGGTAAGAGAAGATCAAGAAGAGTTGCGTGCTACTTAATACTCTGGTCATAATATGTATGTAGCAAGAATGAAAAGAAGTCTACTGGTAGTCAAGTAATGTCTTGTGTGTGTCAATTAGGTGGCCCTGGTCTACCCTAACAGTGACCCTGGTATGTTCTGGGTGGCTTTTTATGGCTGTCTGCTGGCTGAAGTCATTCCTGTTCCAATAGAGGTGCCACTGTCTCAGAAGGTAGGGAAGGATTTCAAGGAATACAGTTTAACCACATTGTTTTCAACATTATCTCTATACACTGCATCTGTGTGCACTCAAAACTCACTATAATAGAAGCCTAAGGGCAGTGGTTGAATTTTATCATTTAAAATATGAGGAAATATAACATAAGGTCTTTGGATAGACATGAGAGAATGCCTTATTATGCCTAAGAAAAACTATTCTTATTTAATTTCATCCAACTTTCCAATATCTGAACACAGAAAACTGTTGACGTTCACGCCTGTAGTAATCTACCGTATGCTACAGATATGGTGAATAGAGATTAGATTGAGAAATGCTGAAAAATTCCTTTAAAATACTGAGCAGTATAACGATCTGGCATTTATTTTCTTCTCACTTTGTTGAATCCTCATTATTAATACTTATTATGTTTTCTTTCATTTAACTTGTTGAATAGGATGCAGGAAACCAGCAGGTTGGCTTTTTATTGGGGAGCTGTGGGATCGGTCTTGCTCTCACCAGTGAAGTGTGTCTTAAAGGGCTACCAAAAACACCCAGTGGAGAAATACTCCAGTTCAAAGGTAACTGCAGCCTCTCCATTTGGTTTGTACCCTTAAACATGATGAGTTATGGATGTTGAACGAAAGGTCGATTGAGTGTGCGTTTGTGTGTGCTTTCACAGGATGGCCTCGGCTCAGGTGGGTCGTCACAGACACCAAGTATCTTACAAAACCTTCTAAGGACTGGCAGCCGCACATCCCCACTGCTAACACTGACACAGCCTACATCGAGGTGAGGACCTGTCACAAATAATCACTGTTCACATACCATTCAAACTTTCACAAAATTTACTTATTCCAAAGCAAATATCCACATTTGAATTTTAAGACTGACACTATTTTTTAAATGGTTGACCGCTTGATCTTTTAAGTAATTAAATACATTTTCTAAAAGAATCTTAGCCTTAGAGTCTGAATGTGAGCGAAAATCAGTGTGTGAATGTACGTATCATATGTACGAGATCCCTTGTCATCCTGCTAATTTTGCGATTGATGGTTTTAGTACAAGGCCAGTAAGGAAGGCACAGTGATGGGGGTGGCTGTGTCTAAAATCTCCATGCTGACGCACTGCCAGGCTCTCACTCAGGCCTGCAATTACTGTGAAGGTGAGTCACGCTGCAGCACTGTATTAATCACTGTATTATCACTGTATTATCATTAGATTATCACTGACACCAAGCTGAGAAAAATAACCCCGCATTGCACCTCACACTTTGCCCACAAACTCTGATCCAGCACTATTAAATATTAATGACATGGTTGGTAGAAGACTGTGCTATTTACATCACACATTATCCAAGATTTTTCATTCAAATTAACATTTTCTAACAGGGAACGGTCATTAAGTAGTGTAAGTTCTCTCCACAGTCAACAGCCTTATACAGGAACAACAAACCAGTGCAATAAAGAAGTGTTAAATAATTGAGAGCAGAAAGCTGTGTGTTCTTGAGTTCGATTAATATTTCATGTTGCCTCTGTGCACTGTAAGCATATTTCTACCACAGGAACTATTTACTTTAGATAGAGGAAAGGTTCTAGGAATCTTTGAAATTCCTGCTGTGGAAAAGGCACTTCTGTAGATAAGGATCTGTTGGAGTTTGCCTTACTGATTGGACTAATGCAAGCTTCACATGATTAAACCTGTGTTTAGCTAACAATCAGTTAGTTAAATATGTTCTATAGCAGAACTGACCACATGGAACATTTCTTATGATACTTTTGATTTTTTTACACAATTAGCAATCCAAAATTGAGTGACCTTGACTCAGGATATTGAGTGCGTGAGATTGCGCTTTTGGCTTTGATAGCCAATATTATTGTTAAGATTAATATTCCTATATTGTGTTTCCAGAACAAAGCAAAGTTCAAAAGTTGTTAGTCTCAAATTTCTCCATGTTCTGAGTTGCTCTGAGTTCTGAGTTTTTGCCATGTAAAGAGATCTTATCTGTGCTGCATTTTGTGTCATTTGTTTTACATAATAGTGCAAACGCAAAACAGAAACCACAGTGTATTTCCCCAAATCTTTTAATTCTTCAGAAGGTTCCTAGAACCCTGGTGCCTGTATACTGAATAACAGTTACTACAGCATGTGTTTCCTAATGAGACTGAGATTTTTGTGAATAAGCAAAAACAGCTTGAAACACACTGACTTAATATGTATTTCTATAAATCTGTGTTCATGGATTTAGGAGAGACACTGGTCAATGTTCTGGACTTCAAGAAAGACATGGGCCTGTGGCACGGGGTCCTGACAGTGAGTTTATTTCTCTTTGCTTCTGTGTTAAATGTTGGTGATGCAGTACAGATGCTCTGAAAGCTGTGAGGAAGTTGCTCCTAACTCTAAGTCTGTGGTTTGCTTCTCCAGAGTGTGATGAACAGGATTCACACCATCAGCGTGCCCTACGCTGTCATGAAGGCCTGTCCTCTATCCTGGGTGCAGCGAGTCCACGTCAGCAAAGGTTGGAATAGCATCTCTGTTTCAAAGTTCTGGTTTACACTTTTTGACAATTACATACAAATGGAAAAATACATTTGTGAGCACAGAGCAAAATATTTTAAAACTGGACACTTGGGGCAATATTTATCTGCCCTAATTAAATAATTTAACTCAATTGTATCATACATCAAACAGAATAGCATCAATATTTTCCACCGTCCATATGGCACTTTTACAAATCAGCGAGATATGAAGAGATATATTTTAACATTCACAAAAATGAGAAACTTCTATTGTTTTTATTTTTAGAGTGAAGTACATTGATTTGACTAAAATGTCTGAGTTTATGTGTTCGCTCGCAGCACGTGTGGCCCTGGTGAAGTGTCGGGATCTGCACTGGGCTATGATGGCTCACCGAGACCAAAAGGACATCAACCTATCCTCCCTGCGCATGCTCATTGTAGCTGACGGTGCTAATCCCTGTGAGGAAGCTAAAAATCTTCACAAGCACACTTCTCAACCTTATTCACCGTATCTAAAGCTTATATACGTGTGTGTGTTTTAGGGTCTGTGTCGTCATGCGATGCTTTCCTGAACGTGTTCCAGACTCACGGCCTAAAGCCGGAGGTGATTTGTCCCTGTGCCTCTTCTCCCGAGGCCCTGACTGTAGCTATACGCAGGTATGTACAGAAGTCAACATCTGTACCTGAAGTTGCCCACATTTCACTCAACAGTCTCTGAGCGCTGTGTGTTTGTGTGTGTGTGTAGGCCGGGTGTCCCTGGTGCTCCTCTCCCTGCCAGAGCCGTCTTGTCTATGGGAGGACTGAGTCATGGAGTGATCCGTGTCAACACAGAGGACAAGAACTCTGCTCTGACTGTGCAGGACGTGGGCCATGTCATGCCTGGAGGTGAGAATACACACTACAGGAGGACAGTGCTTCTGCTTTGTACATTTTAATTATTTAGCATTTATCTAAAGGGGTTTACAAGTGAAGCAGAATACACTTTAAGCATAGAAAAGAAATACTGTTACTTGTACTTTCCCAAAGATTTTGTGGTATCTATGCATGACCAAATCCAAACAGCTATGCTTGTGATCCATAAACACAAATTCCTCTCTATCAAAAAAGATTAATTATACAAATAATTTTGTGGAAGATCGAAAGAAAGACTTCTACACGATTGGATGTTTTGCATAAACATTTATTGATCAGATTTAACAACTGCCCGTAGACATCCATTAGTACAAGAAAAGAACAGAAAATAGACATTGTTGAAATAAAAGGCTGTGGAGATGGCGCTGCAGTATGGAGTAAGTAAAAACACAGATTGGAGTAAGTACTAATATTCAGGAGTGCTACAGTCAGTTAGTCTACAAGTAATGAAGTATTGCAAGTCAAAGAAGCCTAGCTTGCAATAATAATAGTGATGCATATTACTGCCCTTAAAATTCCAGGACTTGCTGGAGGATTCAGATGTATAATTATAAAGCAATATGTGTATTAAGCAATGGTCACTGATCATGTGGAAAAAAAATTACACTTAGATAGAACATATTTGAATAGACAGAAATCAGGAGGATTTGTGAGGAGTGATGAGGTAACCTTCACTGTGGTGCCTAAGTTTCTTTTTTGTGTTTCAGCTCTGATGTGTATCGTCAAGCCAGACGGCCCTCCCATGCTGTGTAAAACGGACGAGATTGGCGAGATTGTGCTGAACTCTCGGGCTGGTGGCACCATGTACTACGGCTTACCAGGGGTCACCAAAAACACATTTGAGGTGCGGACAGTAAATTTTAAACGTACATCCCTGAAGATGTTTCATAGTATATATCACATCCCTAATTTGTGAGGGTTTTTTTGTGTTTTGTAGGTGATTCCTGTGAACTCAGGTGGAACTCCTATAGGAGAGACACCTTTCACCCGGACAGGACTCTTGGGCTTTGTGGGTCCGGTAAGACATAACTAACTTTGTCCTAGTTTAAAACTGGCTTGTTGTCCTACTTTGTTCTTGTTTTGATGATTGTGCATGTGTGTGTGTTCTCAGGGCAGTCTGGTGTTTGTTGTGGGGAGAACTGAAGGACTGCTTATGGTCAGTGGACGCAGGCATAACGCAGATGACCTGGTGGCCACAGCACTGGCTGTAGAGCCGGTGAAAACAGTCTACAGAGGGAGGTGAGCTCTTCAGCTGTGCCACATTTCTGAAATACAAAACAAGCTTGTGAGAGTACTGAAAGCAGTGTGCGTGTGTGTTTGTGTGCACTACAGGATTGCAGTGTTCTCAGTCACAGTGTTCTATGATGAGAGGATCGTGATCGTGGCTGAGCAGAGGCCCGATGCCAACGAAGAGGACAGCTTCCAGTGGATGAGTCGTGTTCTACAGGTCTGGCTTTTCATAATAAAAACATGTATTTAAAATTTAAAATGCACTGCCTTCCACTGCCTTGATAAGAATTTTTCACTGTATTGATTGTATTGATGACTTTTTTCTTTTTTTCTTCCCTCCCCCCTCCCCCAGGCTATAGACACTATCCATCAAGTGGGCTTGTACTGTTTAGCATTAGTCCCAGCCAACACTTTGCCAAAGACCCCTCTGGGTGGCATTCACGTGTCTGAGACGAAGCACTGCTTTGTGGAGGGCTCCCTGCACCCTTGCAACATCCTCATGTGCCCTCACACCTGTGTGACCAACCTGCCCAAACCCCGGCAGAAACAACCAGGTACTCACTTTCAGCCTTCGGGATTCTCAGTGTCTCTCTTTTGTTTGTTAAATTAGCCTCATAGCTCCAGAGCACCCTTCAGAAAATTGGGGTGAGATACAACAGAAAGGACGCTCCTGTAGTTTGGAACATTGCCATGGTTAAATATATGTAAAGTATTTATTTATCCTCATATTGTTGGGAATATTTTGTGCGTATGCATCACCAGGTTTTGTGTTGTTTTGTCTTTGTAACAGTGGGAGTAGGTCCAGCCTCCATCATGGTAGGGAACCTGGTGGCAGGGAAGAGGATTGCCCAGGCTACAGGCAGAGAGTTGGGCATCATTGAGGATCAGGACATGTCCAGGAAGGTGTGTAGATTACATCAGATTCAGGTCACATCTGAACTGACATGCTAAGTACCAGGATAAGACCTTGCTGAATGAAACTAAACAACTGACTGTTTAAATTAAAAAACAACAAAAAAAAAAAAAAAAAAAAGAGCCAAAAATTCTTCATATAGCATTGCACCAAAAGATGCTTGTAGAGCTGAGATGCATGTAACATGCTATTGCCTCTGGGCACTGATTTGATGTGAAAAATGCATATCTTAATTATTATTTAAAAAAATTTTTTTTTTTTTTAATACTGAAAGTCTAACTGTAAAAATTGAGGTCATTAACAATTTGTAATTTTTTTAAACAATTTATTACATCAAAATATGTGTTTTTAATATGCAAATATTTCGTGCATCACAGTGAGTGCATACAGTAGTGTTGAGTGTGCTGATTGGTCAGATGGGGTGGATTAATTTTCTATAACATCAGCTCTGACAGTGGTTCTAGATAAAAGGATAATCACGGGTTTATATCATGTCTTCAGAACGGGGCTTTGCTATTTCAGGGTGTTCTTTCATAAATTTTTCTTAATGTTTGCAAATTGCTGCGGTATAAGAGGAATTGGAAATTGGAAACTGTAATTGGAAAATAATAACCTTTGTGGTGGTAACAGTAACTCCGCTTCATGTCAGACTGCATCACACCACCCTGTCTTTGATTATTTTCCTATAACAGCACACCGCGTGCATGTAGGGGTTTTTCCACTTTGCATATTTATGGAATCTGGATTTCTTAGTACAAGGATAAAAGTGTATGTATTTTTTTGTCTTGCCGTTTACTACCATTCTTGTATGGAATTTTACCTGTAAGTGATTTATTATACAATATCAAAAGAAAATTTATGGTCTTCAGAACAAGGTCTTGGGTGACTATAGCACAATCACTAGCATATTTCATCCTAATTTATGTGGTTTAATACCAGAAAAGGTAAAAGTAACATCAAATAGCATGTGATGAACCCAGTGCAAGGAGCATGACTGCTGCCCTCTTTATTTTCCACTCTCTGTTTACGTGGGCCTCTAGCTCTGTACATGGCCCATGAAGATGGTAAGCCTGACTGCTAGCAGCCCGTGTGTGTGTGTGTGTGTGTGTGTGTTTTGGCCTGAGCTATGACCCTCCTTAACCACCAGCCACACACAGCCACAACAACGACGATCTTAGATTCATCAGGGCTCTACAGAAATGGACTCTTTCTTCATAATGAAAGCTTTTCTCAGTAACTCATTCTAGTAATTGGAGTGTTGTAATATCTGCTTGTGTGCACACTTCCACTGATGAAACCAAACACACTCTTCACACACTGTGTGCGGCTGCCACTGCCATCTGCTCATGTCGTGAGATTCAGCCGGGTCAGCACATAATCAGACTCTTAACTAATCTAACAGAACCATTAGCAGTCCATAACACGGCCGTTTCCGTGAACACTAATAATTAGATCATTATCTGATTGAGCAGCTACTGGTTTATTCAAGTGGACATGTAAGCAGCATATTACAATACTGTTTATCAGAGTAGTTATTCCCAGATTCTCAGAGATATTCTCTGATAATCAAATTTTTCTCTGTTAATTTTGTATGTTTTGTTTTTTCTATGAAAGAAAAACTAGATTGAGATGATCCACACTGAAATTACTGAATCTTCAACATTACACTTGTGAAATGGTCACAAAGCAACTGATGCATTTATAGTTATCTTGTACATGAGCACATACTTGTAAATGCAACAGAAGCAAGTTTTTTTTTCTCCTTACCCGCATTGTTAAAGAATATATAAGCCCTTAAATCCCTATAGTAGGCACTAGCAGCAGTAGAAACACTCACATGTACATGAATATAAGGGCTGTATTGCGTAGTAAGCAATGCCCGTCGTCTGCATGAGCTTGCCCTTCCTGCTTCGGTGTGTGTATGTGGTGTGTGACACGCAGTGTGAAACACACACCTTGTATTCATAATGCTGCTTCCTCAATTCTGTTTTTTCTTTTTGTGTTTTATAATGAAATAGGTTGGACAAAGACGACCTCTGTACAGTTTGCCCCCCTTACTCCAAATGAGGTCAAATCATCCAAGGCATTTTTGGCATCTGAATTTTATTTCTTTAGTTTTGAACCCAAGGCTAATCTAGCTAACTAGTTAAGGCAAGACTATAGCTACCAATTTAGCATTGTGCAATCTGAATACCTAAAGTATTCACAAACAAACCTGCTAATGAGGTTTCTAAACCCATATGACATGCACTGTTATCTGTAAAATGGACAAATGGACATTACAGAGCTAACATTCGTAGTAGCCATGTTGAAGCCAGAATTACTTTATTCTTCAGCACACAATGTGTTGTCACTTAGCTAAAGAGGTGTAAGCCAACTTGTATACATGGAACTGCATGCCGGAAGTGATTTGAAATTATCTAGTTCCAGGTTGATTTCATTTTTAATACAGATTATTATGTTATTTTGTTGTTTATGAAACAGTTTATTTACAAATGAATGCCTTTTGATGCGAGTGTGCTATGATTTAGCAATCTGGCTTCAAAACTAAAGACGCCAAATATGTTTTGGTTGTTTGATTTAAGTTGGGGTAAGGGGTGAAGACTGTGGAAAATTCCATTTTGACCAAGCTATCGCATTAAATGTTTTGTCTTATTCTATACTTCCCGGTGATATTTGCTCGTGAAATGTAATGGGCTACCGAATATGTGCATTGCCTAAATATTAAGCATTGTGTAGGAGATAGAGTTAAGTAATAGTCTTATTTTTCATACTTGCTTCTCTCCTGCATTACAGCATCAGTTCCTGTCAGAGGCGCTGCAGTCGAGAGCACAGAGTGACCCAGATCACGTCCTCTACATGCTTCTCAATGCCAAGGTAAGTGAGAAAGAGCAATCTGTATTACTCACAAGTCTTTGTGTCTGTGTCCAATTTCCTCTTAAAGAAAAAAAAATAGAGTGTAATTATAGTTCTTGTGTTAGAGTTACACCCCACATTACAGAATGTCTTCACAGGTCTTTACCTTTTCCGTTTTATATTGCCAGATTAAACCCTCTAGGTTCATTTCCTTGGTTCTAATCAATCACACACATTTACCATACTGTTTACCATCTTGTCCTACAGGGGACAGCAGTGAGCACGGCCACATGTTCACAGCTTCACAAACGAGCTGAAAAGATTACCGCAGCACTGCTGGAGAGAGGAGGCATTAACACTGGAGACAATGTGGTGCTGCTCTACCCTCCTGGTACTGCATTCCTCCGTGAAGAGTAGACATGTCCTCAGTCCCCTAGAGTCCCATAGAGTCTTCAAGGACTCCCTGCTTTCTTTAGGAATTTCAACTTGTATAGATTTGTCACATTATATTTCTCACACAAGACACTCACTACTGTGCATATGTTTTTGTTCAAGGGAAATTGCATGGCCTAAGTGCTAACCTTCAAATTAGTACTAACAACTAAATTCCCCACCACATTGCTTTAGAAGGAATGTGGGTAGGAGATCCTAGATGCAGCTCAGATTCACAGGAAAATATTATTCATATTTAAATGCAGGTTCTGCAATTTTAGAGTCTCTCAATCTGTACTGTTATGTGTTAGGTCAACAATTTTTCATAATTTGTGGACACTACTTAATGTAATTTGTGATGTAATAATTATGTTGTAAGTCTGACATTTTCTCTTCCACTTCTTTACAGGCATCGACCTTATTGCCGCTTTCTACGGCTGTCTGTACGCCGGCTGTATACCAGTGACGGTCCGACCTCCTCACCCTCAGAACCTGGCGGCTACTCTTCCCACAGTGCGCATGATCATAGACGTGAGTTTTATACACGGCACTCTCACAGATTCCTATATCACTGACATTAATATGTGTGTGTGTAAAATAACGTGTGTTCTCTGTAGGTGAGCAAAGCAGCCTGTATCCTGACCACTCAGGCTCTCATGAAGACTTTACGATCTAAAGAAGCTGCAGCCAGCGTAAATGTGAAGACGTGGCCCACTATCATAGACACAGGTAACAGCGTAACTCATTCCTAATGAATATGTTACAGGATCTGATTGTCTCATTCACTCACACACACACGCCTGTTCTCCCTACGTGTGTAGATGATCTTCCAAGAAAGCGACCACCTAATATCTATAAGCCTCCCACACCTGAGATGTTGGCCTATCTGGATTTCAGTGTGTCCACCACTGGCATGTTGACGGGCGTGAAGGTAAATTAATCCTTATTCATCATCTTCACTCTCTTTTAACTCTGATTACAAAAACTAAAAACAGATAGTAGTAGTTGGTATGATGGTTGATCTTTTATGCTGGTTCCATTCCTAAGGTATGGATTTTTTCCATACTTTTATCCCAGTATGGAATACTTCTATGCAAGTAAACAATGTATTACATATAATCCACAGAGAACATGATGTAATAGAGCAAAAGACTGGAGACCATAGAAAAAATATAGAATATGAACTTTTTTTTTTTTTTTTATTGCGACATCCACACTGGTTGTGCATATTCATTTATAGATAGAAAAAATGCATAGCTCTCCTCTATGTTATCACTGACTCGCATGTTAATCTTTTCTGATTTAAAAAAAAAAAACAGACTTCACTTGCTTGCACTCTGTGTGGAGGAAGAGGCATTGGCACCTATCACAACATATAAAAATAAAACCTGCTGTTTATCATTATATTCCCACACACTAATGATAAAGCAGTGTTCGTTCAGTGTTGGAGTGGTTTGAGAAACAGAAAAATTACATTTCATGTGGATTATCATTTTATAGTCTACCTGTTCTGCATATTCAACAAAAAAATTAGATTTAAATAACAAATGGAAGTGAAGTTCAGTTTCATTCAATAAATGTTTGTAATATACCCTCACTGTAATATACATTGTATATACACTATACACACACACACACACACACAGTAATATACACTCACTGTCCACTTTATCAGGAGCACCTGTACACCAGCCAATCAGCGTGTCAGCAGCACAATGCAAAAAAAATAGATACAGGTCAATGCAGATACAGGTCAAGAGCTTCAGTTAATGTTCACATTAAACATCAGAATGAAGAAAAAGTGGTACTCTGTAACTTTGATCATTGCGTGGATGTTGGTACCAGATTTTCAGAAACTCAAACCAGAAACTCTTCTGGGAATTTCACACTGAACAGTCTCTAGAGTTTACACAGAATATACCAACCATTAGTACCACCCACTCCGAATGGTTGAAATAAGTTAAAAAGAAACAACTATACAAATGTGCAAAACTGTAGTGAATATAGATTATGTGGAAAATGGGATAGATACACTCATATGCAGATTATAACAGTGTGCAGCATTGGGTTGAGCAAAATTCTTGAAGTGTTATGTTTATCCTCCAAGAAGTAGTGCAGAAAAATCAATGTGCCTTCTCAGCTGTAGAAGTTGTGTGGAGTTGTACAGTGTGATGGCCGCAGGGAGAAGGAACCTGTGAAAGTGGTTCTTTCTGCACCGAGGCATAAGTAGCCTCCTGCTCACTGTGTCTTCTGTGCAGTGATTGTTGGATGGAGCGGGTGGGACCGATTGCTCATGATGATGACTATATGACAAAGCTGTTAATCAGGCTCTTGTACTTCTCCTCATTACCTTCCCTAATACATGCCACATTATCTGAGAGCTTCTGCATATGACAATGCTTACAGTCTTCTCTGACATACAGTTCTGTAGCCGCACTTAATGGGGCCTGCTGGTCAGATAGTCAGTGAATATACGCTGCCATGATCATTTCAAACTATATGGTGATCTACATATACTAATAAGAGATGAGTAATTTTACACTAATATGAATTGCGTATGTGTATGTTCATGTGTTTTGTTCCTTTCCTCCAGATCTCTCATGCCGCAGTGAGTGCTCTGTGTCGCTCCATTAAGCTACAGTGTGAGCTCTACTCCTCCAGACAGGTGGCCATCTGCCTCGACCCCTACTGCGGCCTTGGCTTTGTCCTCTGGTGCCTCTCTAGGTAAGACACAACCGCTAACCACTAATTTTAGAAACATGTACACACCTTTATATTGGTTTTACTGTCTTTGTGAGGTCCTTCTATTGATTAATGTATTAATGTAGCTAAATAGTGATAGGCTTACACCTGAACTCAAACCTTGACCTCACTAACTTTTACATTTTGACCTTTCCATCATGTTCATTTTTTCTTTCTCTCATTCTGTCTCTCTCACGCCGTTTGTTTGTGTGTGTGTGGCTACAGTGTGTATTCAGGTCATCAGTCCATCCTGATTCCCCCAATGGAGCTGGAGGTCTCTCCCTCTCTGTGGCTGAGCACACTCAGTCAGTATAAGATCAGAGACACCTTCTGCTCCTACTCTGTCACGGAGCTCTGCACCAAGAGCCTGGGGACGCAGACCGAGCTTCTGAAGGTGAACACATACTTATCTCAAACACACACAGGATCACACTCTCTGTCACACTTATTTAGCAGCATGACTCCCTCTCTTTGAGCTTTGGAATGTACCATTCCCCTGAGTGTGTGACTGATAGTAGTGTTGGGTTGCAGACGCGGGGTGTGAATCTGTCATGCGTGAGGAGCTGTGTTGTGGTGGCAGAGGAAAGGCCTCGGCTGGCACTCACACAGTCCTTCTCCAAACTGTTCAAAGACCTGGGCCTTTCACCACGCGCAGTCAGCACCGCATTCGGCTCCAGAGTCAACCTGGCCATCGGCCTGCAGGTCAGCAACCGCAGCAACCACACACACACACACACACACACACACACACACACACACACACAAGGCATCAACTGAGTCCTAGAATTACCAATTATACCCACAAACCACCCATTTTAAATATTATATATGTATTATTTAATATTATTAACATTATTCACTCACTCACTTATTGAGATAAATATTGCAAATAATACTGAATACTGAGATATTTATTGAGATAAATATTGATTTATCAAATGGAATTATTGTAAATATTGAGTGTATGTTGTGAGATAATTTTGCTTCTGTTTATTTTTGAATAGGGAACAGCTGGTCCAGATCCTTCTACTGTTTACGTAGACATGAAATCCCTCCGCCATGACCGGTAAGGAGGATCTGCTTCAGCCGAGTGACGTCAATCTCTAATCCCAAGGGTGACATGCATGATAACCTGTGTGTGTGTGTGTGTGTGTGTGTGTGTGTGTGTGTGTGTTTGTGTGTGTTTGTGTGTGTTTGTGTGTGTTTGTGTGTGTTTGTGTGTGTTTGTGTGTGTGTGTGTGTGCGCGTGCACGTGCATGTTGCAGGGTGAGACTGGTGGAGAGAGGAGCTCCTCAGAGTCTGCCCCTCATGGAGTCAGGAACTGTAAGCATATTTGCTTTCGTTCTATCAGCTTTGTCTATGAGAATGTTAATAAACCAGAATGGAATGTAAGTTTGTGTTGTGTTTGCACTCAGATTCTTCCAGGAGTGCGAGTAATTATTGTGAACCCAGAAACTAAGGGGCCACTTGGAGACTCACATCTGGGCGAGGTAACAGGTCTCGCGCACACACACACACACACACACACGCGCGCGCAAACATGCACACAAACACTGCAAATAGTTTCTAGTCTTGCTAAACTGTTCAAGAAAATACAACAAGATCAGTGTTGTAGCAGCAGGTTAATAATAACTGTAATAAAACCAACAATAATAACAATAGTGGTAACAAAAAGAAATAGTATGTATATTAGATGGTTTTTTGTGCATTTTTCATTTCCTGACTTCTGTGACAGATCTGGGTGAACAGCCCTCACAACGCCAGTGGCTACTACACCATTTACGGAGAGGAGAACCTGCAGGCTGATCACTTCAACACACACTTGAGCTTTGGCGAGACTCAGACTCTGTGGGCCAGGACCGGATATCTGGGCTTCATCAGGAGGACTGAGCTGCTGGACGCTACTGGAGGTCAGACTCCGACAGCGAGAGAACACTGACGTGGCTGTGGGAATCTATATACTATACAAGTATAAATGAATATTATAAAATTCTTTCTTATCCTTTAGATCGTCATGATGCGCTGTTTGTGGTCGGCTCACTGGATGAGACGTTGGAGTTGCGCGGTCTGCGCTATCACCCCATTGACATTGAGACATCAATATCACGGGCACATCGCAGCATTGCAGAGAGGTGAGAGTGCAGGATGTGGCTGTTGTACGCTACAAATCAAACGTTTTTGAACACTTCATTAACACTTCATTGCTTAAGCTTCAAGCAATGGGCATAAATACTCAAAAATACAAAATATAAAAAAGATAATATATGTAAGTTCAGAGGGTTTTTTTGGGTTTTGTTTCCTTCCTGTGACTAGTAGTATACATGGGTCAAAGAAAAAAATGCAAAGTGAAATAATTTTATGACTTTTTACCAAACATGTTAAAGAATTAAGTCATTCAGCTGTTATAATGTTATTCAGCATAACATAATTTTACCTTCACTACTTGGATAA
This sequence comes from Pangasianodon hypophthalmus, assembly GCF_027358585.1. NCBI lineage: Eukaryota > Metazoa > Chordata > Actinopteri > Siluriformes > Pangasiidae > Pangasianodon > Pangasianodon hypophthalmus. Next base: position 6,575,391 of record NC_069725.1, read on the forward strand.
CATTTACAAAAATCACACTGTATATTACATTACCAAATATTATATATTTAGGGGCCAAGCACCGAAGTTGCACAGGCGTCCTATTGTAATTTATAACTCTTATTCTATTTGTTATACTGTTAATTACAATTTCTACTTTGTTTCTGTTTCTGCATGTATTTCTTTTCATTCTTATCTTTGAGTCAAAACTATAGTTTGTGTTAATATTAAACACTGCTGTACAACATATGCTGTATGACTGTGTAAGCCCTTTTCATTTCGTTTGACTCATGTGTACACACTTTACACTAATTTGATACTGTATGTTGTATAATGTTTGCAAGCACAGAGGAATTCTGGGATGAAAATGTGGAATTATTACAAATTAAACATGTCCATGGAGCATACTATGGATGATTATCAGTCATTGCTGAATGTTGACGACTGTGATTGGACTTCTTCTCCACAGTGCCGTGTTCACTTGGACCAACCTGCTGGTGGTGGTGGCTGAGCTGAGCGGCTCTGAGCAGGAAGCTCTGGATCTGGTGCCTCTGATCACTGGAGTGGTTCTGGAAGAGCACCACCTGATCGTGGGAGTGGTGGTTGTGGTGGACCCCGGCGTCATCCCCATCAACTCTCGAGGGGAGAAACAGCGCATGCACCTACGGGACTCCTTCCTGGCTGACCAGCTGGACCCCATCTATGTGGCCTACAACATGTGAGCTGATGGGAGCTTCTTCAAGGGATCAGAGATAAATATCAGAAGAACGCCAGTCTTTCCCGAGTCGGGGGGGCCATCAGCTCGATAACGTGAGATGCAGCATCAGACAGGCAGCATCATTTGCAGGAGGTGCTCCTTTTCTCTTTGTGCTAGACTAACAGGTTAACCCCGCCATGTTATTTAACTCGCAACTTTGCCAACAGCCATTTTGAAGAGCATGAAGGCAAAAAAGTTGCAAGTTATTGACTGCTTGCAATTGCCTCCTCAGTAGGGCAGTCAGTACCACCGGCCCTAAAGACTTTGTGCTCTGGTTTGAGACCGGACAGTAGACTGGAGGGGCTTACATATAAAACTTGTCCTTGCACTTTATTCCTCCTCCTTTTGAGCCTTTTTTTTGTGGGGGAGGGTGTCCTTAATTTTTCATTCTAAAAGTGCAAACAAATTTAAAGATGTCTTGCAACATATTTTGTCCATCTGGGGAGAAAACTGTCTGGTATGGTGCAGTCTGGGATCACATTATGCATCATTCATGAGGGCAAAACACTGTCCTGATTCAAGAGGGCTTCTGAAAACCCTCATTGGTGCTCACTCTGAACTTCAAGCACCATTTCTCCTCTGCTGGACAAAACATCAGACATCGCTGAGTATTAGCAGGATCACCAGCGTCATTGGCTGTGCTAGTTTGACACGCAGAATTTGCTTTGTTCATATATATTTTGTCTTTTACTCAGAACTACTAGTTGTTTTAAAGTGGAAAGTGAAAGGTTTACATCGAAACCTCAGTTTGCACGCACGAGAATAGATTTTATAACTCATATTGCCAACAGTAATGCACAGCATTTGATAACCAGTGTGATCAATAGCTTTTAAAGGATCCTCATAGGAAGCACAAATCGATTCGAACATACTGGATTTCTATCTTGAAATTTATATGCAGAGAACTAATGTACACATAGGGTGAAAGGAAAGTTTCAAGATAAACTCCATGCCTTATGAAACCTGTGGAAATTTTACTTTTATATGTATGTTTTATCCTTTTATTTGTATTGCTGTACTTATACTTTGTACTGGTATCAAAGGGACTGTGGACTGGTGAAAATCTGGAAGGCTTCATGTGTGTGTAGGTTATTGTAGTGTCTCACTGGGTGTTACTGTATAATCAAATGGACACGTGATCACGGTCCCCTAAACTTGACTGATCTCTCATAGCTGATGGGAACATTTCCTCATCACTGGCTTAAACAGAAGAATTATAAAAAAAAGTAACTATTTTACACATTTGAGAAAAATACAGTTAAGTTGCACGTTCTGTCTTTTAATTTCTTTGTGCTTTTGAAATTTTAGTTAATATGTGTGTGCACATATTACCCATTCCATCATGATGGCAGTATTGTTAAAAAAAACATTACTTTCCCCTCATTGTTAATAGAAAAGGCGATATTTAAGGAATGATTTTAGTTTACCGGCTTTACATTGCTTTATTGTTTACATGCTGTTCAATGTTTATGTTCATTTTAGCACAGGGTCATTTAACACCAGAAACAATTGAAACTCGCTTCCTGGCATTATGAACACATGCAAATCCATTTGTACAGTTTAATCTGAGAGAGAAGAGGTTTTATTCTGTGGACTCTTTACTTACAGCTGCTAATTCTGGTTCACTCTGTTCAAACAAACTGCAAACAGAATTATTCTGAACTGAACGTTAATCTTAGTGTCCTTTAGGAGACTGTTCTGACGGACCGGATTGAGGGTTTTTTGTTTTTTTTTTTTTGGTTGCAAATCCATTAATTTCAATGCAGAGCTGAATGCCCATTTAATTAAACTTATTAAATAGACACTGTGTTTCACTTTTTTTTTTCTCCATTTCTGTTATAGGCAAAATGTGTCTCAGTGTCATAATACAATTACAGTTTAATGACGTACATAAGTTTGTCCTAAAGTATAGTAGATCTGTCTGATTTCTTTCATTTGTGATCATTTCTTTCCTCAATACAACAAGCCAAGTAACCCATTCACAAAATACATTACTGGGATGACTGTGTTTGTGTTTGTTTGTTTGTGTGTGTTTGTGTTTGTGTGTGTGTGTGTGTGTGTGTGTGTGTGTGTGTTTAAATAAATAAATAAATAAATAAAATTAACTTTTTTAGAATATTTTCTTTCAGACAAAATCAGGGATGGATGCAACCTTGTTGTGCAGGACTTTGTTTAGACAGAAAACAAATCAGAGACTCTTAATCTTAACACCTCTGTACATCCTTCTGTTATTTTCCATTTTTGTAAAATTAAGTAAAGAAAAACTAAACATACCTGTTCACTTCAATAACATCAATAATGATCCTCTATAGTTCACTAAATCTGAAATCTAAATAATTATTGACTAATGATCTCAAACAAAAACAGTAGATATGAATTTAAGGAATGTTTGTGAATTTTAATGGGAATGGCATAGAACTGAACTGAATTAGGTAGCAATAGCACACAATGTACAATCGCACAATCAGGTAAATTAGCCGTATAGGTGTACAGTTCCTGAGAATATCTGTTGACATGACGACCCATCCTCTACAACATCTGTCGACGGAAAGGGACCACTGCAGGGCCACTGCACACCAGATGTTATTTGGGTGGTAGTTTATTTTCAATACAGCAATGACACTGACGTGTGTGTGTGTGTTGTGTTTGTGCTGCTATGAGTGTATTGGATGCTGCAGTGTTGCTGGGCTACAGTCAGTAATTGTATACTTTCATAGTGCACCCATGGGACCTGTTTATTTGCATTAATCATGCACTATAAGCTTCTATTTTTCTTTTGCGGCCCTTCAGCAGATCAGCGCTTTGTTGGTTTGTGTGTCATTTGTTTTGTGTAGGGAAAAGATTGCTCATTTATTCATCTTCAGTAACTGCTGAACCTGAACTGAACTGCTGGTCAGGATGGCAGTGAATCCCGGGAATACACCCACCTCACAGCTCCAGGATCCTGGGTTTGAACGTGAGCTTGGGTTACTGTCTGCATGGAGTTTTTACATGATCTGTCCTCATGACCTCCCAAAAACATCCTGGTAGGTGGATGTGCAGCTTTAATGCTTTAATGCTGTTCCACTCAATCCTAGTCTCAAATGTCTCTCAGGTGTCTTTATTATATGATTATTTAAGAAAAGGGTGTATTTCTAAGGAAGAAGTATTAATTCTGGAGTGGGGCAGAAATCGAAGGAAGCTGTGCAGCTCATTTAGGGGACTTTTCACTGAAGTCTAAAATAGTACTACTGTACATATGCATCTTTTTTTTTTTTTTTTTTTTTTTTTTAACATCTTCCACTTTCTCTTAAGACTACTTGACTAATGGGTCACAGTATGATGTATGCTATGAGTGGAGTTACTAAACTACTTACCTTCTATACTAACATTAGTTAAGTTGTTAAGAATGATTTAAAATAGCAGGTTAGCAGATTTGCGTAACAACATACCATGTGTATAGAAATCCACTGTATCCAGTCTTATTAATATCCTTTTGTTCCAACAGCATAAAATGATCTGATATACAGTATATCAGTTGTGTACAGTCAAATACAGAAGTTTGTATCCCCTCTAATTGCATGAAATTAAACAATTAAAAAAAAAAAAACAAGAAAAATGTTTAAAATGAAAGACAACAGGGAATAAATCATCAGAAAAATAGTTTGAAAAGACGTTTTTCCATGATGTGATTGTTCTCCAGACCTGATATGAAAAAGAAAGTAAATGACATCTGACTAGAACAGCAAAGTCAAGAAAAATGGATTGTGAGTAATACAGCAAAACAAACAAACAAGCAAACAAACAAAAATCTAAAAGGGAGATACAAACTTTTTAAACTGATTTTTCCCTTCAGTATTAAAATTTCAGCATACAATTTCTGACCACTTTTGCTACTTGATGTAATATAATAAAATTGCTATTAATTACATCTCTGAGTTCATTTTCATTCACACAAGAAATTATTTCTAAGACAAATGCAGGCAGATATACCTTTGCTATTCTGTCTATTTCTGCACGACACTAAAAAGATGAAAATCGCTTCTAATTACAGCGTACACAGACATACATTTTGCATGTTTGACATTTTACTGATATGGTAAACTAGTGCAGCATTAAATATAGCAAAACTGAAGAAATGTGACTGAAACTATACTCAAATGTCGCTACTCCTGAACAGCAAAAACTGTCACTTCATCCACCAACAACCAACACAGAAATATACTACTTTTTAAATAAACTACTTTATTAGAAAGAGGTTTTAAAAAGTCCAAGCCATTTTATCAGAGAGAGTAATAATAATAATAATAATAATATACATTTTCTCTACAGACTTTTTTTCTAGCTACAGCTCCCCACAATTTTATCTTAATTTATTTAGGGGACCAAGCATGCAGTGCTTGAAACCCTATTGTTTTCTTTAGGATATTTCTTCTTCTTATTATTATTTTTTTTAATGCAGACCAAACTGTAGGTGTTACAGACATGAGACATGGTCAGTAGGTGCTGTAGTACTCCCTCCCACTTCTCAGCCAAGAGAGATGAGCCCCACTGGCCTAATAGTGGCGCTATAGCGAAGATCTGGCTCATACCTAGGAAACAAGTCCTACAGTGAAAAGTCTTTGTGTTGCTCACTCCTTGAGTTCAAGAACAATTTAGTTTGAACCCCACAGATTGACGCTTGCGGCTGTATTTATATAAAAATGAATATACCTGTGAAAATTATACGACTACAATTTAACATTTTACGTGTTAATTAATAACGCTGTACATTCCTCTCTGAGTTAGCTGAAGAACTGCTGTTTATTTTTGCTAAATCATTGTGAACATACGCATAAGCTATGGGTGGGGTGAAAGGTGGAGCTGCAGCTTTTCAGATGCATCTATTGCGCATGCGCTGGTTCTAAGTCTCTACTGCGCAGACTCTGGCTCCAATTTTTGCAAGATGTTATATTTGTTAAGATTTATCTTTCCTTCTTTGAGTCACTCAGTCACGACTCAAAGCTCTAAACTATTTTCCTGACAAAATCAATATAGTTTAGACCTTTGAGTCGGGACTGAGGGAGCTAACATTATGCTAGCGAGCTAACATTATGCATCATTTTAATCAAAGTAATGTCGTATTAATGCTGCCTTCATGTGCTCTCGGATTTATCCTCCTTCCCACTTCTGAAGTAGGAGCATGTCGTGTTCACATGCTTTGTTGTCGGAAAGAACATGAAACATGGACGACGCCAGGTTCATTCATATGTACACCATTACACACATTACTCAGTTAGCTAGCTTGCTGACGATGGGGTTTTTGGTCAAATACAATCTATTTTCACTGTGTAAAAATGTACAACATGCACAGGCTGGTTGCTGATATAGTAAATATGACCAAAACAGCAAGCGCTAACAATTAGCTGCATTTAGAAAAATAAACAAAAACTGTCATTCAGTACAGAAACTGGACTCTCCTCCTCCATGTTGAAAGTTTCCTCCCATCTCGGAAACTCGGGTATCAGAATTATCTCCGAGTTTCCCAGTCATTCATGGGGACATTCATGTGTAACTTCCTAGTGGGAAACTCGTATGTACGATAATTCCGATAGCACTTGAATCAGCATAAGTAGTGAATGGACCAACTGAAAATATAAACAGCAGTCAATATTTACACTAAATAATTATAATTAAGATCATTTTGAATTGATTCTCATTACTTGTATTTGCAATATATTTTTATGCTTCTGGATTTTATTATTTTATTTGAAACTTTTCGCACAAAATGAACTCCATAGGCTCCGATGAGAAACACAGTACACACACGATTTAATACAGGAAGCGATTTATTTGCTAATTTGCTAATTGTAGCTAACTGTAGCTCCAAACACTCTCCACAGACACCAATGTTCTGTGCTATTTTCTTTCCAACTTTATTTTCTTCGTAATGTCTCTATAGACATTTAATGAGAGGTTGTATATGACAGGATAAGATGAAAACACAGTTTTACGTTTTTATTCCTTTTTTCGAGTCAAGCAGTAGCCTATATAGGAACTAAAATCACTTGGGAACTAAAGTTGTGAGAAGGGGGGAATGAAAAAAATGTTGTACCACGCGCGCCACACGATTGGTCCGAGGAATCATACGAGCCAATCGTTTGGATTTGTCGCTGTAGACGTCATAGCTAATTTGCATAAAGTTGATAAAAGTTCAACTTGCTTTGTCGCGCGCGTACATCGAAACCGTATGGCCTGCTGTCACTGTGTAGCTCGCTAATGTGAACGCGCTTTTAAGTTGGCAGCACTGACCCCACCACAGGGCGAGCTCGGGAGTGGCCACGCCCCCAAAATAATCTCATTGGCTCACAGCTGTATGGGGCTTGAGCTTGACTTCCGGGGCTTTTTGTTTTTACGTTTGGCTGACAGTGGTGGGGATTTACTAATTCTGTCTGCCGATTGTGCATCTATTCCTACTGCTGTATCATCGCAGAAGTTTATCCTTGAACGCCTAAATGTAAGTAGTTGATTATTTATATATAATTATGTATGTTAATCATACAGTCTGGCAAAATGATCCCTTTTAAATCCAGGGCTCAACCTGTAGAATCCTGTGTGTTTATATAAAAGTCAGGTAGGAAAGATCTCGTGTTGTTTTGGATGGTGTGTATTAAATGTCAGACCAAACGATCAGCCTCTAGTAGTATTTAATTTTAATGTGTTTTAACTCAACAGAAGTTGCATAACTAAAGAAATAGCATGGGTAAGGAAGCAGCTGAATGTTAAATATCTTTAACAAGTGTTGATGCCTGCTCATTTCTCTTTAAAACAGTGATATCAAATGGTCTTGGTCTTGATTACAATACCTGTTGCTTTTTGCACAGATTTAATCTGCTTTTCATGACTCTCCTTCTGTCTGTTTGTCTGTTTCCCTCCCACTAAACAAGTGGGCTTTTCTGGCTTCACCAATCTCTCAAGATTTGTCCATGCAAAAGTAATCACAACTGAAAGAAGTTCAGTTTAATAGGTAATGGATGAGCCCATAGCAGAATCATAGCAGAAGCTGGAAACAGGTAAGAGAGATGTCCGAGTGCCTACTAATCTTCTAATGCCCTTTGCAGAGAAGATGAGCATGCTGCCCCTCTCTCGCTCTGAAGTGTTCGGGGAGCTGAGGAAAGAGCTGCATCAGGATAAAGAGTTTCACCAGTGCGATGTCCATATCTTCATCATTTTGGGCGCATCAGTAAGTTAGAATTTATGAGCGAAAAAGAGTGAACATGACCGTTCTAGCATGAATGTCCCACATACAGTTTTAGAATTGTATCTGAATACAGGGCTTAATGTGAGCCTCCATATATTTTCATTAATCTGTGGAATATTCAGCATGTTTCACTCTTACACTTGGTCAGAATGTGACAAAACATCCCAACCTTAGATCATTTCCCCAGTCCACTTCCACCTTAGACCAGCTACTTGCTCTTATTTTTTAAAAAAAAAAAAAAGTCCCTGATTCTGATTTAGCTGGATTTTTTGTACTTTGTCATTTAGAGGGAAGTAGAAGTCCAGTTAAGCAACAACAAATGAAAAGAAAGACTTGAATGAGGAAATATGAGTCTTGCAGTACAGAAGGGTTGAGTAACACGGAGGAGCGGTTCAGCAGGGGGATCAATCATGGCGCTGAATACTCAGTGGTCAGATGTTATGAAAACAGGCTACTGTTAGGACAAATATTAAAGAAGCTCTTTCTGGTCAGGATAAGGTATACGTTTGAAACAGACATCTTTACAGAAATTAACTAGAGAGAGAACAATCATTGCAATGACTAAAGCACAAAAAAGGAAAAACCCATAACTACTAACCTACATAATGCTAATATTTGAATAAAGTAATGTGATTCATTTCTTTTTTCATCCATGTAATCTGTAAAATATGAGCACATAAGTGCAGCCAAATGAACATTCCTTGTGGAGGGAAAAGCGGGCCCTCCCTTTTTTTTATTTATTTATTTATTTTTTTGAATGGGCGTGGTGCTATTGAGCCTGCTTGTGCAGCATCATTACCAGTCAGCATTTTTTCCTGCAAGGAAGGAGGAAGGTCAGGTAACTAGGTAATTGTAGCACTGATAGACTTAGGTGTGGCTCTGTGCCCAGACACGTGGACATGTGACTTAATGCTTAAATAAACACCGACTGGACCTAATCTCTGCTACTGTCTGGACAAAACCCTAATGTGACATTTTTCTGGCAGTACTACAACCTGGCTGTGATACGCTTTGCTGGTGTATCAGTTCTGCTTCTCTTGTTAACTACATTGTATTTCCTTTCCTGCTATTTTTGTCAGAAGCTTCTAATTAGATGGACATGAACCTGAGTTATCAGAAGAAACCAGAGTGGAGTTGTATGTAGGCTAAGCAAGAAGGAAGAGACAAGGTGTGCACATGGTTGTAGTGTTATAGGTAGAAGTGAATCCTACATGCACACAGTCACCTTTTTATACATCCCTATAATTAGTTTGATCTTACTGGACTATTACGTCATATGTTAAAGCTTAAAAACCCATTAAGTGTTCGTTACAAATAGGAGGGGGGATATGCCCAGCCAGTGGTTGTTGTATGCTGCTATAGAGCTAGTTTTACAACTACTGTTCCAATGAACAGTATTTTCTAATTATTTTCTAATTTTTTTTCCAACTGTTCATCTAGTTCAACTGTTCAACTGTTTCAAAAGTTGATCTAATCAGTTTGTCTGTGTGAGAACTAGTTATATAGAGTGGTTTGCACTTTATGCAGCAAGATCCTGCAGAAATCAGACAGATGGTAATGTCAAAGTTTTTACACTTTTCTTTTCTGCCACACTTTATCGATGGTCCCTAACCTTTCAGCAACAGATACTCAGAGTATTGTTTGGAGAAAATGGAGATCATTTTCTCTGACTGTTAGCGAGCAGGTTACCAACCAGAGTGAGACTGCATGCAGTGGCAAACAGCTATAGTGAAAAGGTTTGAAATAAACAAGGTTTATAAAATAAACAGAAACTGGTAAAGTAAATGAAACAAGGTATATAGAGTCAGTAAAATTTGTGATTTAATATAAAACAACTGTAATTAAAATGTTTTCAATAAACATGTTCTAAAGGGAAAATAAGCATAATTTGGTAAAGACAAATAAAACAAAAAATAAAAAATTTTAAAGTATGTAAAGTAAATAAAATTTGTCTTGTAATAGAAAACAACTTTGAAAGGTTTTAAAGCAACAAGATATAAAAAGGAAAATTATAAACCATGACAAAACACAGATAATATTAAAGTAAATCAAATTGAAAGTAAAATTTGTTTTATATAAAACAGCTATAATTAAAATGTTTTAAATAAACAAGGTTTAAATGGAAGCTAATCAGCAATGTAGACAGATAGATTTGCACACTTCGGACAGAATAGAAGAAAGTGTTGCTGCTTCCATTCTGTAGCTTGCCGATACAATTTGCTGTGAGCTGCCAGATATCCTGAGAGTCACGGCCAGTCTTTCAACTGTGCTCACTGGTGACTGGTGGGTTGACTGGAGTACAGTGTACACTGCAGTGTAAACAGTGAAAGTCTCACTTATCGCATCCACTATCTTCCCTTTTCTATCTATTTTTTATGGTGAAACATGGATCTCTCTTCTATGTTTATCACTTTTAGAACAGTTTCCATTCCCTGTAAATTCCAGTTTCCGTTTTTCTGTAAATCTTGGTTTGCGAAAATATTTGTGTAAAAAGGGGAACATAAACAAAGGGGCTTGTTTTTTTGGGGGAGTTTTGTCTATGCAACAAGGCCTGAATGCAAGAAGAAGAGTGCTGGTTCTCCACCGATGAGAGCTGTGAGTCGTTTCTTTGAGGTCTGATCGGCAAGTGTTCCAACTAGACCTTCATTTTGTGTCCATGTTGCACGGCAGTTAGCCTGAGAGAGTGTGAGACAATGTCTTGTTGGTGTTTTGAGTGTTTTACTTGTGTAACATATCAGATTGCTTTCTTACGTTTACTGTAAAAAGTATAGTAACAAAAGGGCCCCATCTGTGGATGCATTGTACCTAGAAAAGAATACACAAAAGATGAAGTTTGCTGCCACTGAGTTTCTGTTGGAGGAGAGACCGAGAGCATACCTTTGCATGGGTTAGACACTTTGAGGATTTCAGGATGACAGCTGTGAAATATGACAAGCTTCTTCCAGCCACATAGCAGATGGGAGGGATCTGACATGCTCTTCCGAGCCCATCAGTACAGAATAATATAGAAATATAGATAGGCCTCACGAACGTAGGTTCCATACATTGATATTAGTTTTTCTTCAGTAGGTTCATACTTCAGCCTGTTGAAACGCATTTGCTATTACCACCAGGCAAGAGCCAGATGAGTAATTTGAAACACCTTTGGAATAATGGCCTCAAGATTCAGGATCTTTAGCAGACCTTTTGACTGCTTACCAAACTGTTGGCATTGTGCAAGGCCACACAGGCTTTCACAATTTTCTGTACTGATAACTCTGTGCCAGGACCATACAGGTACCTGGCCAGCATGTTGGCATTACAGCATTATCACAGATGGAGAGATTGTGAAAAGGGACAGCAGCCTACGGCATCCTGTTTGGGCTACACAAAGAGCTTTGTCTGTCAGGGACAATTTTAAATACTAGAGTACTTTTTGTCCGAGGCTGGAATGCTGCTGTATCAGGAAATGCACTGGAAAAAAATAACTTATCAAATTTACAAAAAAAAAAAAAAAACGACTGAGGCACCAATTTGCACTCGGTTTGTTTGATTAAATTTAACCCTATATTTTGAGTAAAGAATACCTACATTTAATCAAATAAAATCTACCTAATATTTGTCAGTACATATTACTTGTTACTAAATACCTAATTACTTACAAAAAGTGGGTAACAATAACAATACTCAACAAACAAGAGTTTTTGTTACCCAGTTATTTGGTTTATATTTGTTTCATATTTGGCTTTAAAAATTTGTATTATAAAATGTAATTCAGTATTTATTATCATTGCTACTTAACGGCCAATAACATGTTAAATGCCTCCAACCAGAAGTAGCACTCCACTAATATTGGCACCCTTGGTAAATATGAACAAAGAAGGCTGTGAAAAGTTGTTTTTATTGTTTAACTTTTTGATCTTTTGTTCAGAAAATTCACAAAAATACTCTGCTCTCATGGATATCAAACAATTGCAAACACAACACAGGTTTATCCAAAAAAAAACCAAAAAAAAAAACAAACCTGTGTTAAATATATGTATGGCACAATTATTGGCACCCCTTTGAATTCATATGAGAAAAATATATCTGAAGTATATTCCGCTTTGATATTTAACATTTTTTAGTACACTTGGGTGTCTAGGAACAGGAAGTTTTTCAACCATGACTTCCTGTTTCACAGGAGTATAAGTATGAGGTAACACACAGGCCAGATTCCCTTAGTCATTCATCACAATGGGTAAGACCAAGGAATATAGCTGTGATGTGCGGCAAAAGGTTGTTGAGCTTCATAAAATAGGAAGTGGCTATAAGAAAATAACAAAGCATTGAAAATGCCCATTTCCACCATCAGGGAAATAATTAATAAGTTCCAGTAAACTGGAACTGTTATGAATCAACCTGGAAGAGGACGTGTGTCTATATTGTCTCAAAGCACTGTGAAGAGGACGGTTCGAGTGGCCAAAAAATCTCCAAGGATCTCAGCTGGAGAATTGCAGACGTTAGTTGCCTCTTGGGGTCAGAAAGTCTCCAAAACTCCAATCCGACATCACCTACATCACCACAAGTTGTTTGGAAGGGTTTCAAGAAAAAAGCGTCTACTCTCTTCCAAAAACAATCTCAAGCATCTTCAGTTTGCCAGATACTATTGGAACTTCAAATGGGATCGGGTTCTATGGTCCAAAATAAAGCTTTTTGGCAATAAACATCAGAGGTGGGTTTGGCGCACACAGAGAGGTAGCCAGAAAAGTACCTCATGCCCACTGTTAAATATGGTGGTGGCTCTTTAATGTTTTAGGACTGTTTTTCTCTTGGAGGAACTGGACATTTTGCTCATATTTACCAAGGGTGCCAATATTATTGGAAGGCACTGTACATTAGCCTTTGTAAAGACTAAACTGGCAGAATCCATCATGACTACTTTGACCATTTTGCACACACACACACACTCCTTCTTCTAGAAATAATAAAATAAAATGCATACTTTTCGAATGTAGTTTTAGACAATGTGCAATTAACTGTAAAATTTCTTTTATGTAGTCTGAAATATTATAAACATACCCATATTAGAGCATGAAATATGAAATGGCTCTAATGCAAGAGTAAAAATGTTGATAGATAGAAAAAACTGCTTATTTATTAGTAATTTATTTTGATGTATTTTTAACTCCTGATAAAGAGGAAATTGAGTTGTGTGCATGTCTGAGAATCTTAAGTGCAAGTCTCCCTTATAAACAGGTGATGAAAGCGTGTTCAAGGTGTTGCAACATAACCTAAGCAATCAGCAACCAGAACCTGGTACTGTTTTGAGTTATATGCAGAAATTGTAGTTCATGCACTTCTTGTGTGAATTATTTTCTGGTCTTTCTGCTAAATCTCTCCATAAACTGGAATTGATCCAAAATTCATTAGCTCAGCTACGTTCTTGTACAAGTATACCTGCATGCTTTAGTTCAGTTCCACCTGATGTACTCTTATAGACTCTTATCTCATCCAGTTCAGTTTTTGCTGTATGGTGAGGTCCTTCCTCGTTTCACTGTGCCATTCACTCAGCTGTTTGGCCACCGGTTTCCTTTCTCTTCCTTAACTGTTTACCATGTTAGCAACATTTCTTTGATTGCACAGAAGAAAACATTTTTCACTTTTCAATTCATATTAAAATCTACATGAAGACAAAATGCTGGAGGACACCAGAGTGAGTCTGTAAAGTAATCCTTGTTAAGAAGTGAACTCTGATGACTAATTTTACCTTTATTATCTGTAACTATGCCACATATCATGACACATTTGCTCACTCCTAACTTCAGCAAAGAACAGTGTGTAGATTATAACTGTTGTTAAGTCACAGGATTATAAAGTGTGTTATAATGTCAAAGTTTTGTTAATGTCATAGGATATTTTGTCACTTTGTGTTAGTGTCACTCCACTGTATTTTTGTTGCTCAAGCTCCTGGCCTATTATTGCTACTCGTCCATGAAGGAGCATTTTATTTGCTTTACGAATATTATATTTAAAAAGATTTTTAACTATATATTATTAAGGTATAATTTTCTGTGTAAGCAGTCTGATCTGATTGCATGCTTCTTGAATAGAACTTATCTGACTTATCCAACCTTACATTAGCCATTATAATAGAAACCAGATGACTTGCCAAGAGAAAATTTTTTTACAAACGAAAACAGAAGTTCAAATATTGCTATGTCTATTGCAATAAGGTTACAGATTGTCTAACTCCAGATTGAGGCCAGATTATTACCCAAGAGGAACTTTTGAAACTTTCAGCTGGCTCTGGACTCATGTATCTGCAATTAATAAAAATGCTACATCTACACAATACTGTCAGCTTCAGATTAATTTTAAGATTTGAATAATATTTAATATCTGTATTCATGATTGTGTGTATGCATTAATTAGCCTATGTTCAAAGTGAGCAATCAGTGGGCCTCATTTATCAGTATTTTAGTAAAGTTGTGCGTAATTGTTCGCATAATCGTGAATGAACAAAAAGGTTTTGGAATCGCTGATTTCCTTCATAAGTAGATGAATGCCAATCACCCATAAATTGCCAGATGTGTGAACAGCACAGCTGATTTGCAGAAGGTGATGCCCACAAAACTCACACAAGCTCACACAGCTGAAATGACGAGCAAGAGGCAAAAATAGACTTTGTCATAAGTTGAACTGAAAATTATTTTGACTCCTGTCTGTGCCAATAAAAAAATATACAGTGTTCAACCCTGCTGGAATTTATCAGATTTGTCTGAATAACAAATAATGATTGCACATATTGTTCCTGCCTGAAATTTTATTGAACTGTTGAATTGAAATGTTTATTTTTTCATGTCATCTTACAGTGAATTTTGAAAGTCAAAACTTATAATTGGTCAGCAAGTATTTAAAAGAAAATTAAAATATTAAAAATGCCGCTTGCATAAGTATTTAATCTCCCAGATTCCAGAAGCTCCAGATGAAGGATATTTACTTACAGTTGTTTTTCAGCTTGAAATCTTAAATCAGCTCACAGTTTTCTTAAAGAACAGATGCCAAAGTGTATTACTGGTGGAAATACTTGATTATGGTCAAAACCCATAATTTTCCATAATTTGCTAACTTCCAGAATTCAGCCATATTAAAATATTTTCCCAGATCGCCACACATTATACTTACACTTAATAAGTCTTATAGCATTGCATGCATAATATGCTGTATGTACATAAATATGCACATATTTTTCTCTTGGTTTTTGCTTCTAGGGAGATCTGGCCAAAAAGAAGATTTATCCAACTCTGTGGTAAGAAAGTTGTGATGTAACATACTGATTATAAATATCAGATTACATAAGAGCAATTTGACTAAGTTCACTGACACAGGCAAGAGATAAGCTACAATGCACTGGATTTTTCTATATATAGACTCACCGTCCACTTTATTAGGAACACCAGCTCATTCATGCAGTTATCCAATCAGCCAGTCATGAGGCAGCAGTACAATGCATAAAATCATGCAGATACAGGTCAAGAGCTTCAGGTAATGTTCATATAAAAAAAAAAAAAGGAAAAAATGTGCTCTCTGTGACTTTGACCATGGCATGGATGTTGGTCCCAGATGGGCTGGTTTGAGTATTTCAGAAACTGCTGATCTCCTGGGATTTTCAGGCACAAACTTTAACTTCTCTAGAGTTACACAGAATGGTGTGGAAAACAAAAGAAACATCCAGTGAGCAACAGTTCTGTGGGCAGACAGGCCTTGTTGATCAGTGAGGTCAGAGGAGAATAGCCATACTGGTTCAGGAAACTGACAGGAAGGCTAAAGTAACTCAATTAACTGTGGCAACATATAAAAAGTGCTGTAATTCCTACACCATTCACACAATTTGGATGTAAATACTCTCAAAAGAAGCAACTGTAATATATTATGGTAGACAGATAAAATAATAAATTTGCCACTGTCAAAATGTTTATGGACCTGACTGTGTATACACACACACACACACACACACACACACACACACACACACAACACACACTTGTTTTTGAGATAGAAAGCTTGAAAACCTGCTCAGTAGGATAATAAAAGATTATTTGTGCTTATTAAACAGTATATAAAGAGTACTGTATTTACTTTGTCTATCACAGAACAAACATTGAAATATTGTCTTTATGTCGTCTTCTTTCTCAGGTGGTTATTCAGGGATGGACTTCTTCCTGAACAGACCTTCTTTGTCGGCTTTGCCCGCTCTGACCTGACTGTGGATGCCATTCGGAGAGCCTGTCTGCCCCACATGAAGGTAGTTTATCCTCTCTGTGTGTGTGTGTGTGTGTGTGTGTGTGTGTGTGTGTGTGTGTGTGTGTGTTATACAATAAAGTTCCTCTGAATGCCCTTCCTCAGGTGGCAGACACTGAAGCAGACCGTGTCTCTGCTTTCTTCAGCCGTAACTCCTACATAAGTGGGAAGTATGATGATGAGCGTGCTTTCTCCAACCTGCATTCTCACCTGTTGTCTCTGCCTGGTGGTGCTGGGGCCAACCGCCTCTTCTACCTGGCCCTGCCACCCAGCGTTTACCATGATGTCACCAAGAACATCCGACACCACTGTCTTAGCACCAAGTGAGGAGCAATGAGCTTTTAGTTGGTTTGCTTCTACATACATTTAGAAATGAGTAAGGCTGTTTGCAATTTGTAATGTTTTATAGTAGATCTTTTGAGAATGACAAAGTATGTTCCATGGCTTGAAGGGGATGGAACCGAGTGATTGTTGAAAAGCCATTTGGCCGTGACCTGCAGAGCTCAGAGGAACTGTCCAATCATCTTTCCTCTCTCTTCACTGAGGACCAAATCTACCGCATAGACCATTACCTTGGCAAGGAGATGGTGCAGAACCTCATGGTCCTAAGGTAAGTCTCTTCTGCATCGTTTACTCTATACTTTTTTTTGCATTCTACTGTATTCTGCAGTGTTTTGTAGCTTTGTGTCTTAAGCACACAGATGACTGTTGCTGGACTCATGTAAACTTATTGAATGTTTCCAGGTTTGGAAATAGAATATTTGGGCCCATATGGAACCGGGACAGTGTTGCTTGTGTGGTTCTGACCTTTAAAGAGCCCTTTGGAACCCAGGGCAGAGGTGGCTACTTTGATGATTTTGGCATCATTCGGTAAGATGAATCGGTGCATCGGAGCAGATCAACACATAGTGTTCTGCTTCTTTAAGAAAGAATTGCTAATTTACTTATTCTGATTCCCTTCCTGTCCCCTTCTCACCCATGTTCAGCGATGTCATGCAGAATCACCTTCTGCAGATGCTGTGTCTGGTTGCCATGGAGAAACCTGCCTCCACCAGCTCAGATGATGTACGAGATGAGAAGGTAACGATCCTGCCATTGAATTAACCCAACACTACTCCACTGGTCTGCACAAATTTATCTGGGCAAACTTTTTTTTAAGGAACAGCCTGATGCAGTACATTTTCAGCTCATTGAGTTTAGTCATAAAATTCAGTGACACCACAATCTAATACTGTGTGGCTCTAAGACTGCCGGATGTGGCACTTGATTAGATCAAGATGTGAAATACCAAAGTTTAGTGATGGGAGAAGCAACGTATTTGAATTTTGTGGTGCATTGAGTTTGCAACACTGGTTCACATTAGCAACATCTGCTGGTCAGTTTAGTGGAACTGCATCTGGAAAACCTGAACCTAAACACCAAACACAAATGTGTTGTTCACAAGAGAGTCAGCTCTTTTAGGTGAACATGGAGAGTCATATATATATATATATATATATATATATATATATATATATATATATATATATATATATATACATATATACATATATATATATATATATATATATATATATATATATATATATATATATATATATAGATAGATAGATAGATGTAGGCAATGGAGTTGCTCTTAATTTAATGACAGTGCTTCTATGGGAAGTTCTTTCCAACATCAGAGCTGTACATTTGCATGAATGGTGAGATGTATGTTGTATGTGTGTAAGAGGCAGCATGGTGGGGAGGGTCACCCTGCACTACTGGTACCAATGCGGTACCAATGCAACTCAAGCATGACAAAACTGCACTACTAGCACAACTGCACAGCACTGACCAATTACCTTCTTTTTTTATTTAGAAAGTAGCATAAGTTTTTGTTAAACAATTTCAGCCATAGTTGGGTGAGGATTAGAAAGAAGAACAATTACTGATCAAAATATCATAGTAGTATTATAATTGAAGTATTATAGTAGAGTAATTATAGAATTATAGCATCAGTCATCTTCAGTAAGTGCTTTATCCTGGTGAACACACCCTGAATGGGACACTAGTCTGTCGAAGGGCACCATACACACACAATTCACACAGTCCTTCATACCTAGGATCAATTTAGAGGCACCTATTCATATACTAGCATATTTCTTGGGAAGTGGGAGGAAACTGGAGAACCGGGAGGAAACCCACTTGGACGTGGGGAGAACCTGCACAATGCATGACTCCGTAAAGCAGAAAATCCAAACGATTGGCTCAAATGATTCCTTCCTTTCACCAATCCTATAGAGTGTGTGATCCGATGTTTCCGTAGTTCCCCACTCACGCTAACATGGTATCCACATTAGCAATTAGCATAAAATTGAAATCCAGCATACGATGCTCTTATGCATGTTTAGTTGCTATAGAGCACATTTCACTACACATTTCATATCCAGTGCAATATATAATAAAAGAAAATTTTTTTTGAGGTTTGCGTCATGTTGATATTCCAGTGATTGATTAGCATCAGTAGTATGGAAGTACGTGGTCCGTAAAGCTGTTCACACAGACGCAGTTCAAATCTGGCAGCAGCAACATTACCTGATCAGAACAACTCAAGCATGACAAACCTGCACTACCCAGCACAACTGCACAGCACTGACCAATTACCTGTGTGATTCGCTAGACCACACATTGCAACTTGCTTGGCAGCACAGCACATGCCAAAAAAAAGTGCGCAACCCACTGAGTAGTGCGGCATGACCAATTAAAGAGTTCTCTACTGCGGAAAATGTCAGCTCATACGAAGCAAAACAGATTTTCACATACAGCATGGAAAACTGGCCTAGGTGTGTGGTCAATGCCTGGAATTCTCCCCAGAATCGATAAGTCTTTTAAAAAGAATGATAGTATAAGAACCATACAAAATGGTCTACTCTACAGACAGAAATCCAAAGGCTTCTTAATCATCTGTAACACCAAGATGAGCCCATGAGTTGTTTTACTATGTCAGCATTGTTGAAAAGTATATAAATAATGGAAACCATGTATGTAAGCACTAATATGCTAATATGGATTTGAATCTGCCTATCAACAGTATCTATGCTTTTTGATACCACATTCTGAAATTAAAATTAAAAGCAGTTCATATCTAAGCATTACAGTGACTAGCCGTACAGAATTGGAGCTAGGAGTTCTTCTTTAGTGTTTTTCTGCCTGGCTGGTCACATATTCCGTCTGGTTCCCATTGCAGGTAAAGGTGCTGAAGTGCATTGCTCCTGTCACTCTCTCAGATGTAGTTTTGGGCCAGTATGTAGGAGATCCAGAGGGTGAGGGAGATGCTAAGCTGGGCTACCTAGATGACCCTACTGTCCCTAAAGGATCTACACAGGCTACGTTTGCTACAGCTGTACTCTATGTAAGGAATGAACGCTGGGATGGTGAGTGATGTCTGCATTTCTTTCTTGGTTAAATATACACGTATATGTACATGGCAATGTCTCCTCCAGACATAACAAGCAGTAATTATAAAAGTAGAAACTAAATCCTTATGTCAACGAAGACATTATGTTAGTCTAGTAGTTCTTACCCTGTGTGACATATTTTTGTAATCAATGCTGGGTATTAAAGTGACTAAAATTTTTATGGATGTAAACATGACATCACTACAAAAAATACTAGTTTTATGCCATTTTTATTACTTTTAGTTGATCAGCTAATCCAGCTAACTCCAGTACCATCTTTAGTCTTGCATAGCTTAGTTGCCAACAAATAAACCAGGATAGATCTTTTGCTGAAACTAATACTGTGTAAAGCTACCGAACAAGAAATGCACAGAAACCTAAGAATGTAAGTGATCCAGAAGAAGAGAGAGATGTTAAGTGTGAAACTGGTATTTTATAGTGTGTTTTTTTTTTTGTGTGTGTGTGTGTGTGTGTGTGTGTGTGTGTGTGTGTGTGTGTGTGTGTGTGTGTGTGTGTGTGTGTGTATTTAAAAACTATCTCCGATCACAATCTCCTCCTCCCCCAGGTGTTCCATTCATACTGAGATGTGGGAAGGCACTGAATGAGCGGAAGGCAGAAGTGAGGCTGCAGTTTATGGATGTACCAGGTGACATCTTCAATTCACAGTGCCGTAGGAACGAGCTGGTGGTGCGTGTCCAGCCCAACGAGGCTATCTATGCCAAGATGATGAGCAAGAAGCCTGGAGTCTATTTCAGCCCCGAGGAAACAGAGCTGGACCTGACCTACCGTAGCAGATACAAGGTGAGGGAAGGGGTCCTGGCAACTATGTTTTTTATGCCTCTTCCCCTGAGTGGTGGAGGCATTATGTTTTCAGGAGATTCTTGTTAGCGTGATATCTCAAAAACGAGTGGTTGAATGTTTATAGGATTTATGTGGATTTATGACTTATCATTGTAACCAGCAGATGAACTGATTAGATTTTGAAGTTGATCCAGACATGATTAAGGTCACAGCAAGGTCCAATGTCTAAAAGAGTATTTTAATAGCTTCTCTTCCTGTTTGTCAAACAGAGATGGAACTTAGACATTCATTATCAGGAAAACAAGGCCCATTTTTGACGTCAGTCTGTCCATGTGTCTTTCCAAGTTTTTCATTAGTGCGATATCTCAAGAACAAATAGTTGAATGTTTATAGGATTTATGTGTGGAATTATCATTGTAACGAGCAGATGAACTGATTAGATTTTGGAATGGAGCCAAACAAGGTTAAGGTAACAGCAAGGTCCAATGTCTGAAATGGTTTTTCTTCTCTAGCTTCTTTCCTGTGTGAGGTATATTTTAAGTGTATTTCTGGCATACAAATTAGGAACAGGAAGGACTAGACTTGTGGATGCCTCTGCCACCAGCATCTACACTGTTGACACTGAGTTTACTTGTTTCATGCTGCATTCACTAGTGTAAATAATAACTGCATATGTTCTTGAATGGTTAAATGTAGAGAGCACCATATAGGGGTAAACATTAGATATATTACCATTTCACTCAGATCACTTTATGCTGGTTACTAGTGGGCATTCCTATCATTACTTTATTGCTGGTTGCCATGGGTTTGCAGGTAGGGCTACCTGTAGGTAGGTAGGCTAATGCAATAGACAATATAATGTATACAAAACCAACCATCTGACCACAATTCAGATGTCTTCCTACTAGAAATAAAAATACTGAAGGGAAATACAGTGCATCCATGCAGTTCATCACAGTCTACTAGTGTCAGAATGAGCCTAAAAGAACAGAAAGGAAAAACAACCAAAAAATGTTTTGCTACTCACATTTTCTGCCATCTGCAAGTGACACAGCAAGTGTCACAGATTGGCTCAGGACCTGAAAAGCAATCAATTTCTGGAATGAAAAAACACAAATAATGTTCCCCGGTTGGCGGTGGAACTACCAACCACCATCCATAAAGTTTTAGTCACTCCACTTTTTCACGTCACTCACCCTGCCTACGTTGCGTCTCTAACAGTCATCTTGCCTTCTGCTGCTGGCCCATCACCAGCTCTTGTTGAAAATGAATGAATTCTGGCCTGCCTGTGTTGAACTCAGGAAGCAAGATCATTAAATCAATAAAGAT
Organism: Pangasianodon hypophthalmus; assembly: GCF_027358585.1. Lineage (NCBI taxonomy): Eukaryota > Metazoa > Chordata > Actinopteri > Siluriformes > Pangasiidae > Pangasianodon > Pangasianodon hypophthalmus. The sequence continues at coordinate 6,597,178 of NC_069725.1, forward strand.
CATTTAATTTGTGGGAAAACTCATCAAATGTTGCTGCAGCTGAATTCAGGAAAACAAAGAAAAAACAGGGTTGTGACAAAAATCTTTCAGTCAGTAATACATTTTGACACCTTTACTTTAGGAAACTATAAATATATTTTACCAAAATGAAGTGGAAAGGTTTTAATTTTATATTAATGCACTAATTTACTTAATTCATTATATCTCTACAGAGATCACATTGGGTAGAATGGGTAAGGAATTAGCTAGCTCAGCGTGATTTCCTCACACAGTGAATGGAACAGTTTGATCAAGTTTTTGGATGCCATAGTGAAAACAGCATAAGGTACAGTTGTTAATGTTAATGTATTCTTACCCTTTCTGTTCAGGATGTCAATCTTCCAGATGCATATGAGCGTCTGATTCTGGATGTCTTCTGTGGCAGTCAGATGCACTTTGTGCGCAGGTGAGGCTACTACTAAATTCTTACTGCTTTTAAAATCTACTGTATTAGTGTGCTAGCTTGCCACTATAGCAAAACTCCCAGAGCACTGTATTTGACCAATAATTTTTCCCTGATTTTTTAGTGATGAATTGAGGGAAGCCTGGAGGATCTTCACCCCACTTCTTCATCAGATAGAACAAGAGAAGATCGTTCCCCTTAAATATAAATATGGAAGGTAAACCTTATTTGTTAAATGTATAATCGTTCATGTATTTATGCTAACCCTAACCTCGAACGAAATCCACATTTGTGCAGGTCACTATGGTCTACTCAGAATGTTCACTGAAAGAAATTTCTGATTTAGCTGATTGAAAGAAGCACTTATTTTTCCATCAATGTACACAGCTTACCTAAAGACCTCAGATTTAGGGGCATCATAAAAAAGAGTTCATTGACTTCTGTCATTTATATTTAAAAACAAAGAAGGTATACTTAAAAGTATATACTCTTTTTAAGTATACTTAAAAAGAAAGAAGGCTCTTCTGGCTATATTTTCCTCTGTGAAATATCATTGAAATGGAAGTTGTTGCTCCAGGTATTACTGTTCTTAATTCTTGTTGTTCTTCACTTGCAGTCGTGGACCTCCTGAGGCAGATGAATTGGCGCAGAAGGTGGGCTTCCGTTATGAAGGAACATACAAATGGGTCAATCCCCACAAACTCTGAACAAAGTAGAGACAGTTTGCGTGTGTGTGTGTCGGTTTGTATGCAGACCAAAAGAATTTACCAGATACCAGCCATATAACTAATTTACTTTACTTTTTTTTCATAGCAGGCCTAGATACTGTATGCATATAATAGTCATATGTAGTCTACTGTAACTAATTACTCTGATAAAGAGTCACCTGTCATTCCTTCTGTTTCATTCCTATTGTATAGATTTTGAAGGTGGTGAACTGTTCTTAACATTTGCTTTCCTTTCTCTTTTTCCTCTTTTATATATTATCTAAGCTATAATTGAATAAAGAAATGTATGTCACTGCTGGCAAATAAGAGACCACATAATCACTGATACTGAATTTGAAGTTTTTTTTTTTTTTTTTTTTTTCTTGCACTGTTTAATGGCTTAAGTGTTCAGTGGGTAGGGGCTTTCTAATGTTAATGTAAAAGCCATGAGTCTATTTCATTTAGTACATGATACATATGAATGATTTCAACAAATATATAGTATGTACACTATAATGCCAAAAGTATGTGGACACCTGGCCATTACACCCATTACACTGCCCATTCAGTCACAAGAGGATTACTGAGGTCGGACATTGATGTCAAGTGAGAAGGCCAGTGGGGTTGAGGTCGGGACTCAGGCCACTCGAGTTCTTCCACACCGACTTTGGCATGTCTATATGGAGCTCACTTTGTGCACAGGGGCATTGTCATGATGAAACAGGTTTGGGCCCTTTAATTCCAGTGAAGGGAAATATTAAAGCTGCAGCATACAAAGACATTCTAGACAATTGTGTGCTTCCAATTTTGTGACAGCAGTTTGGGGAAGAGCCACATATGGATGTGATGGGCAGGTGTCCACATACGTTTGGCCGTATAGTGTGTATTAAACAGATTTTCAGCCACAGGATCACAGATAACAAAACCATATGTCATTTCCCTTAAGTTGGGGTGCTAAACTTCCATTCTGAGTTTTGCACTGCCCCCTGTGACATTGCATACATGATGTCATGTGATGTTTAATTACATATTGTCAGTACTAAGGCTTATTAAGACTTCTTATTGATTACAATACTTTTTTAAGTTTACAGTGAATTTGATGATAAATGTTCTTAAAATCTTTTTCAAAATAAAAAGCAATTGACCTATGATTTTTTTTTTTAAACCAAAAAAACATGGATGTTATTCAGAATTGAATGTTTTCATGGATATCTGGAAAAACTTGTGTCTTAACACCTAGTGTCAGCTGAGCTGTGTATAGCTCGTTTAATTATAATGAGCTGTATGTTTCTGGAATTTGTTACATATTTATTAATGGAAAAAAAGACCAACTTTATACATGGAAAACATTCTGTTCTTTGTTTTTTTTTTTTTTTTAAAATTGGTACATATTTGCTCGAGGAGGTCTTTGAATTGCTGTGTTCATGAGATTCCGTTACTGTTTTCATAAAAAAATGCATTATAACAAGTTTATGATTGAATATGCTTATACATCCAATAAAATACTTGTTTTTTCATGTAAAATTATTGTGTAAAACTGTTATTCACTACATAGACCCATACTATATGACATGAGAGTCTTTACTTGTGCCTTCACAAGAGGTTACAAAATGAAATATAAGTTAAATTATTTTTCATTTTCATGGAGATAGATAGATACTTTACAGTTTGGTGAGACGTTACAAAAACTGTTGGATCTCTTTTTTTTTTTTTTACAAATTAAGCTTTTTGTTATCCGCTGTTATCTATTTATGTTCATCATCTGTCTTTAAAAACTCTTTTTTTCCAATTTCAATTCCTAAATATTTAGCACTTTCCTTGGTAAGGATTATTAAAGTCTAATCAAAGGAGCAATCATGAACTGTTTTTTTGTTACAGTGCTTGAAAAGCAAAAATAAGTACACCCTCAATGCGAAATGCCCAATCATAAAAACAAATATCCACCTCAATGATAATGCCCTAAACCCAAAAACAAATACTCCCCACACTACTAAATACCCCAAACCTAAAAACATGCACCTCTGTGTTAATGACCCAAACACAAAAACAAATACCCCCTCACTGCTAAATGCCCCGAACACACAAAACAATACCACCTCAATTCTATATCCCCCAAACACCAATACAAATATGCACCTTACTGCTAATGCCCCAAACCCCAAAACCAATGACCCAACCCCAAAAATAAATACACTGTACACTGTTAAATTCCCCAAACATAATAATAAATACTCCCTCGACTGATACATTCCCCCAAAACCCAAAAATAAATGGCTAGTCCTAGGATTTGAGGCCTATCCTTGCAAACCTGGTGTCAGTCTACTTACGAGAGTGTAAACCTCGCTAATTATCAAAACCGCTGACATTTTTAAACAGCATTGCTGCCACACATCAATCGATTCTAATAAGGGGGAAACTAATTAACTCAATCATCTATAACTCATGATTGCTTGCATGGATTTACGTGAAACTATAATAGATAACTGATAACAGATAACTGTTTCTCAGGGACAGTAAGTCCAATCAAGCTGAAGTTCGGTATGATGCATCTATGTGCTAATGTGTAAGTGGATTTTTAATGATGACCTAATTAATTTAAAAAAAATGGCCAATCAGCTTTAAGCAGAAATTTGACAGGGTTAATATTGTGAAATCATCATGAAAGGCACTACAATTCCCCTAATTTCTATTTTTAGCTTGATTATTTTGCTCAAATTATACAAAATTGCCTTAGCTCCACCCACTCAAATGGGTGGTAATTTGCATAATATGTGAAACCTACTTTTGCAAATAGCTGTAATGTATAATTGGTGATGTGGATATGAACCAAACAGCATGGTCATTGATATGGGTGGGGTTAAGTCCAAATAGCTCTTTCTCATTAACCAAAAGTCTGATTGAGTTGAAATTTGGTGTGCTGCATCATTCTGCTAATTTGTAATGGGATTTTTAATCCTCACTGGATTACTTCAAAAACATGTCTGTTTTCAGCCAATCAGCTTTCAGCAGGCATTTTCACACAAACGGCATTTAGCAATCATCACAATACTTGCTAGAAGTATGTCCATCTATGATCTCTTTATTGTTCAATGTAGCTTGGCAAGAACTGGCCACTGGGGACACTATTTATGAGGAGTGCTTGGACCCCACAGATCACTGCTGGCCTCCTCCTCCTCCTCCTGCTTCTTGTTCCTGTTCTTCTTTCTCTTCTTCTTCGTCTTCTTCTTCTTTTTCTTCTTATTCTTCTTCACTGGTTGTGCAGACCAAACTGTAGGTGCTACAGACATGAAACCTGACCAGTAGGTAGTACTGTACTCCCTCCTGCTACTCAGACAGGATAGATGAGCCTGATCGGCCTAGTGGTGGCGCTATAACAAAGCATTTTAGTTTGTGCAAATTAGATTTTGTACTTATTCCTTAGGTTCTCAGAATTTCTATTATATTTTCATTTTCTCTATTTACTGATTCTTCCTTTATGTTGTTTTTTTATTTGCCTTTTTTTCTTTCTAAAGCACTTTGAGCTGCATTTTAATGTATGAAAGGTGCTATATAAATTAAGTTTCTCATGATGATGTGATTATTATTATTGTTGTTGTTGTTAGTAGTAGTAGTAGTAGTAGTATTAGTGTTTAGCATAAACATGGTAGATGCAACGGATTTGTCACATATGTTTTGTTAAAGAACATAGCAGTCCGTGAGATCCAGCTGTTTGGATGGTGATGACATGTAGAGCAGCACAGAGTTCACAAATATCTTCTGCATCCTTCTGAGTCATGCCGAGTAGTGACTAATACATGTATATGTGCAGGTTTCTTCAATAAACCATATCTCTGTGTCACCCTGATGGCAGAGATGTTACTCACATCTTTATTCGCTGTCTATGAATATACAGTGTATGAGAGAGACATGCAGAGATCAACTTTATGAATCTGAAGCGTGAATTTGCTTTATCAACCAGTAGTGCAACTGATTTGGATACACTGACCTCTAAAGAAGGGGAAGAAGATGTAATACTTACCAACCCGATTATTGGTTAACCCTAACTCTTAAAAGATTTTTCTATTTGTCCCTTTAGGGAAACCTGTAAAGTTTCTATATAGAACCATACAACAGATTGATCAGAAAACCAAAGAAAATGTCCCCTCAACTCGGAATTCCTACTCAGAAACTCAGGAAGGTCTCCTCATCTAGGAGTTCAGCAAGTGATGTCAAATAAACATGGCTGCTCACAGCAACAAGTAAACAAAGTAGCACATCTTACCTTTAAATGAGTTATAATGTATATACAAGTATTTGCTTTAGATTAATGAACATTCAGATTACATATTAACATATTAACTTGTTAAATCTATACCACTGACTAAACAGTTGTTTTGTTTTGAGGAGGATGAGGTACATCACTCATCACAATTAGCTGGCTAGATTGTACCTTTACTGAGCGAAATAGAAGTCACGGAGGACAGGGAGGGGGCAAGGACAATACAGGGAACCATCCCTTCATAATAATAATAATAATAATAATACTACTACTAATAATAATAATAATAATAATAATAATAATAATAATATAGTTCACATTTGTTTTTAGCCTTTTGAAACTAGAACAAAACCTGATGTTTTTAAATTTTATCTCCCAAATGGGGATGTAGCTAGAGAAGATATATATTCAAATGCATTACTGGAGGAAGCATGACCCACTAGTGTTTCATCACTAGCCAGATTAAGAGTTGACTTTGTAACGAGAGCTCTATTCGAGGACTCCTATAAGACGTATATCTGCTATATTTAGAGTCTTGAGTTTGAGTTTGAAGTACAAACCTTCAGACATGATGCTGTATCCCTGAGCTAGCATGAGCTGAAGGTGAGCTTCCTCTCCTCAATGTCATTTCAAAGTGTGTACACAGGCTGAATGCGAGCAGACGGTGGATAGTGGAGGTGCAGGAGTGCCAAGTCATTGTCATGATTTTTTTTCGTCATCTTCGTGACTAATAATATTTCCCACAGCCCGCTGCTGGACAGCCCTGGCATGCTTTGACTCAGAGTGCCATCCAGCATCCAGCCGCAGTCTTGACGTGTCCCTGCAGCACAGCAGGTGAAGCCATGCTAATCAGCCTGATTGTACTGCAGAAACCTGAGACTTGTTGTAAATGTTTATAATATTTGGTATCAGTGAAGAGCTTCATATACTATAAGGAACACCATACTATAAATATACACAAGGACACAGCTAAGAGAGATACTTATCTCTCAAGAAGCAGACATTTAACCTAGTGTGATCTCTATATAGGTATCTTGGGTAGCACAGGGGTGCAGCAGGTGATGTTCAGGGTTCAAGCTCGCGGTAGAGGTTGTTGTAATTTTGCATGTTCTCACCATGTCTCTGCGGGTTTCCTCTGGGTTCTTTGGTTTCCTCCCACCACCCAAAAACATGTCGGTAGATATTTAGGGAATGTGAGTGTAGGGGTGTGTGGTGTCCTGTGACGGACTGGCATCCCGTCTAACTGGCATCCCCTCTAAACTTACGCCCAGTTTTCCAGGCATAGACTCAACAACGCTGGCCAGGATAAAGTGCTTACTGAAGATGAATGAATAAAAAATATTGTGGTATAGTTATCTCAAAAGACCTAAAAATTTAAACCAGGGGTTCTCAAACTTTTTACACTCAGAGACCCCTTTAATTGTAAAAAAAAAAAAAAAAAAAGATTCCCTCATTAGACATTTTTAACAAACAAAATATTTTTTAAAAATAGGTACATTATTTAAATGTGTACAATAATATTTTTGCTATTTATTGGAGTTTTAATTTCTGAACTTAGAACCTATAGAACCCATTTTGCCATTCGATTCCAGTTGACATTATTTTCAGGCATAATAACGCTGATAATGGTGGGTTGTGGTTTTTGCCACTGTAACAAAATTATACCCCCATGGCTATTCTTCACACACTCCTGAATGTTCCTGGATCCTACTTTGACATCCAAGGCTCTATTCTGACCAACATAACAATCATATTTTATTGTTTTAATTCCAATAAAAAATGTTTAGAGGTAAATATTAAACATAAGCAGACTACTCTTGCTGTCAGTTGACTCTAACCTCAGTTGATAAAGAACATTTTTGTCCTAGCTACTGTATTTATGATCTCACCAGAATCCAGAGTCATTTGGACCGATTCCTGTTGGTGAATCATATTCATTCATTCATTCATCCATTCATCCATTCGTTCATTCATTCAAGATTCACTCCAGTAAGCAGCTTCTTGTCTCTGGGAGTTTTTCCTCTATCGAATAAAGAACAGTTTGAACTGTAACCCATATTATTTCGGGTAAAGGACTGCTCTGTGAGGAATCAGTGAGGAGCTTCTTCTTGCTTTTTGGGATGAGCTCAGGCGTTATCAGTGCAGAGTAAACACACACACACACACACACACACACTGGGAGGGAAGGTGGGAAAGGAGCAGCAATATGGCGGAGAACGCCGTTTCTCTTCAGTGTTCCCGACATCCGCAGTCCTGCTGTGCGTTTTAGGATAGCTGTTAATGTTGAACAAGTAAGTGCGCTGTTCAGATTTACTCTTCACGCTCATTCATCTCAGTAATCTTTCCCAGCCAAAATGTCGCCTGGGTTTATTGCATGGTAAGCGCGCCTTGTGCATTTCTTCACAGCATCACTGGAATAAGGATTTTTATTTTTATTATTATTATTGATCTTGGTATGTCGCAGTTCCTTTCTAGATTTGCATTCAGCATGCATGCATGCACTGGTGGCATTTCAGTAAGAGCGTGCATTATGGATACATGCATAGATATTTGATATTATAGGCTAAATCAGGATTTTTTTGTGTATTATATAAGCACTTCGGTGAGTGGTAGCCTACAAAAGTGCGAGAATCCTGCCTTTGGATGGCGCTGATTCACACAGATTGCACTTATTTGGCCACATTTGGATTTTACTTCTTAATGCTATTGCAAGGGCAGCACAACAACCTAAAATACCTAATGTGATCAGCCTGGTGATAGATATATTTAAAAAAAAAAAAAAAAAAAGAAAGAAATGGTGATAGCTTGAGTTGATGTGTCAATATGGGCCTGGAATATTTTGCCACTTTGTTGGAATATCAGCTATTCCTATAATGCTGTGTTTTTATGAAAGCACTCAGTGACGCACACAGAATGAATGCTCATACTACACAATGAAGGGTGCATAAAGAAATAGAAATCCATTCTCTGATATTTTTCTGAGCTGTCGCTTGTGCACAGGTGAGTATCGGGATAGCGATTGGCGCTCGGTGTATCGGTGCATCCCTGGCTGCAGTGTGCAGTGGAGTCGGTGAGGGGCGGACAGAGCGGGTGTGGTAGGCAGCAGCTTTCTCTCTCTCCACAAATAACCTCCTTTACATCGTCGTCCACTTCTCCTTCAGTGCAGGATCGTCTGGTTTTTTTCCCCCCCGTGCCTTAGGTTAACCCAGAAGCTGCTTTTTTCCCCCTCTGTCTCTTTTACACGACAGAAAAACAGGCTCCGCCGAGACAAAATCCGCCCTACTGCAGCATTCTGGTTTTGATTTTTGGTGGACAGTCAGTGCTGAGATCCTCTGGATTGCATGCGCATTTTCAGTCCCCTGACCATGTAGAGGAGGAAGTGTGTCCGAGATGAGCTGTGTGACCTCGCTAATGGTGCTTAACTAAGCTGCTCAACAGATATGCAAGCATTTCGGTGAAAGCAAGGTAAGAAGAGTGCTGGGATGTGATTGCGCATCGAGGGCGATTCTGATTTGGATGAACCTGCAGCCTCAGTGGGATGGACAGAAATACTTGTTTGGCTGATGTTAACGGGGATTTCTAAACACAGAGCTGTCTGTATTTAATCTGACGCATGGGAATGCATGAGTAATGCACTTTCAGCATTTACAGCATCTCTGTTTGGCTCGCATTTACAGCATCTGTGCTGGATTGCATCCCTCATTGCGCTGGGAAAAGAAAGCCTCGTTGTGCTATTACGTTACACATTCAGCTGTGCTGTCGAAATATGACTATGGCACGAATGCACGCTCTGATCTGCACACAGATGACGACAGGGTTATCAGCCTGACGTCATATCATGCATTAACGTTTAAAATCAAGTAATCTGCATTTATGAAGTAAGTGAATAACATTTCAGGACCAGCGTCACGATGTGTGCTTTAGTGAGTGGTGCTGAACAGACAGCTCCCTTCCGCCAATCACGGCTCTCTCTGCCTCTGTGTCTTACCCAAATATGTCACTAACAGCCTATATGGCGTATATTTTATTTCACTATAATCATCAGCAGTATAATCATCACGATTGCATTTCTACCTACTCATACATAATCGACATGTGCATTGCAGTTAAGCTAAAAGACACTGCTGAGCCATGTGCTGTGCCATGATTAAAGAATTAAAGAATGACCTGCAGTTTTAGTTTTAACCAAAATGATTTGTGGATCAAAGAGGAGGCTAGAAATGCTGTGATTCATCCATCCCAGATTCATTCATCTGCACTCTGAGATTAGTCAGGATGCCCACAGCATTCAATAAACCATTTAGTGGTTGGCTGGAGGCCTTATTTGCATATTGCAGGCTTAAGTGTTAATTAACAAGCAGTAAATCGTGGTGTCCTCTGTTCTGCTTAGTGAAGATGCTGATCTTAGACAAAAATCTAAAACCTAAATGCTTGCCCTACTGTCGAGTCAGTAGTTCTTACAGCGATAAAGAATATTTCAATTATATTGTACGCTTTATTAAGCATATAGGATTACAGCTATATCTTTACCGTATTTATTCATTGTTATACGCATCATCGTGAGCAAGGCAACATATGTTCTGTCAGGAGCAATAACTTTGATCTTATCTTAAATATTAAAATTCTTTTCATACTTAAGATAATTATATCATGCTGTATAACTTATAGGCCTAGGACTACCCAGCATACATTATAGCATTATAGACACATGGGCAGAGTTGTTATAAGGTGTCATAGCCTTTAATATGTGCTCATTAGCAATATAAGAGCTTCAGATTATGTTCAGTTGAATTCCCTGCTTATTAAATCAGACTCACCATATTGTCTTCTCATTTTTCGATGATGTTTGATCATTGTGTCTTTTCCCCATTTAATTTAAATATTGGATAAGCATCATAACTAGGAATAAGGAATAGATTTTCAGGTAAAAAGCAGCAACTACATTACATATAGTCAGCAAATAATCAGACTAATGTTGTTCTTTGACTTTTGACCAAATATTTACATACAGTGAAAACAATCAGTGATATTTGATATCTACAGGAGACAGCTGAGAGGACGTTGTGCTTTACAGTGCTGTACATACATACATTCATACATAAAACTATATACCATGTCTTTCTGTACTATATAGGTTGAAGTCCACTATGTTTACTATACCATTACTTAAATTTACATTTGATTCCCTTATTAAAACAGCTTTTGTTACTGTCAGGTGGCTCAGTGATAGTAATCAGTGGTGCAGTGAGGCTCTGGTTGGTCTGGTTAAGTTTCTAGCTCGTAATTGCCTGACGGGAGCTTGTTGATTTATGATTCAGCAATAAATGCATCAAGAAGAAGATGGCTTGCTTTAAAAGAGCTATGTCATCCCCTCCTTCATTACTATTCCACTGGCCCAGTGAAGTAAGCAATGTCCCCTAAACATCTCCATGGATTATTGATTATTATTATGAGGACAAAGACATATACAAGACCTGTCTGTTAATTTATCATCTGTGGAATTTCTAGTGATCTTTCCAAATCAATTACACCAAGACAAACAGGGATAAGAGTTAATGTATCAGAAAGTAGCTTAATGCTCATGAACTCAGTTGTTTCCACCTGCAGGCCTTCATAACTGAGTTTGTTTTTCAACACCCATGTAAAAAAAAGTATGAGTCAGACACGATCGAGTGCTTTGTCCTTTTTAAGTCTCTCTAATTTTAGCATCGGTGTGTTTCTTGAACTGTAGGCTAGGTAATTTTAGTCTAATGGGACCTGGGTTAATGCAAGTGTGATGTCTATCTATAAGGTTTGGTAATCTTCAATGGTCTGCTTGATTTTGATTACACGAGTCCCTTATTCATCTCAGTGGTGCTCACTTGGGTACATAAAAGCAGATTCTTTATCATCATTAGTGCAAAATAGTGCTCTGCTCTTCCTTCGGAGTTACATAATACTTTCAATGTCAAGCCTGTGTGTTCTACTCAAATCCAAGTTTTGCATTTTATTTCAAATATCATGGATTGAAATGATCTGATTTGTTTGTATTTTTGGATTGTTCACCATCTTCTCTGTCCTCTGCCCCAGAGCTCACTGCCCTGGATGGTCCCTAACTAAAGAAGCAGTCGCTGCAGGATGAAAACATGGCTGCACCCCTTCTTGCACCGCCAGGACCTGACAGCTTCAGATTGTTTACCTTGGAGACTCTGGCTAATATTGAAAAGCGTGTTGCTGAGGAGAAAGCCAAGCCTCCACCCAAGCCAGACAGCAGTTATCGTGATGATGATGATGAAAACAAGCCCAAACCCAACAGTGACCTGGAAGCGGGCAAAAACCTGCCCTTCATCTATGGTGACATCTCTCCTGGAATGGTGGCGACACCACTGGAGGACATCGACCCTTTCTACATGAATAAGAAAGTGAGTGATCGAGTTCCCCAGCTTGGGGATTTTCCTCTTTTATTCTGTAGATTCTTTATTTCACTCAGCAGTACAGGCTGGACGGCTGTACCTTCATTTTCTGTTTACTCTGGGTGGCTAAAGGTCAGCCTGACCTTGTTGGATAGGAGTCGAACATCTTCATCACAGAAAAGGATTGATATGCAGCTCAGCATCAGTAAAATGTGTCCTGTAGCATTTTGGATACTTTAAAATTTAGGGTGTGACATGGTTTACATAAAATGCTGCTTTTTAATTATACTTTTTATTGTTTATAATAATTTAAAATTATATACAATTTTAGACATATACATAACTCTATAGTGTAAATACATATCTATAGTGTAAAAGCCATATCCCTAAACAGTAAAATACATATCTGTATAAAATAAAATACATATCTCTATAATTTAAAATCCATATCCCTAAAAAGTAAAATATATATCTGTATAGTGTAAAATAAATATCTCTATGGACTACAGTCCATATTTTTGTAGAGCGTAATACATCTTTATAGAGTATAAAATATATCTCTACAGAGTAAAATACATATATCTGTAGTGTAAAATCCATTTCTTTATAGAATAAAATGCATATCTATATAGAATAGAGGAAAATCTATATCTCTTTAGATATAGAAATATAAATCCATATTTCCATAGTGTAAAATTGTTATCTCTGTATAGTAAAACACACATCTTTATAGAGTAAAATACTTATAGAGTAAAATCTTTATGGAGTATGAAATATATATTTATAGTAAAATGCATATCTTTTATAGAGATATTATAGAGATATTTTATAGACATATGTAAACAATATGTTTTGGCAATTAAAAGCTTTTTAAAGATGTGTAAATAGCAACTCATTATATACATAATATGGCCAAAAGTTTCTGGACACCTGAACATCACACCCATATGTGCTTGTTGAACATCCTATTCCAGATTTAGTCCCAATTTGCTGTTATTCTCCACTCCTCTGGGAAGGCTTTCCACTAGATTTTAGAGCATGGCTGTGGAGATTTGTGATCATTCAGCCACAAGGTGAGGTCAGGCACTGATGTAAGGTGAGGAGGCCTGGGGCACAGATTGCATTACAGTTCATCCCAAAGATGTTCAGTGAGGTTGAGGTCAGGGCTCTGTGCAGGTCACTTGCCTTCTTCCACACCAACTTTGGCAAACCATGTCTTAATGGAGCTCGCTTTGTGTACAGGAACAGTCATGCTGGAACAGGTTTGGGCCTCTTAGTTCAAGTGAAGGGAAACTGTAATGCTAGAGCTTACAAAGACATTCTATACAATTGTGTACTTCCAACTTTGTGGCAACAGTTTGGGGAAGAACCACATATGAGTGTGATGGTCAGGTGTCCACACACTTGTGGCCATATAGTGTATTCTGTGTAAAGTGTGTAAAGATGTTATTGTTGGGCTTTACATAGAACCATGTAAGCACCATTCTGAGTGCTGAATACAACCAGTTGGAAAAAAAAAAAAAAAAAAATATATATATATATAATGGAACCCCAAAACATAAATTCATGTGGTACATTACTCCAATATGTCCCAGATGAGTTCTTCATTCAGCTTTGTTTTTTTAACTTTTGCTGGCAATTTGATGCTGTGCCAGTGTAAAAGAGCAACACCAAATGCAGCTAAGTCATTAAACTACTCTCCTTTTAGAAATATTGTAATATTAACAACATGCAGGCTGTTACAACTGTTCCTGCTTAACACAACTTGTGTGTTTACTCAGGAGCATACAGCGTATTTTTTTAAATACAGTTACACTGTTACACGATGTTAGATATTCTCTTGGAATGTTCAAATTCATATTCCAAGTCACAGTTCAAGATACTGCAATAAGATATGGTGTTTGAATGTTTGCAACCACATCGCTACATGTCCTTTCACAATCAGTATGATGTTTTCAGAAAAAGAGACTAGTACTTCCAATTATTTCGAATAACCAGTAGAAATTCAGTGTTCCTGGCTGGGATGGGAAGTGTGGTGCTGCTTGTATCAGCTATCACGTTGTACGCTGATGGCTCTGGGGCTTTGGGAGAAGGTCAGCTGTAGAAACTGTTAAAGCACTGTCGTTCCAGATGACAGACTATAATAATTGTTCTTTCTCTAATCTGCCAGGAAGGTAGTGAAGAAAGAAGTTGTGTACCACATTCCCAGCTCCATTAAATTACAGGACATTGGTTTTAAAAAAAAAATCCATGTTTTGTCATACAGTAAGAGAAGTTGTAACATCTAGACATTGGTAGAGGAAGCCAGACTTTTAAAACTGCAGCTAATAATAATAAGAAACATTCTAGCTAGTCTACAGCCACCTAGCACGAAGGCTGGTTATTTATCTTTCTAGGTAATACACTAATTTTATTGCTAACACAAAGAGTAACCCACAAGCCAGAGATTTTTTTTTTCAAGAAATTCATTACACTGCATCAACACTAATCAGTAAGATAATTAATTTTGCATATTGTTTAATTACATTTGCTTTGCAGTTAATTGAATTAGAAAAGCTGTTTTTTTGCTAAGTGTGATGCCAGTTCCTAATGAACTAGCAAACTGAAACAAAAGTAAAAAAATGATAGATTTACTTATAAATTTTTACCATATTTTAATCCGAGTTGTGGCATTTGTACAGGTTAAATTTTAGATTAATAATAAAATCATTTACTGTATAAGTAGCTTTTGTTTGCCTGAGCGCTACTGCTACTATAAAGCTAATTTCTGCTAGCGCCCTTATGCTGTGCTAGTACTAAGCTAATGAATATGTTGTCTTTTGACTTTGAAACCAGTTTGAAGTCAGACTGTTATCTGAAAAATACAGCTAGAGGTTATATTTGTTTAGTGTCTCTGTGCCCTCTGTCAAGGTTACATCAGTGTATTAATTTATACAAATGCTAACTGGCATATTAGCTATCACACTATGAGTTAATTAACTACAAGTCTTTTTTTAAACAACTTATCTGTCTACATTCACTGTCGCTCAGTTTCTACATACACTTGATGAACGGTTCTTGTTTGAATAAATTTTAATTAAAACCTGACACACTAGCTATATGGTAACGGGATGCAGCCATTAACACACACACACACACACACACACACACATACACACGTATGGACACACAATTTAAGCTGTTGATCATGTAGCACATCTTTCTGGTGCAGTGTAGTTCATTACCTTGCGGTTTTGCAGCTCTGGATTCATATATATCTCTAATGTCAGTTTTGCGTACTCTGGATAGATTGTTTTTCCAGGTGTGTGGCCCTGTCCTGTCTTCCTGTGCTTAAGAGAGCTGTGGCTTGGTGCTAAGTGCACCCAGTGAAGCCTCAGTAGATCTGCCATGTCGACCTGTCCTAAATAATGCATAGAGCTGTGTGTTAATGTTATGTGTGTACCTCTCTCTTTCCCTCACTATCCCTCATTCTCTGTCAGTGTCTCTCGCCCACACTCTCCCTCTTTCTATTTCACTCTCTTTATCCCACTCTCATGGTGTGCATGCTTCCTGTTATGCAACTGCTCTGCCTACTGCACAAGAAGGTGATTGCCATCTCCCGGTGAAATCCTTCGCTGAAACATGTTCGAGAAAAACCAAATCACTGGTAGAGGTTTTGTGCAAATTGCCCGGTATATCTGTGCCTGGAATGAGCCGCAATGTTAAAACCTGAAAATATATGAGAACCTGCTAAATTTGTGCCAATTCTTTTCATCTCGTTTCATATTCGGCCCAGGGATTCAAAATCGAAGCAGAGTGTAGCGATATGATCTGGGCCTGATCCTCATTTATCACCCGATATGTTTCTATTGTTGTAGCAGTAGTAGGTTTGCACTGTATTTTGTTTTCTGCGCAGCAGGTTCAGTGTGGCGTGGTGAAACACGACTCCCTGCTCTTTTCAGCCTGCTCTTTTCACAGTGATTGCAGTGCAGAAGCTGTGGCCAGCAGCTTTTACAGCCTCTTAGAGACAAGTCAGGCCCATTACACTGTCAGCAACAATTAGGCCTGGAGGCTGGCTGGTTGCAGGAGCAGCTGATCTAACCGCAGCCCGAGACCACACTGCTGACGAGCTGAGCGCTCACGGAGACGTAGGTCGCCAGTTTGGTGGGGGGTTGTGGTGCTGAGGCGGATGGAGAGAGGGAGGGGATAACACAGGACATATTTTATCTTGGTGTTTGGCTCGGGCTCTGCCGAATGCGCCACTTCTCTGTCTCCGATGACGCAGCACTTTAAAACTGGACAGGGCTTGGCTGCACCAAGTGTGAGGACATGGTGTTAGAAGCTCAGGAAAATAGACAGAGAATTCCAGCATTTCATGCCTTCATCCTTTGTTTCAGGAAGTCTCATTTCATAGTCCTTGTTTTCTTTTTATATTTATTACATTCCCCTCCCTCCATTTTTCTTTTTATAGTTACTGTATTTCATTCTCTTTTAGTAAATATTATCTCCACATTTCTCTGCATTTTCTCTCTCTCCCCTCACCAATCTGCGCTGATGTAGAAGGCAGACAGCGATGGTGGAACATGCCGGAAAGTGTTCCACTGATGCAACCCTCCCCTTGTTCTTGAAATGCTCAACACAGACGAGCTCAGCTCCAACCAGTGCTGATGACGCATTCAAATCCTTCACTTTGAGAGTAAAGGTTAAATGTTTGTCCCTCTGGGAGAACCCTTAAAGGTTCTATGTAGATCATTAAATATTGTTACACTGTTAGGCAGGCTTTCAAGTAGAAGCCGTTTAGGAAGCAAAGTGTGTGAGTCCTACCCAAACAGTGAATATTGTTTCTTCAAGCAGGACATGTTTTTGGATTAAAATGCTCATGTTGTCCCAGGAACAACCTTTTTTTTTTTTTTTTTTTTTTTAACAGTCACTGCCAGTGTGTGCCTAGGACTCATTCCAAAAATATTGTGTAGCTTAGTAATTTATTTCATAGTTATTAAGTAAAATTGTTATTTGTTAAAAAAAAATCTAGCAGATGTTAGCTCAGCCAACTAGATAGCTACACACAGAGTTTTTATTGAAATGAATAATGAAAGTGGTACAGCTTAAATTCTTTAAAATTATACCACAGTGCTGTTGAAATCTCGAAATGATCAGAAGGTGGTGATTAATTTCTCTGATGGTAGTGTTGGCTGCAAAGCAAATAATAGGTTA
Source organism: Pangasianodon hypophthalmus (assembly GCF_027358585.1). Classification (NCBI taxonomy): domain Eukaryota; kingdom Metazoa; phylum Chordata; class Actinopteri; order Siluriformes; family Pangasiidae; genus Pangasianodon; species Pangasianodon hypophthalmus. The sequence continues at coordinate 6,614,170 of NC_069725.1, forward strand.
TATAATAATACGTATCGTTTCTATAGTAACAGTTAATTCACATGGACTTGTATGGAAGATGCTCCATATAATCTAAAGCATGTTGTTATTTAACAACAAAAAAAAATCATTCACATGGTGAAGTTTTCTGTAAGGAGATGTTTATTAAATATTTATGGAAGGAGTCTCCAGTGTCAGTGTTTTGTAACAGTCAGAGGTAAAACCTGACCTTCAAGTTTTCCAAAATGGGAGAGTCATTAGGACAGTGGACTTTGTGGTTTGCAGGTTCTCAGTAGCAGGACAAGCTGTCTATAGATGTTATAATGTAAGTGATGACAGGAAGTAACTTGTTTCACAGATTCCACAACATTGAAAGTAATAATGTAATAAATGGTTGAAAAGTATGATGATCATTCTTTAATAATTAATTGAGAAATTACTGTGGTATAAGAGGAATAAAACAATTCAGTACGTGCTGTTATAGGAAAATAATCACTGTTGATTGTGTTATAATCCTTACATAATTAAACATGAAGTATATTCAAATAATCAAATAATTTTGCCTAAGTTTCTAAATTGAAATGATGTTTCTGTACTGGAACCAACTGGTGCATCTGGAAGCCATTTTTAAGAAAAAAACAAAACAAAAACAACAACATATTTTTAAGATGATGGTATCAGATTGCAGTGATTGGTTAAAAAAAACGCTGTTCCCAGAACAATAAAAAAAGATGTTGATCTTGACACATATCCTAATAGAAGAAATCACTTTTACACTTTACCAAAGGTGGTAAATCACCTTGCATCACCTTGGGTGACACCGGGTCATCGCTTTTTTTTCCAGAGACACTGGTATTGAATGACACTGTATTGGACCTTATGGAGGAAAGGTGAACAGTACTGAGTGTACTGATTAAAACGTAGAGGATGTTATGTGAGAATTTTAATCAGTTTTTATGCGAACCTTCATACTGAACAATATCATTGTGTCGGTTTACCTGAGAAATTTTTTAAATATTCAGAATTCTAGATTAAAAGCGAAAGCTTCAGGTTCAGATCCGTTAATCTTGAAATATGTTTTACTGCAGCTTTTGGAATGAATTTTAAATCTGCTCGTAGCACATAAGGAGGAGGCGTTTGCTCCGCATGTAGGTGGTGCTGTATATTACACAAGGCGTCTTGTCTATTGATGTATGAAGTAGGTGCTGCAGTCCGACTTAATGACTTAAGTGCATGAGCTGTTTTTCTTCTCTTGACCCTCCTCCCTCTCCTCCTCTCTTCCCCATCACTCTCTCTGACTCTGTATCTCTCACCAGTCTAGTACATCTTCCAGTGTTGTTTATCTGCTCTGCTACGCTTCTGTAATTTGATTTTATTCATTTTGTCGCTTTGACACTGCTCTCTTTCTGCCTGTAAGACTCACTCTCATTTTTTTCCTCCACCATTCCTTTTCTCATTCAGCCTCTCTGTGTCTCTCCTACAGTTTTTACTGTTTGATTTAAGATTTCTAACAGTAAAAACACAACAGAAATTCCCTCAGTATCCTATATTAAGAATCAGATGTAGAACATACTACATAATTTAGATGTTAATTCCTTTGTTTACTTTATATTGTAGAAAAATTATGCTTCAGTTTGTTAATTTTCTACATTGTTTTTTTTAGGCTAGGTTTGTAAAATGTCATTTTGAGTAACATTAAAATTCTGATCCAGTGAGCACTGATTATCAGAGATGTCCGTGGATAACCACAAGCCTAATCTGACTTAAACTAGCCCATAAAACAGGTTATTATTATTTGGCTTCTAAAAATACGCCTTTCAGTTGGTCAGTTTAAGTTTGACATCTTGTATATGACCACGTTAGCAAATTTTCTTCCTAAGACATTCAAAAAACTCACTTTGACAGAAACCTAGAAATGACTGTTTTGTCTTATTTTAGGTGTTTTAAACATTTTGTCCTCACTGGGGAGAATAAGTCCTTTTCATAAATAATACATTTGTCCTTATAACCTTTAAAGCAATAAAAGACATGCCCATAACTTTGACTCTTTTATTGATCATCCCTTTTTTTCTTATAATGGCAGTTTTATTTGTTTTTTTTAACATGTAGATCTTACACAATACAACGTGCTTTGTGTTTAGAGAATTTTTTTAGCTCAGTCTATATTTCAGCTGGTAACCGACTTTCTGGTCCATCTAGAAATTCCTCTTTACTGCGCTTCTTTCTTTATTAATCACTTTTCCTCTCTTTCTTCTGGTTTCTCTCATTTTCCCACTCATTTCCTTATTTCTCTTCTCTGTTATTTGTGCAATTCCTAAGTCCTCACTATTTTGTTCTCTCTCTGCTGTTCCACTCGAAATTATAATATTTTCAGGAGCTGTGTAGTCTCTCATGCATCATGAAGCAAAAATGCACACGAAATCTTTCAGTTTGTGTGTGTGTGTGAAACAAAACCAGAAACGTAACATGCTTTTTATAAAAGCTGTATGATTCTTTTCTCAAAACTGAAAAAAAACTTTGTGTGTGTGTGATTCAGTCTTTCTCAGGGGTAACTGGCACTAACAGAATGATATTTACTGAACTTTTCTAACCCAATTCCATCAGTGCCTGTGAAGTGGACCTTAATTAAATGAAACGATTCTACACTGATTACTACATGACTTTGGTGTTGAAACAAATGAAGCACAGTTTCAGCTGCACCTTGAGTCAGTGGCTGTAGTGATGAAAAGCAGAACCGCATGATATTGACAAAATACCTTGTAGCACTTACACATATTATGACTGCCTTGCAATATATTAAAGTACATTGTTGAACTCTTCGTCTGTCATGATTCATCCAAATGCACACACACACACATCTGAAGCACATAAGGTCAGGATGCCCACACCTTATTTCCATATTGCAGCCTTTCACTATATCAGTGGAAGTGTTAACGATAGACATTTTAACATACAGCCCTGTACGCTAGCTATCTATTTGCTGATGAATGAAATGAATGAAAATGATAATATTACGCACATACATAGTCTCACATACAGAGACTTCAGAGTGATTCCAGCTTAGGGACATATGTTAGATGACTAACATCAGTTAGATGATTCAGCATTCAGCCTCGATCAATTTCTGATGTTATGCTTTAGTACATTTTAAGAAAGCATCTGGACAGTGAACAAGATCGTCTTTCCGTACCTTTGAATCACTAGGTTTAATGTGATATGTTAGTAGTTTATGGTTGTTATTGTCGAACAGAGTAAACAGAGGAGTACAGACAGATATGCAAACCTGTAGCTTGTGTTTCTGTGATATTTTCATAGTATACAAGCTTTTGAACATGGATTCATTCTGCTCTGATGAGCAAATTCCAGGAACATACATGTAACTGTACAATGCATTAAATCTATAACTCCTAATAGTTCTTCAGTCCTTGTATTGGGTAAACTCTTAAAGGTTCTATGTAAAGCCCTACAAGTGAGTATTTCCCTGTCAGTATGGTTCCAAGTGGAGCCTTTTAAGAAAGCTAAGAAACTGTAAGAACCCTTAAAAAAACATTGAAGGGTTATATTTTCTGAGAGTGTAATTCTGCAGCCATTTTAGTAGTTGCCATGTAATTTCAGTTCTTATCCAAAATAAAGCAAAACATTTTTTAATCCTATTCAGAAAGGGAAATTAAAGTATTTCACTATTAGTATTAACTATTAATATTATTCTTACCCTGCACTAACGTTCTGTTACTTGCCATAATGAAGAAATGTTTGTGAAACCTGGCACACTATTGTCTTTTTGTATAAATTCAATTTCTAACCTTTTTAATGTGTATTAATGTATTTTTTTGAAGCTGTATGTGTGGAAATATTGCTTACTTTTTGTGTTTATGGTGTCAAAATTTTGAAATTATAATTACTCCATAGATTGAAATACTCTGAAACTTTGTATAATACAATGTGAAACTAACCTTCTCTCTCTCTCTCTCTCTCTCTCTCTCACTCTCTCTCTTTCTCTCTGCAGACATTTATAGTGATAAACAAAGGGAAAACAATATTCCGCTTTAGTGCCACACCTTCCTTGTACATTATAAGTCCTTTTAATATTGTTAGGCGAATAGCTATTAAAATTTTGATACATTCATATCCTTTCAATATGCTTTTGCATACAATGTGCTGTGAAGTTTGAAGAAATGACATGTCCTATTATGGTTAGGCATCATAATGCAGCCATCAAATCCTTTAGGAATCTAATGTGTATGTATTCGTTTAAGTGCATGCCTGCAGTTTTTATGTTGCCGCTGAAAGATGTAGAACAGGTGGGAAAGAAGCTGGGTCTCTCCCTAGGGCACTGCATTTGCATTAGAACAGCATCAACAATGGCAGGTCAGCAACACATTACAATGTTTTTTTATGGAGCTCAAAAAACAACTTCCTATGCATTAATATTTCAAACGTGAGGAATGGCTTGTTTACACTGCCTTAAGCATGCTGTATCTACTTTAGCACAGAGAAGATCCAGCATTAGTAAGATTCCCAGGAGCGATTTCTGTGCATGTAATGAGTCAATTCCTGGAAGAGATGGAGCAGATTCCAGCTGGAAACTATTTTCAAAACTTTGTGCTTGGTACCCTAGCAGAGGTGGATAAATCAGTAGCCCAGACAGCCGGGACAAGAAGATTTCAAGTCTGGGCTATTAGTTTGTATATGTAGTTGGTTGCAGACAAGTAGCTTCAACAACCAGAAAAAAATCCTACTCCTTATAGACTTTAGCAAAACAAAAGGTTTTATTAGGTATGTAGCTATGTATATTTAAATGTAATGCCCTTCATGGTGGTGTGACGTACCTCAATGTTGTAACTATAGCACAAATTACTCATTTCAAATCCCACCACATCATCCATCGTTTAGTGTGCACAAATTACAGACATCTTTTCAGAATCAGCAACATGTAGGATTGTGAAAATATTAATGAAGCTAAGCAAAGCTGCCACATAACTCTCCTCTTTATAACTAACAGTCACCTCACACTTAAACATATTGAGAGAAAATAAAAATGCTAGCCTGTTGCAAGTATCTTTTACATGCGATGTGAGAACATAACATAACATATCTCATAGCCGAAACATTGGCCAACAACTTGCAATGACACATTAGCACCATTGTTAAACGAGTTCAATGATTATATACTCATTTCACTTAGTTTGTATTAGTATACTTAACTAGCTAGTTAGCTGGCCATATGTTAATACATTGCATTAGCTATCATCTTTTAGCATTGTCAGTTTCCAGGCAGTCAAAACATGGGCCAAAGCACTTTGGGGCTTTTACTTGCCTGGTGGGCTAGATAATGAATTTATCATTTGTCCATCCCTGCTTAGTTACTTAAGCACTGAGTCACAATATTGTAAATCTTTGAAAAGTTAGTCACATAATTATTAAGCCTGAGTTTCAGCAGCGAGTTTAGTTAAGTCCTACCAACAACAGCTCCTTAAACTGTAGCTGGTTGTCACAGTGACCTACAGAGTGAAATACTGCAGATTTAATCCTAATCATTTAATGCAGTTATGACACAGTAAGTATAGATCTAAGCAGTCTAAATGTAAGGACATTCTCTTTTCCGACATTATTAGTTTGATCAATATTTAGCTCAGAATTAGAAAGTTAAGAATGGGCACTGCGTGCAAATCTCTCTAAAGGCCTTTGGTCATATTGCATTATTTGATGGTTGATGTGGCAGCAATCCAAACCACCAGAAGCATTAAAACTGTCTGGACAAATAATACCAGACTAAGATGAAATTCATTCTTATGCCATTTTCATGATTGATTGTACGAGGTACATATTTAAGTAATATTTTTTTATTTTTGTTTACGAAGTTTTTTTTTCCTACAAAGTTTTGTTTACATGTAGATATCTGAAAATCTAAAATGTGTTGACCAGCATGCAGTGTTTTTCTCTGTTGACGTATTCCAGTTTGCCTTAACTCCTTCTCACGTTATTCAGCATGATCATCATGTGTACGATTTTGACCAACTGTGTATTCATGACGTTTAGTAATCCTCCAGAATGGTCCAAACAAGTAGAGTAAGTACTCCATTCACACTGCATGAACACCTTTATAAAATATAGAAATACATTGTAAAATGCTTGCTATTTTAACACACAGTCAAAGAAATAAGGCTGCCAAGTGTGTGTATTTCAGTATATGCTTGAATTAAACCATATGCATTAGCTCCTCAGTGTAGCTTCTAATGTCTGGACCACACGACAAGATTTATACAATCCTACCCAATGTTGAAAATGTGAGAGACTCCACAAAAAAAATGACAGATTTTATGGATATTTTTGTCCTGGATCGTCCTTCAGTCCTCCTACACTACAAGATTTGCCCAGAATAAAACACCACTCTTTCAGATTATGCTCTCAAGTCGAAATCCTGACCAATGTTCTCAACTCTCAAAACCTGCGATCTCTCAGAATTTCTTATGAAGATTTTAGCAAACTTCAGCATGGCTGTGACTAGTTAAAGCTCTTCCACACATGACATCAAGATGTTGAAATGTAAATATTCAACATGTTTAATATTTATGATTTTTATTCAGAGTGACCACAACTGGACTGTGAATACTTTGGATAGGATTTTATTCCACACCACTGGAGACTCTGGAAAGATAATCATTTAAGCCCATTTTAAAACAGGGAGACATTTTGTGATCGACAAATAGGTTGAGTCAAGCTCAAAATCTAGCCTCTCTCTTAGATAATCTGAGAGGAAAATCTTCATTCCTTCTGGCGGAACACTTAAAGGTTCTATGTAGAACGCTAAACAGAGTGTTTTCCTATCAGAAAGAGTCCAAAGAGGCTAAGAACCCTTAATTAACCAATGAGTCCTTAAAGAACCCTTGAGGAACCCATTTTTTCTAATAGTGTAGTGTGATATAAGATATTCTTTGATCTTTTCTTCATCTTCTCAAATACACAATGTGCTTTAAAGCCATACAGTCCTTATTTCAATAATTTATCTCTTTTGCATGTTCTGGAAAATTAGAAGATTATTCATATTACTCTTATCACAATCAGGTTTTTAATTCATGACTAGATCATTACTAATGTCCATAAGCTTCTTGTTGTCACTCTCTTGTACATAGGTACACATTCACAGGAATTTATACGTTCGAATCGGCCATCAAAATCATCGCCCGCGGCTTCTGTATAGACGACTTCACATTCCTGAGAGATCCATGGAACTGGCTGGACTTCATGGTCATCTCAATGGCGTAAGTATCCTCCAGCATACAGTATCACAGCTTTATTGAATTTGTTCCATTCAAAACCTGCTGCTTACCTTTTAAAGTCATTCTGAATATTGTGAAATGTTTTTAATGATTAAATCATTTGATTTGAATGCAGTGGTTGAAATTCAAAATTATCAGACTTTTATAAGAAACAAATAGCTGTGACTCTAATTCTGAGATAGTATAAAATATTAACATGAATATAAGAGCCTATAAAGTTACAATAAGAAAACATCTACTCTTGTTACACTAAATTAACAGGAGAAGCTCTAAGCCCTACCTAATTTTCTTCTATCCATCTAGTCACAGCTTAACAAGTAACCTTTGCTATCAATTTATCACTCCTCCATTTTTCAGAAGCTTGACCTTCAAACTAACCAGGTGTGGGCGGGGCCTGGGATCATTCAATTAGCATATTATTAATTTTTAATTCATGTAAAAGTGTAGATGCCTTTTTTGCCTTTTTCTATCATAAGTTTTTGTAGAACTACCATATTAATAGATATTATAGAGAAATTATTATAGAGAAATTTTATGGTCTATATATCAAGTTATGGATGACACTGACTAGTTTAATATGTCTGTACTCTTCAGTGTTTTCTCTCTGAACTCCTCATTTTGTTCAGTTTCTATACTTTTTCTTTCTCTTTAATGAGTGGGGTGTGTATGTTGTGTGAGCTTACTTGTAGATATTTTTCTGCATACAGTATATTCACCTTTAAAGTGTTCCAGCAAGACTGTTCTTTGTTCCTTTTCCTGACAGCTCCTGGAAAGCCATGGACCTTGCTTTGACACTCTTTTATTTCCCTCAGATCACATTCACACAGATCAGTCTTTGTTTATGGGTTAATTTTAGATTTACGAGGTGGGGAAATGCTTTTATGGATGTGGGAACACCACCATTCAATTTAAATGTTATTGTAATCATAGAAATGTTATTATGGAAATGTTTCAATCTGTTTCTGGCTTAATCTAACTCTAGTTGTGTTAGAGTTGTGTTCAGACCTTTGTTTTCCACATTCCTTGTTTGCTGGCTTTGGCATCAAATGATATAATAATATTTTCTGTCAAAGATACAATAAAAGTAGCAAAATATATGGAACATATATGGACATATGGATTAAAGGCCATATTCAGAGTTGGCATCTTAAGTCTAAAAGTTAAATCAGTATTTAAATGGGGAAAGTTGCTTGTATTCGGGTTACACACATGCTTAAATCAATTTTGCATACACACCACAGTTAACAATAGTCTTGACTGAAAGAAAACAAATTATAGTACCAAAACTCTGCTTGCCATTTATGTAAACCAAAGGCGCAAATTAATCCACACAAATTAATCCTTGTCTTTGACGCTTCTTTATTCATTGTATTGTAAAGATTGATTTTTCTGGGTTATACAGAAAGAGTGATCAGCCCTTACTGTAATGTCTGCCTGTGGAACTGAACCGTTGTGCTCGTGTCTCTGTGTAACTTTGATTTGATTATTGATTTGATTATTATTGCAGGTATATAACAGAGTTTGTAAACCTAGGCAATGTCTCAGCTCTGCGCACGTTCAGAGTTCTGAGGGCATTGAAAACTATTTCTGTAATCCCAGGTAAGAACGTGCGTGGACGGGAGGGGCCGGGTTGGTGTTAGGTGTGTGTGTGTGTGTGTGCGTGTACGTGCGTGTTGTTTCTTTTCCTTTTCTTTTCTTCCCCCCTCTGCGTGGACAGGCTCTGTGAGTGGTGTAGTTCCTGGTCCAGTGGCGTGCTGGTGTTCTTGCCGTGTTTGTGGTGGTCATTGGTGTCTGTGTGTGATCCTCCCTTATTTCAGATATATAACAGAATTTGTGGACCTGGGGAATGTATCTGCGCTGAGAACGTTCAGAGTTCTCCGAGCATTGAAAACTATCTCTGTCATTCCAGGTGAGGCCCAATTTAAACACTGAGGCTGAGTTTTGCGTTTCTGTTTCATTTTAAGTTTCATTTCACTGTTATGATTTTAGCAGAGATTACATTAGAAGTGACTATTTGGTTTGCTTTCTTTTTTTTTTTTCCTTCTACCTCCAAAATGATCAAAAATGGTACTTATACATTTTTGATAGGCTTTGCAGTCTACTATTGCACTATGGCCAGAGTCTCATAGCATTTGCTTTCCCATCTGCCCTGGAGGAGACACACTGACACAGAGAGGCTCATGGAGCAGCAGCAAAAGTCCAACACCTCTGTTCCACAATTTTTTCATTATTATATGTTGGGTGCTCTGATAAGAACAGGATTTGATTTTACAGGCAGTCACAAATCAAGATTCAAGATTCTTTCATTGCCATGCAATGGTGTTAGTGGCAGCTGACTTCAGTACAGCTCAACAATAAACAATACACTAAATAATAAAGGGCAACAAGACAACTCATGCAAGAAATGTGCATTTTAAGTGCAAATTTACGAGAAGAGTAATTGAATAATTGAGTAGCGATTGAATTAGATATTTAACAGTAACTATATATATATATACTGATACCAAATCATAGTCAAGCCTTGAGAATTTATTAAATTATTGTTACATTAATGTTAAATTAAATTAACATGAATTTATTATTTATTATTCATGTATACAGTGGGATGACATGACATGCATTCAAGTCCAGGATACAACATAAAGTCAACTCCAGAATTACTGACACCCTTCAAAATAACATTTAACTTTTTTTTTATTAAACAATATAGACGATAATTCAGACTTCATAAAAAATACTTTACTTTAGGCACAAAATCATTCTCATAAGACTATTATGAGAATTCATGGTTATACTGTATAAATTATAGAGAAATCATGCCATTTTCTCTTAAAAACATATGTGTAAGAATGATTGATACCCCTTAAATAATTCTATTTTACGGTTTGCACAATACAACAGATGCACAAGAACCCTAACCCAGAATGAATAACAAACTCTATGTACACAGAACTACATGAATAGTATCATTCAGGTTAAGTGTGTTGTTTTGCAGGTTTATGTTTTAGTACATAACCACTCTAGAACAGTCCCATAAACTCCCAAGAACCATAACTCTCATAGCTGCATAGATCTCCTTAACTGAATATTAAGCTGAGACTGGAACTAGAGCTAGAGCTATAAGTTGTTTTTTTTAAAAACCTGTGTGATGTAAGAAGTGTAGCAATGTAACATATAATGCAGAAGTACCATTTCATACTAGATATTATAATCAGGAATAAATTATTTTGTGTTTACATGGTTTTTTGATTTTATTCAATATCTACATTTCAATGCACTTTTTAGTGAACTCTAAAAATATACCGCTTACTTCTTTATGAAGACTGCCAAGCCTAGATTGGGGATATATTTTATGCTGCATGATGCTTCGAAAGACACTTGCTTTTATAATATTAGCCCAGAACGAGCTTGGTTGACTTATTTATCTGAACTTCATTTTTTTTTCTTTTAATTTTTAGTTTATTTTATTTGTGTATCGGTCTGGGAAAATTTTGTCATTTTGACATTTTCCACTATTTATATAGTTGTGAAAATGACCATCCTGAACTGAAATGTTTCTCTTTTGCTTTAGTCTCAACCACAAGTACAGTTTTTCCATTTTAAAATCCCAAAAGAGAAAAAAGGAAAAGATTGCATGTAAAGACTGCATTCTGATTACAGCTTAGGAGCATTACAGACATTTTGACAATCTGTATCTGATTACAAACTGATTTGATTAGGCTGTTTCACTATGGCACGTAACTGTCCAACAAAATCATCAAAGTGTTATGTTCACTGTCACACTTAGCTAGCAAGTTTTTAGACATCTTTAGTCAGACTGACTTTTTTTTTTTTTGCTGCGTTTGTTGAACCGACTCCTTACACAAAATGATCTTTGCAGGAAGATAAAATAAAATAATTTCCTCATCTTTTTGGTGAAATACAGTTATAGTTTCTTAAGTTTGAAGCTGTTGTCAGAGTACATTATAGGCAGAACCAATCCAGATTTTTCGTCTTTTGTTCACAGAATCCAGTCACAGCAACATCCAATGGGTTTTCCCAGACCGCCACACATTTACAATGAAACCTGATAAAAAAACAAAACAATGTAAAGGATATGGTAAAACAATGTAAATGGATACATTCAGATCTCTTAAAAAATTTGAAATAAAATAAGGATTAAAAAAACTCTTGGTGTCTTTTCCGCTTCATGAGCAAGTAGCAGGGAACAGTAGTACAATATAATGATTTGTGCAATAAGTAATTTGAATTTTAGAAGAGTATAGTGATAATTCATTACTTGTGATCAGTTCTCCATTATGGGCCAGAGGTCGACCATGCTAATGTGCTCATTTTTGATTCAGTGAAGTAAAGAGGTTTGGGGTATGGGGCTTTGCACTTCTAATGATATTACAAGTCCAATGGAGCTGCATCAGATGTCGCTGTTGGACTGTATGCATTCAGCCTTAGGGTTTAAATGCCCTGCATGTGATCTCCACTTTGATCCCTCTCCCTGCATGCTCTGCTCTCCCTCTGTCATGGCCCCCTTGCTGTGCTGCAGTATTTAAATATGAATGGATGTCACAGACTTATTAATGGGAGTCCTCTCTTTGGGTCCTCACAGATCACACTGATGAAACTTTCACAACACTGGGAGCTCTATGTAGCTGAAGTGTGTGTTCATGCAATATTATAGTTTAAAATAGATTTAAATGTGTGTTGTGAGGGTAATAAGTAAGCTTATACCACAGCACTGTCGAATTCTTGATTCTGATTGGTTAGAAGGTGTTGATTAATTTTCTATAGTAGTATAGTAGTTGTGCTCATTGTAATATGTTATTTTTCCTATAGTAACAGCTAATTCACAGGGACTAGGCAGATGCTCCACAAAAATGGATTAAGAAACGTATATAATTGTAAATTTGGTGAAGTTTTCTGTGAGGAGACATTTATTTAGCATTTTTGGCAGGAGTCTCCAGTGTCAGCATGTAAAAGATATCATTTTAAGTTTTCCCACATGGGAATGTTTTGGCGTTCCTGTTTCTCAGTAAAATGACAAGGTATTTTTTTTTGTCTTATTAATTTGAAGAGAGAATTAAAATAGAGGCAATGACTGTTTATAGCTGCTGTGCTAAGTGTAAGTGATGAGAACCTAACTAAATTGTTGGACAACATTAATTTATTGTTGGCAAATTTTTGTGGATTAAGAAGATTGAAACATTTTGCGAGGTGCTGTAATTGAAAAATAATAAACTTAAGAGTTTACATAGTGAGTGAGAATGGAAAGAGATGGCTCCCAGACAGTCACTGTGTAGTCTTGTGATCATAATATATGATTTTTTTTTTATGTTAGTGTTGTGTGCATATGGTCTATTTTTCGACTTATAAAGGAGGTCAAGGCATGATTATAAAAATTGGTTTAATTTTATAAGTCAATGGACTTCAAAAATGTGTACACAGAAAATTATATCCCTGTGTGTGTGTGTGAGTGAGAGAGTTTATGAAATTGGCTGCACTATATAATGGCTCTTTTAAAACCTTCTGTCTCCCTTTCATGCCTTGAGACCCCTTTCGTCCACATCTGCCAGTTGAACATATACACAACTTCTCTGTGCTTCTCTCTTTGCCTGTGTGTTTGTGTGTGTGTGTGTGTATGTGTGGGGGTATTTTCACCACCCAGGTCTAAAGACCATCGTTGGCGCCTTGATCCAGTCAGTGAAGAAGCTGTCGGATGTGATGATCCTCACCGTGTTCTGTCTCAGCGTGTTCGCCCTCATCGGTCTGCAGCTCTTCATGGGGAACCTGCGGCACAAGTGTGTCATCTGGCCCATCAACATCACTGAGTTATACCAGGCCAACGGCAGCCACACCTTCGACTGGGACGAGTACATCATGAATGAAAGTGAGAGAAGCATCCTGAACCAGATGCTGTAACAGTGCACACACTCTCAGATTTGACATTTATGGGTTTCGGCAGGAGTCTCAGTAATTGAGGAGATCGATTTTATGCCTGGAAGGGATTCAAGTGACTCAGAGTAACTGTAATAGAAAATGAGAAGTTTTGGGGAAATAAATGTTGTTGACCTTCAGGGCTGGAAAATGTTTAAGTAAATGTATTTTGTTACTTTAGCTAAGGATCATTTAAGGGGATTTGTACTTCACCTGACTATAATTGAAAAGGAGTACTTGTAGTTTTACTTAATTACGCTTCCTTGAAAAATGTCTCTCTATTTTAACTGTATTTATTAATTATATTTAAAACATCTAATCACATCCATACAAGCACAAACATCTTTGTACCAAGGCTACATATTTGTTATCATTTGTTCTTCTTCTACTGCCAGGCAAGAGTTTTTCAAAATCTGGCATTTAGTATGTTTCATTACACTTTAATCGCTATTACTGCCACAGACTGACCTGTTCAATCTTTGAAATAATTAATAGAAATGAAATACTGATAGATAGTGTTAGTATTAACTGTTGTATTAATTAGTGCCTAAAGTGCCTAATTAGAGGGATAAAGTTTTTGGATTCTTTCCAATAAGATTAAATCTGGATTGTTACATTAAAATAAAGTCATTTCTCAATTCACTAACATTTTATAATATATATTTATCTATTCATGTACACCTATTCTTTGGATAGATTTTCTAAAATTTTCACACCTATTGGTCCATTTGTTGTGTCAAAGTGAAACTTGATACTTTTGCTTCATCTGCTGTTTGGTTTGGTTTGTTTTCTTACTACACATAATTAAATGTACCAAAAAAAACAAGAACAACATTGAGGGGCATGTAGGGCTGAAAATGCATTCATTCACTGGTCAGAAATACAAAGACAGAAAAAGCTAAACCATTGCCAAGTACACAGAAATAATAATCATAGAGCATAGTGCACAGAAATAATAAGCAAAGAGCACAGAAATAACAAAAGAGCATAGTGCACAGAAATCATAAGCACAGAGCATAGAAATAATAAAAGTCATAAAAATCATCTGAGCACGAAGAACATGAAGCTTCACTTTGCGCAGCTGGATGGATTCAGGATCTAATCACTTTCTTATGGTGTTTGCTTGGAACAGGACCGAGACCACCACGCTCAGATAGTCTCGAACTGGTTGTTTTGGTCTACACTCGATTGCTGTGTTCTCACCTGTCTAACCGAGCTGCACCAAACGGGAAAACACACCAGGGTTTGATTCAAACAGACTAAACTTTTCATATGTGAAGTAAAAATACTAACATATAGGGCGTACAAAAACTTTTGAGTGATACTATATGTTATCATGACTTTCATTCAGAAAAGAAGAAAAGGAAACAAATCTCATGTTGATGTAGACAAATTTGATTCGATTTCTTGCTAAACAAAGAATGAATGTCAACCCCATCCCTAACTCCAGCCTTGACTTTCAAAGGTTATGACTTTAATTTAAAGACCTGATTTATAATTTAATTTGAAATCATTCTTTTCTAAATACTTAGCACATTTAGGAATATGGACATTTCTCAACAAAATACCAATAACTTTACTTTTTAATTAAATTGTTCTGTGCTTTTTCCACCCATGTTAAATTCTACAACCTGGTCCTGGTTAGAAATTCATCTTTTGTATTTTCTTACAATCCTGATTCAATTGTAGTCATTTGTGACTGTAAGAAAAGAAATGAAAAGAAAGGCCAGTAGTCAGGAAAACACTTGGAATTAACTGGAGCTGTTTCTCTGTTTGTCACCAGCCAATTTCTACAAACTCCCTGGCAGTCTGGATGCTCTGTTATGTGGGAACGGCTCCGATGCTGGGTGAGTTGCTCTGCAGTCTCTTTCCCTCAAACCAGCACAACATATCAGCTTAAATACTATTAAACATGGTTCAGCAAAGGAGCCAACTATCCTGGAAGTGCTGCTTCTCATTTAAATAAGTCTGTGTGCTGGAAGGAATCCTGCAGTCTTATTGCGTGTTGTGTGTGTTTCTGGTTAGTCGTTGTCCTGAGGGCTACACATGTATGAAGGCTGGACGCAATCCAAACTACGGCTACACCAGCTTTGACAGCTTTGGCTGGGCATTTCTTGCTCTTTTCCGCCTCATGACGCAGGACTTCTGGGAGAACTTGTACATGCTGGTAAGTGTGCATCATATTTTCTTGAATTAGGGCTGCGCACTATATCATTTGTTCACTGTTATGACGGTTTTAGCCTTGGCAGTACTGACATCGCATTGCAATATGCAATAAGCATTTTTATTTATGATGTTCTGTGAGCATTCTGAGTCATCTTGGTTTTCAGCGTGTGGCAGTGTAATCATAGTAAGTTATTTTTGTCCATATAATGCAGTGCTATTGAATTCTTGAATCTGATTGGTCAGGAGGTGTTGATTCATTTTCTATAATAGCACTGCTCAGACAGTTAACGCACCCATTCTAATTCTAATGTTGTCATTTTCCATAATAACAGCTATTTCACACACACACTAGTTTGGCAGACGCTCCACATAATCTAAAAGTAAAAACAAATAATGAAGTTATTCCAACAAAGAAAAAAGTGTAATCGTTGATATGGTAAACCTTTCTGTGACGAGGTGTTTATTTAAGGAAGGAGTCTCTAGTGTCAGTGCTTTGTAGCAGTCAGGAAGTTTTCAACCACACCAGTATTTTCAGGACAGATGACGTAGCATTTTGTGGTTTCTCTGTAACTTGACAAGCTGCATTTTTTTGGCCTTCTTTTTCTTCATTCATTTTGTGGATGTTCCACAACATTATTAACTATAAATGGATAAAAAGTATGACACATTGTTCTTTAATACATAAATAATCACAATCATGGCTGTAGTAGAAGTGGAATAAAACATATTGGGACAAGCTGTTATTGGAAAATAATCAATTTCTGGGTGGTAACAGTAATTCCATGTCTTCATACTGCTCCATCATTGATTATTTTCCTATAAAGGCATGCCTTATCATGTTTATTCCTTTTTTATGAATATTTTAAGGCATATTTGATTATTTTACAATCTTAAATGATTTTGATTTTTATTTTACATTCCAACAAACATGTACTGCTTTGTAGAGCAAAGGCAAAAAGCTTGTTATTGCAAGCATTTGAATGCTCTATTGTTTTTATGACTTGCTACTTAAAATGCAAAATATGCAAGTCAATTCAAAAATGTTCTGACATAAAATATAAATGTGCAATTTTCATTTTATGTATATTTCTATGCTGGTCAAGCAACACATGCCACCAGTTTTCTTCCTCCACCCAGAGAGTGAATGTAATACTCTCTAAATAATATGCTCTAAATTGGATTATATGTAGCAGTGAGTCTGAGCTGCTGTAGCTCGGTGTGTTCAGAGTGGAACGTCGTAGGCTGCTCTGTAATGGCTGAAACACTTTAGAATACAGGAGCGACCGGGAAGAGGCATGAAATATTAACCTGCAGATTACAGCACAGGCAGACTGATGAGAAATGACTCCCAGATGGGAGCACATAGCCTACCCTATTTTTGGTCCAAGCTTTGAATCTATGTTTTTAGTATTTGCTCACTTTCATGTCATGCTTGTCGCCGGCCCCCTGCTTCTCTGTAAGGCACAGGGCTATATTTACACCAACTCACCTCCGAATGATGCAGCTGTTGTCCAGACTCATGGTGTGAACTACATTTCTTTCTTCTGGAATGTCTTGATGTGCATGAAACCACCTCAAAACCTCAAAAATTCATATATGTTATTCAATAATACCTCAGTAATTTTAAAATCTCTTTACATGAGATTATTGTGGATGGTACCACTTAGAAACCATGAAGATGGCTTTGGACTTCAGTTGATATGAACAGTTTGCTATGATGGCTTAGGACTACAATTGCTATGATAGCTTTAAGACTGCAATTACCACAAATAGTTTTGCACTCAAGTCTCCATCAGTGAACATACATGACTTCATGCATAAACTATAATGAACTATTGTGGTTACACACTTGTACTTTTTGACCATACAGTATACAGTTGTAGGAGGGAATTATTTATAATCGCACTATCCCGTGTGACCAAGATGAGGATGGGTTCCCTTTTGAGTCTGGTTCCTCTCAAGGTTTCTTCATATCGTCTCAGGGAGTTTTTCCTTGCCACTGCTGCCTCTAGCTTGCTTATTAGAGATAAATTCATAAATTTAAAATTTATTATATCCTGAAATTATATATTTCCATAAAGCTTTAATGCTTTATAATATGCTATATAATGCTTTGTGACAATGTCCATTGTTAAAAGCGTGAAACAAATAAAATTTAATTTAATTAATTCAAATAATGTATTTATTAGAGGGAAGAAGATTTTAGTTTTTGGGAGGGCTTGAGGTGGATGTGACTGTAACAGTTGTTTAAATTTCCTCATAGCAGTCGTCTGAGCTCAAAGAGTTTTTTCTTCTGAGCCAGGTTCCTCTAGCAGAATTATTTTTAAATGCTGCATCTCAATTCATTGTTACAGTCCACTTATTAGCTGCAGACTTTCATTGATCTTACTGTATACATATGTGACAATATTTCATGAAATGTATTTATTTGGAATATGGAACCATGACATAAGCATTTTATGAGGCAGAGTTTCATGTCCATTGAGCCTTGATGTTATCATTCTAGACTGATGCTGAATGAGAAAATAGATATCCAAGATATCTGAGATCCTTGACCTATAATGTCCCATTATAACATTACTTAGTGACATTTCCACATTATCAAAACCAGATCATCTTAAACCTTCCACATTAATATATCTAGCTATTGAGACTGTGTTACTTAACTGGAAAGAGAAAACCAAAATATCCATAAAACATTGTCCTTATCCTCTTAACAGATCAGTAAAATCCAGTAACAATATTAAACGCATCAAAGAATCCTGGTCTTATTTTTTTTTTCTATAGATCTTTTTTTTTTCATCTTTTCTGTTTTTATAATACTGTACGCTGAATAATAAACTTTTTTTGTATAATACACATTTCAATTTATAATACACTGAGAGATAATGATAATTTTTTTGTATTTCTTATAATACCTTGAGATCTTTCTTCTTTTTTATTTTATTTTTTCATTTGTAATATTAGGAAAAGTGGGTGGAGAGAAAGGGGAAAATGGCTTGATGACAAGTTGCCCTGTCTGATTGTTTTTCCTTCACTTTTGGGCTTTCCCAAGGTCCCAAAGACACAGGTGTCCTATTAATTTCACATTACTGAGATGTAAATAATACACAAAAATGACAGTAAAATAAATATCACAGTGTAACAAACTTCATAGATGGGCAAGGAGGAGGTAGAGTCTTCACTGAGAAATGAGCTGTATTTTTTTTTTTTTAAATCAGAATTAAAATCCATGTGTCTGTTTCTCCGAAGTCAGGACTGGTAAAGAACATTTGAGCAAAGCTACATTGCTGTATCCTCTAGCAGTTCTCTGGTATCCATAGAAACTGACAGAATGAACCAATCAAAACTCTCATATTAAACTGACTCAAATTGGTTTCCCTGACTCCAAACATACAAATATTTTTATATTCTCTTTGGCCTGTCATTGTTTTAAAACAAAAATAAGTGGGTTTAGTGGTGGGTATAAGCATAAAACCATCATTAAAAGCCAGTAAATGTAGAAAACCTGGTGTGAAAGGGAGTGTATAGGTGTATGAGATCAGCTCCACCAAAGTTTAGGCCCCATCCTTTCTGTGCAATATGACTAAAGTATGTTTGTACACTGAGAGCATGTGAAAGTAGGTCAGATGGAGAATCAGCATAATCAAAAGGATCTTGGCTTCTCAAAGGGCACATTCTGATTACACTATAACTTACAGTTGGATTATTTAATGCATTTTTGCTATTGGTTCCCATTCCGGATTCTTCTGGGAAGGCTTTCCACTAGATTTTAGAGCGTGGCTGTGGGGATTTGTGCTCATTCAGCCACAAGAGCATTAGTGAGATCAGGCACTGATGTCGGGTGATAAGCCTGTAGTGCAGTTGGAGTTCCAGTTCATGCTAAAGGTGTTCAGTGGGGTTGAGGTCAGGGCTCTGTGCAGGCCACTTGAGTTCTTCCACTTCCAACCTTGGCATGCCATGTCTTCATGGAGCTCACTTTGCGCACAGGGGCACTGTCATGCTGGAACAGGTTTGAGTCCCTTAGTTCCAGTGAGGGGAATTTGTAATGCTATGGCACATAAAGACATTTTAGACGATTGTGTGCTTCCAACTTTGTGATAACAGTTTGGGGAAGACCCACACATGGGTGTGATAGTCAGGTATCCACATACATTTGACCATATGGTGGATTTATAAGGGAGAAACACAAACAAACAAACAAACAAACAAATAAATAAATTTTATTGATAAAACCATTTTAAAAACAAATTTGTAAAATGAGAATGAGTAAAACAGCGATAAATTTAAAGTGAAATAAATAAGAGAAAAAAAGGGGGAAATGACAGAAAAATGACAGAATTATTGAATATTAGTCAACTTTTTTTGCAAGTCACTATATGCTAAGTACTGAGGTTTCCTACCAAACACCTAAACTTGTTTGGCACTGGAATAATTTTTTTTTTTTTTACTTTTTTGTGTTCCACAGACTCTAAGGGCAGCAGGGAAGACCTACATGATCTTTTTCGTGCTGGTGATCTTCGTGGGCTCCTTCTACCTGGTCAATCTGATCCTGGCTGTGGTGGCCATGGCCTATGAAGAGCAGAACCAGGCCACCATGGAAGAAGCAGCACAGAAAGAGGAGGAATTCAAAGCCATGCTGGAACAGCTTAAGAAACAGCAAGAGGAAGCCCAGGTTACTGATATTACCGCATAGTGTCCTCTCTATAGCTGTAGGACTATCCTTTGACTACTACTATTAGTAATTTGTAATGTTTTGTTGCTGCGCTTTCGCATGTTGATATTTTGGGCACATATTGACTAATCCCTCGGTTGGTGACTGTCGCAGGCAAACGCCATGGCCACATCAGCAGGTACGGTGTCAGAGGATGCAGCGGAGGATGATGGAGTGGAGAACTTGTCGTGTAGCTCCTCCGAGATGTCCAAACTCAGTTCCAAGAGCGCCAAGGAGCGCAGGAACCGCAAGAAGAAGTGGAAGCAGAAGGAGCAGGACAGGGAAAAAGGGGACAGTGAGAAGTTTGTCAAATCTGAATCGGATGATGGCAGCAGGAAGAGGTTCCGTTTCCCTGACAACCGCTTAGGCCGAAGGTCCTCCATCATGAACCAGGTGAGTCACAGGAGTGTGTGTGTGTGTGTGCACAGAGCTGAAATGACATTTTAAAGAAAGAACATTTGTATTTATTGTGAATGTTCACTATTTCATTATATAGGTCATAACATTCCATTATTTCATTAGTTGGGTATAAGACTTCCCGTCTAACATAATTACAATGGATTACTGCTGGAATGGTATGAAAACTTATGTAATTTTAACATCCAATCCAATATCATGTTTATATGCAACATTGTCATATTTGCTTACTACATTATGAAGAAAACATTAAATGTCATGGAACACTGCAGTGGCAATGCAAGCATTTCATTAATTAAATTAGATTTATTCATTTGGCAGATGCTTTTATCCAAATTGTCTTCTGAGCAGATAAGGGTTAAGGGTGTTTTCTCAAGTGCCCAACAGTAGCAGCAGCTCAGCGGTACTGGGATTCAAACTCACAATCTTCTGATCAGTAGTCCAGAGCAATAATCAATGCTCCATCACAGCCCCAATTATGAGAAACTTCTAGAGTATATATACTTCTAGAGTGTGTGTATATATACAGACACACACACACACTCTAGAAGTATATATACTCCATCATGAACCATGAACTTTAGTTCACTTTTAGCCTTCAACAAATTATGAAAATAAAAAGAGCTATGATCTTTTTTTCCTGACTGTTAAAAAATTATGAAGCCTGCTGCATAATATAACAGTATAATTATGACATTGATGGAATAACTGTGTCAAAGTACCTTGCCAAAACAAATACAATCCCACTTGAGAGAGGAAGAGTATTTTTGTCTTGATCTTTTACATGCTCTCTACTGAAGCTCTAGCTTTTTTCCGCTTCACTTCAGTCTCTCCTCAGCATCCCTGGCTCGCCCTTCTTATCACGCCACAACAGCAAGAGCAGCATCTTCAGCTTCAAAGGCCGCTGCCGGGACGCTGGCTCTGAGAACGAGTTTGCAGATGACGAGCACAGCACTGTGGAGGAGTGCGATCAGAGACGTGGCTCGCTGTTTAGCCCGTACCGCCGCAGCAGCTACAGTGGCTACCATGGCAAACACAACAGCACGGTGGACTGCAATGGGGTTGTGTCTCTAATCGGGCCTGGTCCGGGAGGACGCCTACTGCCTGAGGTGATAATAGATAAGGCAGCTTCTGACGACAGCGTAAGGACAGCTACGAGTAGATCAGTATAGGCACGGACATCTTTCCTCTCTGAGCCTTGGCTTTCATTTTCTTTTCTCTGTTTTCTCCCTCTCCTTTTTCTCCTGCATTTGACACTTTGTTTATGGTTATTATTTTGACTTTGCTCTCTCTTTTGCCCTCTTTGTTTTGGGTTGAAGCTCGGTTAGCTAGCTGCCTGTGGCTGCTGCCCTTGCAAGAATGAAAATGAGAATTATAATGTAAAAAAAAAAAAAATGCAGAAGCTATTTGCACCCAGGTGAAAACAGAAATGTATAATTTTTGTGCCCAGTTTAGTTTAGGTGCTAATTTTAGGTGCTAATTTCCGCCCACTGGCTTGGTCTCCCTCTATCGCATGATGGCTAACACTTGCTTGCAAACATGACCACTGTTTTGTTTTAAATACATAAAAGTTAGCCTAACGTTAGCTGGTTTAGACAATATAACAACCTAATGTTAGCCGTCACACTTGGCTACTAGATTACACTATGTAATACATTATTTAATTATATAACAGTCTAATGGTCGATATCATAATAGGGAACTTTGCTACTGGTTTAATTAAACAGTTTAACAGTTAGCCTAATGTTGGCTAGCTTTCCAATAACTTTGGCTACTGGTTTATACATTATAATAGTTAGCTTAACATTGTCTAGCTTGCTACTGGTTTACATTCGAGATAGGAAAAAAAAAGCATATCAATAGCTCACCCAATAGTTGTGGTTTTACATTACACAGTATAATAGTTGCCCTAATGTTTACGAGCTTGCTAGTGAACGAACCTGTCTATTAGTTTCAGTTACATAATCATTCTGTTAACTAGCTTGCTAGCAAACCTGGCTAATGGGATCAGTTAAAAAATAGTTCTCCTAATGTTAGCTGGCTTGCTACTGAGCTTGGGTAATGCATTCAACTGCATTGTAGTTATACTAATATTATTGTTAGCTTGCTAGCTACCCTGGTTGCTGATTTACACACTGTAATATTTAGCCTAATATCAGCTAATTGTCTGGAGTCATAGGTGTCTGGATTACACAAAATACTATTTAGCCAAATGTTAGCAAACTTGACTAGCTACTAAAATAATTATGCTAGGTTTAGGTAGCTGGCTAGGTTGTTAATGTTACTAAAGTCTGTTCTGTTCCACATGCTCATTTCTTTAAGGTACTTTAGGGACTTGAATAGCTGTACCGGGTGCAAATAGATACTCAGGAAGGGGAATCTTGCTTCTGGAAGAACTGACAATAATATATGAAACTAGTTGCTGAACGGAGTTGCCACGTTATTAGTTAGTGAATCAGTTCACCTAATAAACTGGCAACCTAGTTTATATTTGCATAAAATACTGGATAAGATTGCACTAAATATCTTTTATCAGAAATAAAGGATGTACATTTTGTGAACATGCATGTTTCATTAGCTGTAGATAAGCATTGTTGTCTTCATTTGGAGTTTGTCCTTCCTTTGGACATTTCATTTCTTCCACATCTGCATTTTTCTCCTTTGTCTCCTTTGTTATGTGTGTTTATCCATCGTGTGATATGTATTTAAATGTGTAAATATGTTTCACTGTCCTTCCGTACATCTTCAAATGATCTCCTGCGTATTGCTTTTAAGATGTGAAACTGAAATGCATTTTCAGATGCATTAATGGAAGATGGACATTAAGATCTCACTTCTGCATATGTCTGAGCACTTAGGCCATTTTAACCATCACTATGGTGTTTTAGGCGATTCCCATTGTGTGTCCAAGATGAACAGTAATGCACATCCTGTCTGTTTCATCAGGCTTTAGATCACATAATTGTCTGTTATTGTGTGTGTGTTTGTGTGTGTGTGTATGGTGTACAAGAAGAGGGACAGGCTGTACAAATCAGATAGCCTCCATATCTGATCATTCTGTCACACATTCTGTCTCATTCACATGTCATTAGAAACTGGGGACAAAAACAAGAGCTTCTTTCTCTTTCCATAATTTCAGTTTCTCTCTTTTTTTTCCTTTAGTTTTTCTTTTCTATATATCATTGATTTTGAAACCCACTTTGAATGGACAGTTATCTTCTGCCGCTCCTGACTGTAGCTAGCATGGTAGTTTGCCGTTCTTACGAATCTCTGAGAGCCCTTGCGTATCTAAATGCAGCATGAAAACGGACTGATGGATTATGGTGTCTATAATTTTTTTTTCCTCTCTGACTCTTATGACTCTGAGTGCATGCTGATGCACGCTAACTGCTGCCCCTCCGGCATCCTGGATGGTGCAATAACACGCAGTCTTCAGAGATGGGGAGAGAGTAAAGCCAAATTGTGCTTTAGTGGACTGATTTAATTAACTGGTGATTTACCAGGCTTCGAGCGCAGCTTCCAGACAAGGCTGTGCGTCATTGGGAAGAGTCTCTGTAAAAGGGAAATCAAATATCTTTAGCTCTCCTTTTCTCCCCAGTTGAAGCCTGCATGTTTTTGCTCTTTTGACTGACTTTTCTGATAATGACAACCTCTTTCCTCTGCTCCTGTGATGCACTTCAGACTGTGGTTTCTCAATACTTTCAATTTAACCTCAATGCTTTTTCCTCTTGACAGCCAACCACTGACATTGAGATCAAGAAGAAACTCTCAGGCTCTTTAATGGTTTCTATGGACCAACTCAATGCTTCTTTTGGGCACAAAGAGCGAGCGAACAGCGTCATGAGCGTCACCAATACATTAGTAGAGGGTAGCCTTTTTTAATTTTGTTCTCTTATACTACATTCACACTTGCAAGTGACAAGTGACTCATGTTATTTGCAGTTTGTCTCTTGTGGACGTGTAGTGGATGTGACCTGTCCAGTGTTTTTTTGTTCTGACGATATATAAAAAATGCATTAATCAGTATAAGAATTGGTTATTTGATTTACATGTTACATGCAAAGCTTATACTAGCTTCATTGGCAGATCTGCAAAGCAAGCTGATATAAGCACCTGAAATTAAGTTTTATAAAATTTAGGGTGACTTTAAAAAATAATACATAATAATGAAACCACAGGATTATCAATAATCTGATTTTATATCTCATCTGTTTGGTTTAAAGAACTGGAGGAATCGCAGAGAAAGTGTCCACCATGCTGGTACAAGTTTGCCAACAACTTCCTTATCTGGGAATGCTGCCCCATGTGGCTGAAGATCAAAGAGATTGTTAACCTGATCGTGATGGACCCCTTCGTAGACTTGGCTATCACTATATGCATCGTCCTCAACACTCTGTTCATGGCCATGGAGCACTACCCGATGACGCCACACTTTGAACACGTGTTGTCTGTGGGCAACCTGGTGAGGGTCTTAAATCTGGCTTCTTACTGTTCTTCATCTTGAAGCATATTATTTAGTAACTACAGTTTGACTAATATGAAAGGGCAAATGTTTGCATCCCCCATGGTTTCTGGGTGACAAAGTAATAATGATAATAATAAAGATGTAAAAAAAAAAAAAAAAAGATGTTGGTGCAGCAATACAAAAATGCAAAACATGAGCCAAAATCAGCAGAAAATATTTTGAAAAGAAGCTTTGTTGTGGTTTTTGCAGTATTCAGACCTGATCTGTAGAAAGCATTATATGATATTTAGCATGACAAATATGTAAAGAAGAATGGGCAGACAATCTGAGAGAGAAATAATGAACAAGGCTTCAAGAGGCTGAACACTACATCTGAAAATACAAGAGGCAGTTATAACAGGAAAGGGTGGGCATAAAGGTTATTATACCACAGGGCTGCTGAATTCTCTAATCTCTAATCTCTAAATGGTCATGTTTATATTAATGCAGTTATTGTTTCTGTAGTAAAAACTAATTTGCAAGTACTAGTATGGCAAATCCGCCTCATAATGTATGACTAAAAATAAATGGATTAAAAATAACTTGTTTCCGGTTCCATAGGATTAAAGAAACCTATAAATGGATAAAGGCATGATGTGTTGACCTTAATGAATAAAAAAAATTTAATCACTGGGATATTGATGTGGTAGATGAGGAAGAGAACATTTTGAGACATGATGTTATGGAAAAATAATCAACTTCAGTGTGGTAACAGTAAGCATCTGGATGCATTATGCCACTGTCTCTCTCTCTCTCTCTCTCTCTGTATCTCTGTATCTCTTTCTTTGAATTTCTCCCTATCTCTATCTCTCTCTGTATCTCTCTCTGTATTTCTCTATCCCTATCTCTCTCTGTATCTCTCTCTCTGTCACACACACACACGCACACACCGGCTCCTCCTTGCCTGTAGTCTGATTGAGAGACATTGCTACAGGCTGAGGTAGTGGGAGGCCTGCATTAATATTTCATGCTGCCTGATCGATGAGCAGCTCTAAAATGGTACCTAATATTAAAATCAGTGCAGTTTCCTGCTTCCATCTCATTGAATAAAGCGACTTATAGATCAAAGACACAACCTTCTTATTATTACACTATGTGGATGTGTAACATGACTGTCTCTTTACCTTTGTCTCTCTTTTTTAATCTCTCTCAAGCTCCTTTCCTCACTGCCACTGTCTCTCTGTGTGTCTGATTATTAATAGCTCACATACGTTGTATTGATCATACTTTGTCACTTCAGGATGTGTGTGTGTGTGTGATTTGAACAGCATTACCGGGATTGATATGCTGTAGGTAATGAATCCATACTATCATATCCTGTACAGGCCAAAGGTCATGAATATTAATAGAATAAGCTACTGTATAAGGTGTTCATATATTTATGGTATATTTATATATTACAACTGAGACAGGATGTAGTTGAGTAGTTGTGGGTTAAGGGTCTTGCTTTAAGGGGCTTTAGGATTTGAACTCACAACCTTCTGATCAGTATCTCAAAGCCTTAACTACTGATAGCACTTGTGCATAATCATATAATATGTAAAACCTGAATCTATCGCTACGACTATGCTGAATTGTATATTTATATATATTTATATTTCATTACCTTTCGCTGTGTTTCACAATGTGAAACTATGTTTAACTGACCTTTCACAGTGTCAGTTCAGCAAATATCCCAGTTGAGTAACCACCAGACTTAATCAGCCTTTTTTAAACCATCTGAAACAGTTGATGTCTGATGATCGTAGTAGCGTGTAGATTGATGTTGATGCTTATTCACATATTAGCTTCTCTCAGGCTAGTGGACTAAATGTTAGGTTTCAGCTGCTGCTGGTGCACAGCTGTTTGGAGGTTAGCGATGACTGGGATCACGTTGTTCCAGGCTAGAGGAAGTGTGACTCATGCATCAAGGCCAAGCTCAAGCCTCCTGCAGCCTGCTAGGGCAGGAAGATTTATTACTGATGTCACAGCATCCTCTGATTACTTCACTGCACCCTCTTTGCTAATATGTGCTGAGTAAAATGCCTTGGATATGTCTGACTTAAGGGCTCGTTATACTTCATTAGGACTGCTACTGAAAGCTGACTAAAAGCCCCAAGCTTTCATAGTCTTTCAGAATAGTAGGAGGATCTTAGCTGTCCATCAAACAAAGCGTGATAAGTGAAAGCACGTGGTTTATTGTTCATTGAAAGATAATCGCAGCACGATTTGACTGAGATGAGGATGCTGAGGATTAGACAGAATCACATTGTCTAATAGCAAATGTTTAGTCGAAAGCAAGATTCAAGGCTTTTGAACTTCTCTCAGTTAAAGCGGAATGCTTATATGACACAAAATTGTAACGATATAAACGTGAATGTGAAGGCAGATCCCATATGAACAGCTAAACTGTAATGACTCCAACTCACCAACTTATTAAGGACAGGGCATGCTGTTATAAGAAAATAATCAACGATGTAGTGGTGCCAATGCTTACATTTTTTTTATTAAATAAAGAATAAGGTCATACTCTTTATCTGTTTATAGTTATGTTTAACTACGTAGTTACGTGTTATAAACTGTTTAACAGCTATAAACAATCGTTTGCTCAAAAAATGCAATTTTGTCATGTTACTGAAAAACTGCAAATCCCTTTGCCCTGATGACTTTCCCTTGTCTGAAAACTTAAACAAAGTGCTGACACTGGAGACTCCTTCCAAAAATGCAAAAAAAAAGGTCTTCTCACAGAAATTCCACACGTTTTTTAATCTGTTTATGAGGATCATCATAAAGTCCCTGTGTAGGTTGTTATTATAGACATGATAATGTATTAGAATGAGTGCATTAATGTAAACCTTGCAGCTGGCACTACTGTCAGGGGATGCTGTTATAGAAAGTTAATCAACATCTTGTGACAGTCACATTCAAAAAATGCAACAGTGCCTTTTTAATGCTCCAGAGGTTTCAGAAGACTTGTTTCCATATAAGCCTTGATATGGGTCTATTTTGATTGGCTTAATATCAAATTATACAGCACTTCAAATCACAGATATAATCATCAGTTTGAATATAATGTGTGGATTCATTTATAGTCAATATTGTTATTAAGCTATTATACTCATTTCCTTTTTCAAAGCCTCAGGTTTATTCACAAAAAACCATCCATTTTTTTTTTTAATTTTAGGAATTTAAAACAAGCTTTTAAAGCTGCTGTGTCTTTTCCAGGTATTCACTGGAATTTTCACTGCGGAAATGGTGGCCAAGCTGGTTGCAATGGACCCGTACTACTACTTCCAGGAGGGATGGAACATCTTTGATGGTTTTATTGTGAGCCTGAGCTTGATGGAGCTTGGATTAGCTGATGTGGAGGGCCTGTCTGTGCTCAGATCATTCCGATTGGTAAACACTCACCCATCACTCTATACTGTATGTTAGGAATATAAAAGGCCTGACCACAATTCATTAACTGCTCTAGCTCTAAAAGCCTCATTTGCTTTCAGCCTCGTCTGAAAGCAAAATGATGATACTTTGCTTTAAAACAATTCCAGTTTTTAAACAATAAGTTTTTCCTCCTTCAGTTTCGTTCTTCTCTTTACTCTTGTTTGCTGTTTTGTGTGCAACCCTCAGCTGCGAGTGTTTAAGCTGGCTAAGTCGTGGCCCACTTTGAACATGCTGATAAAGATCATTGGGAACTCAGTGGGTGCTCTGGGGAACCTGACTCTGGTCCTGGCCATCATTGTCTTCATCTTTGCTGTGGTGGGCATGCAGCTGTTTGGGAAGAACTACAGGGACTGTGTGTGTAAGATTGCTGAAAGCTGCGAGCTCCCCCGTTGGCACATGAATGACTTCTTCCACTCGTTTCTGATCGTGTTCCGTGTGCTGTGTGGAGAGTGGATCGAGACGATGTGGGACTGCATGGAAGTGGCCGGTCAAGCCATGTGTCTCATCGTGTTTATGATGGTCATGGTTATCGGAAACTTAGTGGTAAGAGTTCAGATTTAGTCTTAATGAGCTGCTGCACTGTAACATTAATGTTGTATTTTATTTGAACAGCTTCCAATTTGAGCTTTTCTTCATGATAAAGTATGCAGTGTTTTATAGAACACATGGTTGGATGGTTACTAAATGCAGAATGTGGTATCAGGGTTGTAATTGTGTCCTGGCTCTTCAGGTGCTGAATCTGTTCCTTGCCTTGCTGCTGAGCTCATTCAGTGCAGACAACCTGGCGGCCACGGATGATGATGGAGAGATGAACAACCTGCAGATCTCTGTTAACCGTATCAAGAGAGGCATAGCCTGGGTAAAGGCCAAAATCCGTCAGTTAGTGCGTGTTATCCTCCGGAGGCAGGTGGTGGATGAGGCCAAGCCTCTGGACGAGCTGTATGACAAGAAACTGAACTGCATCGCCAACCACACGGACCTCAACCGTGAGTTGGATTACCAGAAAGACGCCAACGGCACCACCAGTGGCATCGGCAGCAGTGTGGGCAGGTACATGATCGACGAGGACCACATGTCCTTCATCCACAACCCCAATCTGACCGTATGTGTGCCCATCGCGGCAGGGGAGTCCGACTTTGAAAATCTGAACACGGAGGACTTCAGCAGTGAGTCAGAGGCTGAGGGCAGCAAAGATGGGGTGAGTCGTTTAAGAGCAGGCATAACATGATTAAATGTTGAGGAGCAAGACGGTAACTAAAACTAACAAAAAATATATAAATTGGGTCAGAACTGAGGCAATGATAACAAAGGCAACAATAATATCAACAACAATGTTGTTACTGTTGTTACTACAATGAACTGAAATAGCCCAAAACAAAGAAAATATTAAATATATAACAAATAAGATTAAAAAAATTTTAGTTTTTTTTGCCATCAGGATATTCAGGAATCAAAGAAGTGGTATTTTTCAATATCTTGCTACTGAAAATCAGTTTCCTGGAGATTGATTGAGATAGTTTGCGGCATACAGAACAGGATTATACAGTATGTCGAATATACATCAAGAAAATATGGAATTTAAGAATCTTAAATAAACACTTGGATAAATGTGACACTGAATATATGTTTGTAAAATAGTTACACTGTTGGTGTATGATTATTAAAGTGTATCATTAAAGTATGACCTAAACCCGTTCGCCTCTGTTAGCTGGATGACAGCAGCTCGTCAGAAGGCAGCACTATAGACATTAAGCCAGAGGTCGAGGAGGCTGTGGTGGTGGAGGCAGTAGAGGAGTACGTCGACCCAGAGCCATGCTGGACTGAAGGTATCACTTAAACATACATAAACACACACTTAGTTATAGAGGGGTTGTGTAGATAAAATTGAATATATAAATATATAGCATTGTCAGTTTATTAGATATGTCAATTTAGTTACTAACAAATGGCAACTCAGAGTATATAAAAGAAGTAAATACTTTAAAATGCATTTACATTGCTTGAACAGTGAGTGAAGGACTACAAAAAACACTTAAAAATTTAGGAATTCGGAGACATTTCAGACTAGAGTGCTTCATCAATTTTGCAAGCAAAATGTTTCAGATGTCATAAAAATGAAGTACAAGAGTCAGACAAGACAATATTGTATTAATATTCTATCATCCAACTACAGAAAAAATATATATTGAGGAAAACAATAAAGTTTTACAATATAAATATCAAACATCACAATAAAAATAGAAATTGTTCTCTGATGTATATTTTCTTAGAATATTTTTATTTTTGAATGATAAACATTCGGACAGATTTATTACTGGTATGGCATTTAACCTGCTTTTTTGTGGCATTACAAATAAATAAATAAATAAATAAATAAATAAATGGCAAATTAAAAAAATGAAAAAACCCTTCACTTAATTTATTTTGTGTGTAAATGTACATTTTTTGTAAACATTTCCATATAGTATTGATGAAATATATTTTTTGCTTTCTTAATGTTCAGGTGTCAAAGTTGTTATAAGCAGAAACTCAGTCAAAACTTATTTTTTCTACATTTTTGGCTGTTATCCAGATTTTGCCACAGCAACATCTGACAGGTTTTCCCAGAACACCATACACATACTTTGTACGTAAGCTGTATTTGATTTAACTCGGAAGTCAAGTCTTGGAACTTGGAATGATGTAATTTTCAAGCTACAAAGTGGGAAAGTGTGTGTTTTATTAGCAACAAGCTAGCCGGCTACCAATAGTGATCAGGAAATTTATGATGTATCTACAAAACAACAAACTGTATGGCCAGTGTTATAGATTTAACCAACTAATGTGTCTGTGTTGATTGATCTAAAGTAAATGCGCCTATAAACTCATTTACAGTAGTGAAATAATATTTACTGTTCATGGTGTGAGCTGCCATGTTGATTTGACATTAACATGGGGTAGAGGATTCCTTCCTGACTCTCTGAGTAAAAAGTCCCAGTTGAGGGGGCATTTTCTTTGGTTTCCCTTAGCTGAAAGTTAGAAATACAGAGTTATGAGATTTGTTGTTCGCAGCATCTAACACTATACACTCTCAGAAGAAATGGTGCTAAACTCTACCTTTCCTTGTGGAACCCTTATCTTAATTAATGTATAGTTCACCTGGAAATGTGTATATAGTGTACCTTTAAAAAAGATTTAAGATAATTTGAATGTAATTACCTTTTAAAGCTTTAAATTTACACTACATGCACCTTTCTAGGTAAATTATAGATACTAAGGTACAGAAGGTGTTCCCATAATGGTACCACCCTAGTGACATGAAATGAATCAGTTTTGTGCGGAGAATGTTGTCCATTATTTTTTATTATTATTATTATTTTTTTTTTACCAATAACATCATCCTACTACATGCTTTGCTTTCCCAATGAGTAGTTTTTTTGCTGCTTATGTGGTTAAGGGAATTGTTGTGATTTGCAGCTTGTGTTGCGCGCTACAAGTGCTGTGACGTGTCCATCACTGAGGGCTGGGGAAAGAGCTGGTGGTACCTCCGCAAGACCTGCTATCTCATTGTGGAGCACAACTGGTTTGAAACGCTCATCATCTTCATGATTCTGCTGAGTAGTGGAGCCTTGGTGAGTTCACACACAGAGACACTGAGCTTCCAGTTTGTTAATTATTAAAACTGGTAGACCTAATAAACTTATAGCTCAGTGTGAACATAGACACACACCCCTACAACCACAGCATACCCAGCTCCACATTCATTTAGTCTTAGTCTCTGTGTAAAATGGTGTAATTATGCAAGCACTAACGTGAGGTGAAGTTCACTCACTTGCTGCAGAGCAATGGAGCCTGAAACACACACTTCTGTGCCCTGTGATTAATGGACTGTACCATTCATCAAACAGGGGTTCTATTTCTGTTCCTAGCAAGGCTCTTCCCCTGTGTACCAGTAATGAAGCCCAAATTAGAAACTAATGCAATTCAGGAGCCAGGTCTTACTCAAGAGCATTTTGGAAGCTGACGTTGCTTTTGTTTTAAAAGAATTACGACACAGTTGCTAATCCTGCATTTTCCACACGAAACTGCTTTGATAATTAGTTTTACAAGTAATGTGTTAGCATTTTAAACATTTTAACATTCCACAGCAGTGAACCAAATCTTCTCCATCCTTATAGAGTGGACTCATTAAGCCATATTGTTTTCAAATTTATACCACAGCACTGTAAAATTTCTTAATTCTAATTAATCAGAAGGTGTTGATTGATTTTCTATAAGAGCAGCTCTGGCTGTAGTTTGTTTTGCAAGGTTTATATTAATGCGCTTGTTCTATATTAACAACTTACACACTGACATGTATGGCAGATGCTTCACATACACAGTTTTAAATAAGTGAGTGTAGCCATTGATATGGTGCTGTTTACTGTGTGTGGAAGTTTATTTAACATTTTGGAAGGAGTCTCCAGTGTCAGTGCTCTGGAACTGTCAGAGATAAAGCTGTAACTTTTAAGTTTGCTGACATTACTGCTCAGGCTTACGTAAGTGATAACAGAGAACTAACTTGTTTCATGGATGTTCCACAACATTAAATGTGACTATAAACAGATAAAAAAAGTATGATGTGTTGTTTTTTAATTAATGATAAATTTTAATCGTTGGCAAATTGCTGTGGCATAAGATAATAAATAAAATACTTCAGGACATGATGTTATTGGGAAATAATCAACCATCAATTATTTTCCTATAACAGCACTCCTCATTGAGTTTTATTCCTCACTTAGCTTTAGTGACTGAGTTCTGTCTTGTGCTCTTCATGTAGGCTTTTGAAGATGTATACATTGAGCAGAGGAAGACTATTCGGATCATCTTGGAGTACGCTGACCGAGTGTTCACCTACATCTTCATCCTGGAGATGCTGCTGAAATGGGTGGCCTACGGTTTCGTGAAGTATTTCACCAACGCCTGGTGCTGGCTGGACTTCTTCATCGTGGATGTAAGTGTGCTGCTATGCTTCCTCTGTGTTGATTAGAGAAAGTTATTCTATGATGGCCTCACACATACACACCTTGTCGAGTGCAAGCTAGCTAAATATGCAAGAGGTTGGATGCAGACGATATACTTGGCCACATTATTGATGAAATCCTATTTAGAACTAGGACATCATTTGTTGTTCTTCTTTCATCGGCTCCCGTTAGGGGTCGCCACAGCGGATCATTGGTCCGTATATTTGATTTGGCATAGTTTTTACACCGGATACTCTTCCTGATGCAACCCTCTCGAGTTTTTATCTGGGTTTTGGACCGGCACTGGGAGTGCACTGTCTTGTGCATCCCCAACGACTGAGGTTGGTTCCCTGGCCAGGAATCAAACCGGGGCTGCGGCGATGAGAGGGCCGAGGACTATCCAATAGTGCTCCAGAGACCCGAGCTAGGACATCATTTAGTTCGCTAAAATGAATTTCATATAATGTCATCCATGATGTTACCAGTCCTTGAGCATATTGTTACCTGCGATTTGGCTTTAGTTCATTTATAGCTTTCTAAGGCTGCTTTTACATTTGATATTTTGTTCAGAACTGCCAGAATTTCATAATTCTGTGGGAAGGATTTAAAAAAAGGCTTTGCTGTGTATGTGTGTGTGTGTGTGTGTGTGTGTGTGTGTGCGTGTTTTGTCACAGCACTTCCAAATTTGAACTTGTTAGAAAAGCACAGAGTGACTTCAAGCACTTTTTTTTTGACCTAACCAATTGGGTGACAAGTTGAGGGGCACGTGAGAAAAAACTACATGGAGGACAAAAAGTTTAGTCTTGTTAATGATATTATAAGAACATTTATGCAATGTTAAATTGAAAATATTTCATACCATCTTGGCTATTTTTGGGACACTTACGTCTTTTCTACCTCCAAAGCTAAAGCAAAGGCAAACAACTTCCTTTTCAACAAAGTTAAATCAACCTTTATTTGATCTTTATTACTGATGATAATTAAATCTAATCTAGAGAGAAAGCTAGGCTAGTTAGTTAGCTAGGACTGGTAAGAGCGTTGCTTATAAAAAGCTCCTTTTTGTGCCGATATGAAAAAAAAAATGCCTAATGTAAAAAGCAGCCTATGTTTCATAAGGTATCAGCTCTGTAAGTTCATAAAAACACCAGCGTCATGGCCTATCACGTTCACGGAGGCTTAAAATAGCAGAAAATAGTGCTGTGTTGTCTTTGAGCTGACAGCAAAAATGGAAAGGGTTCTCACACAGGAGTTTCTCCTGAATATCTGCTCCGTGTCTGCTGTTGCCATGCAGATAAAATAACCTCCAGGGATTCTTTTCCAGCAAGGTGTGACTGTGTTGGGCCATTTCATGAAATGAAGTCCTGAATATAAAGTGTTACAGAGTGTAATGGTATGCAGAGGTGACGTGTAATAAGAGCATATCAGTTACTTTCTCAGGAGTCCATGCACTTAGCTTTGAACTGGAACCATGTTTTATCTATAGACGTGCAGGCTCATCACCCATGCATAACCATGAAAATGTTTGCTACTGTGATGCTTGAATATTTAAAACAATTCTCTGCTAAAAGTCTCAGAAATCCTGTGGCTAGCAAAGAATTGTATATTCCTGTGCAATCACATTCCTTTTTGTGCAGATTTAAAAATAAAAAATAAAGAATACACTGTGAACCTATGTGTGAGAAATAAAAAATGGCACATAATTAACATAGCCAATCAATAACAATGATTATTGATACGATATTCAAGCATTGCTAAACCCTAAAATGTTCCTTATTCTGAAAACCGTATTTGTGCCTATGTATTGTCTAATGCAGTGTTTAATGAATACGTCTGATTGAGCTCCTATTTGACCCTCATTGTGAAGGACCCTCCAAGTGTTACTCTTAATTTTTTGCAGAGGTTGAAAAAATCTAAATCCCTTTTTCATTATAAATTTAGCAACTGTACAGTGTGGCTTTTTTATGAGACAAATGTCTGTATGTACTAGAGATGTAACTGAATTTAAATACATTATTCAGATTGAACAGATTATGTATTCCAAACAGATTTCCAAACAGATAGTAATAGGAATGAAATATGAAATTTATTATTTTTTTTTTTAAAGAAAGATTGCCAGAAATGTTCACAGGGCATCTGGTGAGACTAAAGATGTGCATCAATTCAGGTGCAAACAAGTACTCAGATATGAAGCTCGTGGGAAAAATAAAGACCACACTGCATAATGCATTTACAGCCTTTATTTATAACATGCTGACAGTGCTGGTATGTATACTTCTGGGTTTTGTTTTGTTTTTTTTAACAATGTTTCCAGTCATAGTTATAATGTTTAGGCCATGCTCACTTTGGGTTTCAGTACAAATACAAATATGGATATGGATATTTGAAGCACTAAACAGATACCGATATAGACTATCTATATCGGTATCTGTTTAGTTGCATTACACACACATTACACTGTAATGCCATTGCATTACACTCCAATGGCCATGGTATTATATGTGTGACCTATTTCTGTTTTGTTTCTTTTCTATATTTTCTTTGAACTTTGAACATTTTACGTAGGTAACATGTATCAAAGTTTATTGCATCAAATGTGTAATTTTCAGGCTTTAGAAATTGCCATTTTGATGCATTAGTTTATCTTACAAAAAAATATTAAACATACAATGAAAGGTATACTGCAGTCATAAGTTTGGAAACATCTTATAAAAGGGTTTTCTTCATTTTTACTATTTTCTGCAATTCTTTATAATAATAATGAAGACATTAACACTATGAATTAAAACATGGAATTATGCAGTGACCAAGAAAATTGTTAAACGAATAAAAACTATTTTATTCTATTTTATAACTATTTTAAATTCAGCAAAATGTTTTCCTGATAAAGCATTAACTTCACTGTGTACAATTGCCTTAGAAACAAATTTGAGTCAAAATGTCTTAGGGACAATGAAAAATATATTCATATATATATTACTAGTTTGTCCAACCCTTTGACTGGTTGTTAAATTCTACATCCCAGTGGTTGTAAATATGAATCCTGTAAGTGAAGCAATAGAGTGACACAAACAGAGAGAAATATCAAATATGAAAAGAAGATATTCCAGTGATTTCTTTTAAGAAGCTAGATGTATTTAAAATAAATGTATTGTTGCACTGTATTCTCAGGTTAATTAGCTAGCCTAATCGACTAGGCTAGCATACATGCTAGGAAAGTTGAAATCAGTGTTAGCCTTGGTCTCTAAAGCAGCGGTCTTCAACCTTTTCGGGCAGAAGATCACTTTGGAAGTCAAAATTCGAACTCGAGATCTAAAACACTATATGTTGCCAAAAGAAACAAAAAGCCAACCAAGCGTAATGCCATTTTACTACCAGTACAAGATTCATAACTGTAATTGGCCAGAATTAATATTTTTCATAAATTGGGCTACTCCCTGCCCATACAATTGCTCACCACTGATTAAAGATGTAGCACTATTCAAATCTAGCCAACTAGAGAATATTTTACCATTGCATTTTTTTCTTTCTTTGTTGCCATCATTGACAGTACATGGATAGTTGCGAGTTACTAAAAATGCCTCAGTGCTCAACCGGTAGATCATGATCGGCAGTTTGACAACCACTACTGTAAGACTTGTGGACCTGGGCTGAAATATATTACACTACTCACTAGGATCAGTGTTGCCAACTCTTTTCAGGGAAAGTAGCTAATGCATGCTCAAAAGACAAATGCAAGACGGTCACTAATATCTGCTCAATAGTTGTTTGGCTCTTTTTTTGAAATAAAGTCACTTAAGGGGGATAAACAGTCATCAAATCTGGCGACACTGGATAAGTCAGTCCAGTGTTTTTTTAATCTAGAGCCTGATCAATTAGTTTTGCAGTGCTGTAAGCTTGGTTTGTTGGTAGTTGCCACATTACACTTCTACCCTTTTATATACTTATATCTAAAGCACTTGGAGGACAACTTCACAGTAAGGGACATTCTTGTATGAGTGTATTATAGTACCTGTGTGTGCTTTTCTCCTGTGTGTAGATGTATTATGATGACAGTATACTGTTTATGTATATGTATTGTGTGTGTAGTTTGTGTGATTGTGTGTTCTGACCATGTTCCTGATCTAACCACCTTTCAGCAGAGCCCATCACTCCCAACACTTTCTTCCAGACTTCTCGGAGAGCTGGTGTGGTAGATAGAGTTACACTTGAGCCATTGCTACAACATAAATAAGTAATTTACCTTAACACGTCAGTTCTTATAAAGTAATGCTAAATGTCCATAGGAAGGCTAGGTCCTTTTGGTTCTTTTATTGAGTAACTGAATCAAATTTATAGTCATATACAAATTCAAATTCACGCATAGTCCTATCCAGTTTAATTATAATTTTATTTCTCAGAAGAGGCCTGCTTTTGTAGTACAAGTTGATCAAAACTAAGGATACAACTAGGAAAAATACAATTATAGCTTCACAAAATAGTGACTTCTCGGCAGAAGAAAGAAACATTTAGACTTATGGTGCTCTATCCCCATCAGTCCTCCTTCCATAGCTTCAGTAATGGCAGATGGGACTGTTTGGGGTAGGTTAGGGGAATTTCAGGCTAGATAAACAGGCCTATCCATCACATGTCCCCACAACTTCTTTTCCCATGAGAATATCTGAGGTGGTGATGTTGGGGATGTGTGGTAGATAGTAAGTGTAGTCTTAACATTAGCCAGTGCTCTGCCTTGGTTCTGCTTTGTGTCCGATCAGTTCCTCTGCTGGCCTGTACTGTGTTTTTACACGGCCCAGCTCAGAGAAGCTCCAACAAAACAACCACCATCATGTCGAGCATGCTTTTACCTGTATCAACCCTTCTTTTCCTGTCAATCAGATATGCCTCATTCCTTGTTCTGTTTATTATCCTTCTGTTCATGCTATTGTCTTTATTTGCTCTCATTTCTGCTTTTCAGTTTTATTTGTAATATGAAAGTTAAGGGATCATGTTAGAAATATCTTCATCTTATCCTGGTAACAATCACGTTATCACAGCAGATTGGACTCTTTGTTTCACTTATCCATAACAAATTGACTAAATCCTAGATCAAGGAAAGTCATAGTGAACTCATATGATTATCAAAACCTACTTAAAGGAAAAATCCATCCTGAACAACATGCATATTAATCTCCAAGATTTATTTTGTAATAAAATTCTGAGTTGTTTTTTCTTATAATCAAATTTTTCATGGACGTGTTGGTCTATTTTCACTTTGGTTAACAGTTTTCTGCATTGTCGACAATGCTGTTTGCCTACCTGATGATAGTGGTGCAGTGGGATTTAGTCTGCCTTCATTTATACATAAAGAGAGTGATGCGGCAGTGCTTTAGTCCTTTAGTCTGTCCAGCTGTCTTGCTTCTTCATTTGTTCACTCTACTCAAACAAAACTTCAACTTTCATGCTCCTGTCAATGCCATTGTGCTTATCATCTTGTAGCTCACTAACTAGCCGAGCCGAGTCTCTGCCGTAACACACGTGTCGTATAGCTGCATTGCATTCTGGAACTTTGCGTCCTGCATTTGCTGTCTCCACTACTTCTACATGGAATTTCTCATTAATGACATTGCTGGAAAATTGTGAGTGAGAATAGAAGGTCTTTAGGAATTAACCATTATCTCGTATGTTTGAGATCGCTGAAATTTTTATTCCTATTAAACACCGTTGTGATTGAGCTAGCAGTGCCCCCAGAATGGGACAGAACTTCTAACATCTCACAGGAATAATAAAATACAGCACCAACCAACAAATTAGCACCAGAATCTTTAAGCATATTACAAAGATTTCAATATAAACAAGTTTAATGTGTTTCAGGGTGGAGTTTTCTTTTAAGATAGGACTCGGTTTTATGGATCATGAGTCATTGGAATTAGGTTTGGATTACAT
The DNA here is from genome assembly GCF_027358585.1 of Pangasianodon hypophthalmus. Taxonomy (NCBI): domain Eukaryota; kingdom Metazoa; phylum Chordata; class Actinopteri; order Siluriformes; family Pangasiidae; genus Pangasianodon; species Pangasianodon hypophthalmus. Next base: position 6,653,479 of record NC_069725.1, read on the forward strand.
TGGAATGTCATTTGCTTCTTTTTATGTTCCTTTTTGCTTCAGTTTCCTGTCTTCATTTGGCCACAGCCACACATCTCATTGACCTTGCCTTGCAGAGCGAGAGCGTTGGCACATGAGGAACACTGGTGCCAGTTCACCTGGCCCTCCATACACGGGCCTTCCATTGGCTCAAGCTAAAGGTGACATTTACCTGCAAAGATCCAACCTTTAGATGAAGGTGAAAGCTTTATGGACTATTCCTAGGCCTCTGAGGGAGCTTGTGGACTTGCTTAGATGGTTTCAGTAAGACAGAAATGGTTGTGTAGCCATTTTAATGTTTCTGTTGTCGGAAAAGATTCTCAGTTCCAGTCTTGGCGACTTCATGCAACTCATACTGGTTTTCCCCATTTTCCTTTCTGTAATTCATATGATACAGGTCATGAATTTAATTAGCACATGGAGTGCATTAAAGTCAGGAACAACACAAGAATGTACAAAGCAGGACTGAGTTTGGTGAACCACTGTGCAGATCAGGTCATGAGCCTTAAACTGGATTTACTTTAGAGATATCCTAAATCTAATCCCGTCCCAGAGCCACAGATTATATACTGTAACACCTACAGTATAGCGAGCAGATACGGGTGTGTTAGGGGCTAATGTTAAATTGCCAGTAGTCTACAGTGGTACATTCAGGATAAAGCTTTCACCTTTGTTAGAACCCCGTCTGTAAATTGGTCAGCTTGAGTGTTGTGTACTTTTTGCTGTGTTTTTACCAAGTCTCTGTCAGTGGTTTATTGGAGGTGCTCAGAAATGTTTGTATACCTTTACACAGAAACTCAAGCCCCCTTTATACGGGTAATGCCTATCCATGCACATTTGTGTTTCTCTACTAGCCTAGGCCTTTTACTTAACTATTTATACACTTTATTTATTTTCCATATAGAGTAAATATCCATCATAGTTAAGATATAATTTTTTTCACGTAGATGATCAATGTGCAGTAGTTACATATACTAGCACAATGACATTACCATGCTTGACTGTGTGTGTGTGTGTGTGTGTGTTTCGTTTTGGATGGCACATCAACACTCACAGGGCTTTGGTTTCTGGAGTATGATCTTGTCCTTTCAGTGTCGTCTAGTACGGTGATCTCCCCTAATCTGCCCCTTCCCCTTATGTTATGTTGTATCTGTGGTATTTTGAGTATATGTAAACTCTGTGTGAGATCGATGTGACTGCAAACCTGACATACATTTTAAACATGTACATGTTTACCTGTATTCTTTCTCTTAGGTGCCATTAGTATGTCTGTCTTAAATTGTTTGGGATTTTATGCCACAGCCGAGAGCGACAAGGAGACACAATGTTAGAAGGGCAAGGGTAAGGTTCTTGTAATCTGTTGGGGTTTTCATATTTTTTTTAATTGTCTCCTTTGTGCCGAAACCCCCTTCCCAAGGCCCCTTTAATCAGCGTCATGTCTCTGCCTTTCCTCTTCTTTTATTTGAGTCTTATATCTCTCTGTCACTTTCTCTCTTCAACCATCAGTTTCTTCACAGGTAAAAAAGAAGCTCGCAAGATTCACCGACCTCCTAAAACTAACAGAGATCAAAATCCAGGGGCGTGACTGCTGCCGCTAAAGCTCTACACACTTATAACCCTAAACATGACACTCTTTCTCTCTCTTTATCTCTCTCTCTCAAGGATATATACATGTATAAAGACATTATTATATATGTATATACCCATCCAAGTACGTCTATATATGTGTGTAAAGCAACATTCAAGCAGCTCTAGGACCATCTCGTCCATAGACAGCTTTGCCCATCTAACAGTCTGGATCCTTTTTTGCTTCTCTGTTTCTGTGTAGGTGTCTATAGTCAGCCTTATAGCTAATGCGCTGGGCTACTCCGATCTAGGGCCCATTAAATCACTCAGGACACTCAGGGCCCTGAGACCACTCAGAGCATTGTCCCGTTTTGAAGGGATGAGGGTAAGAAAAGCTATAGAGCTGATCCTGCATGCCCATTCAACAGTTACAGCATGCTAGAGCTGATCAAAAAAACAGCAAAGAAAACAGCAACAACAACGCCAAAGTCATACCAGGGGGATCATTTCAAACAAAAGAAAATGAAAAGAAAGTACCCAATGAAAATAAATCATTCTTTTCATACATAATACAATTTCATGCATTCTTTACCAGATATGTCACCGTTGAGTTATGATGCAGCTGGGATATTCTTTAGAACACAAGTATTCCCTGATTTCAGTGGAATCCTCTTGTGTTCAGCTGATTCCTAGTTCATTCTCTAAGTAAGGAATAAAACATGACGGCGTGTGCTGTTATAGGAAAGTAATCAACAGCAGTGTGGTGTGATGTGAAGCAGAATTACTGTTACCATCCAGCTGTTCATTATTTTCCTATAACAGAACGTTGCAAAGTGTTTTATTCCTCTTATACCACAGCAGTTTGCCATTGCTAACAATATTTTATTTAATAAGAGCTACACACTTCACTTTTTATCCATTTATCATTATGTTTAATGTTGTGGAATGTCCACAGAACAAGATCGTTTCTGTTATCACTTATGTTATAGCAACTATAAACAGCCGTTACCGCCCTTTACCAGCTTCTCTTTTCTCTCTCTTTTGACGTTTATAAGACAAAAAAAATGCAGCTTTTCATCTCCTGAGAAATGTCCTGAAGATTTTCAAGTGTCAGACAGCTTTAATTCCAACTGTTATAAGGTGCTGACACTGGAGACTTCTTCCAAAAATGCTAAATATACATCTCCTTTTAGAAGATTGCACCATATCAATAACTATACATGTTTTTTGAATTAGTTTATGTGGAGCGTCCATCACACAAGTCCCTGTGTAAGGTGTAAGTTGTTACAGTTGAAACTATAAGGTAATAGAACAAGCTCATTAATATAAACCTTCCGAATCTTCCTTCAGAATCGAGAATCCAACAACACTGTGGTATAAGACCTAACAGATAATCAAGGTTTTATAACAATCCGATAAAACGAAGGCTTCTCAAAGCTGCATTGCAAATTCTAATAAGATGAATTTCAAATTCTGATAAGATGAATGTTTTGTTAAAAAAAAATTGGCTTTTTGATTTAGAAAAAAACAATGCAAAGGTTATTTTTTTGTAAACTGAGACCAGCTTCGATCAATTGGCTGCTCCTTTGGCCTGATTTTCTCAACCTATGCTTTTAATGGAGAGCCCCCGTCCCTCCATCATTCCCCCTTTCCCACTGACCCCTTCTGCATCTATCAGAGAACAACCAGCAGCACAGATCTAATGGATCACTGAACTCTCACCTCCGCCTGCCCCATACAATACCGCACAGAGCCACTTCAGAGCGAAAGACTCCTTTACATGACGGAGTCGTCACTCCTATCGCACTATAGCGCACATCCATGTGCAAGGAATTAGCGTGGCTCTCAATTACCTCCTGCAGCTAGTCTGTAGTAAGAGTAGGTGTTAAGCTGGGCCTTCTCAGCAGTCATCCCTGCTTTGGTGGTTGTGAATGGTGGTGCCTGGTTGTTGTCGCTTTCAGTCCCTCCTCTCTTACCCCTGGACTGGTTGCCTTGAGCTTCTGTTGCCTTTCTAACCTCTCACCTCCTTCCCGGGCCCCTATCCCCTATTCCCCCATCCCCCAACGCCCTCCCTCCCTCCCTCCCTCACTCCCTTGTCCTGTCCTGTCCATCTCACCCTGTCCAACCTGCTGGAGTCGCGCCTCACCTCTCTTTCGCTTGTCCAGGATCTGCTCATGGGACTGAAAATAAGAGAGCCTCACACACACAGCAGTGTGGGTGTGAGAGGAGGATATTTGCTAAGCTTCTGTGGACTGTGGGAATGTAAAATAAAGTTCTCTGAAGCCTTGGGTTCAGAGGTACTTAAACGTGGTTGTTTTGATCATTGGAAGTTAACCGAACAGTTTGTGCCACTGCGAAGGGTGGAGAATGGACAGTATGACATGTCTCAAGATAAGTGCTCACTATAAATTTGAGAGTGTTCGGACAATATTTATGGAAATTGACTACCTTTTTGAGTCAAAACAGAAGCTTAGGAAATTGACCAGGCAGCCTGCTGGCAGTAAGTGGTTTTATTCACAGCATGGCACTCTTAGGACATGGCACGATGATTCCTGTTAGACATGCTGAAACTGGGAGACTGGACCCACTAGAGCAGAGAGATGTATATAACTTACAGCCAATTATCACAATCACTGTGGCTAAAAAGACACCCATTTCACTCTGGGCAAAACTTGTGTCCTCTCTACAGAATGATCAAATAACCCAAAAATGACAGACCAGATTATACAATAAAGATAATTATGCATGGATTTCACAGGCCTCTGCTGCTGTGTATACTTTTATCTATTAAGGAACAATCTTTCCAAATCTTTTTTTATGATGTTTTTATTTTTATTATTTTTGTTTGTTTTCCTGGTTTATTTCCTCCATGTATTATAATCTAATATATGAGTACTGGCCTAGTAAGCATGTCATTTTTGGGTGGCATATGGAATGTCATGTTTCTAAAACTTTGTAAAACTCGTTGTCCCTATGATAACCCAGTTTTGATTGGGTCGAAATAGCTAAGTGCTATTATGCAGTAATAGAAAGAAAGATAAGTAAATGAATACTATATCTATACATTTATATTAGTCTTTGTTCATTAAATGAAATGCCATTTTGTTTTAACTGAACAAAAAAGTATGAGTTAAAAATGAATAAATGACTTGATAAGGAGACAGCAGCGCAGAGAGGTGAGAAATAAGAGAAGTTTAAAAATATTTACTTATTAGCATTATTTAAAAATAAATACATAAATAAATAAATCTGTATGAAGGAATTTGGCAGTTTGATCTGGGTTGTGGTTAATCTCAATGCTAGCCCAGATTAAGCACGGATCATTAATGTCCATCTACTCCGATAGGATCTACGTTCACTCTTGTGATTATTCACGTATGTAAATCTCTCTGTGCTGGTGCCTCTCCTGATTCATTTATTTATTGATTTTAACAGTGTTTGAGTTTGCACAATGATGCCATGTAACACGCATGTCCAGTTCAATTGCCAATGCACATTATGCACTTTTGAAAGCCATTTTCCCTCACTTTTATATCTGTGTTGAATGTCAAGAAAAACTGCAATGTCTATGTGACATTTAAATGTGTGCTAAATTCAAAGCTAACATTGATTCTCCTGACAAATAACTTTAAATGGGGTTGTCTTTTATCCCATACTTCAATTCATTTAAACGAATCATACAAAGAATTAGTTTTTGTAGTGATCGTGTATCATCTTACGATGTATGAGTACTATGTATACTATAGTGCTGTATAAGGGCTGAAAAAGTGTTACATTGATTTGGTCAAGAGGAAGGTCAAGAGAAGCATTTTTTCCCCTTAAATTTTTTTAATTATCAGTACTTTTAACAGCAAATGGAGAGACCATGCCCCATATTTGCTAGGAGAATCTTACCATTCCACAGTATTAAATTAGTGTGTAAGGAGGGAATATGGCTCCACTGTGGAATCTGTGAAAAACATGCATGCTCAGCTGCCTGCCCCAGAGCTGCGGCTCAGCCAGCCTAACACAGCGTGTGAGCGTCCACAGCACGCTCCGCTCCTCGCTAATCACTGGTGGATGGGATCCTGAACAGGGCTGAGGGTGGAGGGGGACTGGGGAAAGCCCAGGGAAAGTGGGGATTTGATATGATCAGTGTAGTTCTGTTCTTGCTTGCTTGTGGGTGGAGGAACAGGTTATGTTAAGGGTTTGCTGGGTTTGTTGGGTTTGCATTGCCTATCTGTATGGCAGGTATTTATAATGCTGATTGCCCTAATTGCCCTATAATGCCCTAATTCTAAGGTTCTTAACCTTAATTAAGAGGTCATGATTAAAACTGCACATAGTGCCATTGTTCTCTTTTCCCCAAAGACTAAATTTATGGAAATGCACAAACCCTTTCATGCATAAATTATTTTAACACATGCCCAGATACTTTAGATGTTTTTATTGCTTAAAATTGCATGTTACATGAATTTTACTTTTTCTAAATAGCACTTATATTAAACAGCAAATGAATATAAACAGAAATTGTTAATGTTCTGGTCTAAAATATTTATGTTGATGACCAAATTTATAAAAAAATATACGAAAAAATAACAAAATATTCTTAACATTTTCAAAATTTACACTGTTTAGAACTGTTGCATGATGTAACTGATTTTGGATGTACAAAAAAAACAACCACAGAACTATTTATATCCTTTAATTTATTTTTTATTGAAATAATAATAATTATTTATTTATAATTACTTAGTATTTTTAAACTATCAAAAAAATCTTTTTTTTAAAAAAGCTAAGCTTTCATTAGTTCATTATTAGTATTATAATTTTTTATATTTAAATTTTTATTTGAGATTTTGTGTAGAAAGACACATTACTGCATTAAGTCGTAAGAATAACAAAAATCAGCATAATGATTTATGGAATATTACAGTAATGATCTCAAGTGATTATATCATCCTAAAAACTGCCTTAAATTTCGAATCCCAATGAGACCACAGCCATCCGTGGCTGGTATTCCAAGAAACCAAAAGTAGCCATGCTCTCTGGGTGGGAGGGATGGCATTATACTCTCCCCTGTCAATCACAGTGACACTAGCCAATTGTAGGCATCTGTGAGCTCATGTATGAGGAAGAGGGCAGATAGCGGTTTCCCCCCAGTGTGTTACGCCACCCTGTGATGCAGCAAGAGCAGCAGTTTGAAAAGGTGTGGATGGCTGGCTTCATGTGTCTCGGAGGAATCACATGTTAGCCTTCACCCTCCCAGTTTGGTAGCTGTTGTATGACAGGGGAGAGCTGGCAGGTGACCAAGTTAGGGAGAAAAATGAACAAAACAAACCTGCCTTAAAATGACTGTGGATATTATGCATGAAAGGGTTAAAATAAATCTTATATGGCCTTTTGCTATTCTGTGATACCTTAAAAAGAATATATTGAGCCATACAAATATGACGCTGCATTATATATGTTTGTTCATAGCTGGTAGTGATTGTGATGAGTATATATGTGTGTACAGTTTCTGGGTCCTCACGCAGCACTGCATTGTCTCTTCCACTCTTGCTCTAGGTTGTAGTCAACGCCTTGGTGGGTGCCATCCCTTCCATTATGAATGTGTTGCTGGTTTGCCTCATCTTTTGGCTGATTTTCAGTATCATGGGCGTCAACCTGTTTGCGGGGAAGTACTACTACTGCTTCAATGAAACTTCTGAGGAATACTTTAAACCACACGAGGTGAACAACAGGACGCAGTGCATCGAACTCATCAATTCGAACTACACTGAAGTGCGCTGGAAGAATGTCAAGATCAATTTTGACAACGTGGGTGCCGGCTATCTAGCTCTGCTCCAAGTGGTGAGCTTCTTTGTTGATGATACTCATGCTAGCAATCAGTATTTCCAGTATATTTCTTTCTTTGTCTTTATGTTTGTGGTTATGTGACAGGGTGTGGTTGAAGGGTGGACTGTAAGAATATGTCTCTTCATCCATGTATAATTCAGTTTCTGTATTGTTCAGTGTGTGATGTGGACTTTCATTCATCTTCAGTAAGTGCTTTATCCTGGTCAGGGTCTTGGAGGAACTAGGGGCAATTTACCAGGGCCAGTCCACCTACTGGTCTGTTTTTGGGAGGTGGGAGGAAAACGGAGAACCAGAAGAAACCCATGCGAACACAGGAAGAACATAGGAAACGTAGACATAGACAATAAAATGAGCTCAGGATCAAACTGAGGACTCTTTAGCTGTGAGGTGGCAATGCAAATAGATGTTTAATGGATTTGTGTTTTTTTTTTTAATCATAGGCTACTTTCAAAGGTTGGATGGACATTATGTATGCAGCTGTTGATTCACGAAAGGTATGAATAGGAATATCAGTATCTGTTTTTTGATGACCCTTGCAGAATTCAAAGCCAACTCTTTCATTTTTTGTGTGATGTCAGGTGGAAGACCAGCCCTTGTATGAGGACAACATCTATATGTACCTTTACTTCGTCATCTTTATTATTTTTGGCTCGTTTTTCACTCTCAACCTGTTTATTGGTGTCATCATCGACAACTTCAACCAGCAAAAGAAAAAGATAAGGCTCCTCTCTTTCTTCATTTTGGAATGATTAGAATATTTGCTGTTTGGTAGCATGTACATTCTCCCAAATGTTATATTGATTGTAACCAAATATTGTCTGTTCCTATACTTTGGAGGTCAGGATATTTTCATGACAGAAGAACAGAAGAAATACTACAATGCAATGAAGAAACTTGGTTCAAAGAAACCACAAAAACCCATACCTAGACCTCAGGTAGTATACACCCGTACACGGCTGCACACATAACAGTAAAGGTATGTCCCGGAACTAATCTTGAGTCTCTAATCTTGTTAATTCGTCCTCTAGAACAAGATCCAGGGAATGGTGTTTGACTTTGTGACGCAGCAGGTCTTTGACATCTCTATCATGATTCTCATCTGTCTGAACATGGTAACCATGATGGTGGAAACAGATGATCAGTCACAGGAGACAGAAAATATACTGTACTGGGTGAACTTCATCTTCATTGTGGTCTTCACCTCTGAATTTGTCCTCAAGCTCTTTGCCCTGCGTCATTACTATTTCACCAATGGTTGGAATATCTTTGACTGTGTTGTGGTCATTCTTTCTATAGTCGGTAAGTCCCTCTCCATATTGTAAGGTCTGTATATGATTGTATAATCCTGTTTCCTCTGCTCATTTTTGTCTTTCCCATTTGTGTCTTACAATAGGTATGTTCCTAGCAGACTTGATTGAGAAGTACTTTGTGTCACCAACACTGTTCAGGGTTATTCGCTTGGCTCGAATTGGTCGTATCTTGCGTCTGATCAAAGGCGCCAAAGGCATCCGGACTTTACTGTTTGCCTTGATGATGTCACTGCCAGCTCTGTTCAACATCGGCTTGCTGCTCTTCCTGGTCATGTTCATCTTCTCCATCTTCGGCATGTCTAACTTTGCCTATGTCAAACGGGAATCTGGAATTGATGACATGTACAATTTTGAGACCTTTGGAAACAGCATGATCATTCTGTTTATGATCACCACCTCAGCAGGCTGGGATGGCCTATTGGCTCCCATCCTCAACTACCCTCCAGACTGTGATCCTGAGAAGGAGAACCCAGGTACCTCGGTAAAGGGCAACTGTGGCAATCCTTCCGTGGGCATTTTCTTCTTTGTCATGTACATCATTGTGTCTTTTCTGATCGTGGTAAATATGTACATCGCCATTATCCTGGAAAACTTTAGCGTGGCGACAGAAGAGAGTGCTGATCCGCTGTGCGAAGATGACTTTGAGTCTTTCTATGAGATCTGGGAGAAGTTTGATCCTACAGCTTCGCAGTTTATCACATTTGCAAAGCTCAGTGACTTTGCTGACACTCTCGAGCACCCCCTAAGGGTGCCTAAGCCCAACACGATAGAACTCATTGCCATGGACCTGCCCATGGTGAGTGGAGACCGAATTCACTGCCTGGACATCCTGTTTGCCTTTACCAAGCGTGTTCTGGGTGACAGTGGTGACCTGGACATGATGCGGCAGCAGATGGAGGAGCGTTTCATTGCCGCCAATCCCTCCAAGGTATCTTTTGAGCCCATTACCACCACATTGCGGCGCAAGCAGGAGCACATGTCTGCTTCGGTCATCCAGCGTGCTTACCGCGCCCACCTTGTACGCCGAGGCTTCATTTGCAAGCGTCTTCTAAGCAGTGGCAAGCTGGAGAATGGAGGGACCAACCAGGAGAAGAAGGAGGACACACCCTCCACTGCCTCACTGCCCTCCTACGACAGCGTGACCAAACCAGAGAAAGAAAAAATGGATGACAGCGAAAGCAAAGGCAAGAATGGCAAAAACCAAAAAGACATCAAGGAATCAAAGTGTTAGAACTATGCCAGTGGTTATAGCCAAAACAAGACACAATTGTGATGAGACTCGATCAGTTCTAACAAATGTAAAGGAAAACCATTTTCAATGAAACCCAGAAAACGGAAAAAAAAGTTGTTTACAGACATTACAGATGCGCCAGTGCAGAGAAAGCAGCTTGGTTTCTTACCACTTTGATTACGACCAAATCAAACCCTAATGAGCTTACTGTTTGGCATCTGTATTCAGCGACCAAGATTTTACAGCTTGACAAAGCAACTAAAAACACGATGAAAGAACCATGGCAGATATCTACGTTAGGGACCACCACCCATAGAACATACACCACCCCGTGTGGAGGTTAGCATTCCTCTGCTACAGATTTGCCCCTTATAAACACTGCCGAAATCCAGCGGGAAATCCCCCACTCGGTCCAGGAAAGTTTCTGGAACATTGTCCTTTGACCAGAAAAAGAACAGATTACAGTAGAGTGGACTGAAATGAGAGGGGAAACTGAGGAAAATGACAAACCAGAAAATTATGCAAGGGTTATGTGAGATGAATATATGTGCATCTTATCGAGAAACAAAAATGAAGGTAAAAAAAGAAACATTTGGCCCATGTCGCTAGTCTTTTCATCATCTCTTTGTTATACTTGCATTAAAAAAAGACATTTTATACATAGACTTCCACACTGCAAATTGGGTTGGGCTCGTTAATCAGGGTTTTGACTTGGGCTGTAAGGGACTTGCTCAGACTGAGTTCCAGATAAATAAGTAACTAATTGTGCTCGTGCATAGAAATGACTTGCATGGTGGCATGTTTTGATCAGAAATCATGCATGTATAATCATAGTCCACTTGACACTTCTACTCTGACCACAAATGTGGCTTGACCATACGTTCGAGGCTGTCCACAGGTAAATATTTCAATAGAAATGACTGGAAAGGGGAAATTGGTAATACTCAAAAATTGTTCTTAATTGTTCTGGTTGTACTTACCCCACGATAAACATTGCTTTGTAACTAACCAACTTTCAGATCATGCAAAATCCATATAGTTAGAGTCAGTGGATTATCAAAAGCAGTTTTTTATTCTATATACATTGTGGCACACTTGAAGCAGGTCCACTTTGTAGGTCTACTTACAGACTTTCACTGCCCCAGACTTTAGGAACTTGTGGTTAGGTTTCTATTCAAATCAAAGTCTTGGGCAAATAAACCTGGGTTTATTTTCATTTCGCACCAGCAATATGATTTGGCCCTTAATTTCCAGGCTTGTAACATGCAATCAAGGGTCTATGAAGGTTGCAGCAAGCCACCATGCCATCTGTAATCTCTTACAATACTTTGTCAGTCGGGACCAGACCTCTCTTGGAGGTGACCTCTTTAACATACTTTTTTTTTTTTTTTTTAAATGTTGTCTCAGTCTATTTGTTTTAAAGGTAATGCATAATCATGGTGACCATATCAGGGGTTGTGTATTTTGTTAGATGTGTGTTTTGTCTTGGAGACATTAGGAAGAGCAGTAGGGTAGCTATTAGGAATGCATCTACTGGGTGGCTTTCTGACTGTTGAATAATAGAGTAAATATTGACAGTATAAAATGTGTAGTATGGGGCATATGCAGAGTGGATGTTATACAATGAAGCTCTGCTCTGAGAATGACATGATAAAAGGAATAATCCAGGTTATGGTGAAGAATGCTTGTGACAGTGAATATTATGCAATTATGGAAAGTTCATCTGTTTTTTAAATACTATTTGTCTATATGGGAAAATTGTCTATATGGCACCGTGAAAACTATGTCTGCAACCTCTTGAGCAAACTGCCATCCACTTTTGCTCTGAATGTGAAATGTTTTTAAAGCTTGGAAAAGAACAAAATGTCATTCTTCCAAATGTCTTTTATTTATTCTTTGTTTCTACTCATTATGCCATGGGCTATTTGAATGTCTTACTGTAAGAATTACAGGGAACCAGAGAAGATGATTTACAAATAGGAACAACCAAGATCAGTCATCACTCTTTTCTCACAGAGGAAAAGTTGAAATGACAATTTTTTTATTGTTCTAACTCGCTCTTACCTGCCAAGCTCTTCTCTGCCCTCATTAGCCCATACACATAGAAGGTGAAAGGTGATGATGACCCCGAATCACTGAAGGCACTAGAATCCACACCATCAGAGCCTGAGTGTGTGTGTATTTAGTGTTTACAGCCCAGCTCCCTCTCCCTATCAGACCTGTTTGTTGGTCTGTCGACTGCCTGAGATCTCCTGAGTGGGAACTGTGGACTCCAATCCAAATCGGTGCCCAGTGAAAAGCATAGGCGACCATGCAGTTTCTCCTGACACACCCCTTTCTCCTCGAATGCGATTGTACCGTGTTGTAAAATCACACTTACACACTGTATGACGTGTTAATGTATGGTTCAGTGGGAGCTATGATGTCCATGGCACAATTGCTGAAAAGTAAAGACTACACTTAACACTTGAGAGAGACGACAAGTATTGTAATATATGCTTTTCTTTTAACCGGCATGCTTTGTTGTGGTTTTTGTAAATACAGAATTTTACAGATTAAACGACTACTATTAATCGGTTAATGAATTATAACAATAACAATAATACATGAATGGCTTCCAGCTAATGCCCTTGTCAAATTTGTTACTTTCCTTTTTTTTTTTTTAATTGATCACTTCAAATTGTCGGGGGAATAACTGAATGATCTATTGTACCAAGGATACTATATTAGACAAACTATATAAATATATATGAATATACGTAATATATGTATATGTATGAGAGCATATATAAAAGAGCACTGTCAGATTTTTGTTTATATATGCAACATGTCCAGTGGATGTCAATTTTTTTGTGTTTGGGGAACAAATTCACACACAGTTTTTATTGGAGCTGCTTGGAACTTAATACTGTATGATGATTACGATTACACTACCAGCACACCTTTGTGAATCCCGAGTCCTGTCTAACGGCCACACACAGTGCGTGTACGCTCCGTCCGACCTTCGGCCAGCGTTCACCCACTGAGTCCGAAGAACTCAACAGTCACTGAGATGCTGATGTCCCCTGTTTCTTTTAGTGCTGTAACCCCCGGATCAGTACACTGGCTGTAATATCTTTCAAATCATTTGTTTGTTCTTCTTCAGTTCCTGTGATTTGTTTCTAGTGCTACTTCACAAATTATGTGTGCCTTTTTCCATGTTTCTGCAATTTCTGAAATGCATTTTTTTCCGGAGGATGGTGCCATACCAAACGACCTGCGGAGGGGAAAGAGATGGGAAATGAAAATGGAGCACAATGCAAATCAGGGACTTTAGTGTGTACAAGGTGTCTGACATACTGCCAGAGGAATACCTACACAAAACAAGGGGAAAACAATCCACTAGATTTGATGTTACAATGATATTTCTGTGCTTTGTGTATCATCCATTTGGCTTGTGACAAAAAAAATTGCTTGCCTTCTGATTTTTTTTTCTTTCCCCCATCTGAACTCACTTTTGTATCAGTAATCGGTTACTGGCCAATTTCATTTTGAGCATGATAGAAATGCTTTTCCATTTTGCTGAAAAATAAGTGCTTTTCAAACCGTTGTTATTGTTTGACACAGTGTTGTAGGAGGACATGTTATGGTGTGTGTGGCACAACCACTTGGACTCTTAGTACAAACATATAAAATTGTCTTCATTTGAGCACGAACCTTTTTATTAACAATAAAGCAGCCTTCCAGTTATAAAATGTGTCAACTGCTTTTATTGAGGAATAAAAAAATAACAGGCTGTTGACCGGCTATCCATCAGCGTCCATTTGAATGCATGTTATAGCTAATCATTTCTATAGAGTACTATAATTACCAGCCACATTGCATCACCTCTCTCAAAAGCACTGCTATTGAGCTGAACCTTCAACATGGTATTAATACATGGCCAGCACATTGCCTTCATTTTGGGTAGTGTGTTCTTCTACACTCATGTGTGTGTCTGTATAATGAGCCATCTTCCCATGAGCCTGAGAGTGAGAATGGATTTTGACAGTGTCATGAAAATTTGCTGGACTCTGCACATCGCTCCACTAAGTCATGTTTTTGCAGGCAGATCAATACAAAGCCATTAGCTGTGTGGTGAGGTATCCACGTCCCCACTGTAACTGCCTCACCTCAGAAGCCCCATGGGAATTTGATCTAAGCTCCTTGCTCTTAGAGTGATTGATCTGCACTTCTCCAGCATAGTGTTGGGGAAATGTGTCACAGGAATTATCTTCGAAAAGGGAGGAAAATGCATCTACACAGTACAGTGCTGGAGCTTCTCTTGGCCTCTCCTTTACCACATCCTTGTTGACAAGTCACATGCTTTCCCCTCATGTTTACTCTCCAGCTCTGCCTTTCCTTCTCGAAAAATCTCAGACCTTATGCTGCTGATTTCCCTGCCTTTTTTAATTTTTTTTTTAAAAATCCACTCATGAAATTATGCTTTGGTGTAGATCTCCAAATGTCTGTGTCCATCCCCCCTCTTCTGTGTGCTTGGTGTGTGCACGTGTGGTAAAAGCGAGAGAGAGAGGAAAAGGGAGTGGGAGGGAGGCAGGGTGCGGCGAAGCACTGCAGTGCAGATAAACGAATGCGCCATTAGTGGCTGAGTCAGCAGCCTACTCCCAGCTCGGCCCCCCGCCTGCACCAACCTGCGCCTCAATGCACTTTACACACATGCACCATACACACACACACAAGCAATATGGTTCTGGCTCTAAAATGGGAGGGTGGGTGTGGGTGTTAACACAGGCTCTGCTGCGAATAATGGTTCTGTGCCTAACATGGAACCTAATTTGAGAACACATTTGCACACACACTTATGCACGCTCTCTTTTGTAAAATATTTAAGCACAGTGTATTCTTGAGGTTTTACAATACCCCTTATGAAGATCAGTCACATCACTCAGACAAAGCCAGCTTGGTAACTTATTAAGCCACATGCACTGCTAAATACTGAGGTGCTTTGAAGCTCCTAAAGAAGATGGAAATGAATCACTGCATGATGTGCCGTGCCAAAATCCCCTTTTACTCCACCTACCATGCTTTTTAAAGGCTAGTCTGACTCTGCTATAGGCTCCACCTAGTTTCTGTATAGGCTGTGTGTGCTGAGGATTATGGGTAATGAATGCACTACTGGTCAGTCTCATCTATATGTACATTTTTGACTGATAACTGATAGTTTTCATGTCTAGGTTGAATCAAGTCTATTGTAGTTCTCAGGTAAAGAATAAAACATGACACAGCATTTGGTTATAGAAAAATAATCAGTGATGGCTGGAATGATGTGGCCTGACTAGAAGCAGAGTTATAGTTACCACCCCGAAGTTGAATATTTTCCAGCACCCTGAAGTGTTTTATTCCTCTTATGCCACATTATGTATAATATTGTGGTACATCAGCAAACATCAGTTAGTTCCTGTCATAATGTATGTTACAGCAGCTATAAACACTCATTCTCTCACCAGCTTCTCCTTTCTCTCTCTCTCTCTTAATGTTAATAAGACAAGAAAAGCTTGTCATATTACCAAGAAACCGCAGAGCCCTCCATCCTGAAGACTTAAAGTTACAGCTTCACCTCTGACTGTTACAGAGTGCTGACACTAACTATTGTTGTTGTATTTATTTAAGGCACTTATATACACCCACCGAACACTTTATTAAGAGCACTATACTAATACTGGGAAGGACCTCCTCAACATTCGTGGCATGATTTCCACAAGATGTTGGAAACATTCCTTTTAGATTCTGCGAAGCAGTTCATGCAGATTTTTCAAGTGCACGTTCATGCTGTGAATCTCCCGTTCCACCACATCCCAAAGGTGTTCTCCTGGATTCAGATCCTATGACTGGGAAGACCACTGAAGAAAATTGAACTCATTGTCATGTTCGTGAAACCAGTTTGAAATGACGTTTACTTTGCGACGTGGTGCATTATCATGCTGGAAGTGGCCATTAGAAGATGGGTAAATTGTGGCCATGAAGGGATGCGTGTGGTCAGGAATAATACTCAAATAGGCTGTGGCATTTAAGCAATGATTGACAGGTATTATGGTATTAACGGGCCCAACGTGTGCCAAGAAAACATTCCTCACACCATTACACTACCTCCACCAGCCTGGACTGTTGACACAAGAAGGTTGGGTCCATGGATTCATGCTGCTGGTGCCAAATTTGGACCCTACCATCTGTGTGCCTTAGCAGAAATCGAGATTCATCAGACCATGCGACATTTTTCGAGTCTTCAGCTGTCCAGTCTTGGTGAGCCTGTGCTCACTGCAGCCTCAGCTTTCTGTTCTTGGCTGACAGAAGTGGAACCTGACGTGCTCTTCTCCTGTTGTAGCTCATCTGCCTTAAAGTTCTGAAGATGTTCTGATGCTTTTCTACTCACCATGATTGTATGGAGGGGTTATCTGAGTTACTGTAGCCTTTCTGTCAGCTCGAACCAGCCTGTCCATTCTCCGTTGATCTCTCTCATCAACAAGGCATTTCTGTTCGCAGGACTGCCGCTCGCTGGATGTTTTTTCTTTATTGCACCATTCTGAGTAAACTCTAAAGACTGTTGTGTGTGAAAATTCCAGGAGATATAGCAGTTATAGAAATAGTCAAAGCAGCCCATTTGGCACCAACAATCATGCCACGGTCAAAATCACTCATCACATTTTTTCTTCCATTCTGATGGTTGATGTGAACATCTGTGTATCTGTCTAACACATGTATATCTGCATGATTTTATGCACCGCACTGCTGCCACACCATTGGCTAATTAGACAATTGCAAGAATGAGTAGGTGTACAGGTGTTCCTAATAAAGTGTTCAGTGAGTTTAAGTTATATAAATTACATACGTTCTTACTTTCCTACTTGTGTATGTATGTAAGATGAAGCAGTTTACCAGATGTAAAATACTGCTACTGGGTATGTAGTGAAAGAACCAGAAATGCAGAAGCAGTATTAAGAAGAATGCAGAAGTGTTTGTGCAGTAAGCAGGCTTTGTTTTTTTTTTCTTAAAAATCCATTTACGTCCAACATACAAGTCCCTGTGTATGTTTTTATTATAAAAATGATAATGTATCAGAACAAGCACATTTCTATAATCCTTGCAGCCATTACTCTGCTTTTACAGAAACATAATCAACCCTTTCTAGTGCACTGTGGTATAAATGACATTAATAACACAGGTACATGTTTGCCTCTGTAAAATATGCAGCATTGTACAGTATAAGTCTGACTTACTAACTTACTGTTATTGCACCACAAATAAAATGGTTTAACCTTGTGTCCTTTAAGAAAACGAGAAGAAACAAGACAAAAACCCACAAATGTTCTGGTTTCTTCCCCCACATTATGTGTTAATAGTTAGCAAAAATAGAAAAAAGGTGAGATGTCAGATAATTCACCACTGTCCATATGGTAATATTCATGAAGCTTTATACACCTACAATAACAATGCTGTATTTTATAGCATATAACTTATGTGTATTTTATCTGTGTATGTTTTGATTATATAAGTAGGTAATCTGTGTCCAGGCAATTAGAATTGTTAGCCTAACTACTGGTTGTCCAATGGCTCCATCTAGTGGTGAGATTACTGCATAGGCTGCTACATCCTGGAGGCTTGCATTACTTTCATTACCTAAATGCTTTTGTTTGTTTGTTTGTTTTGTTTTTACATATATATTGGCACAATAAAATATGCATATACCACAAAACTGGTGAATTCTCAAATCTGATTGGTCAGAAGGTGTTGATTAATTTTCTATAACAGCAGCTCTGACAAGAGTTCTGTCTGCAAGATTTATATTAATGCACTCTTCTGATATGATATTGCTTCTGTTGAGTTAATTCACAGGGATGGTGGACACTCCACATAATCTAAGACTAATAATAAACAGATTAAAAACGTTTTAATAAAGAAAAAGGGTAGTTGTTGATTTTGTTACACTCTGTGTAAGCAGATGTTTATTTACTCTTTATGGAAGGAGTCTCTAATGTCAGGGCTTTGTAACAGTCAGAAAGCTTTCTGCTGTCTTTGTCTTTGTGTTTTCCAGTTTCTCAGCAACATGGCAAGCTTTTTGCCCTTATTAACATCAAGAGAGAGATAAAAAGAGATGCTGGTGAAGGAACGACTGTTTGTAGCTGCTATAATGTAAGTGATTACAGGACTTGTCCCATGGACAGTCCACAATATTAAAAGCACGACATGTCATTCGTTAATAAACTAAAAAGTTGCAGTCGGTGACAAATTAATGTTTTATATGTGGTATAAAACATGACAGGGAGTGCTCTTATAGGAAAATCATTATCTTCTGGGTGGAAATCTTACAACCCCGGCACTGATTAGCTATTCTCCTATAACAGCACGTCCCGTTGTTTTTTTAATTCCTTATATCCTTATAACACCGTTGGATTAATCAGTACACTTGACCCAGAGCAAACTCTATCTGATAAAACATATAAGTGGCTGCTCAGAACCCCACAGCCTCCAGGAATCCCTAATAAATGATTGAAATAAAATTAGCTAGCAATAATATTGGACCTTTAATATTCGCCACACCTAGCGGTCAGTGAGACTAGTTAGAGACTGTGTTCAAAGTGATACATTTGAATAAGATGAAGAGATCAGGGAAGAGATCTTTTCACTTGAGCACCGTGTAAAGGTTGCAACTTGCAAAAACCAACTGTTAAAGCAGCAATTAATGCACAACCTTTGGACTTTGGACATTAAATGTGTGATTCATTGGGTAGGGCTGGGGTGAGTGGATTCCAGGCATTCCAGGCAAGTCGACTCCAAAGCTTTATATATTATATATATATATATATATATATATATATATATATATATATATATATTTTATATATATTTATATATATATATATATATATATATATATATATATATATATATATATATATATACATACACACACGTATATACATATATATATATATATATATATATATATATATATATATATATATATATATATATATATACACACACAAACACAAAGTACTAAGGGTATAGAACTCTGGTGTGATACTGTACTATTTCTTTGCTCAATAAAAAAAAAAAGAAATACAATCAGCAAATACCTGGTCCAGTGTTCAGTTTGAAATACTTAACAGCAGCATCGTGTTGAAATACATAGCATTTCAAAGCCATTCCATGTGCTTAATTAATATTACACGGTTTGTTTTGCCCAGTTCTTTTCCTTATGTATTGGTTTTTGGAATCGAGGAAATTATTGTGTGGAATCGACTCTTGGAATCGACTCCACTGATTCGCATCTCTAGGAATCAGAATCCGACTCGACTCCAAAATTCCTGGAATCGAACAGCCCTAATACTGGGTATGAGTCATCAGGGCTGTGTTCCAAATCCATACTACATACACTACAAATGTCCAAATAGCACGTCATGCCATGTGCCGTCTGTAGTAGTTAGGTGCATTGTTGTAGCTTATTTAAACAGACTATTGGATTCAAATTTTGGATTAAAAATTTGATTATTTTTATTTTTAGTTATTTCTTTTTAGATTTTATCTGTTTATATTTTTATATTTTAGTAGTTCTTGCTATAGATAGTGTAACTAATTCGACAAAGAGGTGCTGTGTTGTGTTTGCCATCCCCCCTGGTCAAATGCTTATCGGGGTGTTTGGAGGAAAAGGAAAAAGGAAAAGTTGAGAGGAAAAAGAAAAACAAACACAGCGGATTTCCAGCTCCCTCAGTGCCGTTTGTAAACTGGCGAAGTTAGTTTGAACATTTCAGTCACCTCAGTCAAATCAAGTGTTGACACTGATTAGCATTTTGCTGAAATGTGCCCAGTTTATATATATATATTTACATAAAAAAAAAAAAAAAAAAAATATATATATATATATATATATATATATATATATATATATATATATATATATATTCGATAACAGTTTACTTTGCTGTAATGTGTTAATGCTGAAAGTAAATGTTAAAGTCAACTGTTAAAGTTCAGGGCGAATATTTTAAAGTGTGTTTGGTGTAAATTCATGAGGTAAATGCTACAGCTGCTGAAGCTGATGCTAACATGAGTAGCTAATGTAGCTGAGTGAAAAACAAGGACAAGACTGAAGCTGATTCATTATTACATATTACTTTAGCAAAATTGGTATTTAGAACTTATAACTTATAAATTAATTATAAATTATTCTAGCTATTTAAATTATTATAGCTATAAATTAAGTGATTAAAGGAACTAACTGGTCTCAAGGATGTTCCACAACATTAAATGTAACAATGAACAACTGAATAGTGTGAAATGTCATTCATTAAGATTGTAGTCATTGGCAAATTGATGTGTAAGAATAAAACACCTCAGGATGGTAGCTTTGAATCTGGAGACAGAGACACTCCGACGATCATGTGGCACCATGCGCTCACTTGTCCGCATCTAGGAGCAGTTTACAGCACTCAGTTCACCTGAGGTGGGAGGAAACCGGAGAACCCAGAGGAAGCCCACACACACACGTGGGAGAACGTGCACAAACTCCACACTGACACTAACCTGAGATTGAACCGGAGACCCTGGAGATGTGCCACTTGTGCACCACTTTGCCACTCCACCCACATTATTTGTAAATATAATTATAAGCTGTAAATAATAGAGATATGATTTGGGTTGATATTGTTCCCCAGTGTTGCTCTCAAATTGCTTTAAAATGATGTTTGTAGATATCATGGATCCTCCTGTAATCCCTAGATGTTTTGGACTAGATTCCAGATGTTATTGAATCCTACAACCGCCCTTGGCTTCATGTAGTCGACCCGCACTGACAGGCTTTATCAGGTAAGATATTGCATAATCCTCATTCTTCCCTTTCAGGGAACACTGGTTATAAGCACAACCTCATGGATTTCCCTATTAGCATGACTTTCTTTCTGGCATTATATATATATTATATATCTTTATATGTATTTTTCTGGCATTATATACATTTCATATATACATACATACACACTATATAGCCAAAAGTTTGCGGACACCTGACCATATCACACCCATATGTGGTTCTTCCCCAAACTGGTGCCACAAATCTGGAAGCACACAATTGTAAAGAATGTCTTTGTAGGCTGTAAAATTACAGGTTCACTTCACTGGAACTAAGGGGCACAAACCTGTTCCAGCATGATAATGCCCCTGTGTACATTGTCATTATCATGTGAAGACATGTTTTGCCAAGGTTGGAGTGGTAGAACCTGAGTGGCCTGTACAGAGCCCTGATCGCAACCCCACTGAACACCTTCGGGATGAACTGGAAGAGTGACTGCCCCCCCAGGCCTCCTCGCCCAACATCAGTGCCTGATCTCACTAATGCTCTCGTGGCTCAATGGGCAAATCCCCTCAGCCACACTCCAAAATGTAGTGGAAAGAATACCCAGAGGAGTGGAGGATAACAGCGAATTGGGACTAAATCTGGAATGGGATGTTCAAGAAGCACATGCTGTATGAATGTTATGGTCAGGTGTATACATACATATATATATATATATATATAGTACATATATATACAGTACTGTGCAAAAGTCTTAGGCACATGCAAAGAAATGCCGTAGTGCAAAGATGCCTTCAAAAATAATGAAACTAAATGTTTCTACATTAAAAAAATACTATGAAGAGAAATAAAAAAAAATAGTAGTCTCAGGTACAATTTGTGCAGTTTTATAAGGAAATGAGCTGTAAGTGTGACTGGGCATCTTGCAGAAGCAGACACAGTTCTTCTGGAGACTTTAACTGTCACACTTGCGTCTTATTTTTGCAGAAAAACCCAGCAGCCTTCATTATGTTTTTTTTGTCTGAAAAGTGTCTCTTATGTAATATGCTGCTTTCTTTACTGTCATACAAACATTTTTCGGTAACATTTAATTTTGTTCTGGAAAAGTAATGTTTGGAAATTTAGAAGTCATAAGCTAAAAAACTATAACAAAGTTTGTACTAAAAAAAAATAGGGTGCCTAAGACTTTTGCACAGTACTATATATATATATATATATATATATATATATATATATATATATATATATATATATATATATGTGTGTGTGTGTGTGTGTGTGTGTGTGTGTGTAATAAGGGGTTGGTGTAATGTTAGTCTCATTAAAGCCCAGTCACAGTTTGAGTTCCACTGAAATGAGTCATAACTCTCTTAGGCTGAAGGAGTCCTGATTTTTATCATAGTGTGGTGATGAGTCAGTCTTGTAGGAATTTTCATCCACACCCAAAACTATTAAACTAGTATGTAAGATAAATTAATATACTATATTTGGATGTTGTATTACTACATGACAACTTGTGTATTGACTCTAACCTTTTACTAACCTACATTAGTTAGCTCAATGTATTTTGCTGTCATGTTTAACATGTCATATTTTGTTGTCGGAGATGCTTTAAGGCATCAGCTTGCTGCTTTATGACAGTTCAGTAACACTTTATCATGAGGTCCTTATTGCAAGTCATGAAACAAGATTAATTAAGTTAATATTTAACTATTCATATCATTATTACTTACTATTCTTTCATTATTCCGTGATGTACCAAGGATTAGTGCATGTATTAATTCAGCATTATGAAAGCTTTAATTAAGTATTAATATATGCATATTTCTTATTTGTGGACCTTATAATAAACTGTTACAGATGTTTCTTTCTCATTTTTCCTTAGTACTGGACGTCCTTTTATAAGTGCAGTGTAATAGATCCAAACCATGAGCATGCAGTCTTTCCTTTCTAGACCTCATCGTAGACTTTCATGACTTAGGTTGCCTTGTACATTTCCTTAAACAGTGCTTTGAAAAAGTATTCACCCTTCTTGAACTTTCTACATATTGTAACGCTACCAGCTGGATCATAAATTGCGGTAATATGTCATCAATCTACTCAAAATATCCCAAAGTTCTACATTTGGCAGAAACCCAACACTGCTCACTACCATGAGAACACCATCCCCAAAGTGAGGCATGCCCTATTCAGCTCTGCCAGGTTTTTGCTTTTTTGGAAAGGAAATTGTTTCAGATTCCAGGGTTTTCATTTTGATTTGATCCCTCAGGACTCCAGAAGGTCATATAACAAACTTCACTTGACAATGCTGACAGTTGACTGAGTATGGTGATGAATATGTCCATGGTGAGGGCAAGATAACAGGGTAATATTAAAAAAAACAGTAATGGAAGAAACCCCAACAGGGGATGTGTTTGCAGCTGACCACTAGGGGTCAGTATTTAGCTAAGAGCAGTTTAACAGTTTAACGTGATCGGTCATATTGTGTCCTCAGATGTCTCTGACGTCTCTCATGTTTTTCTGCAGTGCATCCTGTAGAAGGATCTGTAGATGGTGCCATTACTACCAAGTTGTGGTCTCCTTCTGTCCCACTATTAAACTCAAGGCTCAGTGGTTTACCTCAGTGTAGTCAATATCCAAAGTCTATGTTCTCATTTGTGTAAAATATTGATGACTGTGTTAAAACAATAATTAGAAATGCACAGAGCAGTTGCGCAGCAAATAACTAAGATTAAGGTAGCTGTTATTCATCTGTTTTACTTAGACATGTGAAATCATATGTCAGAGCAGCATAGTGTTTAAACCAGTGCTGTGTGTGCATCAGTCTGTCTGACTGTATCAAGGTGTGTGTATGTGTGCGTGGGATGAGGGCGGTAGTAATATTAGCACGGTGCCAGCGTGTCCTAGCCGGATTTGTAATAAGCAAGCTGCATGTATTATTCAGAACTGCACAGACAGGTTTCACTTCATGCTCCCGTCACTCCTCGTGGCCTGTCCCCAGGGACCAGCAGCCTAAATTGCTATTTCTAGTTGATATATTCCCTCGGCTCAGGCCTTAAAATGGCCAAGGAGAGAATAGTAGGGTGCTGGGTAGGGTCACAGTGTAGAGTCAGAGGTGTGCTGATGTTTATAGATTTATGCATTCATTCCAATACTGTATTACAACAATGTCACCTTCTCTCCTACGCAGTTTTGAAAAAAAAAAAAAAAAGACACAAGGTTGTGATAATATTGTTTTCTTTTAGTGACTATGTTTGGATTAGTGTTACTGCTGCAGTTAGTTTGTTGGTGAAGAATGGTAAGCTCATGCAATTTTACTTGTAATAAAGAATTTAATGAATTGAAATTTTTTAATTCTCAGCTTGATGGCAACTTCAATTTTGCAAAATACCTGTGAAAGAGTTGTTTCGTCACCTTGTTTAGCAATTTTCATTTAATTCATGATAGAGCCAGATCTTATGCCGGAAACACTGGGTATGAGGTGGGAACACACCCTAGATGAGAATCCAGTCCATAGCACGGCATCACTCATGCATACACATTCACACGTGGGGCAATTTAGACCAACCAATCAACCTACGTGCATGATTTTGGGAGGTGGGAAGAAACCAGAGAACCCAAAGGAACTCATGCAGACATGGCGAAAACATGAAAAACTCCACACAAGCAGTTCACCGTATGAACCGCGTGAGGCAGCAACACTACCCGCTGCACCGCCATGCCACTTTTGCCAATTTTAATAACCTTAATAACTTTAGTATCCCAAATAACCCGGTTATTAATTCTAATTTCACTTTCAGTTTTCTTTCCAAAAAACATATAAAAAGGGGAAGATAAAATGCAAAAATAGTTCCTAGCCAGGGTCTGTCTGCTTCTCTTAAAGATGATGACTCAGACTGTTGGGAATTCAGTAACATGGCTTGGCTAGGAGACAAAGATAAATTGAATAGTGCAGCAAGCAATACACGAATATAAATATATATATAAATATATAAATATATTATATATAAATATATAAAACAATATATGTTAATACAGTGTTTTTACAGTGTACACAAAACACTCTATGCATATAGTATTATAACTGCAGCAGACTTCAGAAATGATAGTGAATGTAGTAAAAAAACAGTGTGTTCCAGACAAACGTCTTTCAGCAGTTTCATGTCCTACTACCTCAGAAGCACTTTCATTGCACAGCTGATGAAGAACTTTTTCCTCTGGAAACTTTGCATATAATGTCTAATTTTGACTACATCTTTATCATTACTGAAGTACACTGCTGTGGCTATACTACCACTACATACATATAGTGTTTTAAGTAGAAATATCAAAAGATGCATCACACCTGTCTACATCTGGGTTTCATTGTGAAAAGTGGAGCCTTTTCAATTAAAGATGTTTCAGCCTGCTAGTCTTTAATAGATTCACTAGCTTCTCTCCAGATGCGGTTTCATAGCCAGAGCTGCAAGCTAATTACACCTTTGTTGCTAATGTTTCTGCTAATAAACTTTGTAACTGAGGTCAATAGTTTAGCCGGGCCTTTTTTCTCCATTTATTTGGCCTGTTAATGGCAGGCTATCAGATTGCTATCTTTCTTTCCTGTGCCGGTCTCTCTTGCTCCCTTGCTCTAGCCTGGAGGAGGACACATCTGAAGTGAGCATCTGGAGGAAGCCTGCTGAATAGGGCTCTTTTTTTCCTGGGAGCCTGCGCTTCAGCGAACGTGCTGGAGCCCTCTCACACTCGCTTTTCACCTCTCTCAGTCCATTCAGACACTCTTCCTCTTCTGTCAACTCATGTCCGCTTCTCATCTTTCACTCTTCTTTATTTCTCTCACCATGTCGATCCCTTCGTTCTGTAGGTCAGAGTGTGTAAATGAAATGGGGAAGTCGGACCCTGGGTTGAACAGACAGATTTATTGACGAGCGCAGAGGCCCGGTGGTCTACGAGCCTGTATGGGAGACCAGATAAATAAAACAGACTGGGCTGTGCTTCTACAAGATCATAAAGTCCTCACAAAGCTCTGCAAAACAAAAAGCCATCTCAACCATGAGCGGCACTGTGTAGGGGGGTGGACGCAGATTCCTTTTGCTCATATACAGCAGCTGAACTATTGTCGCAGGTTGGAAGGATCTCTGAGATGAGCAGAGATCCCAAGGTGACGCCCTATTGTGAAATGCTGGAGCATCCCAAGGTCACCTCCTGTGGGATAAATGAAACAGAGATGGAGGGAGCGAGTGAATGGAGGAGCGCAATGGGCACTCTTTGTAATAGTTCCTTTTCATTTGTGTTCCATGATTATCCCTGTTGCTGTGGCTGAAGTCTTCATAGCATGTTCTTCACTATCTGTAAATACCGTCTAGTCTCTTGATAGTTGATGACCTATGGCCTTTTTTTGTATTTGAAAAGATTTTTCATAGAAAGTTTCATAGGAAACAGAAGCAATGCATAAAATGATGTCAGATACGTATTCAAAAAGTGCCTCCATCTATCTATACATTTTAAACCATTTTAAAATGGTTGCATTTTGGGTACGCATCAGTTTAAGAGCTTGTGGTAGCTTGTTGTGTACAGTGGACTCTCAGGGGTTACTTCCTGTGTGATGCAGTCGCTTAGAAGTTACTTCCTGTGTGTGGTTTTTGCCAGTAGAAAGTAAAAGGCGGGCCTGCGCGCCCTCCTGAAGCTACAATCCTGTTAACCCATGACCTATCACTTGACCCAGTGAAGTGTTCCGGTGGACAAGAATCGGGAGTGAAACAATAAAACACTAAGAGGCAAAATCTTAGATGAAAGTAGGAGGGGAAAAGTTACCCTCTTCTTTTAAAACCTATTTACTCCATTTTACTTCAGTTTTCTTTATGGAGATTCGGGTGTATATTGTGTGTGACGGTTATGGGTAACGAGACGAGGTGGGTGAAAATTGAATTGGACTGTACCAAGATTAATCAAAGCTCTATTCGTAAACTATTGGCATCTCTAATTTATTAGGCTTGAGGTCAGGCTTGGTGATATCAGGAGTTTGAGGGCATTAGTTCAAGCCACTATTATCAAAGTTATAATGATTATTAGGTTATTATAGTTATTAGCCTGCTCGACTGTTCAGTAGAAATGAATGTTTTTAATCCAAAACTCAAAAACAGGTAGACCTTTGAATAATGCCAACTTGAATGGAAATGTTTATTTATTTATTTATTTATTTTGTCTCCTAATTTTCTCCCTAATTTTATTGTATTACTATGTTACTTGGCCAATACCCACTCGCATCCATTTCATCAGGAGGTTGAATGCTATCACATGCTTCCTCTGAGAGATGCAAACCCAGCCAACTGCATCTTTTCCAACTGCTGATCATTCGGCACAGGCGATATGGCGAGTGCTCTTCTGTTGCGCCACTTGGAAGCGTAGAATGCAAAATTTCTATGGAAAACTCAGGAATAAAATCTCTGACTCCAATAAATATTTAAATAATGAATAAAAATTTAATAATGTTAAGTACTTGGATTATTTTCATAAAAATAACCTGTATTGAGAGGTCTAAGCACCCCTGGTCCCCGAACCCATCATTGGAAGATCATTAGCTGGAATCACAATGATGTCACAGACATCCGTGATTGGAAGTCTAAGACAGTGTAATTAGCCTTGCTCTGGGTAGAACTAGGATAGTCTTCTTCTCATCCCCTGTCAATCTTAGTGATGGTAAAAAAGGGGCAGGAATTAGGTCGTGTATACAGAATTAGGCAATTAGTGCTCTCCTTGAAATGTGTTTAGCAAAATTAGAAGCAATTAAAGTAGCTTCATGCATTTTGGAGAAAGCATGTTAACCCTCACCCTCCCAGCTTAATAGCTGTTGTGCAGCAGGGGAGAGCTAGCTAACAGGTGGGAATTTGCAAAGACTAAATTGGGCGAGTGTGGGGGTGTATTCATGTTTGTGAAGAATAGCTAGCTCGAGGCTGAAAAAGTGCTTTAGGGTTGTTGTGTATGCTCCAGTGTAAAAGGAGTGGCACCAACTCAAGCCCATGGACATTGCTGATAAAGCTTATCTAAAACACAGAAGAAAACAGAGAAGCTTTTCAACAGCGTACTATAACACAACTGCAACATCACAGCGGGCCTCATCTTCTCGCCAGTATTCCGACGTGTTGGTGTGCTCCTTCCTTCATCAACAGTGGCATATGGAAACAGATATCCAAGCAGCCGACGCATATGTAACCCATAGTGATTTGATTTCCAAGCGAGGGATGACAGAATAGGCACAAATCCCTCCAAATAGACAATCCACTCATCTCTGGTTCTCATGCATTGAGGAGCACTCATAATCGCAGCATGATGGTGAAAAGGCAGGAGAGCTCAGCTTACGTGCCTGGAGAGAAAAGGCCGATCTGCTGGAACAATGACAATCAGGCCAGAGTATTAAACGCGCCAGTGACCTGGGCTTTTCCCCAGTGCGCCTCGTCCCATTGTGTGCCGCTGATTGATGTTGACTAGGGGTCACCTAAGCCTGAGCACACAAGCACAGTATGCTGCGCATGGGCCTAAACGTTTACACGCATTTATTTTACACACACATGCGTGAGCACACGCACAAATCCAGCAGCCTGCAGAGAAGCCATGCACAAATACAAACAAACAGCCATTTCTAGGTAAAATGTGTAAATATGGCAAAACATGGCAAGGCATTCTACTGCCTGTATACTTCAATGTGTGTGTGTGTGGTTGTGCTCAGTATCAACTCAATATGTATATGTGTGTGTGATACAGATTGACCAAACACAGTAGCACTTATCACTCCAGACAGTGATCAGTGGGTCAAGGTTGTCTTAGCTGTCTCCATCCTAATCATGTAGCTATAACTGTATACAATTTGTACAAATTTAAAAATTCTCCATTGGAGAGATCAGTAAAGCTTTGTGTTTATAACGAATCCAGCTTGCATGCTGCACACGCTTAGAGATGCATGCAGGCTGGCAATGGCTCCTGCCTATTGATCCATTGATCTGAAATCTATAGAGGTGAAGTTGTCCAATAAACCATCTTGAATTTCAGACCCCTCTCATTCTCAGCCAAGTGTGACTCACATAGGGGGAAGGTAATTGCAAATCTCTAATGGACATCCTTTATCTGACCTTCTCCAGCTGAATCTGGACTACGCGGAATATGCTAAAGATGAGTGTCAGAAAAAAAATTGGCAAAAAAGTCACAAGATAGCACAATGCCATTATCTGTGTTTGTACCTGTACAGTGCTTCAAATATCAGTATCTTGTATTATATTGTGTTTGGATTTAAACCTAAAGTGGGTGTGGCCTAGACCTGGAAGGAGTTCAGGGGCTCTGACAGTTCCTCAACCTCAGCTACATCACTCGAGTTCATTATTGGTATCTATGAGTGATGTATGTGTAACTGTGGTTCTTTTTTAAAAGATCCTGTTCACGCAATTATTTTCGTTTGTACCTGCCCAACAAATTTAGACATATAAACAAACTAGTAGCTTAATTTAAACCACTGCAACCCTGGCAGTTACTAAAGACGAATGAATGTACACTATATATCCATGTTAATGAACATGGTCTTTGTTCATATCTGAAATCAAAACCTCCCGCTGCCACAACTTTTTTGTCTCGATGCACACCTCTCAACCAGATGTCCTGTGAACCTTTCGGGTAAGCTTTCTAAAAAGGAAAAAAATAGCGCGCCTCCTATTCATATCTGTATTTGTATTTGTTTAGAACACATTATCTGTTCATTCTGAATAATGTATTGGCATTTGGTTACATCCATAATAATAATAATAAAAAACATGTTTCTCAGATGACAATGTACATCATTTTTCAGCATCATGTACCACCTAAAGTAGGAAGATCATCCATTAGAATTGTTTCATGGCTATCTAAAGCACACAGTTGCTGTAGATAATCCTGTCTCCATACTTAGTCTTTGCTTGCTTGAAGCTCTTCAGCAGGTTCTATAAAACAGCTCCACTGAGACCCAAAGTGGGCGAATGAAACAAATGAGGACCAGCTCCAGCATTCTGAATTTAAGTACAGAGATACCCGAGAGCACAAAACTGCCAAACCTTTATCTAATCTGCTCCTGTAGGTTTCAAATCACACTGAAAAGATAAGTCCTTGTTCTAGTATTCATCATTCTCTAGTAAACATAAACACTGAATAGATTTATTATATCTCTCTTACCCTGACATGTCTCCTGGGTATTCATGGAACACAGCTAATCATGATGAAGTGTATAGAGTCAAGAAAGCCTTGTTTTTTTTTGTTTTTTTTTTTTAGTTATTGCAGTATTTTCTTTTTTTTTTTTTATTTTGTGACTATAACGAATAAGAAGCCTCAGATTTGCCAGGTCAGCATTTATATATCAGGCCATGGATTATCATGTTATTTATTTACAAAGTGCTGATAAATCAGTGATGGAGTATAGGGAGCCAGAAAAATATTTTGCAAGCAGTATTTCTTTTTTTTTTTTTTTTATTAATTTCTTTCATGACGATAATGAATAGGATGAGACCTCAGAGTTTTCATGTCAACAGGATTTATAACACAAGGCCATGGCTTATTATGTTAAGTGATGTCATGACCATGTTTATATGTCATTAGTAGCCACGATTTAGTGACATCATGACCGAAGGTTAAGACTTTACCCTCATAAAGCTGAATGACCAAATTTGGCAATGCTTGCAATACCATAATTCAGAGCGAGCTTTTAAAACCAGTGGTCAGATGTGCAACAGTTTATATAGCCTTGGGAAAAATTGAAGAGAAATCTAATGAAAACAGGATGTTTAGTGTTTTAAAAAATGGTCAAATCATGGATGTAAAATATTCAAGTAGGTGAAAATATAACAAAATTTTATATCCCTTCCTGACTATGATATAAATACGCTCTAATAACTTGCCCACCCTTTTCCTATATACGGTAACGGCTGCCATCTTCTTTTAAATCATCTGTACAGCTTTAGGATTCTCTCAGTTGTAATATTTGGTCCTCATATAGCCATATTTCTTGAACATTCTTTTGAACATTTTTTATAAATCATTCACTGCCTTCTTCATATCAGGTCTGGAAGCTGAGAGGGTCATGAAGAAATGTATCTGACCGTATTGATTTTGCCTTGTTTTATATTTATTGCAGTATTGTGGGATACACTTCTATTTAAATTTGATCTTTTTTCATATTCTATTTTACATAGATAAATTGTGAAAATAGAGGAGCATTTCCATTCCCCCTGTTCAAAAACCATGGGGGTGCAAACTTTTGCACTCACTGTATACAGCCTTTAAAAAAGTCACTCTATAGAATAATGAGTTCAGAAGAAAATGGAAACAAACCTTGTTTTTGTTTTGCATTATGAATAGGCTGAGAAAATGGAGGGAAAGCAATAGCAACAGTGTAGACTGGATGAATGAAGGGCTGGCCACTCACACACACACACACACACACACTCACACACATTAACTCAGCACATCCATTGTCCGCAGCACGTCCCCAATGGCTCAGCGGCTCTCTGACTGACAGCTCGACAGGCTGCTTTTGGAGTGCTGCCACATGGTGAGTGTGTGAGGAAGGAGTGTAGCGCATGGCTGGTTCTGATCCAGCACTTTACTCCAGTTCCACACACGCACATTTACACTCATAGTTATCTCACTCTGATACAATTTTTTGTGCATTAAAAAAAATAATAAATAAAAACACCACGCAATGCAGTGAGAATGATTTGAGTCATGCCATGCTCTTCGTCTGTTGGTTGATGTCTTTATTTGGGTGAAGCATGTGTATGTGTAAGAGTGTGAAAGTGCGCTCATTGATGCTCCCTGTGCGTGCTCGTGTGTTTGAGTGACAGGACCGTGGGAGACGTATTGAGTAGTTGGACTAACTTTTGGCACCCTACAATCCTCCCATTTGAGAAGGAGCCCCTATTCACACACTCCCTCCCTTCTACCACACACAGTCTCATAGACACTCACTTATGGCTCCACATGGACTCTGGGAGCGTGGCGGCGGTGTGTAGCATCTCACACTCGAGGGGTGTGTCCTTTGGAATGCCGGCAGAGCCAGGAGGCAGAGAGAGGGCTGCTGGGAAACAATGGGCAAGACATCTGTCATGCGTGGCTGCACTCCCTTCCACTCACAATGGAGCAAGGCGAGTGGCTAGTGGTGCTTTTCTTTTTTCGGGCTTTCCTTTCCGGGGACAGCCCTGTGCACCACAATGGTTCTTTTGTCCCCTCCCTGCTTTTGCCAACGTTTAACCCTTCAAACCTGCTCCTTTTTCTGCCTGCCTTTTTTTGTGCAGGAAAATAAAACAAAATGCAAGAATCTCTCCTTCCAATGCTGCTTCTCCTTACCACATTTGCCACACACGTGTGCGAGTATCAGCACCATATTGCAACGTTACTCAGCATTTCTCAGATGAAGTAATCCGATCCCGAAGATGCTGTCACACCCTCTTCTAATCATTTCCTCCTGGCTGATACCTGTCAGCATATCGACCACCGCGTACATGAATGGCACTCCAGCCACTAGCACACTGTCCAGACTGAACACCATCGATTCATCTGTCCAGCAGCGCTTGTAGGGAGTTGCCTGAAATTACGGCGCCGTAGTTCCTACCCTGTTCTCGTCATGCTGCTGCTGCTAGCGCTCATGTAAATTGTACATTGATTTCACAGCCTGCCTGCCTTTCTTAAGGAATTAAGGAGTTCGAGCTGCTCTGACATTGATTCAGAGTCAGATTGCAATTTATTATTGCTGTCAACAACAAGATTTCTCAAGGAGACAACTTCTGGAGGAGGGATGTATTTATTTATTTATTTATTTTTTTGAGTTGCAGATTTTAAGGATGCAGATCCTGCCAGTTTTACAGTTCAAGCAGGAAACAGAAGATATACACAAGAAAAGAAAAACAAAGTGCAAATAATTTACGCCTTTCAATCCACGCGTGCATGTGTGGTTAGGGACCATAATGCACCGACTGGCAACCCGAACTGCTGCATCCTGGCTGTTAATTGTTCCCAGCTGTTGTTGCTCAGGGAACAAAGACACTTTTGAAAAGGTGATCTGTTGATTGGGGCACCGGTCTGCCTTTCTTTAATGGGACGTGGATCATAGGAAAGGTGGCATCTGCATAGAGCACCGCCTGTTCTGTCATCAGCGCTTTCACGCACACACTGTAACATCAGTTGTCCAGCTGTGTGTGTATGTGTGTGTGTGTGTGGTTGGATATTTGTGTTTTGGAAAAGCAGAGGGGGTCTGGTGGACAGACAGTTAGCAGCTTTGTGTGCTTCCTGCAACACTTCCAAGAGATTTCCACAGCACAGCAAACAGTGGTTTCCTGTGCTGGAAATTTTGGCACATTATGAGAAAGAATAAAAGAAGAACAAGCTTATAGATTTAAAGAGCTTTGTAGTAACAGCATTGTGCAATGGCCGTAAACACACACATCTTGCTCTCGGTGGCTCAAATACCTACAGACGTGATAAAGGAGTGCATGAGCGAGGAAGCGCAGCCAGGAACGCATTCACACACAAGTACAGGCTTGCACAGATGACACACTCCACACTCTGTTCCTCATC
This sequence comes from Pangasianodon hypophthalmus, assembly GCF_027358585.1. Taxonomy (NCBI): domain Eukaryota; kingdom Metazoa; phylum Chordata; class Actinopteri; order Siluriformes; family Pangasiidae; genus Pangasianodon; species Pangasianodon hypophthalmus. The sequence continues at coordinate 6,686,849 of NC_069725.1, forward strand.
AGCATAAATATTTAAAAAGAGACTGTCACTGAAGCTTCACTGTCTTCTCTCAGTCTGGATGTGCTCACCGACGGGTATGAGACAAAACTGAAGGACTTGAGAGAAAGACAGAGACATGGACAATCAAACAGTAAGGAATGCTAGCTATGTAAACACTCTGTTCTGCCCCTTCAGGTCGAAAAATCTTAGCTTCTCACATATTGCTCTCTCATGGTCAGTCTGGAAACTGATGTCAGTTTAGTGCACTATTTTAGAAACTGTTTGAAGATCTTTACACACAGAACCAGTCATGTCAGTATATGTGTGTCTGTTGGTCTGGGAAAACCTGTTGTGTGTCACAGTGGATGAATTCTGACAAAAAATGGATTTTAACTAGAGATGGCACTGATCTGGTAAAGAATATCGCTATCAGGGCAATACCAACAAAAAAAATGTGGATGTGGATCGTACATCAGAGAAAATATATTAGATATTTTTGACACTGGAAATGTTTACATATAAAGACTAGAGGTTTTTCTTTTGTTAGAATTGTTTTATTATATTTATATTTAAAAAGTATGTAATTTTTGAATGAAAGAGTTTCAGTGAAGCGTATCAGTTAAAAACATTTTAAAGCATAGTAGTATTTAAAGAAAACAGTATCAGATGGATGTCAGTATTAGCTGATACTCAGGGTTTCAGTATTGCTATCAGTATCAGAAAGGAAAAATGATATCATGCCATCTCTAGTTTTGACCAAAATTGTTTTTTTTTTTTCTGCCTATTTTGTACTTTAACACCTCAATTTCAAGATGACATGAATATATTTAAAAATGCTGTGCCTTTTTTATTAACATTTTAAAAATACAAAAACATCTGTTAAAAGCAAGTATAAAGCTAGTTTCCTTGGTCATATTTATTATTTATTACATGTAAAATTAAATTCAAATTAATTAACAGCAGATGCATTTAGACAATAAGTGTGTTGGGCTCTTTAAGTGAAATTGGAATGACAAAGGTGACTTTCTCCTTCTTCACTTTTGAGGACTTGTGCTTGAGATTCATGTAAAAGAGAAATACATGGAAAGCCTGTGGTGTTCAAAAAATGTGAAGGGTTTTCCCAGGCCACCACACAACCTGTTCAGGGATGCACAGAAACATTGGGCTGAAAATGAATCAATACTTCACTTTCAGTTTTCAACCCACAAAAAAAAAATCACAAAAAACTCTGACCAAAAAATTTCCCTGTTTTGAGAGCTTTTCCGCTACAGGTTCAGTACAGCACCTGAATGCACAATGTCCTTTCATATGTACACCATGTATAATAGTTTAACTAGTTTAATTTTTAATGTTAGCTGTTTGATTTGTTGTTAGATCTGCTTTTTTAAATAATGTTCTTTTGAAAGGCCTGACATGCCATTACTAAAGTATATTTTCATTACTTCGATTTTAATTGACTACTAATTAATCAGTACTGATTATTAATGTTTTTCAAAAGTATAAAAGGGACAATAAATGATTACAATTTATCTAATAGGTTTAAAAGTCCAGCAGATGTTTTTCAGTCTTCAGTCTCGATTCTCAGTCCCGACTTCCCTCAAAGTTAGTTTCTGTCTAAGCCATGAATTCTCATTTCAGTGCATCAGTAATACTAATAGCATGACCAGGAACCCAAATTTGATCAGTTCGACATAGGTCCAGATCTAATTTAAGCATTTCAGCCTACACCACACCATGTTGATGACAGAAACACACAAAAGTCCCAAACACTTTAAATAATATGCTTGAGGCAAAATGAAAGAAACTCCTAAATTAAATTCTGAAAGTACCTGCAGTTTTTGTTCCCTATTTTTGTACAGCTGATGCAAATGTTTGCACGCCCTTACGTTGAAATGATGAAACCATCAAGAAATGTAATGCAAGTTACTGTAGACTTTATAAATTTTCCATCTTTATTGCATGTTCAGATAGTGGATGTTAAGATATTAACAGTGAAAAAGGATATAATAATAATAATAATAATAATAATAATAATAGTCATCAATTTAAGTACCTTTCTAAATAAAATCAATACCTTTTTTTTTTTTTTACTTTTACTGTCTGTTAACTATAAATAATATCTTGTCCCTTAGATCACAGATAAAATTGTAATTTCAGTGTAATGCGTCAGGTTAGATAGAAAATATCCAATATGAAGAGCTACATCACTCTTATTGTTAATGATACTGTATGTTAATTGTGATCATAATTTTTGGCTTCCTCACTTAACTCTAACCTACTGCAATATTGGCATCATGAGCAATAGCTACCTGGCGAGCATTAAATATGATTCCATAATTGAGGTGCCAAATTTAGTAACTCTTCAAAATGAAAGTTTATCTTTAAATCATTTTTCAACATAGAATCTAAGAAAACATGCATTTAACTATTTAAAAATTATAATAACTCATCTCAGACACATTATCACATTTACTACAAGGTTTCTTTGCTGACAGGCTGCATTTTGCTCTTAAATGTTGAGCAAACTAGCATCTATACTAATGGCATGAGGATATTAAGGACTTTGTAATAATTTACTTAAAATGAGTTTTTAAAATTAATCATTACTTTCAATCTATAATTTTGGTAAAAGAGTTGTACTTTCAAAGTGACCTCATCAGACAATATCACAATATAATTGAAAAAAAAAAAATAAGAGAACAAAATTTTCTTCTTCCCATGATCTTCAGGAAATTTGGACTTCATGCTGAACATGTGACTTGAGGAATAATCTAAATATTTCATAGGGGTGAATGTGTTCGGTCAAGGTAATGTTGTGGGACATAAATGCATGTTTAAATAGCTTTTTAGGATTATATTTCAAAGTAAAGTGTACTTATAATGTGCTGGGACAGGCAGAAAGTGCTGTAGACGTTTTATTAATGTTTTATTAAAGTTATTTATCTGAAATGTGCACATAGGTTGTTGTGAAAGGCACTTAACCTATGTTTAAAATGTATTTTACCTTTACTTTGTGTACATATTTCTAAATATAATATGAGTGGGACACAAATGGCACCCCGCTCATGGAATTACCCCAGTTCTTGCCTTTACCGAACAGCAACTAAACCTATTAACTATAAATGAGCTCTAATTTGGTCTCATTCTTTATTTAAATAGTGATTTTTATAGAAATATGTTTAAATTTAGTGTGTGGAACATTAATATTTAATGAAAAATAATTGTTATTATCATTTTAGTTTTTTCTCACTGTATGGAGGTTTTTTTTTTTCAAAGCAGTGTAGGAAAGTAGTCGAGTTCTGTTCATTTCCACCACTTTAGTGTCTGATTTGGGCTAAAGTGTAGATGGATTTGTGACGTGACCTCATTCCATTGCTGTCTCTCCACGGCTGTATTGTGTAACTCCTCCAGCTCAGATAGTGGAGGGATTTGAATCTAGTTGAGAGGCTGAAACTAAAACTGAAACCAGAGAAAGAAAGAGAACACGGCCGGTCAGTCCAGGTGTCCACTCGCAGTATAGTGTGTGTGTTTGAATAGGAAATGGAGCTCTGTGAAAATAGCCAGTGAAACAGTAGATCTCAAGCTTCCGTTCCTCTGTGTTCTCACGCATAGCCCATGGGACTGCAACAATCGTGAGGTTTCTGCTTGAGCTTGCTCTAGGATCAGCACCAAAAACAAGGACAGAAGTGAGAAATTAAGTCTTTGATTGTCTCAATGTGGGGCGTGAAATGAAATTCAATAAACTGAATGCTTGAAAGCTCAGGCATTTAGATGCGGTTAAATCAGCTGGCACCATCTGTGACCGCTCTGAAAGCAATTATGTACCGTAATGTACACAGGCACAGATCTGTAATAAAAAAGCCTCCACAGCGCTTGAGATTGAGCTTTGAGCTTTGCTTCCACACCCATAACCCTGTCCTTTATGCAGGATTTGTACTACATGCAGTACCAGTTCAGGGTCAGACCCCTTCATGTCGTAGGGTGCTAGTGATGCGCCCTCAGTCAAGGGAGTGAAGCTTGTAAAGACAAACGCTGAACGCTGGCTATCAGCTGCAGGATGACAAGCAGAGCCACACACAAGCTGTAAACGTGTCACGGCTGACCACGCAGCGCTGAAGGTCAGGAGAGGCTTGCTCTTACTTTCTCCTTTCTTCTCCATATGAAATGAAAGAAAGACAGCTACCATTAATGTTGAGCCAAATTGCTTTTGAAATTCCTTTTTAATGGAAGGATATGTTTATGGTCAGTGAATGGATAGTGTTTGTTCTTTGTTGGCATTAACAGGGCTGTCGGTCACCTCTGACCTCAAGGCAGCTGTGAATGTTGCTGTCACTGCTTTACTGAAATCAGTAGTTTAAAGGGGAGGCTAAGGACATCACATGGAGAAGATGAATGAATATATTGCATCAATACAGCATGCCATGATATAGTTTTTATTAATTCCATGGTCCATTTTCACATTACAAAGCATCTGCATGTGCGAGGCTGTCTGCGTTGAATTCCTGTTCTGAGTTTCATCTTAAATAAGGCTGTGGTCTGGCATAAATAAACATACAACAGCCCTCCGAGTCTCTAGTACTTATTGGGTGAGGAGAATTGGGGCAAACTGAGACTTTCAAGGTGTATGGGAGATCAAGCAAGTGGGAAGTAACCTGATATGAGAATAAAACTGTTCCTGTGGGATTTTTGTCATTTAATTTTGGGACAACTTAATTTCCTTTCTTACTTTTTTAGACATTAAGGCTCAGAGTTGTCCCTTTAGACGTCATAGCCTTAGGTCAATGGCTCTGCGACTATTACTATTAAAAAAAAAAAAGTGAACAAACTGAGCTGAACACGCTGCCTCCTTGGTAATAATCGTACCAGGCTTGAATGTAGAAAACTAGGTTTAAATATGTTATAATGACTCTCCCTGTCCTGCTAGTCTTGTGCTACACGTTTCCCTCTGTAAAGGGCCATTAAGCTATCAGGGACAAGGCCTGTGCGAAGTGAAACACTGTCCAGAGCCGATGGATTCCTTGGAGCTGGGGGAGGCCTGAGGGAGGGCAACGGGCTGGGCTGATGAGGGACAGACACGGGTGAAACGTGCTATCAATGTCAGAGGAATGCAGGAGCAGACAACAACCGTGTGGAGCGCTGCCTGTCCTTCATACACTTAATTACAACCAGAAAAACACACACAGAGAGACTGAATAGCCCTTTGGATGGTTTGGATGCAGCAGATGTTAATATGTATATAATAAGCATAATCTGAAATACCACTTGCTTTCTGTAAAGGCTGAAAGTGTTTTTGCCTTTTGTTAGGGCTACAATAGCCAAAGATGGATTGTGCCGTTGTACCTGTGAGGAAAGCAGTCCCTGAGCAGGAGAGTGGTATTTATTGGGAGTATTTGCCTTTCTGTCAGGTGCATTCTGGTTTGGATAAGTATAGTCACTAAGCATGAGATTTACGCTGATTGTCCAAGACCTCATTGTACATCACTGTAGTGTTGTTCTGTTCAGGCTCAGCTGGCCTTCAAACATCTTTTATTTGTTCTTCTTGGACAAAGCCATGCTCCGCCACTTGATGTTAATTCATTCTCAAGGACGGGCACATAAACCCTGACTAAACTGTCTGACAGAAGTCTTTACTTATCTGCTCCTATAACATAAAATTCCACTTTCTCTTCTTTTTCCCTGATTTCTTGGTGTGTGTATTGCCATGAGATCCCAGTGTTCTCACTGGGATTACTTTTTTGCACACTCATTTTGTTTCCAAACTACTTCCTGATTTACGTTTCAGTAGGTATCTGTTATCAGGTGTTAGTAAATACAAATAGTAAACTTAAAAATGGTCTCAAGGACATGGCATAAAACAGCCACAGCCCCACCATATAGATCAGCTGTTCAACAAATGTTAATCTTCATTAAGTCCCCAAGCATTTTAAATTCCATTGAAATACTAATTAACTCTTTTGAGTGATCAACAATTTAAAAAATGTTGCTAATTAACAGATGTAAGCTGATGTTCCTTTTCCTAGCCTTTCGCACTGCCCCATAGAGTTTTTAGTGGTCGAAAATGGGAACTTCAAAAAGCACTAAAAGAGGTTCATTGAGGCAGGATTCATGCCGCCCCATGCTTGCTTTATAAACATTTTCAGTGGGAGAGGAGCAGCAGACAGGATAGTTAATGCGTTTGCCAAATTAGGCTAGTTTATAGTTTTATACTTCCACAAAAAAGGCAAAATGTAAGAACAGACAGTGCCTATGATCTTCAGAACCACTTCTATTGTAAGATGTATTGCAAAGATTGGGAGAGGGATGAGTTGAACAAAGGTATCTCTAAAACCACTTAAAACGAGCTGCTAGACTGTACGCTGAATGACTGTATGTAGTCGACTCATAACTGCCAATTATGGGGTTATTCTAAAAATTCATTAGATAGTAGCCTGTAGTATGAATCAAATATATCTTGACTGTGTTGCTATTATTGTTGTCCTGTCCCAACAAAAGATATGGTCATGAACCACTGCTGAAAACAATGTAGAATAGGTCTTGTATTTCAGTGTTTTAGTTTGGCATTGGGCAATTTGTTGTGTAATGATGCCTAAATAATTGGGCAAACAGTCCCTAATTGAGCTGGAAGGCCACAGATAGATTTCTGTCATTAGTGTATTTACTTCATAGATGTTCATTAATTTGTTATTTCTATTTCCATCCTGTGTAGAGCAATTCCAACAGTAAACAGTATTTCTGCTCAGCTTTATCCACACACCTTTTGGCCTGCCAGTGAGCCAGCTAGATTTTTTTGGCCTTTTCTTCTGTCCCTGTTTTTTTTGTTTTTTTTTGTGGTACAAGGAGAAAAATATTCAATAATTATTGATCAGTAGACATCCAACTTTTACTACAGCCCCTATTTAATCACAAAAGCTGATTTATTGTTGCTTCTCCAACAATCCCATTAAATTGCTGTCTAGCTAATCAAGTCCATTCACTCTCCTGGAGGACTAATCTTTTACAAGGCTAGCAGAACAAATCCCTGTGGTAACAGGATTGCTGTGGAGCCAGGAGGCCCGTTCTCCTGCCTCGGCCCATAAATGAGGACCAACGTTTACAAGAGTTTCTGATTCCGCGGCAAATCCATGAGGTGATTTGTCTTCATGACAAACACAGTCAGTGGGACCTCAGTGATTTCAGTAAACACCATTAATGGATGACATTCTTCTTTTCCTCTATACATGGGGTCTGGATGAGGGCTTATTGCGTGAACCTGCACTTGTATTTTTGTAGTTGAGTAATATTGTTACTTGTGTGTGTGTTGCAGAAACATTGTGTTCAGGTCACTGTTGTGCAGAGTGACTGAGATGGCTTAGGTGTGGCAAATACCACCCACACGTACATATCTACACCCTGCACATTCCTTCAGGAGAATTTAGTACGTATCTGAGCTCTTTGGCTGGAGGTAATGTTTGCAAAGTAACCTTAAAAATCACTCATGTGAACGTATGTGGGTGATTTTCGGTTTATATGCCTGTGTAATATATGCAAGCACAAGCACGTATGGTTGCATTTTCATAACAGGCATCTGTTTGAGGGAAAATAAATTGATCCCAGTGCAGCCACGGAAAGCCTTAAACCCAGCCGTAATGAAATTGTACTATTAAAAGCCTTCAGTTTTCTCCTCACTGGGCATATTTGAGGGGAAGACCAGGTTTATGAGGTTTTCATAGTGTGTGGGGGCTCCATCCACTAAATGAAATGAGAAGCCTGTATAGATGGTGATGAAAGTGTGGAGGTGCTCGGTGAGCTTTATGACTCGGTATGACCGGTTCTCACTGTTTTTGCACACAGAATCCTTGTATTTCTTCATTGTGATCTTAAAACGGATCAGGATTGGACATGTGGAAAGTTTGCACATTAAATGATCAGAAAAATATGTAAGGAATAAAACATGACAGGGCCTGCTGTTATAGAAGGATAATCAGTGATGGGGTGTTGTGATGGCACTATGTGATCCCGTGATTATTATAACTGTTTTATTCCTCTCATACCACAGCAACTTGGCAATTAATACATTTTTAGTAATGAATGATGTACATTTTATCAGTTTATAATTACATTTATCATTGTGGAACTTCCACAAAACAAGTTAGATCCTCTATCGCCTACATTACAACAGCTATTGACGTAATGGGGCGTGCTATTACAGAAAAATAATCCATGACAGGGTGGGGTGGTGTGGTGTGGTCTGACACAAATCAGAGTTACTGTTACCATCTGAAATTGATTATTTTCCTGTAACAACATGTTCTGAAGTGTTTATTCTTCTTACACCACAGTGCTTTGACAACAATTACAATTTTTAGTGTATAAATGAACAACAAATTGTACTTGTTATCCATTTATAGCTACATTTAATGTTCTGGAACATGGGAGAAACCACATCCATGATTACCCACGTGTTTTTAATCTGTCTGTGGGGAGTATCCACCATACAAATCCCTGTATAAGTTGTTACTATAGAAATGATAATGTATTAGAACAAGCACATTAAAAGAAACCTTTGCAGTTGGAGTTGCTGTTATAGAAATGTAATCAACACCTACTGACCAATCAGAATTGAGCATTCAACAGTGCTGCTGTAAAAAAAAAGTTTGTTAATGATATGTACTTTAGGTTTAGATGAGGGTGTGAGATAATTGGTGTAAGAGTGTAAAGGCCTATAAATGTTAGTGGAGTGTGGAGATGGTGTATCATACTGCACTTTTTTTTTTTTTTTTTATATGAAGCACTCGCTAATTGTGATCGTGTCCTTTCTTTATCTCTCTAGCCTTCTAATATGCCCATGGAGCTAATATCCAGTTAAAGTGCTGTAGAGATTGCTATTTAGGTTTTATCTGATTTGTTCAATGCCTCTGGCTATGTGTATATAGGACTATTATTAAATTGTGCGTGGAGTCTCTTTCAGTCAGGTTGAGAATAGCAGGAGCCTGCACGGCTGCCTCATAATCAATGCTTCTTATAGGAAGAGGTATTGATTTCCTGCTCATTGGCATCAGATACACAGGTGATTGTTCCTCTGCTCTGCCTTAGATAGAAACATTGCTACTCACACTGCAGTAACATGCCGCAACACTGCTGTCAGAATTTATGTCCAAACATACTGATGCAACTGAATGCAACTCAGAAATGTGATTAAATATTGCTGCATTTAGAACTGCATAAGATTTTGCTTGGCAGCTATATATATATATATATATATATATATATATATATATATATATATATATATATATATATATATATATCATTATTGCTTGTCTCTGCAAAATAAACTTGATAACCTGATTTACACAATTTGCACAATTCAAAAAGAATCGTGTAAAGTAATCAAATTGTTACATGTAAAAGACTAAAAGACTGAAAAAAAGGCAGCTGGGAATCTCAGCACCTTCTCACATAAAAGCTTTTAGAAACCATGGATTACATTTTAATAAACCATTCATCACTGAGCTTAAATTTCCCTCTTAATTGACACCCAATGATTTATTTTCACTGAAAGCACTCAATTATCTCAATTATTATTTTTATACCACAGTGCTGTTGAGTTCCCAAATCTGATTGGTCAGAAAGTTTTGATAAATTTTCTATAACAGTAGCTCTGACAATAATGCTGGCTAAGAGGCAAATCACGGGTTTACCTTACTGCACATATCAATAGATGATATTCTTTCTATAGTAACAGCTCATTCACAGGGACTTATATGTTGGACACTGTACATAGTTTAAGACCAAAAAACATATAATCACTCATATGGTTAAGCTTTGTGTAAGGAGACATCTATTTAACATTTATGGAAGGAGTCTCCAGTGTCAGTGCTTTGTAACAGTCAGAGGTAAAGCTGTAACTTTAAACTTTATGATTATAGGAAAGCCAGAATGAAGAGCTTGTAGTTTTTCAGTAACATGACTCCAGTCTCCATTGTCAGTTGTTTATAACAGTAAGTTCTCCACCATGGGGGAGGCTCTAGGACAGAAGACTTGCGCTTTCTGGTTTCTCTCCAACATCATTGCTCTCAGAGAAGATCTGAGCCCCATTATAGATTTGTATATTGATATAGTGAGCAGAACTTTTCTGGATTGGTTTCACTCAGAGTGTATTGTACTGCACAAAGGACGTGTTCTCTGCAGTTTTATTTTTATTTTACTCCAACTCTACTTGTATCAAATGTATGGCAGCAGTCTTATTTTCCATGGATTAGTCTCACAAGTGACTAATACAAGGGTAACTTATATGACTGAGAAGACAGCAAGCATTGAAATTTAATCTAATAGGAATCGAGTGCTTTGCCCATATATTGCTGCATGAATAGTCCTAAATGTACTTATTACATTAATCACTGCAAATATGGGTTAATTTAAAAATATGGCTTCCACCCTAATTAATCAGTAGCTTATAAAATAACACTCAATCCAGCCCTGACTATTATTTAGCATTATTATTATTTAACTTACCATTATTGTATTTTTATATCAACAGGTAAATGTGGCATGTGACACTAAATTGAGCTCATGAAATCATATAATAATAATGACTGTGCAGGATGCGGGCTATTTTATAATGCTTTGAATTCTTTTCAATTTTTAGTTGTTAAAATTTTATATATAACAAAAATTTGTATATAATAAAATAATGCCGATTTTTTGTTAATTTGTTGCACATTCCTATTAAGAAATCATGCCCATGGTTTGAAGGATAAGCTGACAGAACGCTCATCTGCAAACCATCTGCTGTTGTTCATCATGTTATCCATAAAAAAATCATTCCTTGACATAAACAATGTCTCCGATTAAGAAGTCCTTAAGAGATGATAATATAATTCATTAATGACTGGCTTGCAGTGAGACAGACTGCCTAGCCCTGGTGTGACATCAGTGCCTGCAACACAAAAGCCTTCTCCATTCCATTAAAAGTGGGGAAAGATGTTTGTCATTACCCTTATTGAAAACTGTACAGTCAATACTGTGATTTATTCAAGAGGGACAAGCTAAGCCTTCGTCACAAGTTTAAACGTGGCTTAATCAATAGCACACAACGAACAAAGCTAACACGCATGAAGTGAGAGCTGCAGAAGGAGCTTTCACTACCTGAAATCACTGGATTGGATCTTGATTATCTTAATTGCTTATCTGTTCTGCTTTATGAAACATTGAAATCTGTAATTATAACAGATTTCACTGCATGTAATAACTGTACAGATGTACATGTAGCTAGATTGATACGATAATTTATGTTAACACTAGACCTACACTATTACTATTGCCAATTCCTTGCATGTTACACAATCAAATGTGTGAAAAGATAACAAGGTAATGTTAACATTAAGGTTAGGGCAAGAGTTGGAGTTTGAAGTAGAGGTCCTATTAAAATCTCCCTTACATAAGCTAACAATGTGTGTTAAATCTCTGTATTGATTAGTTCTGAGAAAAATTACTTCAGCTATGGTTGTTTAACCCTCAGATTAAATGAGTGAGTGTAAAATATTCCATGTTCACCCTTACATTTGTGTAAGACAGAATATGTGTTAAGTGTGTGTTAGCATTAGTATTGTTAATATATGTCATATTCATTCATTTGGCTGTAGATGTACAAAAATGGATAAAGTTTCGACGCACGTAGCTGTAAAGAAATAGTTTAGCTAACGTTAGTTTTTCTAATGAATAACCACAACTAGAAGTTAGTGTTATGCAAACAATCCATGCTAATTGATGGCTGTTAGCTGTTGTTAATGTCCATAAAACAAAATGAGACTTCAATCTCGATGAAAAACATCTCCTAGAGACATCATAGTCCTCCAGAAAACACATATTTTACACAATAGATATATTACACAACTTGCGACAGTTATAATTGCAGTGCTACTACACAGAGGTCCATTACCTGTCAGTGCTGCATGTTCCAGAAATAGAACCTCTAGGCACCCTGCTTTTTAGGTCATCGACAATGACTTCAGTATGTAATTGGCTCTAAGTGAACTCATTTTCTGAAAGTACTCGTTAAAAAAAAGACTTTGATGGCAGAACTGAAACAAATGAGATGTGAAGGTATTAACAGTACTGGAGAACCAGAACATGTATTAAAGTCTAACACTTTCAGTACTTCCTGTTTTGTACTTCCTGAATATTTTGTTAAATGTTCAGGATGTAGTGGAGTAGCAACATTTCTATGGAAATCATTAACTGTTATGTTGAGAACAGACTGTGAGCACCATATATCCTCCATGCAAATGCAATTACAGAGGCTTCACAATGTCATGGAGAATAAGGAAGTGAGAGCGGATTTAATTTCCCTCTGGCAGCGCTGCTAACATATGGAGTAGGAGATTCACCTCCACTATACAGGCTACAACAATAACATATAAATATACTGTAGCTGCACGTGCCGATCTGCGGGGTCCAAGCACTCCTTGCAAATAGTGCCCCCAGTGGCCAGTTCTTGTAAAATTTCTTAGAACCGTAAGAGACCATACATGAAAATACTTACCAAGTTTTGTGATGAATGATAGTTGTTTAAAATGCCTGTTGAAAGCTGATTGGCTGAAGGCGGTGGTGTTTTTGATGTAATTCTGTCATTATTAAAAATCCAGTTACAGATTAGTAGATCAATGCAGCACACCAAATTTCAGCTCAATTGGGCTTTTGGTTCCTGAGAAACAGCTATTTGAACTTAACTCCAACCACTATGAATATGAATAGTGCCCCCAGTGGCCAATTTGAGTGAGACTGCATCAGCTACTAGTAGGTCCTTCACCTAAACCTCATGAAAGTTTCATGACAATAGCTTAATGAGCACCTTGTCAAATACCTGCTAAAACCTAATTGGCCGAAGGCGGTCATGTTTTTTCAGTAATTAGAGATGATGAAAAATCCACTTACAGATTAACATATAGATGCAACCTACGAAATTCCAGATTGAGTGGCCTTTAGGTTCTTGAGAATAAGCTATTTGGACTTAAACTCCACCCCCTATGTATGACCACACCCCAACCTTTTCTCAGAACTTTGTACTGAACTTTGTACTATCCAGTTCAAATCCATACATCCAACCATGAATTAAAGCTATTTGAGTAAACCAGCTCCGCCACCTTAGAATTGATGAAAGTGTGGCGGCCATGTCATTTATAAATGCCAAAATGTTTTTTGATAAATACTGAGATTCACACTCTCCCAAGTAGTCTGACATCAATATTCTGAAGAGTAGCCCAAAATACTAGGATTAGTTCACAAAAGTAGGTTTCGCATATTATGCAAATCATCATAAATTTGAGTGGGTGTGGCAAAATGAAAATTCAAAAACATATTTTTGAAAATTAGCACCTTCAGTGCTTGGACCCCTGCAGTTGCCTTTTCAGTGTTTTTTTTTTCTTAAGGCTTTGCTAATCTTTAACACATTATGTAAGGCTAGGTTATATTGGAAAATATTTCTATAATGGTTGCCTACTTTTTCAATATAAAGCGTCTCTGCTATTGAGTTAGTCATATGATGGAGATGTAAATGAGCTATTAATTCAAACTGCTGAAGGACAAAAATACAGAGAATGAACTAATGTCACTGAGCTACAACAGTCAGCAGAAGGGAACGTGAGCAGTTGTCAATACCGCTGAATTCTGAAAGGTTTACGAGTGCAAGGGCAAAATGATCTTTATGTATGTATTTTTTTCTTCACCAGTACTGCTATAGAAATCGGAGATCATTATCCCCATCCTTAGTGTAAGCGCAATTACCACAGGTGAGAACTTAACGAGAAAAGAGGAAAAAAAAAAAGAGAAAACCTTTTTGCGCAAAAGTAACGGAAGTCTAAGCACAGATGTTGGGTCAGTCAATAAACATTCTGAAAAACATATTTCTGCAAATTATTTCATGAATTATTCTGTAATCACATATATTTGTAAACTATGCTCTAACATTATGCTGTGTTTCAGTGATAAAAAGAAAGACAAAGGTTTGATGGGCATTGGATACCACAGAACCTTTGAGAAAAATGTAAATAAATAAGCTGGAATTAGATTCTATTGTATTGTTCACATGAGGCACAGTGGCACAGTGGATAGCATTGCTTGCTCACAGTTCCCGGTTCGATCCTGACCTTGGGTGTAGAGTTGTTGGAGTTGGAGTTGTTGAAGCCCTAGAATTGAATTAATGTATCATTCAAGTTATATCAGTTTGGATATTGGTGAGATATTCTAACATTGGTAAGATATTCTCTAATTGTCCTAAGTGTAACAGTTGTAGTTTTGAATGTTTTTTGAAAGTCATGTCTTTTATAAGTTTATTGACAGAATCCAACAACTGCCCTTAGACGTCCATTCAGAGGTTTTTGTCTGTGGTGATCGCACAAGCGCTCCAGGTATGATTAGACTGAAAAATAAATGGAATATACCTACAGTAAAAGTATGTTGACTAGCCTAGCAATATTTCTGGATGGATATCTACACAGGATCTTTTTGTCCTATAAAAAAATTAGTATAATTAATTTCAGTTAGAAAATTACATCAAATCTTGATGTTATAAAGTAGCAGCCTTATGCTGCACATGGGTTGTACATTTTGTGCATAGAAACTAAGGGTGAATATATTGTGCTGTTTACCGTCACAATTTACTTTTATAGTGAACACTGAATTAAGAGCCATTCTTTGGGAGTGCAGTAGAGAAAGTAAATCAAGGAACAGTTTGAAATGTCTACAGTATAATAAATGATTGGATATACTGAATAACCCCTTGCAGCTTTATAGCAGTGTCTGTATGTCTGTAATTGAAAATCATTCACACAGCTGTACAGTTTAACCTTGAAACTGCAGTGCCTTTAAACTAATCGAAGACTTGACAATGGACAATAACAAGAGTATAGAGGTTGATGGATACAAAGAGAAAAGCTATGTATGTGCTTTTCTTTTTTTCAGTTTGTCTTCTTTATAATGCGGTCTTTCAGCCTTGGGTTTGTTCATCCCACTATATAAAGAAATGAAATCCTTAGAATTAGGCAATTTGAGCATATTTTAAAGTGAGACTCTATAAGAATATTTCTGTTTTGCTGCAGTAGTAAACATCTGTAAGTCCTGTACTGCAAGCCTTACTATAAGCCAGAATGTGCTTCAGTACAAATGATGATCCTTTTGTACACTGATAATCAGAGTTCAAAAAAAACAAACCACAAAATGGATCTCACAGACCACCATGCTGTCACTGTAACTGTGGATCAGATTAATCACTGATGGATGACTTATTCTGAACTCAATTAAAGACACATGATTGGGGATGAAGGACACTGGGAAACCTAAAGGGTGATTGATTTGGTCGAAGTAACAGGAGGGGAAAACGCACTTCTGAGCCGTCCAGTCCCTCCCCTCCAGGATCAGCCGGGGGTTTGAGAGACTTCTCAGTAGTGCTGTGATTTCAGTTCAGCTTTCGGTTACAAACTGAGAATCTCACCGTGTGAGTTTGTGCAAACTGCTGCAAACTGCAAACTTTATTTAAGTAATAATACCATCTTTTAATTCTATTTAGAAATAATGTGATATAATATTCTTCGATAATTTATTTTACTCACTATTTTCTGCTATACAACATTTGATGTAGAGCAGTGGTTCTCACAGTGGGGTCCATGAAGCATAAACACAGGGGGTCTGTGATTTTTGTACATGGCATCTGTTTGAGACTAGAGGTGTTCATCAGAATGATGCCAAAGGACGCAAAAGAAAAAAAAGTTGTGTGAGTGGCAGATTTTTACTCTCATATTTTCATACTTAATATTCGCTAAGGGAACGAGATTTCAGGGGACAAAGCCTGACATAAATACTACCATATTTCCAAAACTGGCCCAAAATTCACAAAAGAAATATGCTTTTATTTACTATACAGCCTATAAAAACCCTTCTAGATCATGTGCACTTTCATTTTAAATCTAAATACAATAAACATACAAATATTTGGAGCACTATACAGATGCAGATATAGATTCATATCCTACAGCGGTGGAAATCATAAACCACCATTATCAAAGTTATAATTGTTACTGAATCCTTATACCTTTTTTCCTGTTTGACTGGTCACTTGAATTAAACGGATTTAACCCAAACCTCAAAAACTAAAAAAAACTAAACAAAACAAAAAAAAAAACCAAGTAGGATCTAACGTGTTCTGTCAGTAGAAATTCAGATATAGAAATCTGTATTGCTCTAATGAATAGACAAAATATTATTGTGTATATATAAATAATGTTCATGAAATAATCTCTCCTGGGGGGTTGTGGAATTTAATTTACATTTAAAGGTGTCCCTGGATACAAAACTTTTGAGAAAGCCTGCCATATCCAAATAATGTATCCAGTGGAAACATGGAAATTGAGACTTCATCACATGAGCCAACTTCTCGATCGAATGTATTAATATTCCATCTAGGTACAGACATCTGTCGTGTGTGTGTGTGTGTGTGTGTCTGCAGATTTGGAAATATTTTCTGAATATATGTCAGCAGCATCTGGTCCATCCTCGAAAGCAGCACATGTGCAATAATGCTACACAGTCAGAATATATGTGCATAAATATTGGCATTTGAGGAAAACTCATTCATATAACATGGCTCACTGAATTGGAATCATGCCTCGCAGGGCTGGAAGCTATTACAGGTTTAATGTGGGATCAGGTCTGAGCGCAACACTGTAGAGAACGGGCTGACTGAATTGGAGGCATTTATCTTTTTTTTCTATTGGTCAGCAACTGAGGAGGGGGGAAAAGGTTGCTGATTAGGAGGAAAAGCTTTATTGAACAAATCTATTTCAGTCAGCCGTCAAACACCTGCTGCAGATTCTCTGAGAGAGAGAGAGAGAGAGAGAGAGAGAGAGAACCGAGCACTTGTGTTTACCGGATCTGTTGGCTCGGGACAGGTTTTTGTAGTACAAACCTCATATTGCCTCAGCTCATCTGACTCTGTCGTTTAAACTCATTGCATTTAATGTGTGCGTGATTAATTATTACAGAGCAAATTATAATAATTTCAGACCTCTTTTATTGTAAAGAAACGTTTGCTGTAGGTTTCATTTTGCACAGCAGCAGTCTTTCTTCTATCTTTTCTGATAATTTCTCAGGGTGTGACTAGAAAGCGAGCCCTGAAACAGGATGCCTGCTTGTGCGCCGTCATTGGAAACAGTGACCGAGGCGGCCCAAATGAGCTCAAGCTTTTGTTGATTCTGCTGGATTTTAGAGCAGGCACACATACCGCTGTTTCTGTAGAGCACATTTAAATTAGCTAGCTAATCTGGATTTAGGTTTATATTTTGTCAGAAAAAAACAATCATTTTAGTCATATTTTTTGGCATTTGGTTATTGTTAGTTTTTATCTAGGTTTAGTTAGTTAACAATTTTAGTCAACTAAAACAACTGTACATTAATGAGCTGAAAAAAAAGTAAATAAACATGATTGACTTTGGTGAAGTATGCTAGTTCTAGTTATTATATTAGCTTTAACAGGTCACAAAACTGTGACTCTGTCTAACATGTTTCAGAAATAATGACTGTTACTGCCGAATGTTTCAGTGAAACTTTTTCAGTGTTTAAAATATTTCACATATTTAATGATGTTTAATAATGTCCTTTATTAATCATTATGTTCTTTGTATGCTTTTGGCTAGCTAGCTAGTGGGCTGGAGGCTAGCTAGCAGGCCATGCTGCTATAGTCTTGTAGCTGTATTAAGCCCCCGTAAAATGCCCCCAAATTAACAACAATGGTGCAGTAGTACTTTAGAAACCAAAGAAAGTATATAATGGATTGAGTATTACTTATGAAGGATACCTAGTGCTAGCTTTAGCTATCATCCAACAGAACGCTAACATCACATTTCTAACTGAAGTGACACTCCTGGTATTATGTTGCCCTTACAAAATGATTTCTGTATTTCTAGAATTCAAAGTTTTCTTTTTAAAGGTTTATTGTTGCAGTATTTTTGGGCTGTTTTGTGTTATATGTGTATTTATTTGTATTTATTTTTGCCATCCCTAAAGGCTTTGGGACTCTATTCTCCTAATTTAAATGCTTGTAGTTATTGATAAACCACTCTGAAGTTGCCGATGTGGGCTGAGCACAGAGCCCTAGGCAAGATCAGCTCCGTCCCTCAGGTTCCTCAGCACGGTGGGTGGCTTTCACAGTGCCGTCTCTGTGTCTTTCTCCAGACGCTATTCCCAGCTGCATAGGCCCCTGTGTCTCTGGCTTCAGGCTCCGTCCTGTAGAGCGACGGCCGAGCCAGGCTCTGTAATTGTCCTAGGAGTTTCTTTGTGGCTGTTGCGTGTGTGTGTGGTGAGCAGTATTTGGCAGCACACATCCACGTCATCGATCTCCGCTTGTTAGTGCCGTTCATCAGATAAAATCCTGACAGATGAATTGTCTTTTCTGAAACGGAATCTATCCCTGATCAATATGTCAGTAGCGTACCTCCTCGGCTATCCGTCATGGAGAAACGGAGAGAAAATCGACAGCATTGATAGCACGTGATTTTGTTCATTTTTTTTTAAATAGCACTTGAATTAATTACTCAAACTTGACAACATTTGCTTTACAGGAATGTTCACAGTGATTGGATGTGTGGCACTCTTAATAATTTTATCGATATCAAAATGTAAATAAAGCGAAGGAAAAAGCAGTGTTTTGTATTTTTATTTACTTTTTATTCATTTTTCATTTACAAGTACCTATATCTCTGGATAAGATAGATAAGCACTAATTATAAATATACAGCAATGCCGTTCTTTAGTAAATGTTCCTCTGTCTCCCGCTCTCTTATGTCAGCTCATATGGACAGCTATATTTAGAGTTCCTGCCATCAGGTGCTGCGAGGAGAGCGGTAACACAACGGCCCGGATGAAGTTCCAATAGTCAGCACGTCTCAAATAACACGCAGACAACTGCAGCGCCAAAGTCAGTCCTCACTCTTTGGCTTATAGGGAAAAAAACTCTGGGGGAGTATTATAAGGTGTTCATTTCTTCATTTTTATTTTGACTACGTAGGCTATATTAATTCTGTTGTATCATTTCAGCATAGACTAACCCTTAAAACCCCCAGGACCTGTCTGTTTCTTATGCTTCTCTCTCTGTTCACTGTAGTTACTGAATAATTCATAGTAGTTACTGAATAATATGTTTTAATACGAATAACAGAGGAGGCTTTGTGGGGTTAATGATTCATTAGCTAGATAGATTATCTAAAATGATCTGATTATAATTATTATCTTATACCATATTACATTGCCATATACTAAATAAAAATTAGATCATGAAATTGGTATGATTTTTTTTTTCTATACTACTTTTTCTATACTCTGCTTTCAAAATGTTAGGACCAAATGAAACAGTGCCGTTTTCCATTTTATCCCCTCTTACACACCCTGACCCACAATGTGACACTTATTGTTGAGCTAAACCTTTTACTAATGGTAATGGAGGGAATGGTTAGCCAGAGTAACTGGAGTCGAGCCCTGGAGCTGGTGGATTAGGCCACCTCTGTCTTTAATTAGAGCTTTAAAGCCGCCTCATCTGACTCCTCTTTCAGCTCGAAAAGGAGCTCTGCCACTTCAATCACCGGACATCCAACTCTGCCTGAAATGCTTCGGGAGGGAATAACGCTAAGCTTTGCTTCATGTTTTCCATTAATGCTTTGGCAAGAGATCTCGATTTCAGTTTGATGGTGTGATAGGAGCAGCAGCTTTATGCCCAGTGCTACAGTCCCACCAAATGAATGTATTCACATACACTGAAAAAAGTGATAAATTGAACGTATTTAATTCAAACATGTATAAAAAAATATAGTACATTTACAGAGAAAGCAAACTAAAAAACATAATTTTGTTGATGTTTCATATTTTATTAATGTGGAAATGTGCCTATCTGAATCAAGGAAATTCAATGTATCAGCTTTTCCAGTATATTTAGTAAAATTGGATTCTGGCCGTCCGACCTTTACATATTTTGTGTAGGACCTCTGCATTTTAACATCGGAGTACATTGCTATGAGAAATACGCATTCTTCTTTTTTCACCCCAATAAAATTGTCAGATGAGCCAATCAACATATGAATCAGGAATGACTGACAATTGCATAGGAATTCTCTGCTGTTAACCGACACCCCCTTGAAGCCTTGACTTCGATTTCTGTCACGGTAAAGGAGAATGTTTTGAGTTCATTACTGTGCAGTAAAATCTATCAGTGTCTGTTCGACTTGGCTAATGTTAAACTAGTTACCTATATTTATCAGGGATGCCACTGAAAATGCTAGGCTGAAAATGGTCAAGGGAAAAAAATCTGTCAAAGCTAACACTTTACAAATAATTTTTCAGCAATGAGAATTAGAAAATACTGTTTGCTCTCCTGTGCCGATCATATAGAGGGTTTGCTCTCCTGTGTGTATATATAGGAGGTTTTAAGATAACCACCGAGGAAAAAAAGCTACTGCTCATCTCTTTTAGTTAAGATCTAGATACTAAAAGTTTACATATGCACTTTTGTATTAATTATTCAATGTAACATCTTTTTCCTGGAATCGAATGAAAGAATATGTGCATGTAAACTTTTCTTGTTTCTCCATTTTAACTAAAACAGATGAAATTTAAACTGTAGATGTCTATAAAAGCCCAGTTTCTACCTTAGACAAGTGATTTGTCAAAGGACTATATTGAAAAATGTACTAATGGGGAAAATTTAGAAAAGTCTGAAAATCTATTTCTTTATGATACAGATTTTTAGAATATCCTAAAATCCTGTTCTACATTAGGAGTAACTGTTGGTGTGGGCAATAATAACGGTATGGACAGTTATGTCTTGATGACGCTGGAAAGCGCCATTATTTCCACGACTCATGGTCTTTGGCCAGATTATTAGCATCTGTTGCCTCCGTGAATGTGAGTGGATTTAGTAGAGAGGATGCTATAGATTCATGGCAGTGCTCATTTCATCTCTGTGGTCAACATGAGAGCTGTGATAGAAACAGAGAGGGAATAAATGGGTAAGAAAAGACATCAACACTTGATCCTTTTATCCTTTATTACCACTTAACCCACAGTTCTGTACATAAGTAATTGCAAATCCACCTCTTCCAGTGGTGTGTGGCTCCGAGTTACTGCATAATGGTTCAATTTTCAGCTGTTTGAGATCAAATTGAAATAATAAACAGCTGAAACACCTAGTAATAATCCGGCTGACCCTCCTCTCCCCTTGCCCCTCAGAACAGCCCCATTCGCCAGGGCAACTGGTGCTGGGTTTGGATTTCAGCCAGGGCTAATCTCCACCATGGCCCCCGACACTCGCTCAGCCCCACTAATGAAATCATATCACCACACCGGCGCTGCCTGCAAATGATTATCACCCCATCCCCCCCATCCCCCCCAAACACACATGCTTACTTTCACACATGCTTTGGATAAACACTGACAGATTACTTCTGTTTGTGCAGGTTTGCTGCTGGGAAAATGAAAAAAAAAAATCAAATCTAAACCCACAAAACCAATAAAAAGCCACTTCACAGCATGACTGCAGAGACAAATATGGTTACACCTCCAGGGTCCTGTGTTCGATCCTGAGCTTGGATTACTGTCTGTATGGAGTTTTGCATATTCTTCCAATTCTGTGGGTTTCCTCCGTGTTCTCTGGTTTTCTTCCACCTCCCAAAAACATGCCAGAAGGTGGATTGACTACTGTACTTGCCCCTAGATGTGAATGTGTGTGCATGGTGCCATGCGATTGACTGGCATCCCATTCTGAGTGTATTTTTCTGCCCCATGCCTGGTGTTCCTGGGATACACTCTGAACCCACAGCAACTCTGACCAGGATAAAGTGGTTACTGAAAATGAATGAATGACAGAACTTTTATCTCTTATTCAGCACCATTTTGGACAAAGCAAGAACAAGAGCATGGTCACATGATCATCTGCTTCTAAGCAGAAGTCTTTTAGTCTTTTTGTTTGCTAGTTTTAAAAATATTGCCATTATATTTGTCGGCTTCCAGGTTGTGGCCTCGTTGTGTGACCGAGCGTGTTAGCCCTACTTTTGAACTCTCTGCCTCGATTAAGATCAAGCAGTTTATAGCTCAAGCACATCTCAGGCACAGAGAGAGGGAGAGAGAGAGAGAGAGAGAGAGAGAGCACATGTCTTCAGTAGGGACATTCTCTCCAGAATGGTCCTACCTAATAATAGGCTCCTTATTTTCGGATCAAGCCGAAAAAAAAAAAAGCTTGACATTATTTCCTAAACCTAGCGAGCTGTGTGCAGCTGTCACCCAGGCTAACCTAGTCTGACATGTTCTCTTGGAATTTTAGACAGCAGCACCTATACTGCTAAAACACAGAGAACATAAAATGGAAGGTACGTCATTGAGGGGGCTGCATGGAAAGCTTGGTTCTTCTGGCTAGCTAATGAGCAGCAGTGGGGGGGTGATCACAGAGCACGGATGAGCTCACTCTGCCAAATGACTTATTAGCCTGATTCATCATGAGGCCATTATCAGAGCAGCCCAACCCCGGCACTGTACTGCAAGCAGCACAGGAACCTGACAAACATGGAGTGCAGAATGACCAAGGTCACGCTCAGATCATTGTCAGTCATGACCTACAAGCCTCGCTGTGTTGTGGGTCACTAAACCAGTTCCGTTTGAACCGTCACACTCTCGAGCTTCTCATGCTGGCCTGGGTATAGCATTCTCCTCTTTCAAGGAAAAATCAAACAGAAAAGCATTAAATGTATTCATTTTAAACTTTTGTGCTAATTTGTTGGTTGGTGCTGTATTTTTGTTGTTCCTGTGAGTCTGCCACGCTGACATCACTAGCACAGTTACAATGGTGTTTAATAGGAGAAAAAATTTCAGCAATCTCAAACATAATGGATAGCATTCAGATTTTGCTGTTAGGTCTGAAAAACAAAAGAGGAATTGTTTCTTTTCTCACCATTTTCCAGTGATGTTCAATGTCACTTTAAAGAGAAATCCAGCATAGAATAGTGTTCTATAAGTCTATAAGTTCCAGAATGCAATGCGGCTATAGGCCACAGTCATTCTGGGTTACAGCGGAGATTCGGCTCGGCTATTTAACGATCTACATGATGATAAGCATTAAATTATGTTAGCATTAAAGTCGATGCTTTGGAAGCTGATCTGTTTGAGCGGAGTGTGAGGTGAGAGAGCTGGACATAGTAAAGGACTAAAGTGCTGCTGCATCACATGCTATAGGTAGATATGAAGCAAAGGCTAAATACCACTGGCACCACTATCAGCAGGTAGTCGAATGGCATTGTGGGTACTGTAGGTTAACCGAAGTGAAAATAGATCGAAATCTTGCAAAAAAAAGTCAACTCAGAATTGAATCATAAAATAAATTCACATGACATATTGATTATAAATATTGATATGCAAGTCACTGAGAGTTTCTTTTAAGAGCTTCACTCCTGTTGTGTTTCTTAAGTCCCATGCTTTTGTGTTCCACTGCTGGATGATGTGGTGGAGTGACACCTGTCAGACTCACTCACACTAGCTGAAGCTTCTCTCTGTCTTTCTCTGATCTCTTTTCGGCCGGAGTGCTGCTCTCAGCAAGCTTGCAGTTGTCAGACTGCTTGCTTCAGCACAAATGGCAGATTTTGTTTTTCTTTCCCTGGACTGTGATAGACATCCTCATGCAACCCTGCTAACGTGCCACTAAACACTCACAATCATTCCTATATTACAGTCAGCCTGGGGAAACAAAACTGCATGACTAATCACTAACCACTGTGCTGATAATATTCACGCAAATTGGATATTACCTGACTAAGAATGTCTTCCGTGAACTAAAAAAAAAAAAAAAGATTACCCCATTTTATCCCAGTGTATTGGTCCTCAAATTTTTTGAGTTTGTAAAATGTTGAGTTGTTGATTTTTAACTGAAAAAAAAAATTTAAATAATTGTTAGCAGTTTAAAACGTAGCTTAAAACACATCTGCATAGTAGCTTAAAACACATTTTACTTTAAAACATAATTTTACTTTATAACAATATTTTATTTTAGCTTTTCTCTAGTTTATTTTTGTTGTATCATTTGATAGTATTTGAGCATTTTTAAATTTAATTTTATTGTATTTTTATTTTAGTGCTCTTATTTTTCTGAGGTTTTATTTATTTATTATTATTTTTCCCTCAGACAATCCTTTATTACTATTTTTCTTCATTTTTTTTATCCTTACACTTTATATTAGATTTTTTTTTTACTTTTTTTTGCTTCTTCCCATGCTTCCCATGCTATTTTTTATTTATTTTTCTTTTTAAAGCATGTTGAGCTATATAAATAAGGTTTTTAAATTATTATCATTATTATTATCATCATTACTACTTACTTACTTACATAATTACTGTCCACTTTGCTGGTTAATGGTGTGCACCATATGCTAGGTTTTTTTTTCTTGAGTTATTAACAATCATCAACAAAGCAGAGTTGCTACAAAGAAGAATATCAGAACTATAGTAGGTGGCTAATAGGCTGATTAGCAGTTACCATGAGGTAGCACTCAAGATAAATCAATACACTCAGCCAAAAGCTGACAGAGGAGCCAGATAACTCACATTACACTTTATGTCATTACTCAATTTATGTGATTTTAACACTTCTCTCTGATAAAACAATTCTCTTAAAAACTGACGTGCACGCATTGGATTATGGGTAATACACAGGTTCCTTGGCTACCAAACCTACATGACCTGAATAGTAATAAGAAAAATAATTACTATCAAGATATTTTATTAGAACAATCTAGCATTTAGGACATTTCTTAAATTGGTTGAGTTAAAACAGTAAGTAGACATGACAGTGTCGTTGTTTTTAGAGCTGGAGCAGTGTGGAGAATAGTGTCGACTAAGTCTTTTTGTGCGGAACTTTCTTTTGAATTGGAGTAGTGCTGAATAGAGGCATCTGAATGAAAGGCCTGGGTTAGACAAAGGGATAGTTTTTATAGATGCTGATGGAGCAAGTTGCTGTGTGGAGTTGGCGTGGAAACTGACCATGTGCTCACTTGGTACCTCGCTTGGGGGTAGAACACCAAGCATCAAACAACAAACACTAAAAATCAAACACCAAGCACCAAACACCAAGCGCCAAAAACCAAACACCTAACACCAAACACCAAACATCAAGTGGCAAACACCAAGCATCAAAAACCAAACACCTAACATCAAACATCAAGTAGCAAACACCAAGCGCCAAAAACCAAACACCTAACACCAAACATCAAACATCAAGTGGCAAACACCAAGCATCAAAAACAGCAAGCACCAAATACTAAACATCAAACACCAACCAACCACTAAACACGATACACCAAGCACCACACATCAAACAACAAACAAACAAACACACCACAAGTCAAACACAAACACGAAAACCAAACATAACTGCAAGGGCTTCTGAGAAAGGTGTGAAAGGTAACTGCTCTCTATCTATCTATCTATCTATCTATCTATCTATCTGTCTATTCCCTTTCTCTTTCTGTCTCCCTCTTTCTTTTTCTCACCCCTTTCTCTTTTTTCTCCTTTTCTTTCATTCTCTTTCCTTATCTCTTTCTTTCTCCCTCTCTTTCTCTCTCTCCCTCCCTCCCTCCCTCTCTCTCTCTCTCTCTCTCTCTCTCTGTCTCTCTCTGTGTATTGTGGTGTAACACAGTGCGCCTGGGTCTGAAGTATTCAGGCATGTGTGTAACAGGATCAGTAGAAGTTGTAAGATGGTCAGCACAGTGTTCCAAAAACAGACTTTCAGCTGTGCTGCAGTGCCACACACACACACACACACACACACACATTAATAATCGCTGAAGGCTCCAAATATATCTCAGAGCATAGACTTCAGTCCATGTGGAAATATAACAAGAGGAAGTGTGTGTAAACAGATCTTCATAGCTCCTCCCACACTGAGTCGCATGCAGAGGTAGTTCTGTCACCTACACACCCACACACACACACGTATAGGAAGGTTCATGTTCTTGGACACATGGGAAGCCTCAGCCGTGGTTTTATGCGTTTGAACAGGAAAACCTCAGGAAAACCTCAAACCAAAGCAACGACCATGGAGTTATAAAACACTTCCCATGACTGTTAGAGCTGTTCGCTGATGCTGCACCATTTACCGTCAGGAGAAAGTGCTGCAGATGAAATGATGTAGATTTATGTAGTCTGTTAGTGTAGAGTTACTTTTCTGTCACACACTGAATGGTTTGTGTCAGAAAGAATACACACTGCTGTGGTGTCAGAGTAAATCATGGATGACAATCATCAGCTCAAAACTAAACCTCTCTGAAGCAGGGATACTTTCAATCCTGGTGTTTCTTTTTTTAAAAAAATGATCGCACTTAAAGAATATTGATATTGTGTATCAAACAGAATCTGACCCTGAAAAAGAAAATATTGATCTGGAGTGGATTTTGGAGCAAACAATCTCTGACTCAACTGTACATTCCTTGTCGCTGGGGTGGTTTCCTAAAGGGAACATCTTTTGTACCTTTAATATGTATCATTCACCTGGAAATGTGGATATAGTGTACCTTTACAAATAATCTTAATTAGGGGCCGTTTACACGACAACGTTTTCAGCCAAAAACGGGAAACTTTTTATGCGTTTTGCCTGTTCGTTTACACGACCACGGCGTTTTGGGGACTGAAAACGCATATTTTTGAAAACGGGTTTCAAAGTGCAGGTTTTTGAAAACGCCGCCGTGATCTTCTCCATGTAAACACCCAATAGGGGAAACTTTGAAAACGGTGACGTCATGCGCGTGCGTAGTACATGTCTATTGTAAAGGCAAGCGCGAACAACTACTGGCCTGGCATACGTAATACAGCGTTTTTGGCCGTTATCACGGATATGTGTAAACGCGAATCGTTTTGAAAATGTTGTCGTGTATACGTGAAACTTTTTGAAAACGCAAGAGAAAAACTTTTCCGTTTTTGACTACATCGTTGTCGTGTAAACATAGCCTTAGTTTTAATAAAAATATAAAACATACTAAAGGTAAAAATGTGTACACTTGATGATACCACTGCAGAGATAAGGAAAGGTATAGTTTAGTACCCTTTTTTCTGAGAGTGTTGCTGCATTCAACTAAAACTCTGACCTCCGAATAGGAAAAGCCAAAGAAAACGCGCCTCAACTCGAAATACTTCCTCGTAAACTCGGGACGGTCTCCACAACCCCGAGTTCAGCAAATGACAACAAATCAACATGGCTGCTCACAGTATCAACAGTAAACAAAGTAGCATTTTTTACTTTTAAATTAGTTACTCTGTATATACAAGTATTTGCTTGAAATATACATCACTCATCACAGTTAGCTGGCTAGCTTATTGCTAGCAAAAGACGAACATGGAGGTGCCCGTGTTTTTCCCTCTAATTTGTAGCTCGAACGCTCGGAGGTCGAAAATGACACAATTCCAACGTCTCACTTCCAAAGTAAGTCGAATGCAACATTAATATCAGAGACGCTGAGCTGCTCCTTCTGTCATCTCAAGAGTGTGAATGTGTGTTGCACATGCTATGGATTATTACTGTAATTAAACAAGAGCCAAAGAGTCTCAAATAATTGCTTTTTACATATAATTCCTGAACTTCATGTTTCTGTAGAAATGTCAAATTTCTTTGCAAAGAAAACTTTTCAAAGTGTGGATATCGGGATATTAGTATGATATTACTTGGTATTGGATCGAAAATAAAATCAATATTATCGTCCATCCGTACTCTGATGGCAAACTGAGCCTTGGTGCGCTCTGTCTGATTGGTCAGCTTCCCCCCACCCTGCAGCCCACCTCTCATTCTCTCTCCCTCTCTCTCTCTCTCTCTCTCTCTCTCTCTGCTTAAATACTTTTAACAAAAAAGACTGAAGGAGGAGGGAGAGGGGGATGGGAATGGTGGGGGAAGGGAATTGTGTGTGTGTGTGTGTGTGCGTGCGTTGTCACTAGAGAGAGCGATAGAGAGAGAGAAGGAGAGAGTAGAGTGGTGTTGAGTCCGTACCTGGAAAAACATAGCCGTGCACGCACACACTAGCAGGGATTATCTGTCTGTTCTGAGTCTGATAGAGAAATGCAGGCATGAGTAGGTAAGTCAGGTTCTCTCCATCCTTCTTGCTCTCTCTTTCTCTCTTACATGATAGATTGATTCAGGTTGCACTGAAAGAAAGCAGGCAGCTTTGCTCTCAGCTTTGAGTTGGATTGAAAATGTGCCGTGAGTTCTTCTCATACCTCCTCTCCTAATCACGTTATCTCTCCTGATTTCTGCATTCTACTCTTTCTCTCCTTTCCTGCATGCAGGTGTCTCTTTGTAAGCTCTCTCACAAACACTCTTTTAAGGTTCCTCAGTTTGAAGAAGTGTGCATTTGTGTTTCTGGAGTTTGATAGACAGAGCAGTGTCAGTGCTCATTCTTCTGAGCTGAGAAAATGTACCAAAGTCAGAATTAAGTCTAAATGTTGCAATGTGCATGGATCTTTTCTGTGGTATCTGCATGCTGCATGGGTTTTACTTTACATTTTCAATGCAAGTTAAGTTTAAAAAAAAAAAATATATATATATATATATATATATATATATATATATATATATATATATATATATATATATATATATATATATATATATAAATGAAAGCAACTGGAACCAACAAATTACTGGTGCAAAGTAAAGATTTGTCTATATTTCTGAGTAGATAAATAGTGCTTCATGATAGACCAGGATTAATGGTTTAATATCAGAGGAAGTGTGTGTTGTCCTGCACGGCGTGTCAGAGTGGAGCGAGTGGCTTTCAGAAGCAGCGTGAGAAGCCACATTGTTTGACTGGCATGATTATGTAATATTTTTCATTCATGTGTGAGCTCCTCTGCGCTCTCACTTGAAAGGGAATGGCATTCCTCTCTGAGATCCACAGGACGAGCTGCTCAAGTGTAGCGTTTCAGAAAAGTAGTGGTTTAGACCTCAGTGTTTTAAGAAAGTGTTAGGACTGTAACAATTACTACATAATTATTGTTACATGATTATTTGAATGATTTGAGGTAGTTGTGATTAATTACTGTCCACATTCATAAATTTCCATATCAATAAAATGTTTCATTCCTTATTCTTGATTTATTATTGATTTATAAACTATTTATAACTGTATATATTTTTTAATTTATTTAGTATTTAATGGAGTGATAGTGTGTCATATATGACAAGTACAGTACATGTTTTGTTTACTGAGATATTTAGCTATAGGATCTGGTTTATTGTGACAAGGTCCCACATTTTATAATCATGACAGGCCTAATTTCAGCATTTTAGATGTCAGTGTTTCAGATCTCAG
Organism: Pangasianodon hypophthalmus; assembly: GCF_027358585.1. Lineage (NCBI taxonomy): Eukaryota > Metazoa > Chordata > Actinopteri > Siluriformes > Pangasiidae > Pangasianodon > Pangasianodon hypophthalmus. Next base: position 6,716,179 of record NC_069725.1, read on the forward strand.
TGCTCTAGTGTTGCGTTTTGAAGTTTAGTGTTTGAGCTCAGTGTTTTATATTTTTGTGTTTGAGGTCTGTGTTTATATTTGAGTGTTTCAGCTCAGCGTTTGAGTGTAGTGTATTGTTTCTGTGTGTTCAAGCAAAATGTTTTATTTTAATGCCTGAGCTCGTTTTTATATTTTTGTGCTTGAGTTCAATGTTTTATATTTTAGTGTTTGAAGGGAGTGTTATAGATTTTAGTGTTTTATATTTTAGTCTTTGAGCTCAGTGCTTTAGTGTTTTATATTTTAGTCTTTGAGCTCAGTGCTTTAGTGTTTTATATTTTAGTCTTTGAGCTCAGTGCTTTAGTGTTTTATATTTTAGTCTTTGAGCTCAGTGCTTTAGTGTTTTATATTTTAGTCTTTGAGCTCAGTGCTTAATATTTTAACATTTGAGTTCAGTGTTTTATTTTAGTGCGTGAAGTTAGTGGTTTAGATCTTAGCATTTATGTTTTTCTGTTAGTTCAGTGTTTTGTTTTATTGTTTGAGCTCAGTGTTATATATTTTAGTGTTTGAGCTCAGTTTTTAAATATTTTTTAGTCTTTGAGCACAGTGTTGTATATTTTAGTGTTAAAGTTCATTGTTTTATATTATTGTGTCTGAGCTTTTTGTTATTTAAGCGTTTGAATTCAGTGTTTTTATATTTTAATGTTTATTTTATATATATATATATACATATAAAATAAACATTAAAATATAAAAACACTGAATTCAAAATGAATTCATATATATATGGTAGTGTTTGAGTTCAGTGTTATATTTTTTATATATTTTTATAGGGGAATTTTTTTACTATTTAGTGGACACATGGGATAATCACATTTAATGTTTTGTTTGCTTATTAATCAGATAGTATAAATGTGAAAAATACTGTGAATTCCGAATGAGAACTTTTTCCTCTGTAAGTTATGTTTATATACATTTCTCTGTTTATAGCTTCATCAATACATTGATGAGAACTAATCAATTTGTTTATGTTTAAAACCAATTAAAGTTTTTTTTTATTCCTTATTATCTGTATTTGTGTTCTGAATAAACTTCAATACACTTAAAAATCAGGGAAATATAAGTTAGACCTTTCATTATTCTCAATAGTATGTTTATATAAGGTCCTAAATTTTAATGTTTTTTAATACAGCAATTCAAGTCAATTGGGTTCGTGTAAATGGATCATTTATTAATGAATTTTAATTACCTTTATTTATTTATTAATTGCATGTGTTTATTTGCTTTAGTTATTCAATGTGTTTATCTTTAATATGCTTAGGTATTTTAGGAAATAAGAAAATGGAGGTGTTATTGGAAAAAGTAAGTGTGTTAAAGTGAAAATGTGGGTTGTAAAGCAAGCGCCGAGATGTGCGAACAGACTGGTTTGAAATGTGCACAGTCTTGTGATAGTGCTCTCTTTATTGCGGTTGGCTGCTGCACTGTGGTATGCATGGGGCTTTTTGTGAGGCAGATTTAGAAAGGCCTCTTTAGAGGCTGGACACAGCCATACAATCAGCTTAATGCCTACGTGCAGGCCCTTAATGAATACCCCCTGTGTGTGTCCAGCCCACAGAGAGAGCGAGTCCGAGCGCAAGTCTCCATGACTATCAGATTCCGTTTAGAGTCGGAATTGTTTATTAAACTTTTGGCATTTAGCGTAGTAGCATAATACGCACTGGGGTTTGAGTGCATTGGATTTCTTTTGTCCCTAAACCGTACCTCGTCCTGTCCTAGGAAGTGGATCTGGATGTGTAGTGTCCTAGTGCAAGCACAAGCCGGTGATGGACTACAGACGCACAGACGGTAACCTGGCTTTCTCTGCAGAAGTGTCACCTTAAACCAGACCACGTCCGCAGAATGCTGAGTCCTATTGTTCCCTATAGTAAGTTCACGCATGCTTTATATTTAACATCATTTCCATATGTTCCTTGTAGTGAGAAGTATGTACTAAGGTACTGCTGCTACATTCCAGGTGGAAAATCACTGACACATAACAAATAATGTGAACAAGCTGTATAGGACTAATTTACCTTTGATCTAGAGCATTGCACAAAGTGAGCATGATGGAGGGAAAAAGCAAAGGGTGTATAGTTGTGTGTGTGTGTGTGTGTGTGTGTGAGGCAGGGAGGGGGGTTAGTTGATGGCTTTAGCAGTAGATTCCCTGCAGTTCTGACAGTGTCATCTCACAAATCCCACTCACCCTCCCAGTTTTCCCTGCTCTCTCCACTCGATCGACCTAATAACTGACGTGTCCAGTTTTAGTCGCCCTTCCACATCTCCACTTCCCCCTCCCTCTCCACCGCTCTTCATCTGAGCTCCTCGCAGTCCCTCACCAAAACAGCATTGTTTGTTAGCCAGCATGGTGCTTTTTTTTCTCAGCGAGCGGCCTGAGGAGCCGCTTTAACCCGACTCTTCGGCTCGCCTCCTCTCCGCTTTATCGGCGTGACAGCTACATGAAAAGAGGGAGAGAAATCAAACCGCCACGCCACGTCTGATCAATTGGAGATGTAATTACATAATAATGAACAGAAGCCTTTTTATGCTTGGCTGGGATGTGTGCTGCAGCAGGGAAATGGCTGTTCGTCATGCTTACTTTATGTTGTTTAAATACTTTTACATATATTCACTTGCTGAATACAGACAGAATCGTGTTATGAAGTAAGTGAAGCATGGTGTCAGGCGAGGTGTGTGTTGCAATTATCAGTCCTGGCGATCTCGCATTTGTTCTTAAAGTTAGCGAGACTGTAGTTGCTCAGAGCATCTTTTGTGCTGGAATTCACTTAACGGCTTAAGCCCAGACTTGTCAATTTAGTCATTCTGATGGACAGATCCTTACTGAACAGTTCTTGACAGGCCACATTTTTGTCTTGCCCAGAATGACATGATTGCAATGGAAGCTTTCTTTTTTTCCAGCTAATTATAATGCAGTAAACACTGCATGATGTCATATATTTACTCAATAAACTCTCCCGTTCAACTTCACAAGCCCTCTCAGTTTGGGTATTGATTTTTGAGAATGTCACAAAGACTTGGTGGAATATCTTGCATTCCTCAGAGATGCATCATATTTGAGTGTTTTAGCCCGTTCTGAAGTGACCAGTGGATATGGACAGATCCTGCTCTTCCTGTGTTACTGCTCTTTGTTGGCGTGGGCTGATGAGAACAGGCTGTTCTTCTGAGTGTGTGTGTGTTTGTGTTCTTGAGCATGTAGTGTGAATGTTAGGACTGCACATGTGGGTGTTAGATATCCCTCATGTTTACGCTCTAACCACTTAAACACACGCAGATTCCTTCCCCAAGACATTAGTCTAGGACTAAACGGCCATTTATCTTTCACTCGTCCTGATACGTTCGGCTTAGACTCTTTCTCATATTTACTCAATTCCGTATAAGACCTGGGCTATGTGAGGATATGATATCGATATCCCAATTGTTTTCAGATAGTTTTATGAGAGAGAGTATTGTAGCTGATTGCATATTAAAATCAATTTTATTTTTCCTCCTCTCCTGTGCTAATTTATTTTTAATTACCACAGACAAGAGCTTCTATACATTTCCATGTCCTGCAAACTTCTTCATCAGAAAATCACTTTTAATGAACGTCTAAGGGCAGTTGTTGTGGCACTAAATAAACTTTTATGCAAATTTTATAGAGCATGATCATGAATTTTTCACTGAAAAGATATTTGTAAATGAAGCAAATCTGTATAATTCATCCTTTTAGACATTTAGAGATGCATTATGAGATGTAGAGATGTTTCAGAGATTTAGAGATGTGTTACAAACAGTTTTTTGGGGTCAGATATGCGTATGGAGAAACCTTAGTGAAAGTGTAATTAATTGGAATTTATTTCATTACAGTGTATAAGTGATGTATTTTATTTTATTTTTTAATGAAATTTAACAACTACCCTTAGACTTCATATTTAGTAACTTCTCAGTAAACAAGTTTTCTTTTTTTTTTTCCTCAGTACAGAGAATTCTTGCCTTTGCAATTCCTCTGGCGAGCAAATTGAAAAATGCTGGAATATTTTTTAAAATATTGCGAAGTGCCAAATCCACCTGTAAGCTGCACATGAGAAAGCCCAGCCCGTGTGGTATACATGTGAATAGTATCACATCCTTGCTGGAATTTTCTTTGTGGAACAGTTGAACGTTCCCACCGTCAAGATCTGTTCCTGACCACACATCACAGGCATTAGTGGTTTCCACATACACACTCTTGCATGCATGGGTACACATACATACACACAGACACACACACACACATAACGCACACATTCAGTTTCTTTTTTATCCATTTCTATATATTGTCTCCTCACACCACCCATGTGTGTTACCTCTCCTTACACTTTTAAACAGACAAACCTGAAGGAAATCTGAGAGAGATTCCTGGGGCCACGGATACTCCTGTAGGGATTTGGTGCAAAGAATCTGTAATCTGCACTTCAAACACGCTCCTAAATCAGTCCCAGGCCAGCAGCCCACGAGTGCCCTAACTCTTGTTGCTCAGAGGCCCGCTGTCCAGCAGATCCTTTTTGCTTTTGAAGAGCGAAATGAATACAGCCGGCACCTCTTCTTCACAATGACCTCATTTCTTTTCTGCCTTGCAAAAAAAAAATAAAAAAATGCCAGGCCTGCTGAAGCGCTCTGATTACATCTGTTAAGTCATTAAAGCTCTGAAGCTCTGAGGGAAGGGGCACGCCAGGCTCTTCTGGATGAGTGGCATATCTCACAGGCCTCCAACAACCCTAACGAGAGCGAACGAAGCTGAATACGGCTCTGGAGGGGCCCTTGAGTAAACAGGCGGCACGCAGAAGTGTCTGTGTGAATGAGCACAGGGGTCATTAGCGGGGGTGTGAATGGGGTTTAATTAGCCCTCACGGAGGTGCGCACTATGTGGGATGGGGAGCTAACGGGGTGATGGAGAAAGAAGAAAAGCTTTCTGCTCTCCTTCCCCCTTCTCTCATCAACTCACCGTCGTGCAGGAGAGCTCATTAAGGCCCAGCACTGTTGCAATTACGCTCCTAATTAAGGCTGGTGCTCAAACTCATTTGGTGGCCTGCCTACCTGATCTCCGTAGCCGAATGTCAGAACTCAGAGCCGCAGTTTCACCCCCATGCGTGGAGCGCCTAATTAAGGCAAAAACAGACACAACGCAGAATCAACTTCTTCACGTAGTGCCTCAGGGATCCAGTTTAGGGCTGCTCACATTTCGTTTTGTTGCCACGCAAACAGAAAATCCCCACTCAGTTGTAGAGTCAATAAATAAACAAAGAAAGAGAAAGAGAGGGCAGAGGATTTAGCCGAGTGGGAATGAAACACGCAGGGTGGGATTGGGAGGTGGGGGGGGGGGGGGCAACAAGAAGGGGGAGATGGTGGAGAGATTTGGTGGTAGGAGACAGATGGAGGGGGGTGATTGGTCATCACCGAGCCTTAGGACAGCTGTTCTTTGATATATTAGTGGACACAATGACCTAAACCCAGCCTGCAGCCACACAAAATAGGGACCCTGTTTTTCTTAAAGGGGAGGGGTTGCCTTGCTTTTGGCCATTTGTGGACACAAATTAGCAGATTGGGGGTGGGGGTCGGGGGGGTTTCTAAAATTATGAGCATCTAGCAATGCATCTAGCTGTTTCATGCAGCTGACCACTAATAATCAGCTACAAACTGGTACCTACAGATTCATCAGCATTAAAGAATGTACGTTCAATCCCTCATTTTGTTAAAAAGATAAAGAGATGATATCATTTTATTCCGATTTGCAAAGATGCTCAGTATGTACAATACACAGAATTCAAGCAGAATGGGGTTCAAGGGACTGTACTGCAATGTGTACATATCCTCCAGGTCTGCAATTTTATCTTATTTTTTCCTCACAACATTATGTATGTGTAATGGTGATAACCAACAATTACTATCAAAGTTACTATAAAATAGTTTTTTGATCAATAAATTTAACAGTGTCAACTTGAAATTAATAAAAAATAAAATAAATAAAACTAGAAACTTGATGTTAATATGATACAAAACATGCACAAATATGCTTAGTTTTGTGGGTTCAGGAATAATAATAATAATAATAATAATAATAAAAGCAATAATGGTTTCAATAAATAAATATTATTGCCTAATATTTAAACATTTTAAATGAGATTATGGTCATTATGTAAAACTGTGCTGTGATCATAAGGCACTTTCTTTCTTTCTAACTGTAAGAGGTGTCGCACTGCAAAACGTTCAAGTAGTGCACTTATCATTCTGTATCATCTCAGTGCAAATAGCTTATGTCATGGTTTTGTGGTTCTAGTAGCTAATCAGAGTGGATCAGGAATGATCTAACACGCCTGCATGCACTTACAGTGTGACACACGGAGGAGTGATAATGCCTTCAAAAGCTCAGAGATTACAGAGAGCTGGCAGAGAGAGAGCGAGAGAGACAGAGCGAGAGAGAGCGAGAGAGAGAGAGAGATGGGAGGGGTGGGGTGAGAGTGAGGATAGAGAAGCTCCTTCACTGCCACTTCAGTAGATAGGCTCCCTCCTCTAGGGATCTTGCTTGGGCTGTGTGAATAGATGTGTGCACGTCTGGGAGGGCGCTGGGCAGCAGGTGTGAAAACTAGTAAGAGCCCTCCAACTCTTCTGTTATTACATCTTTTTAGAGCCATGAAAAGAAAGAGCAGATGAGCTCTGGAGAGAAAGCATGAACGCTGCCCAGGGATTGGGTTTCCTTTGATTGATCACATCGCTGTGACTAACGCATAGATTTATAATAATTTTCTCAGCAGTGCTCAATTAGACATGGCGTATAAGTAATGACGGGGTATTGTAGGAGGTGCTTTTACTTGGACTTTGGGATTATTTTACAGCCTTCCTTAGAAGCTGCTGTATTTAGCCAGGAAATACATGTAAAATATTCACACATTCTGAATGTTACATGAAGAATAGTGAAATTTTCTGCTATATAGATTTTTGAAAACTACAGCTTGTCCTGAACTGGATTGCTGTATGCTTCTCTTTTGAACATCTCATCATAAGTTCTAGCATTTTCTAATCTGGCTACCCCCAAAAGTGTAAAATTACATTTAAAAATTTCATTTCAGTTCCACTATGTTGGAAAGATGCCAACACACTGACTGTCTAACTATGATTTATTGATTTAACCTGCATTTTGTTTTCATACGTGTTTGTCTTTATACCTTTACTCTTAGCCTTTGGCTATTTTCTCAGCCATGTTTATTAAACTGGATTCTTATTTACCTATCGTGATCTTTGCAGATAGCCTTGCACAAGTTATAAAAATATTTCTGAATTATTTTGGTGAAATATATTTAGCTTTTCTTATATTTGAGGTGTCAGAGTATTTCTGCATTTTCCAATTTTGGTCAAAACCCAATATCCACCACACAAATAAAAACTGGCAGACATGAAACATTCCATCTTACACACTTACTCAAATCTGATTTCATTAAAATGTTTACATGGATTTAACCGAATAATGACAATGTGATTCAAGTTGTAAGAAAGTTGTAAGGTATAAATTCTAACCTTGCTCCTAACTCTAGTCTTATCATACGAGCTCTGAATTTGAAGATGTTAGACTGTGTTGGTTTGAATGTAGCTGTATCCTAATCCTCCATTTTGTGGCCTACAGACATTATAATGGATTCTAGGTGTGACTAGTTGGATTCTGGTGTCAATCAGCCATAAAAGAATTAAACATGATAGGCAAAAGCAACCAGCACCAGCTTTATATTTTTATCAGATAAACAATATAGGGAATTTTTTGATAGATTTAAAATATGCCTTTTCATTCTGGTCAAAAAGCAGATTTGATGTAAATCCTAAAGAATATTTGTACTTTCATTCCACACTTTCACTTCATACTTAAAAATCCTGTAGAGTCTTTTCCACCTAAATCATTGATTCTCCAACATCTGAACTGAATACAAATCAGCTAATGATTGGAACTCAGGCTCTTGTCTTATCTTTCGAGCTCTGAGATTAATTCATGCAAACAACCCAGCCTCCCTCTGTTTCCTTCTTTTTCTCTCTTACTGTTTTCCACTTTTTGCATATTGTTTCTAATCCCTCTTTCTGTGCTCTTTGTGCGCTCTGTTGTAATTTACAGAAACAGACCTCTTGAATGGCATTTGTGAAATGTATTCCACAAGGAAATTTGTCTTAACTCTTTAACATTTTCCCTCAGATACTGTTCTCTGAGTTCTCTAAATATAATTTGTATTGTATAAAAATTGACAGATGGATTTAAAAAAAAAATTTTGGGAGAGATATAGGATCTCCATCTTTAGGGCGGTTTATTAGGACATGTGGGGGCAGGAGAGTGTGAGCGATCCTGCTTGATTGGATTGATTCTTCCTGCTCGCACTCATAGCAGCTCTCTCCACACTCTGCCAACTTTAATGGTCGCCCATCCCAGAAGGCATGTAGCATCTGAGTAGGTTTTGTTTCTCGAGACAGGACAACAAAAGCAGAGGGAAACAGAGAGAGAGAGAGAGAGAGAGAGAGATGGCTTGTGGACCCCATGGGAGTTGTGAAACTGCTTCTGGCCTGCTCTTCTCACATTACAGAAAACTGGAGTTGCTTGTACACACACGCTCTGCTGCAAGCGTTTAACATTGTTATGGGTTCAAAAAACAGGGGCTTAGTTTGTCATAGTGAAATTGTTTACATTTATGAATTACATTTATTTTATTCATTTGACTGAGGTGGAATCCAATCCAAGCACTGAGCTGTTTGAAGATGGGACTAAGTCGTTTTTCCACACAGCATGGCAAATCTGATTTATTCCTTAAATCTGATTTGTGGACCGTTTCCACATTACAAATTTCAAATGACCGAATCTGATCCATAGTCGCATTTGATATCCACACGTTGGTTGTTATAGTAAGTACATATCCATGCCTGTTCTGAGTACTGCAGTGCACGTAAATTTTAGACAAACATTGATTTTATGTATATTTTTAAACAAAGTAAGGGAACAGGCCACATTCATTGCTTTCCTCCCTTAACCTGCCTTTTTGGTGGTTAATTTCGATTATTTTCGATTTCTGATGCCAAAAAAAGAAAGAAACCAATTTGGTTTGATTACTCAAACTAAGTCACGTTTGGAAAATCAGATTCTGATTTGAAAACACACATTCCTAGAACTTGACTGAAAAAAAAAACTGATATCTTGTCTTTATTTGCTGTGAGTTTACAGAAAACATCTGACTTTTACCAAATGCCAAAAAGCGAGGGCAAAATAAATAAGTGCAGCAACGAAAGACAATAGCTGGAGTAAGAGCGAATACACCGGAATGCTACAATAATGAGTCAGGGAGCTGTCAGGCTAGAAATGATTTGTCAAGAAACCTAATAGTACACACTAATAAAATTAGTAACTGAAAGAGTGACCGCAAAGTGCTCTGGTTTATTTTTAAAATAGCAAGTATTTCAGCATCAGTGAATAGCCTTAAGCGTGAAGAGTCTTCAGTCATTTCTTGAAGGCGTTGACTTCTATCTAAAATTGGAGAGCAGGTGGTTCACACCTCCCCAACACACTCCATGCTGAACTATAACGCTGTCAACCCCAAATCGGCGCTTGCGCACTATCTTCATCACACACTCCTTACAAAAAAAGAGATGCAATGCGAAGTGCACACACACACCCCAAACTCCCTCAATAAATCCCAGAGCACCACAAAAGCTGTCGGTGGACCTCTGCTGAATAGATTAATAAGATTTCCATAATTAGGCAGGCCTCTGACAATAGGATCCCTCTCCTTTGTCTCAGAACCAACAGAATTGTCAGGCTAAGGGGACGTCTGCTGGACTGGCCATTGCAACAATGGACACAGAGACAGTAAGGCGGTCAGTGGAAACATCTGTCTCTCTGCCAGGCCTGGAGTCTTGTGCAGAGTGGTTGCGTCAGGCCCTCAGAGTCTGCCTCCCACAAAGCAGCGGCTGCAAGGGTCCATGTGGACAATAGGGCCTGGTGGCGAGAGGACCCTTCTTTTCTTAATCCAACTGCTACGCCTCTGTTTACTCACCAGTTTCCCATGTTGATTACAGCTACAGAGGGTGACATGTAACCCAGAGCTGGTCATCTGGATATCGCTGTGTTTGGAATGGCATACATGGAGCGAGCTTAAGTGTTTTTCTGTCTTTGTTAGCAAAGCTAACCACAAAGAGAGTCTCTGAGAGTCATCGAGGTTTGCTTCAGCTTTATTAATGCAGCATTTTGCCATTCTGAAGGCTATACTACAGGACACTGGATACAATTTTCTAATAATGCTTTTTCTCAATGCATACCTGCCAGAAATGAAATCTACACAATTTTCCATAAATTATATTAAGCAGTCAGTTTGGTGTTCATGATGTGTCACAACTGACTTTGCTGAAATTTTTATAATAGTAAATAGTAAAAAAAAAAAAAAGTAAATTTTTTGTTACATTTGCATCTTCCGTTAAAAAAAAGCAAATTTCAGACACCACACTTTGAGGGAAACTGTCTATATTTCATTTACTTTAATCACGTTATCAGTTTGCTCTTTGACAAAATGATTTAGATTTCTAAAATCCACCATACTGTACTCACTGTTCATTCTCCAGGGCTAGAATAAATGAATCTGCAACAGAGTTATGATTGAATCACCAATGTGGATTAAACCCCAGCCAAATTATGGCAGGATCTGAGCGCACGCCGAGGTGTAATTGCGAGCTGCAGCTCATGTCCGATTCATTTAATGCTCTATGGAATAGTGTTCAGTGAGGTTAGAGGACAAAAGGGAGATGTGGAGGTGCTGGGGATGAAGGTCAGTGCCTGGTCTTTATCTTACGCTTCATGGGAGCAGGAATATATCCTTCCATCCCAAATGGCTCATCCGTGAGATTGTGCCTGGGGAAGGGAGGGGTTTGGGGGGTGGGAGGAGTGGACAGCAGGCGCTCTGGCCGGCGAGTGTGTCTGTATGTGAGTATGCATGCATATGGGAGCCTGTGTGCACAACCTCGTGTATATTGATGGAGTGGACAGCAGTGTGGCTGCTCGGCTGAGTTCCTTAATGTCAAGCCTTGTCCGCACATATATGCACACACACACGCACACATGCACACAAACACACACTGGCCAGTGCGTCTGCTGTCCACTCTCTCCCCTCCCCTCCCTGCTGCAGGTTTTATGAGCTCCCCTGGGCTGCCATCCATCTCTGTCACACACTGGCCCCATTATTGGGCTCCGCACAGCTCTGCTCCTACCAGCCCGCAGATGGGAATGTCCTGCAGGACGTCTACTGCTTCTCCAGTCTGGACAATGACCTCCAACTCCAAGCCCCAAACCCACTTCATGCTCGCTTTCTCGATTGCTAGTAGTTGGACATATATTTAAATGCAGGACTTCTTTGTAATGTGGGAATGTTGAAACCTGTGGCGTTAAATATGAAGCACAAGGTAATGCAGTGGCCATCTGGAGAGGAGAGAGAGACACAGAGAGAGAGTTGGAAGGAGGAAAGGGGGAGGGCAAAGTTTCGAAGAAAGCCTGAAGGAGAACGCAGCATATTAGCCTGCGGTTTGATTTAAATGGCAATAAAGCAAGGGGCACCCCACACACACTTGCAGAAGTATAAATAATGAATCATAACTTTCTAAAAAAAAAAATCCACCTGTAATAAAGGCTCACAGACTTTATTCTTTTACCTCTACATTTTCCTGCTGTAGGTCTCACCTCGGGCCGGTTTGTGACAGTTCAATAAAGCCGAGCTATGCAAGGAATTTCAAGCTAATACCTCTGCAAAGAGAAGCAAATCGCCTTCCAGTATGGGATTCAATATGATTTCTTTCAACTTGCTGAAAATGCATACGCCGTAGAATCACACTGATTGTACTGAGCCATCAGCGGTTTATAATAAAAATGCAAGGACAGAATTTGGAGTTTCACTGAGATGGAGTAGGGGGGAAAGGAGGGCCCCACAGTTGCAGAGAGAAATTTCTGTTTTGTTTTTCTCCCCAGTCATTACTCTATTGGTCTCTCTTTCATCCCTTCAACATTAAGGCAGCGTAATGAATCACAGGGTCCAGAGCCGCAGATAGCCAGAGGAAAAGACATTCCACGCTCCCAGTGTTTCATGGGAAGCAACCGATGAATAGCACAACTATTCTGTGCCGCTTGCCCATCCCCCTTCCCGTTTTTTTTCTTTACCCCACTGTCTCCCTCCCCATTCTCTATCCTGCTCTGTCCTGGCTGCACAGGGCTTTTAGAGAATTGCTTTGTGGACAGGCCGATGTGGTGCAGGGGATGGACAGCAGGCGTTCAGTCAAACATACACTGGGTGATAACAATGGCTCCTCAGGGAGGGCTGCAGATGCTAGCACATGGCAGCTATGCACTCTAAAAGGGGAAAGAACAAGTCCACCCCTTTTACACTCAGGGGAATACAAAGATATTCTTTCTTTCTTTCTTTCTGTATGCGTTTGTTTGTGCAAGTTTGGTGCTATCAACTAGCAAACAAAAAATCCAGCAACCAATCTTCACTAGAGCTGGGCAAAATTCTAGTACTTAATATATAATACCCCAGTATAGATGTATAATTCATAATAGCTGAAACATCAAAATTTAAAGGAATACTCCAAGATTTTGGAATTTTTAATCTCTATCCACTGCAGCTGTACCACGTGAGCAATGACCACAGACCACAGACCAAATATTTTCAAATACTGAAAAAAAGAATGGAAACCTATTTACTCAAAACAATAATCATGAAGTCTAAGGGCAGTTGCTGAATTAAGAAATGTATTACAAAAACTGTAGTTTTATTCAGCTTTTGAACAATGGAGCAATACAGTAAAAAGTAATACAGTAATATACTGCAGCAACACAGAAAAAAATAATTTCTTACTCTTTTCATAAGGTTTTGTGGTTTTATTTGCCATTAGGTGCTGCCGTGTTTACTTTAAGCTAGGTTGACTACTTTGGGGCAAAGAAATGGGTCAGTATGGAAAATTATATTGTAATACTAATATACTAACCATGTCTGATTTATAGCTTTCATTTCATTAAAAGGATTAAAATGTGTTTGAAAATTGGCTGATATTTAGTTAATTTTTATTTTAGCATCTCAGACTCACCTAGCCAACAACCTTCCAGAATGCCCAGTGTGTTCCATATAATTTTGTCCCCTCAGTGTTCTGTGTCGTGACATGGGTGTTTGTATCCAACAGGTCTGTTGAAGATGCACTGGAACCCGGAGCATGCCCAGCCCCTGAGCCAGTGGCCCGAGCAGCATTTGGATGTGTCCTCCACCACCTCTTCACCTGCCCACAAACCTGAGCTGTATTCGGCACGTGGCCGCGGCTCCTACAGCTACGCCTGGGCCAATGATGACATCTCCGCCCTCACTGCCTCCAACCTGCTTAAGCGCTATGCTGAAAAGTACTCAGGTGTACTGGACTCAGCCTATGAGCGCCCTGCTGTGGGTGCCTACCCTGAGCCTGGAGCCTTTGGGGCTCTCAATGGCAGCCAGAAGAGTGAACTGGAGCCTTGGCCCCTCTCACACAGCACTGATTCAACTTACCCTTTGGTTCCCCCCTCTACCCACGATGGTCTGAAGGTGGCACCGGCACCCACAATGCCACCTGGCTCAGGCAGCGTCTCTGCAGGCAGCAGCAATCTGTCAGACTCAGGCTACAGTGGGAGCAGTTCATGCAGTGGTCCCCATTCCAGTGACTACCCGCCCAGCTACAATGGTACCTACCTCTCGTCAGGATACTGCCCACAAGGCAGCTCAGCACTTCCCCCAGCGCCACTTCACACCCTGCAGTCTGGCCCCACCCTCTTGCCCAGCTACACACCCTCTGCCCCTGTCTATAACTACCCCCCTGCCACCTACCCCCACCAGACCAGCCTCGCACCCACCTACAGCCACCCGACTCCACCTTACCTTCCTTCTGGTATAGCTGCTCCAACCCCCATCACATCACGGCCCACAGTGGTAGGAGGCAGCTACAGTTATCAGAACAGTAGCCTGGGCAACTCGGAGACAGCAAGTTCACTGAAGAGGAAGGCATTTGAAATGACCCCTGAAGAGGAAGAGGGGGACGGGAGTTCACGCTACAGGAAATATAGCTATGAAGCCTTAAAGTCTGGTGGAGACTCGCCATATAGTGTGAGTGACAAAGCAGAATGCAGAGGGAATGGGTTTGTTACTACAAGTGCGGACCCACAGGCATTCAAGCCCAGCAAACCTGGGTCTCAGCCAGGCATTGCAGGTGACGAGGTGGGCAAATACAGTGGCTTGAAGCCCCTGCTTTCGCCAGCATACGGAACAGCTGGCGACTACAGCCCCCCAACAGCCATGACAGGAGAGAACGGAGGAGCTGAACATGGCTTTCCACAGCAACAGCGTTCACTCAAGCGCTCTGAGCCGCTGAAAAGTAAAGAGCAGCGCCTGCTGGAGGTGGTAAACAATGAGCTACAGGAATGCACGCTGCCCCCACTGTGGTCAGATCTAGTCGGCCATACTCGTCTTAAAGCAGTTCTGGAAGAGGAGCTGCTGTGGCCATTGCTGCGCTCTGACAGTTCTGTTCGGCCTCCCCGAACTGTGCTACTGTTTGGTCCACGAGGGGGTGGCAAAACCACACTGGTGCACTCAATGGCCACCCAGCTTGGGGCCACTTTCTTCAGGCTGAGCGGTGCCACGCTTGTATCCAAGTGGAAGGCTGAGGCTGAGCAGCTTCTGGGCATGCTATTCTCAGTGGCTACAGCGCGCCAGCCAGCGGTGGTGCTGCTGAGTGAATTAGAGGCCTTTGAGGATGATGAGGGTCTCAGACAGCAGCTGCAGGCCCAGTTGGAGAAGGTGCACCGTGGCTTGTTGCTGGTGGTGTGTTCCACACGCCACCCGGAGCTTCTGAAAGAATCGCTGCTGCGCTGCATGGCCAAGCGTTACCATGTCAGCCTGCCGGACGGAAGTGGGCGCAGGCAGCTGCTGCTGCAAGCTCTCGGGCCACATGGTTGCAGCCTGAGTGAACAGGAGCTGGCTGCCGTGCTGCAGCGTTGCGATGGATTCTCTGTACGTGAGCTGCTGCAGCTCGGTCAGCAGGCCCTGGCTTCAGCATCAGCTTCAGGCACTGGTCAAATGCATGGCCTTGGCGCTCCCATCTCCTCGCCAGCCTTCAAAGACTTCGAGAGCGCTTTCTGTAAGGTGCGACCGCATGGGGCCCCCAAAGAACTGGACACTTGTATGGAATGGAGCAAGGTGTATAGCCACTAAGAGACAGTTCAGCCACTGGAATCAGGACTGCTTGTCTTTGTGCTGAGGCAGAAAGCCTCGTGGATATTTTTGCTTTTTTCTTTCTGTTTTCTTTTTGTAGCTACATACTTTGCAGCCAAAAAGGGGGGGTTATTTTGGGAAATTACATTTTACGGTGAAAAGGCATTTTAGTATGAAAAATTTTAGAATTTTTTGTCTTGGAAACATGCCATGGTGTGCTGTTTTTCTATAAATAAACATATACTTTATTTTTTCCCCAAAGAAATTAAATATTAGGCATTTATCAGAGGAGGCAATTGTTAGTTGTTTGCTGATAGAAAATTTGAAATATTTTCTGGAATTTCACTAGAATTCTGATCAGCCTTGATCCTGGAATGAACCTGGATTATATTAATAATGCCCCCATTAACTGCAATTCTCAGGATCCTATTTATTGCCTGTCTGCTCCAATGGCATTATATTTTTATTATTTTTATTTACTCTAAATTGATCATTTGGTGTTAAACGGCTTGGGACATATTGGAGCAAATGAATTGTTTTTGACCAAAAATGATAAAAGAGCACCGCTTTTAAATGATACCTGCCCTACTGACAGCATTTTACCAAAATGCAACCACCATTATGCAACCTGCTTGAAACCAACAATATTGTGCAAAACAAGTTCATTGTTAGACCGTGGTCATATCATGTGCACTTTGTCAAAGCACGGTCTTTTCATGAAAAGTGTATGCATCGCTACCCAAATAGTATTAAGACATAGGAAGTAAGAGAGAAAGAGAGAGACTGGCCCTCACTGTCTGCACAATCTGCTCTGTACACTGTACAAACCAAACACACACGTGGAATATAGAGACCACAGTGTTCTGGGACGTTAAACCCATAACCCCTAACCACAAGTTCCCGCAGTCCATCTCACATTCCTCAGCTAGATTTCTGATTTCCTGAGACTGTCTCATTGTACCCTGGAAATGCAAAAAAAGAGCAAAAAAGTCTAATATTCTCTTCTGCTTACTATTTTTTTTTCTTAGTATATGTAGTCTTGTTTGAAATACTCAGGAAGAATTTCTTTACCTCAGAAATGATAACGAATGTATGTAACCTTAGGGTCTTAGTAGTGAATACTGAGGCGGTTCAGAGTTGTGAGAGAGAGTGGTCACAGACCTGTACACACACTGCAGCTGTGGTATTACCTCATAGGAGAAAACTTGAAAATGATACAAAGACTAATGTTGAATGTAATTCAGGTATTTCAGGGGATATCTGATGCCATAAAAATCCACAATTTTTGTAATTCTATATAAATACATATTTCCTTCATCCTTTCCATTTATTTTGGATGTAGATTTTAATGGAGTGATGATTGTCTTCATGAAACGTTCTTGTAGATGGCAAGTCAGATGCTAGATTTTGTTGGACAAACTGTTTGGAACTAGATCAATTGTACATAAATCATGGTGAATTTGATTGTAATGACTACATATGTTTTATAGATTTTATGAACACATAATACATATGTAATGCATTATAACACTTCAGATAATAGAAACCAGCCCAAAGATTAATCAAAGCAGATTTGTATGCAACTGGCAGCTAATCATGTCTAATAATCGATTGTGTCATGCAGGTTCTTGTACACACAGACACACTGCTGATACACTCTACATGTAGACAATCCAGAAGCTTCTACCAATGTTAATGATTTTTGGCTTTTACTCCAAATGCTACTGATTACACCAATGCCATTGTTCTGGAAAAGTTACATAAATCATTTCTGAACATTATAATCATGCATATATTTACAAGGTATTGTTTTGTAAGGGATTGATAGAGCTTGTAGTTCATTCATTCCTTCCCATGCTCTCTTTTTGCATTTGGTCATCATTCTCCTTGAACCCTATAGCACCATTCAAGCTTAGCTGGTGGCTTCTGACATGACATAGAACGCGGGTCAATCGTCATGATGATTATTGACATTGATCCTGACTGACGTTAAAGTACAAAACCCAGAGGTCTTGCACTCTGACTACACGTGTTATAGTGTAGACACAATACAGAGCACTGCCCACTTCTAGTCCCAAAATCTGAGAGACTGTGTTTTATGTAAGACTCATGAGATTTGTATCCTTTTTTGTTCCAAATATGAGCATACCAAATCTTCAATTTCAAAAAGTATACAGGCATGTTCAGTTAGCAGTTTGTTCAACAAAATTGGCATTTATTAGCTGTTTTGAATCTATTAGTACAGTAACTTTTATCTAGGTTCTTGTTCTTGTACATTTTCTGTAACCATTTCTACCTCATTTTTTTTGCAACATATTGTACATGAAAGTATTTATTTCATGTCATTTTTGATGTCTGTTTTGAAAATGATAATGTTCTTGAACTGTAATGGTCTACCTCAAAAAAGGCTGTATTTTAAGAGAAAATATCACACATTATTAAAGAGAATATGTCAGAGAATATTGACCCGGATTTATTTCTCACGCTGTGTGTGGTTAAGGAACTTACATGACCGCAGTTGGCAGGCTACCAAGGTAGGCGGCCTGACCTTTGTCTGCACTTCTATCCTCAACTAACCTTGGTGTATGGGGCAAAAAAAGATTCTAGATTTATTAACAAAAGATTTACAGAAACATGGATGAGTTTCAGGAGATTCAGTCATTTGATTGGGTTAGTAGAGAAGAAATATACCTGTAATAGCTGGAGATGCCGTATCTCTGTATATAAAGTACCCAAGTATTGCTACAGGGCTAACAGGTTAAAGTAACAGGTAAAGAAAATGTCTAGTATATTGTTTATCTAGCTCTTCTTTTGGCAAATCTAGGCAGTCCACAGAAAGTAGAAGCATTTATCTGTACTACAGTCAGTATATTTCAGCTTATAGAAGAAATGTTATACTGTGTGGAAATGGCTTGTTATACACTACTGGAAATACATGTTTAAAACTTTGTTGATGGAAATTATTGAGGTCAAATTATGAGTCATTCTTAAAAACGACTCAAAAAATTATAAAGCACTTTGAAGGCTCCAGGCTTTTTCAGATCAGTAACTGTTCTCTATCTGATTAAAAAAAAATAGCTAAAAAACAAGTCGCATCTACCAATAGCAGTATCTTATTATACAACATGTTGCACATGTAAGTTAACATAAAACAAGATTGTCAGTTGTTGGCCAGGCTCTGAGACTGCCCTTTGTGCTTCATGTCCAGACAACACACTGACATTTTCCAGAATGGTTGCTTAGGGCCAAATCTGTGTTTGAAGTGTTCGACAAGCACCAGAACACAATTCCCTAGAAAACGTACCTACTGAAGATTCCAGTTTGGTCTGACCAGCTGCCAAACACAGGCGAAGCTTGTCAAACTAGTACACCATTTTGCCTGCTTGTAATGTGCTGGTAGAAATGAAGGTTTCTGCATTACTGTACTAATGCCATGTCAGACAAGTGGCTTTAAGAAAATAACACAATAGTAACTCAAACGTTTGTTGTATAAATAATGCGCCACTTGGCAAAGATTGTCTATCAGCTTGACTAGCTCTGCCTGTGTTTTGAAAGCTGGAAGCTTGCCAAACCAAGCTGGATTATTCAACAGGATTGGCACTATCAAAGCAAGGGAAGGTGTAATCAAATGTTAAGGGAAAAAAAATGACACATCTTACTAACTGCCTGAGAAAATGACACATCTTACTAGCTGGGGAAATTGGCCAGTTCCTGCATAACAAGACTTTCTCAGCAAGACTTCCTCAGCGTTTTGACACACTGTTTAACACACTGAACATTTCAGAAGTATTCAAGGTAAGACTTGTGATAGATCTAGATGGTTTTTTTCTCATCATATCCTGTAGTAGTGAATGGTTTAGACCAGTGGTTCTCAAAGCAGGGTCTGGGGACACCCAGAGGGTGCATGATTTTTCTTTAGTTACTTACAGTGTTGGAAATTACAACCTACAATTATCAAAGTTAGATATTTATTATTCAGTTTTATTGCTATTATCCAGTTTGACTGCTCACTTAAATTGAATGGATTGAATTCAGACCTCATGGAAATTGAATGGATTGTATCCAGTAACTCAAAAACTAGTCAGCCTATAAATAAATTCAGCATGGACCTAGTATGTTCTGTTGGAGGAAAGGAATAGCAACCTAAATGGACAAAATATTATTGGACACATTTAAATAAGTGAAATAAATTTATTGGAATTTAAATTAGAATTTATTTTATATTATATTGAGAGCATAGCTGATATTGCATAATGCTAAATGAATCATTGCTACTGATTTTAAAGGATTTTAATGAAAATATCATACAGTAGCTGAATCTGTACAGGTTTTAATGAGCATCATGGTTTAGGAAGAGCCACTGAGTTTGACTTGTGTCATACAGAAATGATTTTTATGAAAAAGTATTAAGCAAGAAGAAATTTAATTCTTTGTGTATATATTTTCACAGACTGCTGCCTATATCTGGTAACATTAAAATAACATTGGAGAATGAAAAGATTTTTTGAATCTGCAGGGGTTTAGGACATACATCTGTTTCCTTTGTTTTTTCCAGTACTTGAAACGATACTATTAAATGACTCTAAATTTAAATTTATTTAATAAGCACAAAACATTGCTTTTCTGCTACACCGTAACCCGTGTTCGCCATGGTAACCATTTGTGCCAGTGCATTATGATGGATATCCGACATGTTCAGCATGAACTCGACCTTTTGGACTGCTGAGCTGATTTATATGACTATGCACTCAGCATTTTTCAGCTGAAATCACAATCGACTGAAGTGGAAGGAAGGAATTAAATCAGTATTTAAAAGCATACTACAAGAGCAGAAAAGGGAAAGAAAGACAATGGGAGTCATAAATGAATGAGGTTAATTTTCTCTAAGAAAAATGCACTGTAATTACTCTATTACACTGTAAATTCTTTTCACTGTACCTTCTTTTTATGAGGGATGACAGAGAGCATGGGCTTAGCGGCTTCTCATTTGCTCTTGATATATAACTGAAGCTGTACATATTCTCTAACCATGCAGAATAAATTCAATATTTTATGCCTTGTGGATAGTTAAGCAAATGATTTAGTGTCTTTTACCAAGAGTAGATCTTAGGACATGCAATATGTTTTTTTCTACTTCAGTAAAATATGAAATCATGGAAATGTGTTTAAAAATTAGTGCTAAAGAATTATCAGTAAGAGGTCATACTTATAATGAACTATGAACACATTCATATGTTATAATGATTCATAAAGCATTAAACACAATGTAATAGTTTTTTATAAAATGCATTAGACTTTATAGCTATCTTTATTATGTGTTAGGTAATGTTAACATGATATAAGTTCTGTTCATTATAAAACCACTACCGAAGAAACCAAGCACCTTTGTACAGTGCATTATGAGACCTGTTTCTTTTTTTCTTTAATAAATCAGTTATACCAGAGATTATCAGGAAATCATATTACAAACATCTTATCAATAACTTTACCATGAACTTTATGATGAAATATAATGCACTAATTAACTGGGGCAGAATTGATTTGGTATTGCTGATATGATGTGTTATAAGCACTGCTTATAATGATAGAGATGTACAGTATATAATGCCTTATGGATGCATTATAGCAAGTTATAAATGTATTCATAGGGCACTAAACATATGGGCTTTACAGAAAGTGTTACCAAATTTCCTCCTCAACAATTAGTATAAATGCAATCTGGAGAATTTTATACATACCATGTAGTAGGAAACATGTTGGTGCATAAATAGTTTTATTGAAAAAGAAGCATTTTATGCATCTTTGCTTATCAGCTTTGTTTCATGGTCTTCTGTATTATGTAATGACAGTGTTTGTATATGTAGACTGTCATTCAGACTAGCTGTTTGGAAATTTAGACCCTGAGAGTTATCCTATCATTTTCACCAAAGGCAGGGAACTGATACGAAGTCCAACCCTGCAGTTTTCCCACCAATAATATAACGCAGCCAGAAAACGTATCTCTGCCCATATGTCTCAGTATTGCTGCTTTGTCTCTGGCTCTACATTGTCCTGTCTAGCCTTGATACTCACAAGGTTGACATCAGAGGAGAGCTCTGACACCGGGTGAGTTAGGGCTGCCAGCTGGGAGCAATCAAGTCTATTTTGAAGTCAGGGACATAAGGACCCCCAGGGCCAAAGCTGTAACTAGCCTAACCTGTAGACCCTTCTCCCCCCAAAACCTCTAGTTACCCAGCCTAGCGCTATTGATTCCAGATGTGCTAACCCCTCCGTAAAGCGATTTTACCTAAGAGGACCCTGAAATAATCACAGCTTCACAAGCGCTGATGAAGGGGCCAAAGAATGTAGCAGAGCCAACTTTAACATAAATAAGCCTACTTCTGCCCACTTCATTAGTGTGGTAAAGGACCCCAAATGGTCAATTAACCCTACTGCATGCTTTATGGTTGACCAAAATATCTTTCCGCAAATGTTCCTTGTGCGTGAAAGTCGTTACTCATTACTATTATCATTGTTATTGCTTATTTATTGATGTATGTACCAAAGTAAAGGATATCTAAATGATTAAGATTTGTAGATTTTTTAAACATGAACTTCTCCATGATGTCCATCCTACATATTTA
Organism: Pangasianodon hypophthalmus; assembly: GCF_027358585.1. Classification (NCBI taxonomy): domain Eukaryota; kingdom Metazoa; phylum Chordata; class Actinopteri; order Siluriformes; family Pangasiidae; genus Pangasianodon; species Pangasianodon hypophthalmus. The sequence continues at coordinate 6,738,080 of NC_069725.1, forward strand.
CAAGTCATACAAATTAAATTGTGTCCTTACTAAGGTATGTAGTTACGCATCATGGAAAAATCTAATGTTTACCAACTGTGTAACCTGACGTGGGATCCTGTCACAGTCCATCAGTAAGAGATTGATCAGGTTAACCACTGGATTTGTTTAAGTTTGTGTGGGACACGAAAAACAATCTCATGAAGGTTGCATTCGGTTCTGCTGACCTATCACAACACGCAGGCCGAAGTCATCATGATGTTATCAGGAAATGAGCAGTGATATGAGGAATGCCCTCAAATGGACCTCTTCAACCTTATACCCCCACTAAAACACACACACACACACATTTTATAAAAATTGGAAAAATATATGTCTAAAATATATTGTAAGATTTACATTACACTGTTAAAGTCATTTTCATTTCTGGTTCTTTAAAACATCTTAGTGATCCATGAAACCTTTTTTTTAGCCAGATTTAAGGATTAATGGATTGTATTTCTTGGGCTTTCCCACAGTTTTACAGATGACCTGACTGAAAGCTCTGTGCACCAGATGTAGGCAGGGGATGCTTCATCCAATTTCGCTTCATCAAACTTTAAAGATCAATGAGCCCACACACTTTTTTAGGTAAATAGATCCATTCAAGCCATTCAAGCTTTTTTTTTCCCCTGAAGTTTTCACTTTTTCACAACCCAAATCATGTACACTGTGTTAAATTATAGATTTGAAACAGTGTGTGTTGTTAACAGCACCTTTCCCAGGTTGATTAAAATGAGTTAGATTCAAGATGAATTTGTGTATACTACCTTTTTATTTAGTTTTAAATTAAGAAATAAATAATTTGATAAAAGCCACAGGCATTTTTAAAATTCAAGTTATTAGCCAAATAGACTTATAAACATTATTACAATATAACTGTATGTGGCGGGGTCCAAGCACCCTCTCAAACAGCTCCCTCAATTACCTTTCCTGGCCAAGTTACATTGAGCACTCTAAATCAGGGATGCTAAACCCATCTTAGGTAATGGGCCACATGTCAAATGGGCTGGACCCAAAGTTTGAACATTCTACATTTTGTAGTGCAGCAACCTTAATAAACTTATCACAAATCTACAAAAAAAATAAAGCCCATAATATTGAAGTGGGGGCAAAATCAGTATAGTTTCCAAACTTATTTACCCATAAAAACATTTTTAAAAAATTGATTGCATATGTTTTCACCCCACTGAACTGGAACCTCTAAATTCTTTTGGAAAGAAACACATTTTGTCAGTAGCTGAGTTCATGGCCCAGAGTTTATTGCTCTATTTTCTCCTCTAGTTATAACAGAGACTAGCTTTTTTTTCCCCTCAAATCTTTTACTTCAATTATGATTCACAAGATGATTTTAATGTAGAACAAGGATTCTGAATTTATTTGGTGGGCTGGATTATCGGGCCAGTCTGTGTGGAGTTATGTATGTTCTCCCTGTGTTCGTGTGGGTTTCCTGAGATCCACTGCAACCCTGACCAGGATAAAGTGGTTCGTGAGAATGAATGAATAAGTATTATTATAATAGATGGTAGCAGATAGTAGATGTGTGATTGAAAAATAACAATTACATGGCAGACCCCACTTTGAGAACCATGCAGCTACCTCTAGTCATTATGGTGGAGGGGAGATAGAGACCCCTATTTAACACATGGTGAGCTGCTGCCCTCTATAGGAAATGACAGGATGTTGCACCTGGACCACAAACCCATCCCATTTTTATTCTCTTCTCCATTTTTAAGATCATAAATACTGCAGAATCTTGCAAATTTCAAACACATGCTTATGTTGAAGGGTCAAGGTGAAATGTGATCAACTGTAAGGGTTTCTTATAAAGTATAAACCGACATGTTTCACTTCTGTCATTTCTGAACTGTACGTTTTCTGTAAAAACATAAAAAAATAGAAGAAGAAAGAAGAAAAAAGAAAAAAGAGTAAGCTATATGCCTTCTCTTAGGCTGTCACCTTGAGTCGGAAGTGGGCATTTCCGGCAGAATAACAGAAAGGGGAAAAAGAGAGTGGAAAAAAAAGCCGGAAACGTTTCGAAACAAACCTCTTACTGGAAATGGTTCAGTCTTCGAGCTGAAATGACGGTGTCTCGCCCCGCCCGCGCCATGACGTCAGAGCCGTACAGTGCTTTTTACATTCTAATATTAGCCACATTACGGTAATTTTACTGTAGTTACTGTAGTTTTAGTTTACTGTAACACGGCGACCGCTCACAGTACCACACAGCTCACAGTCACGTTATTCCGCGGACATGTTAGCAGCACCAAAATGAGGAGTTTTGATTGAAACACGGCCTTTAAAAAAAAGCAAGAATTGTTTTTATCCTGCATAAAGTCTGAATAAAACGCTTTATTCTGTTATGGATGTACAGATATTAATATTAAACCTATTACTGTCTCAATTTAAAAAACAAACAAACAAGCAAACAACAACAACAAAAAAACCAACTAGTTATTCAGTTCTGTCTTATCTACATGATTCGCGTGTGTGTGTGTGTGTGTGTGTGTGTGTGTGTGTCCTCCGGGCGGCAGGATGAGCTTTTTTATGTGCCACTGACTGGAAAGTGAAAGTAGAGTCTAGTTGGGAAGGGAAACAACAACACTACGCTACACTAACACACACACACACACACACACACATATACACACATATACACGCACACACACACCGCATACACGGAAGGAGCACACACTTCTTATTTCTCTTACATGCTTTTAAGAGCTGGAGACAACCAAAGGTAAGTTTAAGTTTAACACCATTAAGGGCACCATTTTGTCTTCCTTATGTCTTTTTAGCAGGTATTTCCGGTGTCAGTGTGTACAGTAAAACCAGACTCGGTAAGAAAAAAGGCTTACCGACGCACTTAACTCGTTTTAAAGCTCGACTTGTTTCAGAAGCGCGAAGACACCAGCGACAAAAACCTACCACAGATAAACACTTATTTATTGCACTGTGTCGCAGTTACTGAAGTTCAAATTGTTTACATTAAAGCGACTTTACAAGCTCCTGAGATGAAGCTGGGAGAAGGACAGGCCTAGAACAGGCCTTTTTTCTCTTTTCTTTTTTTCTTTTTTTCTTTAGGAATTAGCCTATATCTTTTGGTGAAGTGGAAACCTGTGGATTTGGACAGATATTTAGACAAAATGTCTCTCAGTGTCAGGAGTTTGTTAGTAGTCGCAGTCTTAGCGTTATGGAGTCATTTGTGACTATTATTATCATGAAACAAATCATTTTTTTCGAGAAACTAACAGCCTGCTACTTTCTGTTCCCTCTCCACTACATGTGCTGTAGTTTCTCTGAGGCCCACCCAGCTTTGCAGTACTATAAACCTCCAGGATGTTGTTTAGTACAGCAAAGAAAGGACTGTTTTGCATGTTGAACGCTGCATTAGTACATGACTGGTCATTTAGAAGTCAGTGTATTATAAAGTATATAAAGACACAAGGCCTGAGAGCTTTACTTGGCTGGAATGTAGTGGGTTGTATCAGGACCTGTACATATCAATCTCTCAGTTTTGACTATATCAGAATGTATCTGTGTACATTAAATGTCATATAGCACTGAGATGGCAGTTTAAACATTTCAGTCACTGGTTTGGGAAAACATTGGCATATTTATAATCTGATTTGCTCCTAGCTGTTTTTTGTTATAACACAGTTTTGGGTGTAATACAGTATCTGTGTATGTTCAGTGTCGTATAACATTATAATGGCAGTTCAGACACTTTACGCACTGGTTTGGGAAAATATTGGCATATTTATAATCTGATTTGCTCCTAGCTGTTTTTTGTAATAACACAGTTTTGGGTCTTATACAGTATCTGTGTATGTTCAGTGTTGTATAACATTATAATGGCAGTTCAGACATTTTAAGCACTGGTTTGGGAGTGTACTTGAATGATTAAATCCGACTTGCTCTTAGCGTTTGGTTGTTTATAAAAATTTTCTTCCCTGTGCTTCCTCCTTTCTGGTATTTACTCATCAACACCCTGAGCATATTTTAAATGGTACGGCTTGTCTAAGAATGAATGTCATCAGTGACATCATCATTGTCTACATAGCATCACATTAAATATTACATGTACCTTCACACGGTCCACGTCCCTAAATATACTATTACACGTTGTGTATTTCCTCAGGATGTATCATGCAGAAATGTGGATGATTGTAGATGATTTTCCCATACTGCACATTCTGTTTGCTATGAGCATTCACGTTGTGGATTCCGTCAAGCATTGTCAAGCATTCAGATGATTTTAAAACTTAATACAGATGCTTACATTGAAATGAACATATATATATATATATATACACATATATATATATATATATATATATATATATATATATATATATATATATATTATTTAAGTATGCAAAATTGAGTGTGTGTAAGGCAGTTATGTGAGGAGTGGGCCTTGGGATTTGCATCCACTGGTTATCATTTTTGGTTTTCCTGTGATATACTGTAAAAAGTAGAGCAACATTATGCATTTTATTACAACATACGTTTTGCACTGCAACTAGGAGTGAGTTATATGACAAAAAATCATATCATGATACTTGTAGACATTCCTATGACATAAAATATATAGAATATATAGTAGATTATATGAAGATCTAGTACAAAATGTTAACATCATATAAGCTGCCTTAAACGTGAGGTTGTGATTGTAATAAAATGTATAAAAATGTATTAAAAAGGTATTGTGCTACTGCAATATCTCAGAAAATTGTATTCTGACAATTTATAACAATATTGATATTATATCATCATTTTGTCCAGCTAGGATTGCAACTAATGACAAAGCAAAGCTATAACTCGTGATTAATATACACTCAGGGGCATGCAACCGAATGCAAATGCTGCACCTTTCACATCTCTCAGGGACTCCCCTCACTAAAAGCCTCTCTTGATGACTCATTCTAGACACATTCTGGTGTGTTATGGTTTTGCTACTTCTAGCATTACTGCCATGTCACAAGAATGATGGAAAGCAAAGTAGTCGTCCGGTAGAGTTGGGGTTTGTTTTAAAGCTAGAGTTTACCGTTGAATATTGCTGTTATGTGTTTGCTTCACATTAAAAAAAAAGAGTGGTTTGTGGGCATCTAATTTTTACAGATTTTCAGTTTACCTGCAATGTAATCAACCAGTCAGGCTTTTTTTCCCCTCCACGTTATTTCTACTCAATTTGGTCACCTGGCTGTTCCCACCACCAGCCTGCTCTCCCCATCATACGACAGTTACCAGCTGAGCAGGGTGAGGGCTAACATGTGCTTCCTGAAAGACACTTGAAGTCAGCCACTGCATGATTTCTAACTGCTGATCATGCTGCATCACTGGGTGAAGTAACACATTCGAAGGAAAGTGCTATCTGCCCTCTTCCACATACAGTGGATATTAAAAAGTCTACACTGTCCTGTTAAAATGGCAAGTTTTTGTGACTTGAAAAAAACAAAACCAAGATAAATCATGTCGGATCAATTTGTGATATAGAAAAGCTTACAACAACCTGGTTGCATAAGTATGTGCACCCCTTTACTAATATTTTTAAAGCATCTCTTGCTTATAATATAGCACTCAGTCTTTTAGGGTAAGAGTCTACCAAGTTGATGCATCTTGGTTTGGCAATTTTATTCTGTTCTTCCTTGAAAAAATGCTCCAGATCTATCAAATTGCGAGGGGGTGTCTTGTGCATAGCCCTATTCAAGTCATTCCACAGGTTTTCAATAGAATTTAGGTCTGGGCTCTGACTGGGTGTCAAAAATGTTAATATTCTTCTTCTGAAGCCATTTTTTTGTTGACCTGGATTTGTGCTTTGGGTTGTTATCATTCTGGAAGGTGAAATCTTCAGTTAGATTTCAGAGGCCTGCAGGTTTTGTGCCACAATACTGTAGATCGGTATCTATGTGTCCCTTTATCTTGACTAGAGCCCAAGTCCCAGCGGAAGAGAAGCAAACCCATAGCATGATCCTGCCACCACCTTGCTTCACCATGTGTCTAGCCACATTATCCCATAGCCTAGACATGTGAAGAAGACAAATAGTAGTTGCCAGATATTCTTGCACCTTAAATGTTACCTTTTTGTCAGCCTCCCTGATAAGTTTTTGTGTTGTCCTTTCGTCTAGTTTGGAGGTATTTCCTGTTCTTGGTAATGTCACTATGGTGACACTGTGGGAAAAAAAATCATGATTTACCTCTGTTTTATTTTTTACATAACAAAAAACTGCCATTTTAACAGGGGCGTGTAGACTTTTTGTATCCATTGTACATGAGCTAACGGATACCCATGATTGGCTAATGACAGCATTTAAGTTGTTTAAATGATATGATACGTGACTCTAGTTTGCCATAAACTTCTATTACTTTTAATTACATTAGCATCAAAGCTACAATATAAAACAAACAAACAGACAAAAAAACCCTGATCGACTACATTTGAGGTTCAGATCTGAATTCCTACTTTTTTTTTTAAATAGACCAGTCAGTGTAGTCTGTCTCAACAAAACCTGGCTTTGGACCATGTGTACCAGACCTCTGGCTAGTTTCTTAAATACAAATAGTTGCCTATTCTTAATAAAATAAACACTATAAACTTGTATTAAACAAAAAATACTGCCAGCTGACATTACACCTTGCATGATCAAGCTAAAAAAAAATTGGCAACATAATGCCAGCATTCTTGCGTGACGTTTTTGCTAGCGTGCATTACATAAGGGAGCATATTCTTTTAAGATGGAGGATTTTCGTGTCTGTTTCACACATGCACACTCACTTAAATGTGAGTCGTAGAGAAAGGTGTTAAAGGCAACATGTAAAGCAGATTTGCTTTAGTTTTTTCCACATTTTTTTTTCTCCTCAATCTAATCACCTGCCAGTTCCCACCCACCAGACAGCTCACCCTTAACACGTGATCTTTTCCAACTGCTGCTCATGCTGTCACAGGGCAGTGCAACACGCTCAGAGCTCACAGACAACCATGATTGACAGTGTTTAATTTGCACACTGATACATAATTTTTATCCATTTATAGTTAGATCTAATGTTGTGGAACAGCCACAAGTTAGTTCCTGTTATTACTTGCATTATAGCAGCTATAAGCAGCCCATGTCAGAAAACTTAATGCTATAGCTTTGCTTCTGTACTGACAGTGGAGACATGCTAAATAAACACACAAAGTTTCACCATATCAGCAATTACACATATTTTTAACCCATTTATGTGGAGTGTCCACCTTACAAGTCCCTGTGTCATCTGTTACTATAGAAATAGATAACATTAGAATGAGCACGTTAATATAAACCTGTGATATACCTTACAGTCAAACTACTGTCAGAGCTGCTACTACAGAAAATTAATCAGCACCTTCTGACCAATCAGATTAGAGAGTTCAAAAGCTGTGGTGTAAGTGAAATATGAGAGAAAAAAATCGTGACTAATCAGCTAGTCTGCTGTTGTGTGATAACCGATTAGTTAGTCATTCTGACTCCTTCATTTGAAGTGAGTGGAAAAAATTGAGTCAGTTTGTTTTTACTCGAACCATCCCATTAAAATCCTGTGTACTGATCAGAAACAATATTTTTACATTCCTGCTCCAGCGTTCCATGCCCCTTCTTTACATTTACAGCCCTTATCCAGAGTGTATGTGTATTCCTTTTCAGAGCGTCATTCAGCTTTGCAGTGTAATTTGTTTCTTGCAGAATTGCAGGCAAAATACTTTCTGCATGGCTATCTTCATGTATTAAGGAGTACAGGATGTGACCAGTTCTGGACAGGACTTTTGGCCTATCGGTAAAATGTTTAGGTTTTGGCTACACCTTCTTGAAATCACACAGGAACGGAAAGCCCTTTTTAAAATATCCTTTTCACTCTGGAATATTTTAGAGTTGTTTGTGTTTTAGATTACGTTCAGTGAATAAATTCATTCGTTTTCAGTTTTCATTTTCTGTTCCCTGTAACATTTCTAATTCCTGCTTCTATATCGGGTCTTATAACAGTCTCTATTATAGTTATATGGGAACTTTTTCAGAAGACAAAAGGGGTTTTCTTCTGCTTGTTTTATTATGACAGGGACATGTAACATCCTATAACAACAAGGAGCCAAAACCAACCAGTGAACACCATGTCAAACCTGCATTAATCATCCAAGCATTAACCGCAGCCAGTTCAACCCAATGGTTAATAGAATTGGGTTGAGAATATAATATTGTGTTAAGTTGGTGGCTGTTATCTTGTGTTTATGTCTTAGTTGGTCTTCTTGTAGGCTGTGTACCCATATCATAGCTGCATCTAAAACACTGCCAAGACAAACCATCTATTGTATATGGTGTGGTTGGTCTCCTTATGTTAACTGGAGATAAAGCTGACAGGATGTACTCTTTTTGAGCACAAATAAAAGTCAGGACGAGCCTTGTTCCTGTTCGTAAAATACAAATGCAGCCCATGCACTGTTAACTAAGCCTGACACACTGATCTTTTTTAAACCTGTGATTCAGAAAAGAACAGAAACGTCTTTGGTGTGGTAGTTTTATTAAGCCTACAGTTATTCAAGTCTACACGCCTTACAATTATTCAAAGTATCAGGGCTCAGGATAACGTTCATCAGATACCTTAAAACCTGCAGTGACAAACTGGAGACTGCCAAGCATAATACCTAAACAGCTGTTCTTGGCATTTTGTTTAAAGTGCATGACAAAAGAGAGCATGTTCCTGTAAGACAGAGGATTATTTTTTCACACATTATACATTCGCATAACCTGTTAGCTTTGAGTCATAGAGGATGGTGTTAAAGGCAACATGTAAAGCAGATATGCTTTCTAAAAATAAATAAATATGAAGCACATACAAGAGACCTTAGGTGAATGCTCAGTATCCCACACAAAAAGTCCTTAAACTCCTAAATGACTTTTATTTATTTAGGGTTTTCTTAAATTTAATGATATACAATTAAGATTCCCCTCATACCAGCTACCAGAAAATACTAGCCGGATTATTATTTCAGAATGAAATGTAACCTCTTAAAATTATGCATCAAGATTTTTTTTTGCATTATAATTTTCATGCTGTTTATGATTGTACATGAGGCAACAGGTCCTGAAATTTTGCATGTCACATGGTCAGACTTTCACATGACGGTTAATTGACCTATGACCTCTAAGAATATGAACCAGTGTGTCTATAATTTATGTACAGTCAGGTCCATAAGTATTCAGACAGGGACACAATTTTCATAATTTTGCCATTTTGCCATTTTTTCATAATTTTCTGTGGATTTGAAATGAAGCAATCAAGATGTGATTGAAGTGTAGACCTTCAGCTTTAATTCAAGGGGTTTAACAAAAATACTGTGTTAACTTTTTAGGAAGTACAGCCATTTTTTACATAGTCCCTCTAGACACACAACCGACTGTACCTCCGTTGAGGCTGAGAAAAAATGTCTTGGTGCATGAGAAAACAGCTGGTATCCATAACGTCAATAACCAACAGTAACCCACAAAACAAATAAACTCACCATTAATCATTTTCTCATCTAAGGAAATGTCTATACACTGAGGACATAACATTATATTTTAGGCAGCAAGTTTTCCAATGATATAATAACTAAATATGGAGAGATTTAAAACCCCAATAAAAATACAACAAATGTGCCACGTGTAGTTAATAAAGTTGTAATAAAATTGTAAAAAAATATTGTGTGTAATAGCAGTAATTTGATTATTTTTTTTACATATTGTATAAAAACTCTAGGGATGGAAATTGGAAACAAAAATCTAAAAATGACAGTTGGACTTGGATAATACAGGTTTTATTACATTTCTGTTGGCAGTGGAAGTTTTCAGGTGACTTGACATTTCTCGTTTCATTTCCTCAGGAAAATACTTAATATAGTCAGGTGCTACTTGTTGGTGTTGTGTTTTTCTGTTCAGAAATACAGTGAGCGTGAGCAACACTTTTCCTGAAGTGATGACAGCAGCTGCATAGAAGAACAGAACAATGAGCTAGGGTACTGGTCTTTTGCTGCTGTACGTTGCGTTCATTCGGTTTTCTTTTCAAAATGGAAATAGGAAAACAGGGAAAGGGCTTTTTATTTATTTCTGTTTATCTTGGCAATTGGAAATGAAATAATTTGTCATACATTTGTTTGTAAATAATCTTAAATAATTTTGTAATTATAAATATCTTTTCATAAAATTATTTCTGAAAAAGAATACAATATTGAATTTTTCTAGTTTTCTTTCGTTTTTGTTTTTTTACTTGTTTCACAAAACAAGGTCTATAAAAACAATTATTTATTCTCTGGTCAAAATGTGTATCCTGGATCCATATTCTGTTGGACATATGCTAAATAAATTTTGGTTGATTAAAATACTGTATTATTAAATTGCAACACCTGGAAAATCCTGCTGATTCTTTCAGCCTCCGTGTCATCCTGCTTTATGGACACCCTCTTGCTGTTTTTGAAAAGCACGTAGTAGACAGTATTAGCAGCACATCAGGCACTAGCAGCAATCTGTAATCTGCCCAGTACTTGCTGATACACACATGGGTCATTCAAATTCGTTCAGTAATTTTACCCCCAAAATGGATCAGAAATGATGAAAAGCAGGCAAAGGAGAAATACGACAGCTTGACATCATATTTAGTGTCTTAAAGCCAAAAATGGTTTTGAGCATTTTGTCTACATATATACTGTATACATACACTCACCGTCCACTTTATTAGGAACACCTGTACACCTGCACATTCATGCGGGTATCTGATCAGCCAATCAGCGTGTCAGCAGCACAATGCAAAAAAATCACGTAGATGCAGTTCAAGAGCTTCAGTTAATGTTCACATCAAACATCAGAATGAAGAAAAAGTGGGATCTCTGTGACTTTGATCATGGCATGGTTGTTGGTACCAGATGGGTTGGTTTGAGTATTTCAGAAACTGCTAATCTCCTGGGAGTTTCACACACAACCGTGTTTAGAGTTTACACAATGGTGCGAATAACAAAAAACACTGAGTGAGTGACAGTTCTGTTGGTGGAAACGCCTTGTTGATAAGAAAGATCCGAGGAAAATGGCCAGATTGGTTCAAGCTGCCAGGAAGGATATAGTAACTCATATAATCACTCTTTACCACCATGGTGAGCAGGAAAGCATCTCAGCATGTACATAACAACTGTCCAGTTTGGGTGAGTCTGTGCCCATGATAGCCTCAGATTCCTGGTCTTGGCTGACAGGAGTGGAACCTGATGTGGTCTTCTTCTGCTGTTGTAGCTCATCCACCTCAAGGTTTGATGTGTTTTGCATTCTGATATGCTTTTCGCTTCACCATGGTTGAAAAGAGTACTTATTTGAGTTACTATAGACTTCCTGTCAGCTCCTGTCATTCTCTTCAGATATATATATATATATATATATATATATATATATATATATATATATATATATATATATATATACATTGTAGATTTCCAAATATTAGTTTTCCAGCACAAAATTAAATGTTACAGAAAAATGTATGTTTCAGTAAAGAAAGCAGCATATTACATAACAGACCACTTTCAGACAAAAACACATAATGAAGGGTTCTGGGTTATGCATGAAAAAATAAGAAGCAAGTGCGACAGTCAAAGTCTCCAGAAGAATTGCGGCTGGTTCTGCAAGATGCTCAGTAACACTTCCAGCTGATTTCCTTATAAAACTGCAGTAATTGTACATGAGACTACTAATGTTTTTTAAAACAAAGGGTCATCACACCAAATATTGAGTTTTTCATCTGTTACTGTCTACTGCTCTTTATAATATTTTTTAATGTAGAAACATTTAATTTCTTTATTTTTGCAGGCATCTTTGCTCTACAGCATACACACCACACACACAGACAATACTGTGCAAAATATAGTAAAAAAGAATTTTATTTCGAAATGAAAAATGAGTGAACGCAACCGGGATGAACCATAATGACTCAGCATAATGGAAGGTTATTTGTGTAAACATGCTTCTACGACTGAGTGGAGGACCACCAGGATGGTTACCTTTGAAACTAGTGGAATCTTCCAGGGTGTTTTTTCCTTGCAGAGCACATAGCACAGTTCACAATTCTGATAGTGACAGCATTAAGGGGTAGCAGCTTAACAATTAGGGGACCAGGTGTGTGAACATAATGAAATCGTTCAATTATTTGTGGAAGTAAGTCCCCTGGAACAAGACGTTTCTAAGCTTCGAGGGATTGCGAAGGGGGAAAAAATGTCTAATGACCTCCCAATACAGCTCTATAACACTTACATGGTTGTATTTTTCTCTGACAGCTGAAGCTTCGCCTCACTATGGCGCTGTGGATGCAGATTTCCCAGAAGCTCCCTTATTTTACCAATGAGACCCTTGTGGAGCTCTATCCCACAGATACTTTCCCCATAGACGTCAGGCACTACCTGGCCAGCTGGATCGAGGAGCAGAGATGGTACCGCTCTTTTCTCTCTCTCTCTCTCTCTCTCTCTCTCTCACTCTCTCTCTCTCTCTCTCATGATATTAATGAAAAATGTGCTAATTACAGAATGATAATCCAGCATGTGCTATGTGTGTGTGTTTCGTCTCAGGGAGGACTTTGACGTCAACAACTTGGAGCAGGAACCACAGGCTCTCCAGCTGCTGGAGCGAATGGTGGAGCTTCTGCAGGAAGTGGTGTTCCAAAACCCCAATGTGGTGGAAAAGGTCAAGCTCCAGCACATCTGCAGAAACATGGTACTTGCCATATTGATCTTTCAGATGAAGTTTAAAAAAACAGTACAAAGGTGATCTTCATAAAGTGTAAAAGCATTATTTATTTAGTATTCAATTAAAGCGTTATTTACATCAAAGATGTAAAAACCAAATTTGAATAGCATTTGAAATAAAACTGATATGGGTGGCGTGTTGGTGCAGCGGGTAGGTTTGTTGTCTTACAGCTCCAGAGCTCAGGGAGCGATCTTGAACTCAGGTTACTGTCTATACAGAGTTTCACATTGTCTGGTAGGTGGATTGGTGACACTAAAGTGCCCCTAAGGGTGAAGCCCTGTGAGGTCTGGCATCCAATCCAGGATGTTCCTCTGCCTTGCACCAGGTGGTTTCCAGAACACACACCTCAGGATAAATTGCTAATATTATGAGTGAATATAATTCACATCAAAAACTTCATACAGCTAAGTAGACAGATTTATTTCAGCTTTTATTTACTATATCAGATTTTCAGTGAGTCAGCAGCTTACATACAATTTGTTAGTATTTGGTGGCATTGTCTTTTACTTGCTTGAACTTGAATCAAAGGCTTGGGGTAGACTTCCACAAGCTTCTACAATACTTTTCAGGAGTCTTTGCTCATTCCTCCTGATAGAACTGGTATAAATCAGTTAAGTTTGTGGGCCTTCTTGCCCAGACATGCCTTTTCAGTTCAGTCCACAAATGGTCAATACTTTCATTTTGTTGTCTTTAAGTCAATTTTTACAACTTTGGAGGTATGTTTAGGATCATTATCTTGCTGGAAGAGCTAGTTGTGAACAAGATTTAGTTTTCTCCTGATGACTTGAGGTTTTGCTTAAGTATCTCTAGCTAATCCTCTTCCTTGTGATGCCTGAAGTGTACAAGTCTCTTTTCCAGCAAAACACCCCCACAACAGTATACTGCCACCCCCATGCTTCACAGATAGGATGGTGTTTTTCTGATTAAAATCCTCATCCTTTTTCCTCCTTACATAGTGCTAATCATCACTAGAGAACACTCCTCCAAAAGGCTGGTGATCACCTGCCAACTTCAGTCTGGCTTTTTTATTCTGGTGTTAAAATAAGGGCTTCTTCCTTGTATGACGGGCTTTCAGGCCATGGCAATGTAGGACTTTCTTAATGGTGGATGCACCTACTACCTACCTGATGCCTCCATCTCCTTCGCCATTTCCTTTGTTGTTATCTTGGAGTTCATTTGAACCTTCTGGACCAAAGAATTTTCATACCTAGGAGTTAATTTGTGCCCCCTTTTTGAACAATGCAGTATCTGTGTCTCACTATCTGGGTCCCATGCAATTGTTTGTTCATGGTATCAAATGCAAAAATGCACTTTGTTAGAATTATATTATTAGAAGCTTCTAAAAGTCATTAATTTTTCGAATCTTCCAGACTATTTAGGGAGACAACTTGGTGTGTGTGAATTCAACTGGAATTCTGATATAGTGAATTAAAGCTGAAATAATACTGTCTCTAACCAATTGTTTTAAAATTACCCCTGATGTGAACAAAGTAGATGCCCTAATTTACTTGCCAAAAGAAATGTATGGTAATATATGAATTGCCTCAACTGTACAAGCAACAAATGGGTGAGGCAGGATGCAAGAGTGTAAACTCTATATGAGCTTTTATTTCATGAGCAAATCCAATAAGCTTATCCACTGTTCATAGCAGGGGTCAAAACCTAGGAAGGCAACGTCAAACAAGGATCATCCATATACTATGACAAAACTGGCAAAATTCAAACCCAGGAAGTATAATAAAGCAGAGCTCAAGGAAAACAACACTCACATTTAAAGTAATTAATTGCATGATATGATGATACAGTGACACAACAGGGTATACATAGACAAACTAATGAAGGACTAACACAGAACAGGTGAACACAGCCAGGTAACAAACCAATGATGGGACAGTGGAGGAGACAGTACTAAAACAGAAAACCAAAACAAGAGAACATGTGGTTTGTCACCATGAGAACAGTGACAGGAAGGGGGAAACGGGGACAGTACAGCAAATTATAGAGAAATCTAACTAAAATAATGCCTTATTAGTGCTGTATTATTCCGACTCCAGCTAAGAGTATGTTTTATGTGAACTTTTATATATTATATGCTATACTTTTTATTAAAAAGAAGGACTTGTTAATAAGCTGTACACACTTTAATTGAATTTAAATAGCATTTTGACAGTAATACAATTGTATTAGGAAGCATCCCAATCCTATCTAGTATAATATAGCCATGAGAGTAATTAAAATTACATTTGTATTCTTTTGTCATTCAAAGCAAAAGCTGTTTGAGTCGTATTCTTTGTGTTTTTAAATTTAGACAAAGCACTTTTAGGTTTTACCCAAATGCATCACAATTCTGTAAACATTTCAGTTTAGCATATTATTTTAATTGTCTTTTTCCTTCTGAGTGTGTGATGTTGTCAAGCTTGTAAATGTCTTGCATTTATGCCTACTGTATTATTAAATGCCATTGCATTTCGTGTGAGAAAGTGTAGCCTAACCTGCTGAACCACTTTTCAGGGCATGTTTCAGTCACAGCCTTTGTTACTGGTGAGGACAGTGAGAGATATTCTGAGGAAAGAGCGAAAACTGCTTCAACAGGTAGTCCAATCCTCTTTCTCCCACCCAAGACTGAAAACACTAAAACCTAAATCAGACGTGCATTTGTTAAATGTCAGACTAGAGACATTTCACCTCAAGATATCTGCCACTTTTTGGCCCGTTCAGATCTTTCCACAAATGCCTGCACCAGTGAATGGTACACAACAGCGCTCCAGAGAAGCCAGCAGCCATGATGTGGACAACCTGGTGCTGAAGGTGCTGGAGATTCAGGGCTGTCGTCAGCAAATTCACCAGCTCCAGGAAGAGCTCAACTGGGAAAAGCAAGAAGCAGAGCCCATGCAGGGTACGTGATGCAGTTTGCAGCTGTGAATGATTCCATTATGATTCACGTTTTCATCCATTCTGCTTCATAGTCTGGTTTGTCTTCATATCGTATGGACTTTTAATTTGCTTTTACTTAGTGGCTGTGTGTTAAGAACATTATAAGCTAAATATATTGATCAGGGTTGCATTTCCAAACAGTGAGGCAAGTCACAGAGGTGCCAACAACTAGAGTTTATTGTTGCTTTTTTTTTTTTTTTTTTGCCTTATGGTGATACGGGGTAAACTATGTTTTTTTTTTTTTAGTTTTTTTTTTTTTTTGCTTATTTAGCTAAAGCAGTGCTTAGACGCAATGCGAATACAAATGAGCCCGGCAGAAAATCCAATCCATGAAGGACACAAGAAGTGAAAGAGGCATAATCTAGAGCATTATCTTGGTTAACTTTGAGTTATGAATCCTTGAACCTTGGTCTTGTGAGCCAATAGAGCTATTCTTTTGCTATTCTGTGCAGGATAAAACGCGCTGTCGCCATTTAATATTTTCTTCAAGTATGTATTGTATACATACTGTATACAGGTTTTATTTGTGCACCTGCACTTTTGTTAATTTTGTAACAATTTTATAAAATAAGCTTATATACTTACTGTAAAAATCATATACTGCATATACTGTACAAGTCTGTTTTTTCTCTCTGCCTGCTAGGATTTTCTTGTTAGCAATGTTGGTGCCTCGAAACCATTGAACCAACATGGTACAATGGGCTCTTAGCGAAACTAATCATCTACATACAGCTCATCACCAAAACCATCATAAACCACAATATTTGAACTGAAATGGACTGAACCATGTCATTAATGCCATTTGCAGCAAACAGACTGTTCTCTTGTCAAAACTTTTGCAGAGCTAGTGAATAAATGTAATATTAGCTTTAAGCTAGAGCAGTTTGATCCTTGATTTGCAAGAATGTTTCTCGTGATTTAACTTCCTGACATGTTTAAAAATGATTACTTGTTTTATTTGCATAAACATTGTGACACACCAGTGGCTCAACATGTTAAGACACATCATTTGGTCTACTTCTTTCCTGAAATTTCATCATTGCACTTTCAAACAGATTCTCTTCAGTAGGATGCGTACGTGCATGCAGAACAGAGAGGTGCACAGGCATGCTCATCTGGAGTTGTTTGCAACATGGCGCTTCACTTTATGCTGCTTTAGAGCAACATGTACATGGCTAACAGCAATGGAAAGCCCTGAAATAATAGAAACGCTGTATTTTTTCAAGTGCTTATATTGAAAGATCTATCAAAGTTGAAATTTGTAGCATCAGCAGTACACTTGAATCACAGGAATTTTTCCACACACACCTATTCCAAAGCCTTCCATAGCCAAGCCTTGTTATTACTGCTAAAAGAGAAGGTGCTACTTCCTTAAGACACCTATAAGTACCACATCTTGTAAATAACAAAACCACTGAGCAAGATTTTTTATTTCAAGTAAAAAAAAATCCTCATCATCATTTATTCATTTTTGTGTCTCCTTCTTATCTGGTAGGCATTTATCAGCTACTTGTCTTGAATTCAGTCTGTCCACATCCACCAAATCTCTCGTCTTATCTTGAGATTCTCATCCTCTTCCTCCTTCACGTTTTATGCCCTCCATCGTTTCTCCTCGATCTACTGTTCCTTGATCCTTCTTTCCTTTTCCGGTTCCCACTGTCTCTCCTTTGCCTGCTATCTGTATTTCTTTATCTCCTCTTTCTCTTTCTGTTTGTCTGTTTTTCTTGCTGTTTTTCTCTCCACATGACTGTGAAATTAATTGAAATAAAATACTAAATAATTAAAAAGCCATCCACACGTTATACATTTAGAAATACAACAAACGCACAGAATTGTTTTCCGTAGCAAATTCTGCTTCTTAATCCGCTCCCTGTGAAACTCTATAAATTTTACTTTTGTTAATTAATTTAAAATTTTGGCCTTGGGCACTGTGTTCCTCCAGATCTGCCTCAAACATGACCAGGATACAGCAGTTACTGAGAATGGATGAATTAAAAAGAATTGTTTCTTAATTTAAAAAAAAATGAAATGCACAAGCACATTATCCTTTCCTGTTTTAAGCAAACTGGCAGAGTTGTGAGGAGTTAACAGGAAACCTGTCATATGAGTTAACTAGGCACAGGCAAAATATAAGAATCAAGACACATGCAAAAGTCAGAATACCAGAACATCAAACACAGAATAAGGCTTGGTAAAGTTCAGGTGTATGGGACAAACTGAGTATTAACTTTGCAAACAGGCTGGGAATGAAAGTCTGTTTATAAAGGGTGAGTGTGAGTGCAGGTAATTGGGAACAGGAGTGTGTGTGTCCAGTCATTGGGAAAGGGGGAACAGTGTTGTGTTTTGGGGAGCGTAGTCCGGGGCAGCCATGTTTGAAGGCTGTGGTGTGTTCTGGGAAATGGAGTTCATGGACCTAACAAAATGCTGGTTACGGATGTAACCATGTTTTTGTGAATTCCGGATGACCACCAGAGATGGTGTTATAGCAGTGGATAATCGCAGCGCCAGCCCAATAGGTCAAAAAACATATACCAACGATGTCATGTAGTGACTTGAGCTGAGCTTAGGGCATATAAGCCACTGCAGCTCAGCACCTCACCTTGGAGCATCTTTCTCACATCTTCTGAGTGACACGGAACTCACAAAGCCAAGGTTACATCCATGAGACCCTTGAGCAAGGCACCGAACGCCCAACTGCTCCCTGGGCGCCGCAGCAAAAAAGGCTGCCCACTGCTCTGGGTGTGTGTTCACGGTGTGCGTGTGTGTTCACTACTGTGTGTGTGCACTTGGATGGGTTAAATGCAGATTCCGAGTAAGGGTCACCATACTTGGCCACAAGTCACTTCACTTCACTTCATAACCAGTGTTCTGTTTCATTCCTCCTGACCGCCAGAGATGGTGTTATAGCAGTGGATGACCCATACCAACAAAGTCACGAGGAAGTAACTTACCAGAAAAACAGGGATTATCGGCAAAGCACAGCCGAGCTCACATCCTGGGATAAAGCAAAATCGGCATTGTAGAATCTTGCGAATATACAGGGAGAAGATCTTGTTGTTGCAGCACAGATGTCACTAACAGAAACACTCCTGAAGGCAGCCCATGAAGAGGAAGCAGCACTGGCGGAATGGCAAATGATGGCCCCGGGTATGGGTTGCCGAGCCTTCTTGAACCCCTAGGCAATAACCTCAACAACCCCCCGTTACAGCCTCTGCTTACACAGAGGGGCACCTTTCTTAGCGCACCCATAACAGACAAACAACTGATCTGATCCACATAGCACCTCAAGGCTCGTACAGGGCACAGGATCAGAGAATGTGGTTCAAGAATTGTTGGTTGGAAGGAACGCAGCTCAATGGACTGATTAATAAAGTGGTGCAGGAGCACTTTAGGAAGGAAGGTTGGATTGGGCCAAAGGATAGCACCAGTACCCTCTGGTTTCCATCTCATGCAGGACTGGCTCATGGACAGTGCATGAAGTTCACTAACCCTTTTCGTAGAAGCCATGGCCAGGAGGAAGGCCGCTTTCAATGACTTCCACCTAAGATCTGCATCCTCCAATGATTTAAAAGGAGGTTGACAAAGATACTCCTATACCAGAGGTAAACTCCACACTGGAGAACGGGGAGAGCGAGCAGGATTGAGGCACCTCGCACCCTTTAAAGTCTGCAAATTAGGTTGTGGGAGCCCACAGAAGAGCTGTCCACAGCTGAATGGTGCACAGAAATAGCCGCAACATAGACCTTTAAGGTGGAGGCTGCCCTGCCACTGTCCAAAAGACCTTGTAGGAAACTCAAAATTACTGAAACCGTACATTGTACAGGGTCAAAACCACAAGACTCTCACCACGAACAAAAAGACTTCCATCGATAGGCATAAAACGTGTGTGTAGCAGCAGCCCTTGCATTGAGAAGAGTGTAAATGACCGAGGGTTTACAGTCTGCTAGAAGGGAGTTGGACCCAGAGGCCAGACCCATAACTGTAGACGGGCTGGGTCTGGATGCCAAATATGGCCAACCAGCTGGTATAGCAGATCCCTCCTGAGAGTATGCTGCCTCGGTCTGTCCACCAACAAGGTTAGGAGCAAGGGAAACCATGGTCTGGACAGCCACCGTGGTGCTATCAGAAACACCCTGTGTCTGCTCTGAGCAATTATGTGAAGTGTCTCCCACAACAGAGGAGTCAGAGGAAATGCATACAGGAGACAATCCGGTCAATCGTGTGACAGAGCATCCTGCCCCAGCGGACTGGACACTTCCATCTGAGCAAACCACAATGGGCAGTGAGTTGTGTTCTCCCAAGCAAATAGATGTCCACATGTCTTGAATGCGGGCTACAATGCGGCACTGGTCTGTAAGTGCTTCCTTCAGATGCTGAACACCCAGGCATGACGGACAGAGATGATGCCCATCGTCAGGAAGAAGCTCATTATGACAGAGCTTGCAGTTCAGAGGACAGGCAGTAGAAATGGAGCTGAATAAGAAATATAAAACCCCCGGATAGAGCCGTGAGGCAAGTGGCAGAAATGTGAGAACTCACCAACAAGTGCGAGAACTCACCAACAACTTGTAATGAAGGAAAAATAATCCAATTAAATGCAAAAAATGTATCATCACAGCTTGGAAGGATGAATTTCACTGCTCCAAGAAAGCTGCACTTGACGATATGATGAAATTGAAAACACTACGACCTAATCCAAAGGCGAGAAAGTGAAAGAAGCGGGGTGCTGAGCTGCAGTGGCTTATATGCCCTCAGCTCAGCTCACATCACTACGCAACTTTTTTTTGTTTTTCGAACTATCTGGCTGATGCTGTGATTATATTTATTATGGTTTGAAGCACATCGATTTGACTAAAGACAGTTTCTACAAACTCCTACATAGAAATATGCTTTTGGAAAACACACCGCAGAGCGAGTTATAAAATAAGTGTCTTTGACAGTGAGCATTTTATGCCTGTTTACATGGTTTACCAAGACTGTGTCATCAGATTCATTCATTTAGTAGAGGCAGAACTGGAAATATAGCCATTTGAATGTGACTTTTCAGTAAAAACACTGCATGCTGTATATCAGCTCTGAGTGAACTTTTTGTAGAGCACTTTTTGTACTCTTACACAGTTTAGAAAGACTGAACAGTGAATAAGTAAATAGACTTATAAATAGAAATGTGTGAAGGGAAAGTAGAGGAAAGTAAGTAAAAGTAAATACAGAAGAATGTAAAATGATGGCAGTTAAAATAATTTAACTAGTGTCCACAGAAATATAAAAGGCAGAACTTTAATTAAAATTTAATTACATTGTTTTTTTTTTGTTTTTTTTTTAAATGTAATATGATTAATATTAAGGCATTGGAAATATAGAATACAGGAAGTAACTGCAGTGTACTTCAGCACAGATAGTGGATTTAGTAAAAGTGAAGCAGTTAAGTACACAAAACTTTTCCAGAGAAATAGGATGCTTTGGACAAATGTGCTTCATCTTGCTTGCACAGCTGAAGCAACTTGCTTGCACAGCTGATGTACATTTGTTCAAAACGTCCTGTTTCTCTGGAAAACGTTTGTGTGCTAGGCTATATATACACCCCTCTTAACTTTAAAATGAACACCTGTACACCTGCATGTTCGTGCAGTTATTTAATCAGCCAATCATGAGTCAGCAGGGCAGTGCATAAAATCATGCAGGTACAGGTCAAGAGCTGCAGTTGACGTTCATCAGAGTGGAGTAGAATGGTGTGAAAAACAAAAAACATCCAGTGAGCAGCAGTTCCGTAGGCAGAAATGCCTTGCTGATGAGAGAGGTCAGAGGGGAATGTCCACACTGGTTCGAGCTGAAAGGAAGGCTACGGTAATTCCTATAACCACTCTTTAAGCTGTGTTTTTGGGAAGGGAAATGTGCACTATTAATGTGTACTTTTTTTATTTTGGGAAAAGTAGAAAACTGTAAAGTGTAAATTTTTCAGAATTCAGTCTTTAGCATAACTTCCAGCAAACACTGACATTTTCATTTCATGGCAGTGCAGCAAAAGATGGTAATGATTAATCCTAATCCAGCGATAGCAATTTGTAAAACATATTTTGCAAGCTCTCTGTGTTTTAGAGAAATGCATTTATGTTTAATGGTTTATTAACTATTACCTGACTAACTATATTAAGGGCTGTAGATTTTAGTATGAGTTGCGTGCTATTTCACAGTTTTTTCTCTTTGTTTTTTTGTGGGTATAACTCTCCAGGAAAGTACAACTCATCAGGAGAGGAGTTTTGCACTGGTTTTGATATTGTCCATGTAAATCACATTACAGAATTACAAGAAAAGTATATGTATAGTATAAAATATAGTATAAATTATAAAGTATAATATTTTCTGAATGTGTTTATAGGGGATATGTCTGTAGCGTAATTGATTCTGAGGGCTTTTCTTGCAGTATAATGCAAAAAACAGGTGACTTGATTGGATTTATTACAAATAAAGGCATAAGATATGAACCGTGCCACTCACTTTAACCTTAAGCTTAATTATTTGTAACTTACGGAATGAGTTCTTGTCAATTTGGAATTGAGACCATGTTGATAAATCATAGAAATTGACAAAGTTTTGGCTATAATTTCTAATAATTAATGTAATGTTTAGATTAGCCCAATAATATATTTTCTTGATAAATAGAATGATTGGAAATTATTACATATATACATTTTACTATCTGTACATAATACTATTTGTAAATAAATCTGATGGCACCATTTTAATTCTGTGTTATAGCATAAATATGTATACTGTTCCTGTTTACTTTCCCCTGATCAGGGTGTTGATTTGTGCTTCTTTATCCTGTTTGTGCTCTTGTCATATCAAATATGTTTCATTATACAGTAGTTCTTTGTTTCAATGTGCTTTCCACTCTCAAACTATCTTTCTGTATTTATTTCTCCACAGGCCAGAGTGAGATGGAGGTAAAACAGCCAGATCAGGTCACCAAACAGAATCGCATAGCACAGCTGGAGTGGAAATATCAAGGCTTTACGAAGGTAAACACTCAACAAAGACAACCTTTCACTGAGCATTTTAGCCTAAGGTGTACCTTGGAGACAGACCTTGCACAAACAGCAGCATGTAGTTCTGGTATGTGAATGGAGTGGTTTGTGTGTTTGTGCGTGCATGTGGGTGTGAACACAGACGCGTCTGCAGCTGCTGCAGGAGGCAGTGTGTAATCTGGAGCAGTGTCAAACTCGGCTCATCCACCGTATTAAGTCTTGGCGCTGGGAGCAGCTCCGCTCCACCATTGGACGTGGCTTCGATGAAAATCTCCTCCCTTTGCAGACATGGTGAGCTTACAAAACTTGCTAATCTAAGCTGAAGTCTTTCCCATAGCAGAAAACATACTCATAATAACTATCACTGGGCACTGACACTGGACTCTATGTTGTGTGAGGTGACGATGTTGTTTTATGTAGCACCTAGGTTCTGGAGAAACGTTGTCTCATTTCACTGTGTACTGCGTCAGCTATATATAGTTGAAATGACAATAAAAGCCTCTTGACTTGACTTGGAGACTCTTTTCAAAAATGTTAATGTCTACAAAAGCATAATTAATGATTATACCTTTTTATTTGTTAAATAACAGCACATTTTAAATCAGTTTTTTATTAGTCTTAGATTATGTGGCGCATCCACCATACAGGTCCCTGAGAATTAGACATAACGTATTAAACGATAACGTATTAGAACAACAGCATTAATATAAACCTGTGATTTGTCTTGCAGCCAGTCAGAGATGCTCTTTAGAAAATGAAAAGACCTTCTGAACAGTGAAAGTGGAGAATTCATCAGCGCTATTTAGGAGCATGAGGAGGTCACATAAAGCAGTAACATTTTACTATAAGGTCCACAAATAAATAATGTATTAATACTTTGTTTTTAATGCTTTTTATAATGATGAATAATGCAGTAATCATTCAGAAATCAGGAAATAATAATAATAATAATAATAATAATAATAATAATAATGCAGGAAATAAGTGCAATAGGAAATAATGAAGCTTATACATTTATAGCCTCTGTTGATTCTGGCAGTGTATTAATAACACAATGAGTTAACAAGATGCTAATAGTAAACTATTGCTATTATTAACAGCTGGTCATATATGACTCAGAGGCTATTAAAAAAACACTTCATTATTTTTTGATATGCTAAGGACTAGTGCAGGTATTCATTCATTCATTATTATGAAAGCATAAGTTAAATACTAACAAATGACCTGTTTGTGGAATTTATAGTAAAGTGTTACCAGAAAAGCTATTGAGCTCTGCTTACTCATGCAAATATAATCTACTTTAGCAAGAACAGCTAAGAAATGTTTCTTAGAAACTAGAATATTTACTTTCACTTTACGTACTTTACGTTCAGTTAGTGGACAAAAAATATCTTAGAAATATGCCACAGTCATGGTGTGTACCCGCCCAGAACACAGACAAAAAAAAAAAAAAGGAAGAAGGATGAAAGAATGAACCGTCACAGATTTAAACTGATGATAAACCTGGTGAACTTTGTTGTTGGTGAATGTGCTTTCAGTCATCTTGCAATGCAAATGAGAAATGTAGCACCTAACGCCTGTTGTGTTACACCATGACGCTGACAGAACAGGATAGACTGCCATGGAGTTTTTTTTACATTGTATCATCATTGCTTTGTAATGCTCAATAATTTGGAATTACCTTCTTCTTGTAGATAATCTAAAAGCATATTTCTCTTCTGTAAAATTGAAATTGTCTGAGGGAATGATCGGGCCTATAAGACTTTGCATGTTTTACAGTGATGCAAATATTTCAAGCATATGTATACAGTCAGCTCTAAAGTTATTAGCAATAGACAAAATGATTCTGTAAAAATCATGTAAAATATATAATCAGGCAAAAGTACCATTAAGAACAATCAAAAATAAATCAAAATTCTGAAAAACAGTTTAAATAATGTATAAGGAAGTGGATGCTCTGAGCATAATGTTAAGTCAGAGAAAGCATTGAGTCTGTTCATGTTGTTAAGTATAATTGCTGGTTTAAGCACATCGTTAGCATGTTGTCGTTTAGCAGTGAGATAGCAAAGGCTAGAGCCAAGAGCAAATGTTTACATTTCAAAGTGTTTACATAGTATGAGGAGGACTAGATGAGAATTAAAAAAAAAACTGAACTGGCACAACAGAAAAGCATTCGTTCTGTCATCAGGAGATCCCAAGTTCGTCTATGGCCAGAAACCAAGGGAGCAAAATTGGCTGTGCTCTCTGGGTGGGAGAGATGGCATAGTGTCTCTCCCCTGTCAATCAGAGTGATTCTAGCCAATCTCAGGTGTCTATGAGTTCATGTATGTGGAAAAGGGTGGATAGTGCTTTCTTCCGAGGCAGCATGAGCAGCGGTTCGAAAAGACTCAGTGGTTAGCTCGGAGGAAGCATGTGTTTGCCCCATTCTCCCGGGTTGGTAGCGGCCATATGATAGCAGGGAGAGTTAGCTAGTTGGTTAGAATTGCCAAGACCACATTGTTTACAGAACCGTCAAACTTTTTTTTTTTTTTTTGGTTTTGGCTTGTTTAATCATGTGCAGTGTGAATCCAAACCAAACAGATATCAAGTTTTAAATTCTTTTTCTCTTCCCTTTCATGTTCTTTTCCATTGCTTTTTCCTTTTTCTTGCTTTTGTCTGCCGAATGCATCCCTTTCATTTTCTCATTCTCTAATTCTCTCTTGCTCTCTCTTTAGGTGTGAACAGTTGCTGGGAGTGAATGGTAATTTGAGACAGGAGCTGATGTTGGTCAAAAGGGAGCATGGAAGTGGCGAACACATTCACAACCTAGAAGAAAACCTGAACCGCCTTCTGCAAACTCTCATCCAAAGGTACATCCATACTCAAATATGTTCAGTTTAGACTTATTCTCTTCTGTAGAAGTTGGGCTGGGTTTTATTTCCTCAACAGGGTTTTTTAGACTGATAGTACTCTTAGTCCCTGACCTAGTGAACCAGTATCAGGATGTGTTTATTGAAAGAGACTTCGGAGCACTTCTGTCGCTCTGGAAAAGGCGTCTGCCAGATGCCATAAATGTAATTGTATTTGAGTAAATGCTTGGAGCAGTTATTTGCCTCAGATGTGCCACAGACGTTCCACAGACAGAGTTTTGATTTTAAAAATGTGTTGGGACAAGTTTCAGTAGAATCAGTATATATTCCAATGTAAAAAATGCCAGGAGAGTTTGCGTATCTGTTTCTCATTCTATTTTATGGTTCCTCAGCTCCTTGGTGGTGGAGAAGCAGCCCCCTCAAGTGATTAAGACGCAATCCAAGTTCTCCAGCACTGTGCGTTATCTTCTGGGAGAGAAAGTGGCTCCTGGGAAGCCAGTGCTCCTGAAGGCACAGATCATCACCGAGTCACAGGCCAGAAACATAGGACAAGGGCTTATACCAAAGTAGGCAAACCCTAACCCTGCACACACTTATGGTCATACAGTATACAGTACACATTATTTAACCATATATTTGTTTTAGAATGCCACAGTTTACTTAATAGGTGTAACTTCCTATAAAAAGGGGAAGTTAATACTATAATAATAAGGGGAAATAATGGGGTGGCTAATATTGTTTTGCGCTTTTACTTCAAGGCTTATTCGTTTATGGGAAATTCCCTCTCAAAGCACAAAATGCTGAGTGGAGATTATTGTATGAACATGTTTCCATTTATCAAGGGTGCTGGTAATTCCCTTGCGCTCTGAAAAACCTAGAAAATCTGGGAAATGTGTTTTGATGCAGTCTTTGGACTCTGAAGGTCTAATTGTTTTTTGAAGATGATTTAAAGACCTTTAACCTTTTGAATAAGTCATTTTAAACCTTTTAAACTTAACCAGCCACTGGTCTCTAACAGTGAATAAGTGAATATACTTTTAATACACATTTAATATTTCGGCAAAACAGTTGTCTATGTTTCAGTAAGTAAAAGGCCATTACGGGTTGTATTATTCACTTTATTGTTACAGATGCCAGCAGTGTGAGCAACTGGCAAACTTGTATACCATATACAGTCATGTAAACGTCTAGAAAATAGACTCCATAATGAGATTGAGAACACTGGACTCATTAACTTTCTGACTGCATGCATTATTCGAAGCCTGTGACAAGCTGGTGTTATTTTTGGTGCAAATATGGAAAACAGCATGGATCGTGAGAGTTATCAAACACTAATTTTTATGATAAACTCATTTCCAAAAGTTTCATTACTACAAAATTACAGGGCGAAATCAAAACACGTAATAAAATTAAACATGGATTTTTCAGCATTGCAGTTCACAAATGTACTGTGTACAATAGGAGCAACTCGTATCAGACCACCAGCTGGACAGAAAGCACACACATTCCTTAAACGTTCAGGTAGTGGGATATTTAAAATCATTTAGACATTTGGTAAAATGTGCAAACAGTGATACAAAGCACCTAGCGCATCTGTAAGAATTCATAAGCTGAAAGACAAGGGTGTTCGAGTATGTATATACAATACAAAAAAATCAATTGGCCACCAAAGAGACCATTTAAAACCCATGTTTATAAATTATATTAAAAATTATTGAAAAGAAGTAATACAAAGTGGTGGTCCATAATACAAGGTGGTCAATGTAAATAAATTTTTTTGGACATGCCCAGTTATAAAATCATTTTGGTATGTGTAGAAATAATTAGTAACGACAGTCTAGGAACAAACAAGTAGCTTGTCTTGCTCTTTATATTGACATACATATCAGAATCAGTACTGGCTGGAGAGAAGTACTTATTTAGCATAATATTGGCAGCAGGCAGAAATTCTATTACTCAGAGGGTTTCAGCAGAGTCGTCCAACAATGAGCTGTGGAGCTGTTGGATACCAAGTGTCTTAGCTTGGTGTGCCCAGTGGATTGCGTTTGGTTTTGTCAAGGCTGAGTTTTCAGACGGTGAGTCACCAACCAGGAGGACAGACAGATCTGAAAGACAGTGTACTGATAGTAGGAATGAGAGCACAGTAGAAGAGAATGAAAACAGGAAGATACTTACAAAAGTATAATACAAGCAGAGGAAATTCGAGAGTTGAACATCAGTGGATGAGAGAATGACACAGAATAATAGTCTCGAATGTGAAGATGTGTTACTGTGAGATTTATTGTGGTAGAGCTCTTGGTGAAGACAGTATCAGTGTCTGCAAACCCACTGCAGTAATTACTTCTCTTTGTAAATATGGCCCTTATATTTTTGTTTCTTTGTTGACAAAAAATGGCTGAGAATGAATTTGATAAAAATGCATGTGATGGAAAATTGAGCTGATGACAATGCAAGTGAATGAATGATAAACAGTCATTTTAAGAGAAATTAATTAAAGCATTTGTGATTTTATTAAACATTTAACATTTATCCCCATATTCTGTTCATTTATTTATAAATATCACAAATCTTCCGCTCGCAAGTGGTCTCTACATAAGTGTGGAATTTTCCAAAATAAAAAACGGCAGTAAAAAAACACAATCCAGAAAGTAAATAGATTAGAAATGTGATTTGCACAACCATTTCTTGCCAGCCTTGTTCAAAGATTGCTGTGGTTTCACCTCACTTTTTCACTTTTTTTGTACCACTTGTCATGGGATTGTCATTTGTCACTTGTCATTTGTTTTACTTCCACCTTTTTACCACTTTCATCTTGTTAACTTTTTGGTCTGATTTATGTCATTTACGACTCTTAAGTATAAGTGTTTGCCACCTACAAGTAAGAAAAATTACCCAAAGCAAACAAATGACAAATGACAACAAAAGTAACAAATTTTTTTTACTTTTTTTTTTTTACTCGACAAGCATTTTATCAAATCCTTTTTTTAAGCAATGACTTGTTGTTACGTTTCCGTGAAACTAAATTCATAATACTCTTAGACATAAATTGTCCCAAAAATGCAATTTTCAGATAGTTCACAGTTCACAAGTGCTTGCAATGAAGAAACGGAAGCACGCATGCTGTACTAACTCCATTGTGGTACATGTATGCATTTAACAGTTACACCTTTCCAGCTCATCTACCCCCACGCATACACACGTTCCAGCACTGCCTCAGTGCCCTCTACACACTTAGACATTCAGATCTTTAAAACTTGTATACCCATAGGGCTGCACACTGCTTTGCTTAAGATGAGATGAAGATACAGTATGCACATTGTATGTGGCAATAGCCAGGCATGCACAGTTGTGTAACCACCCACAGAACAAATGTCATAATACCTCATTACGACATCTGATACCACACAGAAGTGTAAAAAAACTCTTGCCAGCCTGCATGTACACCCACATTGGAGTTTGAACATTTGCATTACTTACTTCCAGTGTATCGCGCTTGACCTTTTAACACCTCCCATCATTGCACACTCACAAAAGCTGACAGAATTTAAACAATTTATTTCCGGAAACAGGAATGAAACACTTTTGAGGAAATCTCCAGTGCGTTTAATATACGCTCCAGAAATTAAACACTATAACTAGTGCTGTTTTGTGTCTTCTACTATACCAGTCTTTAGAAGTTCACATGCCCCTTTTTGTCATCACCTTCTTTCCTGTTTCTGGCCACAAAAGCTGACACCGCATACAAATTGCCACCACACGACTCATCATGGGCCATTTGGGGGAAGTGAGCTGCTGTAAATGTTCTCAGATTTGAGAAAAATGCAGATAAGGGCGATATTTCTGCAGCTGATTGTACCTACAACATCTGTGGAACTGCAGTGACACGTTATCATCCTACTGAAAAATGCGAATTCAAACCGTGATGTGGTTTATTGCATTGAACTACAGACACATATCGGCGTTTAAAGTGCCTGTTTCAATCCGAGACCTATCATTTGCATCTCAAATATGCCCTTTCACAGAAATTAACCAGATAGTTTAGCAAAGCATTTTCTGAACATTGTGGTTTTAGGAGCTTGTTTGTATGTCAGTATACAAGGTAACATATTACATAATAGACCAGTTTTCAGACAAATAAGGAATGCTGGCTGTCAGGGATTACCTGCAAAAACAGAAGTGTGACAGTCAAAGTCTCCAGAAGAACTGCAGCCGATTCTCCAAGATGCTTAGCAAAACATGCCAGCTAAACCTGCTGTTTATGGAAGTTTTTTATGTAGAAAATGTTTAATTGCATTATTTTTGAAAGCATCTTTGCTTTACAACATTTCTTTGCATGTGCCTATGACTTTTGCATATTACTATAGTTTACTGATTTTAACTATATACCTGTCTAATATTAGCTAAAAGTACAGTGATAGATTTTATTTCACATTAATGAACCCAAAAAAATTCTCCGTTTACCCAAAGCGATGGTGCCACATTTTTTTCAATCAGGAAAATCGAGACAGGATCTACCTGAAAAACATTATTAATGTGAGATAGAGGAAGGGGGCGGGGCTACCAGAGGTGTCAGTTAAAGCATATGCATCTGTCAATCATTTCAGATTTATATCACTTGGTTCATCTGACATTTGTATTGGGGGAAAAAGAAGACCGATTTTTTTGCCTTTTTTTTTTTTTTTAGTGATAACCTGTAGCAGTGTATTACAGTGTTAAAATGCAGGGCTGCATGGCAGGTCTGCTTTAATAGACTATACAGGGTTGTCCCGAAACTCTCCATACATAGGGACTATGTATGCCAGCACCACGTCAGTTGTGCCTTCGTCAGTAGATGTTTGTGGACGCTCATTTTTCGGTTGGTCCGGAAGACTTCCAGCCTTTTTGAATTTGTTCATAAGTTTGGGAACAGTACCATGTGTGATGTGCTTGCCATGTTTGCTGTTAAAGTCCTTCGCAACCTTGCAACAGCTTCACGATCCAGCCATGAGAATGATTTCAGAATGTTCTTCTTTTGTCAATGACAAGGCTATGTGAAAAAAATCATATACTATGTTTGAAAAATTTTGGAAGACATTTTGCTAAAAAGTGTGAATTTTCCCTATGTATGGAGACTTCTGGGACACCCTGTAGATTTTATGTTGCTGTGTGATCATTGTGGTCAAGGATATGAGCTAATTTCCTCTCCCAATGATTTTTATTTTTCAGTGAGAACGTAGGAGACCTGATTAACAGCACAGCCATCTTAGAACACAACACAACCAGCAAGAGCACATGTGCGACTTTCAGGAATATGGTTTGTACAGCATGAGCGCCTTTTTACAACATGCAATAAACTTTCTTATTTTGATGGAAAGAACACTTAATTGCTTAGAATTCTGGTGATAATTTTTGTAAGTGGTAATTGTTCCTTTTTCACAGTCCATCAGGAAGATCAAGCGTGCAGACAGGAAGGGCTCGGAGTCAGTAACAGAGGAGAAGTTTGCTTTGCTTTTCACTACAGAGATAACCATCACAGGCTGTGACAGTCCTTATAGTGTCCAGGTACCTTTGCATTTGTCATTGTTTTGTTTTCTTTGCTTTTTCAGAGTTACATTTAACCCTGCCAAGATACATAAAGAAAAAAACGGAAGTCCTGTTGCTGTTTAATAATTTGTCACCGTTTTGCGTGTTTAGTATCTGTGGTGCCGTATTCAAATCTATTCAAACTGTAGCAGTCGTGTGGTTGTCTTGTGGTCAGTGGACAAGACCCTGCAGAATCTGCTGACGTTCTCAGTGAAGTGATCTGTCAGCAATGCTGTGACAAACATTGCATACCTGAGACATTACACTAACAGACAAACAAAGGTTCTTGTGTGACTCCTCCTACCAGGCACAGAAACCAAATCCGTTTCAAGTGTGATACAGGATTACAAAGACCTCAAATTACAAAGAAGCAGTACAACTAGTTTGAGGTAATAAAAATGGCATGTTATTAAACAGTGATAACATGACATGTATTCATGCCATGTTCATTACTAGCACGAGGATGTGTTTTTGAGAGACTGCAAAGTACTCCTGTAAGTCGCTCTGGATAAGGGTCTCTGCTAAAGGCTGAACATGTGAATATACTGGTGTCTGTGCTTGAGCTGATGGCAGATTATCACTCTGGTGATAGAGGTGATCACAAGAGATTTTGCTTATCAACAGTTTAGTCAAGAACCTGAAGAACTGGTAATGTCCAAGAAAGCAACATGCTGCTTAGTGCCACCTGCAGGGACGTTAAGCAGAGCTCATGGAAACATATAGCAAAACCTACCTGTGTTTTTTAATGGCACTTTTTCCAACAAAGGGAAGCCTTAGGGCCTTCTAGGCTTTTAGAGACAGCTTAAGGATTTCTGGCAACTAAAACTTTAAAATGTACTGTCAGGTGAATAAACACAGCATAATGCTTTACAACTTTGTGGCAACAGTTTAATAAAGGCCCAAATATGGGTGTGATGGCCATGTGTTGACGTAACTTTTGACCACATTGTATGTGGTTCCCCCTTTTAAGGACCAGAAGTAATTGAACAGTTGGCTACTCAGCTGTTCCATGGCCAGGGGTGTGTTAATGGCTCATTATTTCACTTACAGGTAAGCAGATAAAGTGTGAAGTGTGGTTTTCAAGTGTGGCATTTGCATTTGGAATCTGTTGCTATTAACGCTCAATATGAAGTTCAGAGAACTCTCTCTGCCAGTAAAGTAGGTCATCATTAGGCTGAAAAAATCAAAATAAGCCCATCAGAGAGACAGTAAAAGCATTAGATGTGTCCTAGGTGTGTCCAAATCAACTATGTGGTACATTCTTAAAAGTGAATGAATGAATGAATGAATGCACTGGAGCTCAGAAACAGTAGTAACATCTACAAACATCTACAACAGCAGTAACATCTACAAACATCTACAACATCCTATGGATAGATGAGCCAAAGATCAACTTGTACCAGAATAATGGGAAATGAAGAGTATGAAGGAACTGCTCGTGAACTGAAGCATACCGCCTCATTTTATGGCATGGGCATGTATGGCTGCCCACAAGCAGGAACTAAATACAACTGACCTGCTCTTCCACTGCCAACAGCAAATCCTCTACCTGTGCTCCACTCTCCGGCACACACCCGTGTAACTGTACACGTTCACTGTATAAAGTATAAAGTTGGCAAAACACCAATGATCTCTCCACACATTCCCTCTGCACTCAGCGCAGAGAGAGAGAGAGAGAGAGAGAGAGAAAGTACAGATAATTAAGGTAGTACCATTTCTCACACAAAATAAAGACAGTGAAGAAATGTTTGAAATTGTTGTCCCTTACAGAGTCAAACCTAGAACACATAAAAGCCCGTTAAATTGAACTGACCCGAATCCAAATATACAACCGATTGAACTAGAACGGTCCTGATCTGAATCGTATCGGCTGCATAGTAAATTGAAGTGTATCGAATTGTTACTTGATTAACTGTTTAGTTTTTGCCCCGTATCATATACTGTTTAGTTTTCGCACTATATCATATGCACCATATCATATATGTATCATATCATATCATATGAAAGAGGAAGATTCATACCGCTAGTTGTTACAACCAGGATCACCCATTGATTAGATTGTCAGGTGCTGCACTGAACAGCTTACATCTCTGAATAACCACCAACATAATCTGGAAGGACAGTGGAAGTATTCTGGACCATTTTCTGGGAAGAATGTCACTCCAGGACTTTGGGAAGATCAAGCTTTACTCAGTCACACACATTACATACAGACTGTTGCCATGTGTAGTTCAGTGTAATTCAGTCTCATTGGGAATATACACATTAGATTACAGTGTGTCATTATAACAAGAACTGAATGTATAAACGTGCTATAATGGCTGAGGGAGTCTATACGGATTTGCTTGTTTATTTGCTGAAAGTGGAGATAAGTAGGAGTGCCACTATACACACTGCTGTTTCACATTCATACTGAATTACAAGGTTTTCTTTAATGGGTTAAAACTAGTCTGAATGGGTTAACCAGAATCAGCTGTGTGACTTGGCTGTATGATGTTTTCCAGCCAGGCCACCTGCTGTGTTTAATATCCTGAAAGCCATGCTGAATTCAACATGCCTTTTTATTTTAAGACTTATTTTAAGGTAAAACATGAGTGTTTTGTTTGCGGCATAAAAAGCACTGAAGGTCTAGGATACTGTGTCAATGCAATTACACATACTAAAACTTGAATTTTGATATTTTTTTTTTAGAAATTTGAACTGTTGTTTTTTTTTTTTTTTACTAAGTGTGAGGTCTGACTCGTGTTTCTTTTCCTCTTGTAGGTGATCTCACTTCCCGTTGTCGTAATCGTACATGGCAGTCAGGAGAACAATGCTATGGCCACCATCATTTGGGATTGTGCGTTCTCTGAACCTGTGAGTAGCACAGACTTGGTTTCTTGTTAAATAATTAAGGAA
Source organism: Pangasianodon hypophthalmus (assembly GCF_027358585.1). Taxonomy (NCBI): domain Eukaryota; kingdom Metazoa; phylum Chordata; class Actinopteri; order Siluriformes; family Pangasiidae; genus Pangasianodon; species Pangasianodon hypophthalmus. Next base: position 6,772,133 of record NC_069725.1, read on the forward strand.
TAAACCACAGCAGTGGGTGCAGTGATAGGAAAATAATCAAAGATTATCAAAGGTGGTGTGATGCAGCCCGGCGTGAAACGGGGCACTCTGAAGTTTCCCATAAAAGAAGTCACAAAGAGTTTTAATCCTTTTATGCCACAGCAATTAGCCAATGCTAACTAGTTGTTACAAAATGACACATCATGCTTTTTATCCATTTATGGTTGAATTTAATCCAGGAAACAAATTCCTGTTATTACTTTCTTTATAACAGCTGTAACAAGTCACTCCCTCACCAGGCTCTTGTTTGTTTCTCACTTGAAGTTAATAAGATAAAAAAAGGTACTTTGTTAGTCCTGACGACTTTTCAATGTTTGAAAACTTAAATTTACAGCTTTACCTCTGACTGTTACAAAGTGCTGACACTGGAGACTCCTTCCAAAAGTCTTAAATACACACTTCATCACAGACAACTTTACCATATCAATAATACACAATTTTAATCTGCTTATGTGGAGCATCCACCATACAAGTTGTTACTATAGAAACAATAACGTATTACAAGTGCATTAATATAAACCTGTAAGTACAGTTGTGTTGTTGAGCTGTTATAAAAAATTAATCAACAACTTCTGATTCAAGATTCAGGTATAAGATGTGCAATTAAAAAGTGTTTTTGTGTCATCGTGTCCACAGAACAGGATTCCGTTCGTGGTGCCTGATCGAGTTCCCTGGAGTCAGATGTCTGAGGCTCTGAGCTGTAAGTTCATGTCCGAGGTGCAGACCACACATGCGTTAGACAGATGCAACTTACACTGCCTCGCTCAGAAGATCTTTGACAAGCCCGATATTTCAGAGGACTTCAGCAACACGCCCGTTTCCTGGGCTCAGTTCAACAAGGTATTATTTCTATTATTAATGAAGTGACAGAGCACATGTATATGCGCAGTAGTGTCCAAAAGTCTACTAGGAAACTCTTTTTTTTTTTATTTCATCTGTCATTAAACAGTAATTCAGTAATTCAGCATTTTAGTCAGCTGATACATATTTTTTCCAAGGCTAGGACAATTTCTTTTTGGTCTAATAGCATATATTTAATTAAAATCATAATACATATCCTTTTGTCCCAAGACATTTTCTGTATTGACTTGGACTTGTCTCAGACTTTTTGGCATTTGTACTTGGATTTACCTTGTGCAGTGGTCTCGTTAAATGTGGTCTTGGTCTTGACTGAGAGAAAAATAAGGTTCGTGTCATTTCTTTTTGCATCCACAAAGTTATTACATCTAGAAAACAGAGTAGTCTTTGACACAGTGCATGAATAAAGCCTAGGTGAAGTAAAAGCTTGACCTCAATAAGGATTTGATGGTTTTCAGTCTCAGTCTTTACTCTGGCTCGATCTTGCCTTGGCCTCAACCACCTTAAGATTCTCTCCTGACTTGATTTCGGATAGTCCTCATCTTGGACTTGAAAATGGTAGTCTTGATTGCAGGTCTATTTAACTCTTGTCTCTTGACTGACTAACGCTTCATATTAACTCGATTAGAACAGTCCTCTAAGTCTTATGATTATCCCTCCTTATAGTCACATGATTGAAGTGAAGTTCTCCATATCATTGGGTGCAGTGGTGCAGTGTGTAGAGAGCAGCTCCAGGTTTTATAGTTCAATTCAAATCAAATTTAATTGAATTGAACAGCTTTAATCAAGAATATGATATAGGAAATAATCTGGTAACTGCTGAAATCAGATCATTGTATTATCAGTGTTCATGTACACACACTCAGTGAGATCATATGCAGCCAAAGATTTAATATTTCATTCTTTCTGATACAGGAAGTTCTTCCTGGGCGAAACTTCACCTTCTGGCAGTGGTTTGAGGGAGTGATTGATCTGACCAAAAAATGCCTAAAGGCCTACTGGAGTGATGGGTATGAGAAGCGTCACTGTTCTCAGATTGGCCAGTAAACTTAACATCATCATTTTTCAATAATCTGTGCTGTTGTCCACTGCAGACTCATCCTTGGCTTTATTGGGAAGCAGCACCTTCACATCATTTTGCAGGACCAACCCAGTGGCACGTTTCTGCTGCGCTTCAGTGACTCTGAAATCGGAGGCATCACCATCGCCTATGTCGGCCTCAGTGATTGTACGCATGCTAAAAATGACAGATTCGTATTTGCTTGAGTAAAAACATTTCAAAGATCTATTTTGTCTCACCTTTCTGCTGTATGGCATTAATTTTGGCACCCTTATGTTTAGACATTGATTTGTACATTTACGTTGTCATCGCTCTCTTGCTTCTCTCTCTCTCTCTCTTTTTTTCTCACTATCTCTGTGTATCTCCAGCTGGATGCAGGAAAATCCAGAACATCCAACCATTCACTAAAAAAGACCTGGATTCTGTCGGCCTTGGTGACCGTATTCGTGACATTGGCCTGATATCACAAGTATATTCACATGCAGCGGGACGACCTGCACGACTAATGCCAAAGAATGAAGCATTTAAGAAATATTATACAGGTAACTATGCATAACACAATATGACACCCATCACATCTTTATGCTAGAGATATAGGAAAGTTTGTGACTTTGTTAAATGTTGTGTGATCATAAAATAAATGTTTTTTTCTGAAACTTAATGTACTTGTCAATATCTGATCAGCAATCTGATGTCTGAAAGGTACATTTAAAGTAGCCTGATATTCAATATGATGCCGTCTAGTCTGATTCAGAATTGTGCAAACAGTTCAGCTTCATTTATAAAGAGAGGTCATGCCTCCTTCACAGATACTGACAGGCATCGAGACCACATCTCATGCACTGGGACTAAAAGGCATAGGGGCCACGTCTCCTTTTTTAAGATTTTACTGAAGCACATAGTGAAGCATTTTACTGAAGCATGGAGTGGGGGAGAAAGTGAGCGAGAAAGAAATGCACCATGAGAAAAGAAATTAATTTAATAATGTGCAGCCGTATTATAAATATTGTGACTGGTGCAGCAGTTTCCATCCATACTGTTGCTAAGAACTAGCAAAATGAGGAAGACTTGTGCATGACAGGAAGTTTCATACCAGCCATTCGTCAGTATTTGTATTGACTTCTAGTTAGTAAAAAAATTACTGGCACATATTATTATCAACCACTTATCTTATGAAAAAATCATACATTTTTCACATGATGCAAATCTAATTTGTGTTAAGCACTGTTCCTGCTCACACATCCCTGACGGTCTGTACTGAGGCAGAGTTTATTCTCTATAGCAGCTTGCTTTGTTTATTTCCTCTTGCTGAAGTGGAATAACTGTACATGGGATTCCTACAAGTTATTGTATTCTATTGTTAAGAACACTTTGTGTGAGTGCCCTGTGGCGCCACTAGTGATAGAGCAAGTCCCTTTTGCTATTTTAGTGTCAGCAGTCTCAATTTCAGAACTATGGTATGTCTCCAATTGGCCTGGATTTTCTTTGGAGTGAATACTTGGTCTTCTATTGCTTCATTTATTGCAGATGTTCTCACACTGATATTTTAACTGCTAAGATTTATAGTATGCTCTTTCTTTGCTTCTCTACCAAGTAACTCTCTAAAACATTGATTCTGTATCATTATGCTGGTTAGATTTGACTCATCTTTTAATTTATTACAAAGCAAATGATTCATGTGAATGATGCAACCAGAAGCCCTGAGTCAAATGTTTGCAAATGTGCGCACTGAGTGTGCACTCCATGAAACTATTTTGTTGTAAATGTTGTAGAGGTATTACAATTAGTATTTCAGATACTAAGCCTAAAACTGCAAGCATAGTTTTCCTATTTGCTCTGTGATGCAGGGCTGGAACACTGTAAAAATTAACGCTATGATAACCATACATAACTCCCAGTATCACAGCTTTCAGTATATCACAGTAGCTGCTTACAGCTACACATTTTCAAACAGAACACCATTAAATGCTATCAAACGCCATGTCACATTGAAAGAGGTATGAAAGAGGGATGAAATAAAGGAAGGAAGGGAGAAGAGAATTGAAAAGAGGTGAGCAGACAGAATAAAAAGAAATAAATAAGAAAGAAAGTCAGGAAAAAAAGGAGGCTGGTGAAAGTAATAGAGAGATGCACCTAGTAAAGCTGAGCTGCTGATTGGTCCATGACATCACTAGATCACTAGGAAGTTAGAATTCAAATTGACTGAAATTCTGTCAATGTATTTCAGTGGGAAAGTTTCAAACGTGATTACATCAGTGTTGTTCTATTCCAAGATTTACATATCACATTGTACCATCATGCATTCGCAACCATGCTGTGAAGTAAACAAAGCTCTTTCTTTTCCCACAGTTCCCTCTGGGCCACACCCGGATGGATACCTGCCCTTCAAACTCACCACTGTGGTGGATCAGTAAGTAATACAAAATAAATATTAAAATCTCTCTTTATTAAAAACAAAACTTCACTTACCACAAAACTACAGTCAACTTTCAATTTATTGACATACTTCAAGCGCAGAGGCAAAATGTTTGATTAAAATGATGACATTCTTTAAATTTTACATTCAAACAATTGCAGTAACAATATTTATCTTTCATGTAGCAAAATCATTTTCATTAAAATAAAACATTTGCATTTTCTCCCATTTCCTCCCTAATTTGGTCACCTGCCAGTCCCCTCCCCCACAAGCCAGCTCTCATCACATGACAACTAACAGCCGGGGAGGGTGAAGGCTTGCTCTGAGACACGCGAATCCAGCCACCACATCTTTTCAAACTGCTGCTCATGCTGCGTCACAGGGCAGTGTAACACACTTAAAGGAATGTGGCATCTGCCCTCTTCCGCAAATGCCAACAAATGCCAACGATTGGCTAGTGTTGTTCTGATTGACAGACGAGAAAATAATGCCATCTCTCTCACCCAGAAAGCACGTCCAGTTACGCTGTCTAGACTCCCAAATGGCTGTGAAATTGTGATCTCCCAATGATAGGGTGAATGCTTTTCTGTTGTGCCACTTGAGAGCTCCCAAAGAAAACTTAAAAAATTAAAAAAAAAAAGGAATTTCTCTCAAAAATATATGAGGCAACATTACTGAATTATTGATGCCAAGAACTGTGCAGCATCTCAAAAACATTCAAGCTCAAAATATGACCTTATTATTTAAGTAGTATTCATTTTAGATTTTAATTTTAATGGAGGGTGCCAATAATTCTGGAGTTGACGGTTCATACAGTAACAAATGCCAGATCAGTTTCCAGTAGTTTCTAGTAATACGTTCCATTACATCAAGGACAGCTAAACAGGTATTTCAAAACATTCACGAATGGATTAACGGATTTATCTGATTTGAAATCAGGATACTCTGAGGCAGAGATTTGGCAGATATTAAATTACTGTATTTGTTGTATTTATGCTGGACATTTGTGTGTTCCGTGTCCAGGGAGCATGGAGCTGTCATGATACCTCAGCCTGAATCAATACAGGAATCATTCTGCATGTAAATATTTAAACACACACATTTGCTCACACACTCACTCTAGTGGTTGGTATTAGAGACCTGGCCTGCTAATGTAAATCAAGCTACAAGAAGTTTGTCAGTGTTAGTGTTTAAATACAAACTACATCTTACTCATACTGCTATGCAAGCATTAGTCACTGAACACAGTCATTTTAATAAGTGAGACTGTCAGTGGCAGATTTTCCATGAGGTCCACTTTAACATAAATATTATGACATTTTAACCTGTTGGAGGTCATGTTTTAATCACTATTCCTGCTTCTTTAGGTCCCAGGATTCAATGTTTAATATGCAAACGTAAGTATAACTGTTCATACAACTGTGACACCTTAATAATTCTGCTACTGCAAGGTAGAAATAGTGACATAAAGCATGCGCTGTTGGTAATTTACTGAAACATGATGTAATATGTTAGAAGACAAGCATGTGCTGATAATCATCTATATGATATATATTATATATTATAAGCATATTATATTATTATCACTGCAAAATATTGTTTTCACTCAGTTTTAGCTGTTTTAGTACCTTATTCACGGATATTCAGGGAGTCATGGATATTGACTTTTTTTTATTTTATTTTACTTAATTAGTTTATTTAAGGTAGTAGACATAAATGTTGACATGAAAAAAGATTAAATAAAAATGTGATTTAGGGTTAGGAAGTAACTGTGACATGAAAATTTATACATCTGTGTATGCCTGGTAAAGAGTTGTTTGGTGAAAAATCAAACCCATTCCCTCAAGTGTCAATGAGCCAAAATGCTGAATGTCTGTTCCGTGTTTTTTATTTGTTAGCTTTGTAATGAAGCTATAAAGCAAAATACTTTCAGTAATCATTTTGACACAGCCGTAAAATGTAATGACATCAGTGTCCACACTTTACCATGTAGGCGGACAGCTCGGGTAACCTTTGGTATCATTTAATTCGATAAACACAACCTACCAAAGTTTGAAAGCAGAAGTGTACCAGAAAGATGGAAGTTATACAGACAGTATTATAGTTCCCTATTAGTTACATGTAATAGGGTAAGTTAGGTGGTTAACATGCTATTTTACAAATGAGATTTTATGGCTTAACAACGTCGTTTCAAGTGAGTAACTGAAGATTTGGGCTAAGATTTTGGGTGACACTGTATTATGCTGTGTTCAAAGTGAAGTTGCAGCTTGTAATTCCCTGTCTGCAACCAGTAAAAGCCACCGAAAACGCCCCCTCAGCTCGTCAAATTGGGGTAGTCTTCTCAACTACAAGTTCCTTCCCTGTTTACAGAGTGACATCAAATTCACATGGTGCACACTGTGAACTGTGTAAAGTTCCCCGTCTCTACTTTCAAATGCAATTTTAAATACTACTTTTTTATAGCAGTATTGGCTTTAGATCAGTTAATATACAGACACAGTACTTGGTTAAATCTGACACTGACCACACTAATGGCTGTTTTGAGAAGGTAATCATCAACATTAACGGCACTCGCTGTTGTTGCTGTACTGCAATTTCAGTCCAGAATGTTGCATGAAGTTCACTATAGTAAAACAGTACCATCAGCCACTCAGGCTAGTAACTGTAAAAGGGGAGGTAAAGTAGCTTTTTATGAGCTTTACATGCTCTGACAGAGCAAACAAAAGACTCGCATTCATGGAGGCGCCCATGTTTTTTCTTTTTTCCATTTCGCATGTCGAATGTCCAGAGTTAGAAAGTGACGTTATTACAACTTGCAAATTACCACTTCCAAGGTACCACGAACGCAGCATTAGCCTCCAGGGAAAAACTGAAAATGAAGGCACCAGACATGCCATGACTGATTGACTACATTTGAGCTAAAGGAGAAAATAGATTTTTCCACCAAACTTTAACTTTAAAACTTTGTTTAATGAACCAACATTATAGCTGTAATGTTTAAAACGAGTGACTCACTTTTTGCACAGTCCTGTCTCTCTCCCCTCGACTCCGTTTGCTTCCCCATATCCTGACGCTCCCATGCCCAACCAAGGAGAAATGTACCCTTCTCTCCTCTACAGCAATAGCATGTGAGTCATCACACACTGCACATGTTCACACACGCTTCCAGCCCAAAACATAAGCTTGCTTTTCATTTCCACACTGCATGTCATCTTATTATTTTGTCTCATCTCATTCAGGGATTTTATTTACCAACAATAAAAAAAAACAGCTGCAAATATCAGATTTGGTAAGTTGGAACCCCTTTTTGTTATCAGGACACCAGAAGCACCAAGTAACATGGAGCTGGAGGAAATTCTCTCCAATTTGAACACTCAGTTATGATATGAAAGACTGCAGCCTGCAGCAGAAGCCCCGCGCAGAACCAGAAGCAGAGCATTATGTGCAAAAACACACGCTAACATGCTTTGGGGCATAGAATGAAATAGAAAGCTCCCTGGGGATGGAACTTGTCTCATCTTTGTTGTATCAAGGATATCCAGTGGTCCGCTACACTAAGGATGTACAGAACAGTGCACACGCTTTTGCCTGAACTTTATTTATCACATCCGTGATATTTAAGTTTGGGTTATACACGCAGGCTTAAAGGCACGTTTAAGATGATATTTCCATTAAAAGAGTAAATAAATATTAAATGAAAATGAATTGGGCTTAACAATAGCCTATGGTAAATGTGGAAGTGAATAATGAAGCCTAATGGCTGCTTTCTGTTGTCCGCACTGGGCGTGTACGTTGTTTACTTCTCTTTTGTACAATCTGGCCAGTGGTGTGACTTATAAATGAAAACTCAAAATATTGCTTAGAGTACCTTTAAGCCTGTAAATGGTGTAATGGTAAAAACTGAGGACAAGCCTTCTATGCTTCTTATTTCTTTTGCCTAATAGGAAGGAAATTACACATTCAGCTCAGCTTGCACAGTTCCTGACATATGCCAGACTCCCTTAAAGCCACAGTGAGGAATTTGTAATGTCATCTTTCATAGTGTTTACAAAAAAAGGGCTAAATCAGAATTTATATTTCACTGGCTATTGGTTTTTGAATTCATTTACATTTGGCAGACACTCTTACAAAATGTGCAATACAAAGGACTTGAAGAATCTGTACGAATTCACAGTCTGAAAGGTCAGAGACTAATGCCGGTTTATACATGTGCGAGAGTGATTTGAAAAACTACTATTGCTAAAGGTTTGCATGTGTTCAAAATTGATAACACTCCAAAAAACATGAGGATTTTGCTGTTCATCCACATACACACACACACCACTAAATATTACCATGGTAAAGTTGTATATTCAGTATTCATCACTCACATTCACATAATAACATTATAAATATTACACAGTAATATTATAAATCTATTTAAAATATTATACAGTACACAGTAATATTTTAAATGGACTTCTCAAACTTGTTGTAGCCAGGGATCCATTACAGTATACAAAAAAAAATATCTACAGACCTCATTATGATCAAAGTGAAGATTTATTCTTTATACCTCATTCAGTTAAGCTAGTGTGCCATCATTTGCACTGACCTAGCATTCACCTAGTTTTAAAATTGCAGTTGGATTCAAATAAAACTGCTAAACTTGTTTTTGAGTTTTTATGGTTTTGTTTTAATCAGGCTTCTAATGGATAATAACATTATAATAATTATAATAATTTCAATGACTTTAATCATGGTCATTTATAATAAAACATTGCAGACCTAGCTATACTTTATAATTTGCCTTTTTTTTCTTTAAACACGTCTACAGTCTTATTTTGCATCTCACTGTCTTTAAGGTGTGTTATAGTTGATGCACAATTATTCAATTATTCATGTATGGAAATTCAGTTTCACTTTTATGCTTCTGGAAGTGTCTATCAAGAAAAATAAGCACACGCAAAAATGTGTCACCAGTTGACATCATTTAGGCAAGAATTTTTAGAAAATCACCCGCAATAAGCTTACTAACTACACATGCAGCTGATTCTGTTCTAATTAAATCAGGGCATACAAAGCAGAAATACAAAACAGTTCTATCTATGAATATTAGAAAAATCAGTGTTCGTCTTCCACTTGTCTAATATAAAATTCCTGACTGTGGCTTTAAGCAAGCATTCATTCCTCTCATTCCTCTTTGGCATGGATGTACCATGTCATAGTAAAAGGGCTTTCATGATTTTCACATTGAGAGAGCAGCTAAGCAGCTTGATCCTAAAAGGTATTCAGAGGCACTAAGCTTCATAGAGCTGGTAGTCAGAGTAACTCTGATCTTGGTGCTCCTGGAATGGCTCCTACACCAGTGAGGTGGATGTTTGTCTGGTGGTCTGGGAAAACCCTTTGGATGTCTGGAAAACAGACAGAAATGATAATGAAAAATTGTGTTTCCAGCAAAATTTGGTTTTTCTGCCAGTATAATACTTTGACGTATCTTCTTTAAAGAAACAAATATATTTTACCAAAACGATGTGGAAATGTTTTATTTAGGGTACTTTCCATCCTTGCCTTGGTGTCTGCCTGAAGAGATCATTCTGGGTAAGGAGTCAGTTTAACAAACATAGTGGTAAATGCAGTCAGTCTGCTAAAGATGTCTAAAACCCTGCTAGCTATGGGTCATTTCCTCACACAATGAATGTCACGCTTTGATCAAGTCGTTATATAGCTACATGCCGAAATGAACCAGACATAAGCCTAATCACTTGATTTTGTAATCAGATTCCAGCTGTCAAAATGTCTGTGACGCTCCTGCGCCATCAAGTCATCATCAAAACAGAGAAGAGCACTTACACACTCTGTACAAAAGATGACAGCGGACAAAGTAAAAATGTTTAAATGGCCTACAAGACATTAATAACAAAACGGAACTCAACCAATCAGTGATATTTTAACCACTGATGTTAGCGTGAAGAGAGATCGATGTGGATAATGCTCATAATCAAATTGAGATACCTAATGTCCTGTTGTAAACGTGTAATTCTTTACAATTTGTCAGTAATAATTGTCCATGGAGCAGAATCTTTAAATGCAGTTTTCTAAAAAGAGAAGAGAGAAGAGAAGAGAAATATATTTGTTTACAGAACTACATATAGCAGAATATGTGAAGGGTTTTCCCAGGTCACCACACATATAAAATGGTATTCTTCAGTTTGAGAGTTGGTAGTCTTTAATTCATCTTCAGTCTTTGTCTTTAATTCATCACCTCCATTCAGTCAAAAAAAAAAGGCTTTAATTCTAGACAGCAGTGTAAAATCTGATGCAGTTCCTGCACTCTCTGTCCTCTAACACACTTTCCATTGTGGTTTTGATTCCTTACTATAAATCATTCCTCTTCAGGATATTTGTAATATCCAGTATTCACAAAGTTCTACTCTGCGAATATAATAAAATTCACTCATAATAAAAGTGACAGTATATGAGCAGGTATAATCTATGCAGTAGCTCTATACAACTTATCTGTATTTTTATCATTCCTGTCTTTATAAAGGGATTTATGTAAGAAATGTTAATAAGCTTGGACTTGTTCATTCATGGGCTAGACTCTTAATAACCCAAGTCTTCAAGGTGCATGTTCTGTCTTACACGCATACACGTGTGTTTCATATTAAGGGGACCTTTAATCATAATGCAGTGTTTTACGTGTAGCCTTTAGTTTGTCCTTTTTAAAATTTTCTGTTATTATTACTAAATCTGAAATAATCATGTGCTTTCTGCTATGAAATGTGATATTGCCATGTAATAATACTGTTTGGTTTTTGTTTGTTTGTTTTTTTTTTTTTTTTTGTAAAATATTCTTTTGTGCCATGAGTGATTTGTAAAGAGGAAGCGTGGAGTCAAAATGAAATGCAAATAAATATACAACGATGCTAGCCTTCCATAATGAGACACACTGCAGTTGCCTTAAATTGCTCCCAAATTCTTCCCACTCATACATTTGTGTTTTTATGGAACAAAAGTTGTGTATTAAAAAAATAATAAAATGTTCCTTGATCAAATGTAACTCAAACTAATGCAAGTGCAAAACAAATGATTTCTTTTTTCTTCTTCTTCTTCAAAAGTTATATAAGGCTGTAAAGAATAAAGTTAGAATGAAATATGCAGTAATGTAACATTGTAATATAAATTATCAGATGTTTCTCTGTCTAGTTCAGGAAAAGACACAAGAATACCATTTTGTAACAAAATTACAGAACAATATCGATAAAAATAAGATGGAAAAAGGATGTGGATAACATGGTGCTCACTCTGATATTATTAAATAAGAAACATTCGATCATATGAAATAATTATTAATGTATATTTGTCTAGTCGGAACACTTGGAATTACAAAAAAAAAGGAAATCTTTATACTGTACATCTCGAGCACAAAATGATTTCTATTTATGTAAACATGGAAGAATCTGACAAATGTCCACTGAATGAAACATTTTGGTTAGAGAGATAAAAAGCAGCACATAAGCACTCAAACAGAGCATGCATTTGTGTGTGTATTCACTGCTCCTGGAACAGCAGGACACATGCAGGGAGGTGAAGACAAATGAAGAGCTAAGCCAAGGATTTACGTTTAACATCAGTAGAAGTGAAGCTGTGGCGAGAGCTCACCAGCGTCACCTTTTTGGATAGGAAAAACTGGCGCTGATGATTAAAAATGGTTAAACATATAAATATCCCCCTCTCCAGTAGTAAGAGAAAAAAATAAATCACTGCACTTTCATGCACTCAGTTGGCATTCAAAACAACATTTGCTCAACTTAAAGTATAGTCATGCATTTTTGCCAAAAGAACACAAGCTGAGGTCCATGACAAATCAGATGTTATCTACTCAACACACAAGATGTAACCAAACCAGTTAAAAGAAACAATAAACCTAGGCATGCCAAGTCTTATAGAAATGGATATTTAAGAATCACTAGGAAATGCATGCCAAAAAAGAGCAAGCTGAATACAATCCACAATCCAAAATCCTGGAGGTACAAAAACAGTGTCAGTTAACATGAGTTTGAAATAATACAGAAAACTACAAGTGTATTGCGAAGGGACATTTCCTTTCATGTGGTTGTTTATGAAAAAAAATTGAGACTACAAACTGAAATTTCCAACCATTTAAAGATTCATAATAATGAGCGTAAACTGTTGGAACCTATTAAAAATGTGAATTATAAAACGGATAGTTTCGGCTCTCTAAATTCAGATCGGCTGAGCTGTGTTCTAAGCCGTTTCTAAAATCCTCGATATAGGCACACGCTGTGACCGCATCACAATAATCGATGAAGTTCTGTCCAACAAAAGCTTACTGTTAACAGACTACACTGCATGGCGGACTGTTTATATTCAATATTATTAATAATGATTTAAATTTCATTGGGAGATCACAACTTTGAATCCCAATAACCCATAGCTGGAAGCCAAAGTAGCAAAACTGAATGGCATTACTATTTCTCATCAACCAGAGCAACACTAAGCAATCATAGGCATCTGTGAGCTCATGTATGAGGACGAGGGCGGAAAGCGCTTTCCTCTGAGTGTGTTATGTTGCCCTGTGGCACAGCATGAGCAGCAGTTTGAAAAGATTCAGTAGCTGGTTTTACATGGATTTTATCATATTGTTTTTGTCACCATTTTCTAAAAGCAATAAGCTCGAGGGCATGCGTTACAGTGATTTTATTATGGTTAAGGCGGGGTTTTAGGCACTCTGCTATGTGTCCTGCCTAAGAACAGCCTTATCTATGACAAAGTCACCCTTATCTATGACAAAATCACAAAATCGCATGCCTTCTCATGACTTACTGCTTTATTAAGATACCAAAATATACCAATGGATAAAGTGGGGGTGTCTTTCCCTTAGAAAAACAAAATCTTATACAAACACACAATAATCAGAATAAAAAGCCAAAATAAAAACTCAATAAAACACACACACACACAACTGGAAATATGTCTCAGTTGCCTTGAAATTACCTTAAATATCTTAAATATAGTAAAAGATAAAAACAAAACAAAAGCAAAAACTTGCTAAAACAATAGTGAACACTCAAGAACACTGTGAAACCAGAAAGCGTGCAGAATGAAGTCCACTGCTGTAGTGCACTCCTAGTCAACTACAACTCAGAGAGATGCCCCTGTCCTGAGCAGATTTAGCCACAGAGCACCGCCCTACGTGCCAAAGTCTTCTACTAAGCCTCATTCTAGGTTGTGCAGTCTGAAGGGGTGAGGTGAAGGTGACGTGGGAGATGTTTCAACACGCCCAGGCTCCAGATTCAAAGTGAGGATGAAAAGGCTATGAATGTGGGCACAGCGGGTCGTGAAGCGTGTATGCATTTGCTGAGGTGATAAAAGGATGAGAACGCCAACCTTTCCTGACTGTTTGTTTATAGAGCTTGTGTTTTGAGCTCGATTGGCTCGCCCCGCGTGTCCTGCTGGCCCTCAGCTTCGGCGGGTCGAGTGCCTTTGAGCACGGCGATTCTTTCGGAGAAACCACGCATGCGTGGGAAGAGCAGGAAGTCGTACAGCAGAGCACCCAGAGCACCGCCAATAAAAGGGCCAACCCAGTACACCTGTCAGAGATAGAAAAATAAATGTTTAGGATTTGATCTCCAACATTTCATTTGATAACATCGAAATTCATTTAAAGATACTGCTTGTAAAGTTGTCAAGTCTTTCAAGCCCTGTAATATTTCAAATATATGTTAGAGCAGCTGTATATATACAATACATGCCAGAGATATTCATTTCTGGCCTCTGTGTAGTTCTTTCTGGCCCAGAACATAGCTCTTCCACCGAACCGGAACAGACTTGCTCAGCTCATAACTTTTTCTCTAAAAGGCAACTCATAGTGCATAGGGAGTGGGATCTTAAGTCCCGTTCACACTTGGTATTAACACTGATCTCAAGTGATCTGATCACAAGTGGACAGCTGAAATGCATAACCATTTACACCTGGTATTTTGAAGGCATCTCCAGTGACCTCTTGTGATTGGATTTCATACAGCATTTTCACCGGAGGAAGGGTGTTGCGCACATTTATTATGTCAGTTTTCCTCTGCATTTGTTTTCAGGCAAGAACGTCCTGCGAATTCTATCTCGTACCTGTATGGGCTGTTTCAAACGTTTTGGTCATGTGGTCTGCTAAGAAAACTTCTAAATGAACAGGAAATGAGATGACAAAAGAATCTACAAAAAGCAGCTGCTTTTGTGACGCATGCGAATAGCTGGTGCTTTGCTGTCCGGGGCACATTGGGATGCTTTTGCGTAACATTATGTGGATATATATGTCCCAAACTACCTCCAAAGGTGATTTGAGTGAGCAGATCACAGTGCATAATATCAGAGACACATTGGATCCCATTCACACCTGTTCTTATCGCTATCCACTTAAGATCACATCACCCTGGATGCATGTTTATACCAGGTGTGAACGGGGCCTTAGGGAGAAGAGGGAGCAGAAAATTGTCAATGTTTTCATTGCAAGTGCAACTTACCTTGCAGGCACCAGGAGGCTCAAGATATTATAAAATGCTCCTTTAAAATTCTGTGCTAGTGACTTGTAGGTTAAAAGTTCAAATCCCACTGAGCAGATTTTGGCCTACTGTGCTCAGTTCTATGCTCAGATTCTCTTTACTTATATTCTACTTGTAAATTGCTTTGGATAAAATCATTTGCCAAGTCCATACTCACCCAGTGGTTGATGAAGTTCCTGACAAGCACAGCAGGCGCAAAGGACCTGGCAGGGTTCATTCCAGCACCAGTATAGTACATCTAAAAGGTTTCAACAGAAACGTTAGACTTTACACAACACAATAATTTCTTATGGTCAAAAATGTCAGAGCTTGGTTAAGAAAAGGCCAGTTATGCATTTAGATCTTTGATTCTAATAATATGAGTCTCTAATAGAAGGACAACAGACTGCTAATAACAGGAGAGTCTCTCCAGGCTGCACTCTTACCCCAAGCAGATGGCCCGTGAGCACAGAGAAGCCGATGGCTAGAGCAGCAGAGCCCATACGGCCATTACGCCGATCATCGGTTACAGCAAAGACACACACAACCAGCTGCAGAGTCAGGAACACCTCTATGGTAGTGGCCATGCCGAGGCTAACGCCAGGCTGCAGCTAGTCACAGGAAGTCATATGGACAGAGCAGAGTCAGTATCAGCATTTCTGTTGTGGTAATTAACACTCTAAGTTTGCAATAGTACCTGTGCAGCCACACCCACAGCAATCATGGCTAGATTGTCATTTTGTAATCCGTATCAATTATGGTCACGTTCATTCATACATGTACATGTAAATATGAACACATGGTTCAGTTGATTCGCTTACTACACATGTAGATATTGACTGGATTCAATCACACTTTGGACAGTCCATTTCAGAGCTATTTCAGCAATAGCTCAAAATGTCCAAAATAGGCTTTGTACACAATTTGTACCACCATTTTTGTTCAGGAAAACCCAGCTGCCCAATATATGAACACATCCGACACTTTTTCGATATCAAACTTGAAAACTGAAGTCATGCTCAGTTTACTTACTGTGTTGAGAGCCAGGCTGCCCCTCATGTTTCCCGGCGTCACCCCATACAGAACAGCAGCACCAGCTAGCGCCCCCAAACACTGAGCACAAATGTAGAAGAAAGCACGGAACAGGGACATCTGGGAGCTGACCACATAAGCAAAGGTGACGGCCGGGTTGATATGGCCACCACTGATGTGACCGATGGACTGGATGAAGGTGGCAGCTGCCAGCCCAAAGCAGAAGGACACGTGGAGCACATTGTAAGCACCGCTGGTCCAGCGCAATGCAGAACCAAGCCCAAAGAAGACGAAGAACATCGTCCCATAGAACTCGGCAAAAACGGCCCGCCAGAAAGACATGGACCGGAACTCCCACATGGCTGCAGTAGAGACGAGCTCAAACCAGTAAAAAAAGGAATATCACCTCTAAATTTACCTGCAGGAGCCTGATATATTTTGGTGGAAGGATACAGTAAAAAACAGTTGGTAAATTTTAAAGCACAAAAGCCTCTTTAACACCTCACTTTAGAGTGAAATCATCTATTTTTGTCATAAAGATTTGTGTCTCGGACTGGCGGCTCTTGGTGTCTGCATCTGTCTGAATGCAGGGTAGTGTTAATAAAGATAGACAGACAAAGGTTGAGCATGTCCTGCAGACATTCAGCCCCGGTGTCGCGGCCAGTGGTGCAGGGGGTATTTATAATGCCCTTGGGCCAGAGTGACGCCATCAACCCCCTGCAGGCCCATGGGAGGGGTGTGTGAACAATATGAGTCAAAACAAATACTTAACTCTTTTCCCACCAATGCATTCTAACCTCTAGTTCATGGTCAGGTGCAATGGTATCCATTTACTTTCACTTCAGTTTTATAGCTGTGTCTTCTTTCTTACACTTCCACAATCGCTGTCCTCAGTTCAACCCTACTGGGGTCAGGTAATATGCTTGAAACAGAAACTTGTCTTTGTTCATCCTTTATGCCACTTACAGAGGACCATGATTACTTTTGAGATTTTTTTGACCATTGGTTAAACTAGGCATTCGCAAAAACAATGGGAAATCTCTGTTGACTTTGTTATTATATTCAGAACTAGGCCTAGCCTGGAGAAGAGGCCCCAAATGATCCAGGACATTGTGAAGAGAAAACTAAAGAAGTAAAGGAAATGGTCTAGTAGTCACTTTCCCAAGACTGCAGTGTAAACCCTCGGCCTCTAAAAGCTCTAGTGCCCTCATAGTGAGGATTAAGTGCTGACAAAAAGGCGAAAGGAGTGTGCAGTCTCTCTTGTTAAGCGGGAGGACCCGGGCATATATGGCCCTATATGTGGCTACGGGAATTCTGAAATACTAATAACACGTAAATACTTTTTAATAGAACTTTCAGAGAAAAGTAATCTTAAGAATGCTTCACCCAGAATTTCAAATTTTAGGAAATCTGTGCAAAACAATTAATAACCTATATTCATACAAGCAATAATATAGTAGTTATGAAAGGCTTTTTAAAGGTGCCAATAAAGCTAAAATATTATTGTAGAAATTTATTTATATAATATTCCAAATATTTGAACAGTTTGTAAATTATATATGCACTGAAAGGGTATTAGGAATATTTTTACAGTTTTTTTTGAAAACCCCTGGTGTAAAGAACATTTGCCACACAGCCTGCTTGTTCAAGACTGTGCCAGTTTGTTTGGCATAGAAATGATTAGGCAGAGTTTTACATTGTGTGTCCTGACTGCTGCTATGCAATAAAGCTCTGGAAAATCCATGATTGGAGAGGAAAGGGGGGGGAGGGGGGGAGGGGGGGGGGGGGGCGCAGGATGGGCTGGAGCTGAGCCTCTAACATCCAGAGCAGGACAGCACTGAAAGAATACCGCTGCCCTCATCCATTTGCCTTTTAATCACAGGGTTAACAAAGTGCTGGCAGTTTCCTGCTCTGATTTGTGTTGTTCTTGATAGAGAACATATTTTTTCAGAGAAATAACTGCTGTCAGAGTAAAATCGCCAGAACATTTAGTGAGACCTGCTCCAGAACAGTATGCTCACACTGTATATTTGAAGGGTACACTATGATATACAGTATTACATGAGCCTAAGCTGCTGCCCAAGAGATAATAAAGGAAGGCATGAATAGTTTTGAATAGCTTTCCTTAGACTTTTCCAAGAGCTTCAGACCAAAGACACTAATGACTCTGTCTCTCCTACACTGTGCAATTTCTCTTCACAAGTACTTCTAAAGTGATTAATAGGGTGGTGGCTCGGTGGATAAGTTCTGCTCTAGTGGCTGGGAAGGATGTGAGTTCAGACCCCAAGACTATCAATTACCCATTATCCTCAACTATTCAGCCAAAACCTGGCACTGAATCCTGCTTCATTTACAAGTCATTTGCTTCACATGATCTGGAGAACAGTTCCCGGAAACACTGGGTTCAAAGAGGGAGAATTCACCCCGGCTGGGACGCCAGTCACACACACTCACACACTCTTTCATAACTATGGGCAGTTTTGCGCAGCCAATCTCCCTACCTGCAAGGTTTTGCACAGTGGGGAACCTGGAGGCAATCAACACGAACATGGTGAGAACATGTGAAACTCTGCACAGAGAGTAACCCAAGCTCAGGATCGAACCCTGGAGATGTGAGGTAGAAGTGCTACCCACTGTGCCACAAAGTTTTCCAAAAAAACATATGTACACATACACACAAAAAGAAAACAGAAAAAAAACAGAAATAGACATAACAAGAGATACAGTATGTGAAGAGATATACTTTAACTGCAGAATCCAATACTATTTCATTGAATTTTATTCGTACAGAGGTTCTACATTTACATTTACATTTACATTTATGGCATTTGGCAGATGCCCTTATCCATAGCGACTTACAAAAGTGCTTTTAACAAGAGACATTGTCACAAAGCAGCTTTACTGATTTAGATGCATAATGAGCAAGCCAGATGTGACAATGGCAAGGAAAAACTCCCTGAGGAAGTTCTAGTTCCTTGAGAGGAACCAGACTGGATAATGGAATTATAAATCATTACTGTATACAGCTGTAGAAGAGAAAAGGCAAATAGTACTGAATGTGTTGAAAAGATGCAGGACATGGAAAAAGTATGAGTGGATTGGATAGTTTTAAGTCATCCAGATCAGCAACGTATAATAAGTTACAAGTAGTATACACTCATCCATCCACTTTATTTTAGGAATACCTGTACACCTCCATATTCATGCAGCCACATATCAGCCATCACTTGGCAGCAGAGCAATGCAAAAAATTATGCAGATGCGGGTGAAGAGCCTCAGTTAATGTTCACATCAAAGATCAGAATGAAGAAAAAGTGTGATCTCTGGGACTTTGATTGTGGCATGGTTGTTGATGCCAGATGGGCTGGTTTGAGTATTTCAGAAACTGCTGATCTCCTGGGATTCTCACACACAACAGTCTCTAGAGTTAACACAGAACGGTGCGAAAAACAAAAAACACTGAGTGAGCGACAGTTCTGTGAGTGGAAATGCCTTGTTGATAAGAGAGGTCAGAGGAAGATGGCCCGATTTAAGCTGCCAGGAAGGATATAGTAACTCAAATAATCACACTTTACAACCATGGTGAGCAGGAAAGCATCACAAAACATTCAACCTTGAAGTGGAAGGGCTACAACAGCAGAAGACCACATTGGGTTCCACTCCTGTCAGCCAAGAACAGGAATCTGAAAAAAAAAAATCACCTGGTCTTTTTCCAGTCTTCAACTATCCAGTTTCAGTGAGCAAGTGTACAAGTGTTCATGTTAAAGTGAGTGTAGGTAGTAACTTAAAGTGACTGGAAGTGACTGGAACCTCACACAAAGTTTATCTGGTGTATCAAATGAGAAAAGCAATGTAATTGGAATGCCCCCCCACCCTTCATTAGAGATGATGAAGCACAATCCAGTAACCAAAACTATTTATTACGCAAACTGTGCAAATAGTTGCAGATGTGCAAGAGTTGAAGGATTGGTTCATACGATATGAAGAACTAGTTGTCATTTGCATCAATACCAGAGGTCTAGAGCTTAGAAAGAATATACCTTTACTGTCAAATAAGAGATTTTAAGAGTTTAGTAAAACAACCAGCATGTGTTCTCAATTAATTCTCATTTGTCTACACATTCACCTCAGGCCTTCACTCTGACCTGAACTGGACTGAGAAGTACCGAAATTCTTTACTCAAGTATTAAGTGCAATTACCCATGTAAATAAATCCTCTGGTAAAAGTACAACTACAAGTTATTCACTCAAGTTAAAGTAGCAAAGTATAAACTTTATGCGTAAATTTACTTAAGGTCAGGAATGATTGACAGAAGAAAAAAATGTCTGCCTCAAATCACACACTGATTTTAGTTACTGATGGTAAATTAGCATCCCTTTTAAACAAGGAACCAAGATTAGCTAAGGCTAACAACATAACAGCATTATTCCGAACCTCTGAAATGTTAGCTAGCATGGTAATTTCTAACAATACAAACTAGAATGCAAATGTTCATAGCTCGCTCTCACCATACGAACTGCAGTAATAAAGCGCACAGAGAGCAGCAGATAGACTACAGTAAAGGTACTGGGTCTCATACTCGCTGTCACATCTGTTCAAGTGTAGATTTGTTAGGGATTGAAGCTGTCTGATACTAAAAAGTCTGAATATTACTTTACACATATATGATTATAGAGAAATGTAGTGTTAGAAAATGTAGTGATGTAGAAAGTATTAAGTAGGTCAGAAGTATTGGGTGAAAGAAAATCTCACATAAAAGTGCAGATATTTAAAAACCAGCAAGAAAGTAATTGTACTGTTTTACTTTCCACCACTGGTACTGAGATGGTACTGAGTTGGGAATCTTGTGTATGAAAACAGGCATTTTGTAGGACAAAGTTGTGATGGTTTTGCAGAGGCAACCAGTTTGTGCATTTCTATTGTGTTGTGGATTTACATTGCTCATGTGTTGGTAAGCCACCCTTTGTGGACGGAGCATCCAGAGCATGGGGCAGTCTCGTGAAAACCTGCTTGCGTGGGGACTTTGTTATTAACTCTCCCACAGAATGCTGACACTAAACAAGCATGGCATGCTCCCGGAATGACATCAAACCCCCAAACCCCACACTTACAGTGGGTAAAATGTGAAAATGTGGGACTGTCCAAGGGCCAAAAATGGGGGGATATTTTTCACAACCCCTCAATTATCAGTTCTGTTAAATATTTTGCTAGACTTTATGGTTAAGTCTGTGTAGTGAACTGTTACAGCAGGTAAACTCCTAGAACTTCTAGGTCCAGATGTCCGCAAAGGAAATGAGTAACGATGAATGATTTAACACGCTAACCATGTCATCTGGTCCACATATCTCTGTGAAACAGTGAACTCATCTAAATCTAGCTGACAGAATACTGCCACGTTTACATTTCAGCCAATTTAAAAAAATAGAAATGCTAGCACAAACATTCGTTGTATTTGGGACATTTTTGGCCCACTTTCCGAATGCCATTAAAAACTTTATACTGTATGTGGCTGCTTACTATTGAGCCACCTTTGGCCTATAAAATGGCTATTTCCTTAACTGACCCTTCTATACATAAAGTCCAGCTATGGCCTAGATTTCTTTGCTATCTGATTGCATGAGCGTAGCTAAGGGGTGGCCAAGGCCACACTAGAGTGAAGAATTAAGACATTATGATCAGTGTCATATGATGGGAAACTGAATGTTTTTGTTAAATCTCACTGTGATAGGCTAGTTATAATAACAAAAATCACGCAACATCACCACTGGGGAATTTGAAAGTTAATTTTATCATTGTCTAATGGCAAGGATTGTCAACAAGCGAAATGTCGTGCAGGAACAAGCATGTTTAGCTAGCTAACACAGAAGCGAACTATTCCCTGGCCTCACTGACCTCAACGAACAAACAGGTGAGCAAAAACTGGTCACAATTTTTTATGTTAACAATATTAATTATTTGGAGACATAACATTGCATTCCTTTCTGTCTGACTTTTTGCAGGTTGCTAGACACAAACAAATGTTGCTTAGCTGTGTGCCTTTTGTCTGATGGAGATCCTACTCAGGCCATACACAGATTGGGGAGCCACGTTATGTCATTTTCTATGGATGCGGATTAATACTTGGCCCCGCCCTAGATCGCTACACCAGTAAAGTGATTGGGTCTAACCTGGACACCCCATTATTAAAATGTTTGGCTATGTTCCTAAGTGCAGTATATCGTTCCACTGTAGTTACTGTACAATATGCTTAAGCTGAATAGCTGAATAATAAGCTGAATAGTGGAGTTTAATGGGTTAAACTTGTACCTTTCCCATGTTTATGCCTTCATCACAGAAGGGTTCTATCCAGTGGATGGCTCATACAGGAAATGTCTCCTTCATCTCCATCTGCTGTGTGAGAATCTCAGAGCATTCTGTGAGAAAATGACGATGCGACTCCATCTGGTGGTTGCTCTGTCAGCGCCTAGAAAAAGCTGTCTTTCTGCTGTATCTACTGTTTACTGCAAAAAAGTTTACATACCCTCAGAACATGAAAGACAATATTGTAACCAGCAAGACATTGGCTTTCACAGACCTTTTCTTCAATATCACAAGCAACACAATGTATGTTAAGATGTTCAAAAGTTTCGGAATGTGATATAAATATTCTCTGATAACTTGTCAGCTTTTGGATCTCCTCAGTTTCTCCTCTGTATCATTTGTCAGGTACACTCAGTTAAAAGACTGCAAAATGTGAATGAAATCCAAGGGGCTCTAGTTCATCATGATGGATTCACAGAGAGGAAATACAATATTCTTGTTTTCATTTTTCCACTAGCTTGGCTCATTGTGTGTGTTCAGGCATGCAGCCAGGTGATTGTTTCTGTCTCCTTTTTTGAAGTGGGAGTTCTTGTTTTAAGGTGAAACTGTGTGTGTGTGTGTGTGTGTGTGTGTGTGTGTGTGTGGTTGTTCTTGAGAAGAGCTATATCACGAAGTCAAAAATCACTTGCACAATTTACAAAGTTTTCTATTTAACAAATGGTGTGACTTTTCCAACAAATAAGACAATGCTTAGGACATCACATGACTTTCTGTAATCTACGCACATACACAAAAATTCACCGTCACTGAACATGTGAATTTAGCGATGTAATGCAATCAAAGTGCTCAAAATATCTGCATCTGTAGTTTTCGGATTTAAACCTGATGTGCGCATGTCCTAAACCAGAAGGGTTTTTTTTTTTGTTTGTTTGTTTTTTATTAAATATGAACCATACAATGGAAACACTGGAAAAAGACCAACACTGTCAGCATGTTGTGTGAATTCCGGCTCTGACAGTTCCTCAACCTCAGCTACATCAAGTTCATAATTGGTCTCAACTAGCGATGGGTGTGGGTGGGTGTGGGGCTGTTTTTTTTTTTTTTTTTTAAATTCTGCTAACGTAGTTATTATTCTTGTTTATACGTGCCTGCGATATTTCCTAAGGAATTTTGTTGTTGCTATTTTCCAAAATATAAACAAACTAGCCTAATTTAAACCATGGCAACCTGACCAGGTAGTTACTAAGATGCATCCTTACTTGTCATGTTTTTTTGTCCTTTGAGCTCCATATCGTTCTGCTCGCTTGCTCCTGTATGAAAGTAAAAGCCTCCCACTGGCACAGCAAGTCTAGCGGGATCCCAGTCTCAATGCATACATCTCATCTCAAACAGATGCCATGCAAACCATTCTGCCTAGCCTTCTCTTTATAAAAAAAAAAAAAAAAAAAAAAAAAAACAAGAAAAACAAGAAAAAGACAACAGTGAGCCTTTATCTGTTCATTACAAAAAAAGTATTCATATTTGGTTACATCCCTAATGTGCATATAGAAAAATATTTTGGGAGGCATAATATTCCATTATTTGTTAGCCTTATTAGCCCCATAACTCCAGTGGAAATCTAAAAACATAAACATTAAATACCAAACATGGTCCTGACTGATCAACTACATTAAAGGTAATGGAAAATTGTCCACATATTTTGCTGGATCACTCCTTCAATTTACATGTTATTATGTACTGTATATAAACATCTAATAAGCAAAAGTGAACCTTAAAGTTATGTTTCACTAATCACCAGGGCCACCTGGATGCTCATGTTCACACATGCTGAAATCTTCCAACGTAGTCATGTAGCAATGCATGATGCACTATTTTGCAATAAATTCTGCCATCATACACCAATCATTCCTTTTCTCCTTCTCACCTGTGCACATGCGTCTACATGAACACAATGGAGCTATCCGCTCTGTCCTCCAAACCTGCAGACACTCCCTCACACTTCTTAGATGCACGTCGGAGTATGTATGATGTCTGTTTTTTTGGAAAGGCAAGGCGTTTAATTTAAGCATTTGTACAGGGGTTAACCCTAAACATGCAGCAATTCTGTTAATAGTGTTGAGAAATCATTTAAATTAAATACCTTTACCAACACCCAATCCGAGTCCTATATAATCACATGCTGACAAATGTGCACCCTGTATTAGCGCTTCAGATCCACCTTTGGGCTTTTGAACAAGGCCTTTCCCCCTCAACTGCTTAGTTACATGTTTAAATTGGATTGTGTGTCACTAATCTGATGGAAATTAAGTTAAAGCTAGATATTTACAAGAGGAGGAGCTTTCCAAGTTGGCCTTTGGTAGGCCACCATATTTGTTTTCTCCCCAATTTCCAGAGCACAGGGTACAAAACTGGAGTTTTTCTTCTTTGCAAATATTTAAAGGAAAACTCCATTTGTGATGTGTTTCTGGTGCTAATTTGTATTTGTATGTTGGTGCAGTATTTTTTTTATTCCTGTGAGAAGTTAGCAGTTGTGTACCACTCTGACGTCACAGGGATGTTGCTTGCAGTTACAATGGGGCAAAAATGAGAAAAAATTTCAACACTTTCAACTTTTAACAAGTTTCACTGTTAACTTTTAAAAACAAAAGGGATAGAGCTTCTTTTCTTACTCAACATTTTCTAAGGTCATATTTATGAGAAATCCAACAGTCTGTGAGATGACAAGCATGATAGTGTTGACAGCAGCATTACCATGAAAGTTGAAGCTTTGGAACCTGTGTTTTAGCAGGGGGTACAGATGATGAGGTGACAGAGCGGACAGACTAAAGCGCTGGGGCATTTCTGCTGCAAACAATCTGACTTCAGTCTAGGAAAAACCAAAGAAAACTCCTCCCTCAACTTGGAATTCCTACTTGGAAATCTGGCACGGTCTTCTCAACCCCAAGTTCAGCAAGTGATGTCAAATCAACATGGCTGCTCACAGCAACAACAGTAAATAAAGTAGCACTTTTTACTGTTAAATGAGTTGTACAGTATATACAAGTGTTTGCTTCAATCAACATACAGATGTTACCTTGTTAAATCTGACACTGACTACACAGTTGTTTTGAGGAAGTAAACATACATCACTCCTTACAGCCATCACAGTTAGCTGGCTAGCTTATTGCTACCAAAAGAGGAACAATGAGGTTCCATGTTTTTTTTCCCCACTTTGTAGCTTGAACACACAGAAGAAAATGATGTAAGTCTAACTTCCACTTCCGTGGTAAGTTAAACACAGCATAATAGGCCACTTGCACAAACACTTCCGCATTACAACTAAAAAAAAAAAAAAGCACGTCTGCTTCCGGCTCGTCCACTATAAAGGCAATGCTGCTATTTCACACCCAACGTCTGTAGGAGCTCCCGAAAATGAATATCAGCGACGTTCACCGTAAGTAAAAAGAAAAACTCTTATAGTAAGCTGGAGAAAGGTGTCGGACCATATGTTTAATCATACATAAACTTCTATGAAGCTAAGAAAATAACTATTAATAGAAACAAACACCCAAGAATAAAAAACTAACAACAAAATGCTAGATGTTGCTGTCTTGCTGTACTGCTGAATGTAAACAGTACTGCAGGAAACGTGAGATTCATGCTATTTCAAAACAGAAATACATAATAGCCCTGAGTGCAAGTAGCCCATTCCCACTGTTCTCGCTATCAGCAGGTAGTCAAAAGGCATTGTGGGTAATGTAGGAAACCATTAACCAAAGTAAAAATAAACCACATGATGAACATAGTTCAACAAAAATGTGATGAAACTGAGGCACAAAATTAATCTTTGACAACACTGATCACATGTTCATTATAAAGATTAATATGCAAGTCGTTGAGGGTGGATTTTTCCTTTAATTGACAGCTGCCAGAATGTGAGAATTATCCTCACCTTTAAGCTGCACTGGATAAAAGTGCCAATAAAAGTGAACAAGTAAATTTGACTTACATGGGTTACTCAACACGTGTGAAACAATTGTTTAGAGACAGTTTATTAGAAATATGTAGACAAAACCCCACTGCGTTTAACAAACTTAAATTCCTCAACCTGTAGTGGCAGGTTAGCACAACAAACATTTTTAGTCACACTTGCATTGTTATTAGGAGTGCAATCACAATTTGGTCAGCTATTGATAAGTTACCCTTTTGTTCTGTACAGCGGTGAAGCTTACATTATATCACTTCACATAAATGGAAGATATCAGTGCTCAAATGCCTGCTACACGTTCAAGTGTGACAAAGGATTAACTTGAAATCATTTGGGAAAGTCATGTGTACAGACAGGACTATGTACTTTGAACATATTTGATTTACACGTCAAACTATTTCATGGAAAAAAAATATCTAGAGTGCCAACAAAATGTTTCCCAGTGAAGCAGAATGGGCAACTTCAACTTTCAATGTAGCTGTATTTAAATCCAGTAAATGTTTTGGCTAGTATTTGCAGTTGAACAAAAGAAGCACACGTCTGAGAAGAATGCTTGCTTCACACTCACACAAAAACTGAGACTTGAATTAACATAAAAACTGAAATAAGATTTACTGTCAACCAGGAACTGGGTAATGGGGTCTAATGTGGATTGGGGGGTGGGGGGGAACATTAATTTTCCAATTACTGGGAATTACAATGTGCATATGCTATATAATGGTGTCTTACTGACACTGGGGGAAAGGCGAACTCTCTCTCTCTCTCCACACCATCCTCTCCCACAGCCACTGTTGAGTAAATGGATGATAACTAGAATCCACAAAACATCATGTAGACCTTTAATTGTCCATGCAGAATAAAAAGGTAAAGAAAGCAGTGTTGATGACTTGAAGACAGCCATTAACACAATGGTATACTCTGGTGGGACACTCAGAGCCTGGAAAACAGCTTCAATTTAGGCATTTTGTTGTGTGTTGGTTGATCTGTGTTTTTTAATTAAATGTTCACCCCCCATGCCCCTCCCGCCCCACAACAACTACCCTTTTTTTCTTTTTTCAAATAACAGTTAAGCAACGATCCTTGTTTTCTGCCACAGCATTTCCTTTGCAGCTTCACTCGAGATCTGGCATCTCTGTAAATAATTTAGGGACATTATGGTTAATTATATCACCTTACACACACACACACACACACACACATTATCCACACAGTGTGACAGACCTACGCACATATGTTTTTATGGCATTAGATTATTTCTGATGTGTGCGTGTGTGTTTGGGGGGGTGTTGGACACCACTTACTTTCATCGTCGCTATCTGCAGATTCTTCCTGCAATTTCAAACAAAAAGAAATTTAAAGATGCATTGAATTTTGGCATTTATTTTTAGGGCTGCTTATAAAAATCAATGAAAGTGCCACACAAAAAGTAGTTACTAAATACTTAGGAAATTTTAAGTAAGGAGAATTCTAAGTAGTTAGGAAGTTTTTGTAGTGAATTTACAAAAAAAAAAAAAAAAAAAAAAAATTTTAATACACTTTGAATGGGCTGTATAAGTTAAGCAGAGATTCATAAAAATTCAACACAAAATATAGTGAACCAAGACAAATCATTTATTCCTTCATTCTTAGTTTCTTTGATATTTTTATTTTATTCGCTTTACTTTTTTTTAATATAATTTCATTGTTTTTTTTTTATTCAATTTGGACAAGTAAATACGGAAATAAATAAAATAACCACAATACAATTAAACTGTGATGAGAATTTTAAAGATAATCCCTATTTCATTACTCATCTAAAGCATGATTACCATGAGCATCGTTTAAATGAATGTAAAAATCACATTTCCCAGCATTATTCGAGCTGTATCCCAAATACATGTTTGTGTGTCTAAGTTTTTTACTTTTCTGCAATAAATTAGCGATGACTTGTGTTATGAAAACAACTTTAATTTCATTACTGGCCTTTAGTCTTCCCAAAACATAAATTTAAAAATATATAAATAAAAATAAAATGATGAAAGGCTATTAAAAATCAGCATTTGGTTTTCAGTCCAGCATGTCCTAAATTTTTTGGACAAGATTTTTCAATTTAGTGCATCAGTTTTAATATGATCACAAAGTGAAGCGTTCTTTCATGTGACGAGAAAATGATCTTACATCATCTGCACCATCCATGTCAGGCAGATCATCTTCCCCTCCCATGTTGTTCATCATCTGTAGAAACAACCAGTAAAACATTCAGTGCCATTTATTTCGGGAAAACATTTCACAGCACTTATCAATAGCAATTAAACTTACCTCTGAGAATCGGTCATAGCTGGACAACTCTTCATCCGAATCATCTTCCCAGTCTTTCCAGTTATTGAAGTCAACACTGAGCCAATTGAACTACATAAAAATTAAAAGGATTCAGCATCTCTTGATCACCAAATCATTTTCATGCTTTATTCATTCAAGCAACAAAGAAACAAAATCCCACCTTTGCTTTGTCTTTTGTTAACCGTGGCCACGACTTGCCAGGTTCTGCTTTTCGTAGACAGCAGTACACAGACCTGTCTGTCCGTTTGTGTTTTGACTCCTGCAAGGAAAAGGGGGAAGGGAAAAAAAAAAGAAAAGAAAAAAAAAAAAAAAAAGAGAGAACTCATTTCTTACCACATAGCAGAGCTGTGCCGGTGTTTTCATGGTTAGGCAAAATCTCCAGCAAATAAATAATTAAAATATAATATGCTAATATACTTACATTTGGGTCGATGGCCTCAAATAGTTCTACTTCATTATGATATTTGATGCTATCGACTCCACCTACACAACTGAATGGAAAACACAACACAACCATATAAACATAAGAATGAGAAAGGACACTAGCATCTACAGAGGCAAGCAGTCCATTTCGTTTATATTTTATATGTTGGCATTTGACAACATACCTGAAGTTAAGCTTTGATTTGTCGAATTTCACGTCAATATCTTTGCTGTCTTCTACACAGAATTCAATAAAGACAGAGTCCCGTCTGTCATACCACTTAGCAGTTGATGGCTGCCTGTTGAATAAAGAAATGAGTATTTAGAGCATAGAAATGAAACAGAACGTACCTTGGGACTAAACTGCACATGCAGAACCTTCTATCTAAATATAAACTAAGCATGCAACAATCAAACTTTGCATTTTTCAAGATGTACTAAGGTGCTTTCACATATGCAGCTTTTAGTCAGTTTGAATGAATCCCTGATCTCGTTTCCCCCTTTGGTGCTGTAGTTCGGGTAGGTGAGAAAACCTGGTGCCATGCAAAACAAAAGTTTAGGAGTGAGGTGGTCTCAGTCCGGTTTGAAGCGAACTCGTGCGGTTTGACTGCCATAAAAAAGCGATTCGATCCTGAATTAGCCCGACTACAGGAAATGAACCAACACCACATGTGTGTCATGGATATTTAAGGATATTCACATATTTAAACTTGCAAACAAAAGGAGAAAATAAGCACCGGATGTGATACACATTTTTTTAACTAGTTATTTATATTATTATTATTACATAATCATTTATTCAGTGCCAACTCTTCAGGCTTGGGTAATTGTGATTTCTAGGTGCCCTTGGCAAAGGTTTGTTAACTCTTTCCTTTCTGCCACTGTATTTCTGGCCAATGACCAAAAGCTTTACTAGGACGTTTTTTTTTTCCAGTGCTATATACACCTCTCAATCAACTTTTTTAGTTAAGTGAATTACACATCATAATTTAAACCAAACCACAAAAGAACCAAGAGCATAAATTTTGCTCTGATTCAGTCACAGGCATGAAATAGCCATTTGAGATCCAAGTATCAGCGGCCACATGTGAGGCAATCTGTGTTGGGTCAGTCAACATCACATTCACTTTAGTACATCAGTGAATCTATTCGGAAAAAGTCAAGTTTGATCTGATGCTGATCCAGAGTTTCCAGTTAGTACTGAGTATCAGATTTGAACATTCCTAACTGTCCTGTTTGTTAGGTTGTGTGGAATGGCCCAGAAACACGTAACCCCTGTCCTGCACATCTTGATGCTTTCCCTGCTCTAACACACCCAGCTACCTGAACAAGGGCTGGTAATGAGCTGATTAGTTCAATCTGGTGTGTCAGAGCAGGGAAACCACCAAAATGTGCAGGACACAGAGTACTCCTGGACCAGGGCTGGGACCCTGTGACCTGGAATAACCCACAGACTTCATCCAGCCCTGGTGCGAGTTTCATCCTGTTAACACCAGATATACAGAGCTTGCACTTAGATGTCGCGTGACCCTGATGGCCAGGGGATAGCGGACGTTACCATGGCAACCGCAGCCACATTTAAGCACCTGTCTACCGCACGCGCCGGTAGCTAGCAACCAAGCACAGAAATGTGCAGCTACACAACACTCACAATTAAAGTCCTATTAACCTGGGTATACGAATTATCCTCCTCATTCGCTATAATGTCATTTTTGATGCCGCACGTTCCCTCAAGGTCGCCTGTTTTAAATAAATGAAGCTCGCAGTAAGCCGCTTTGAGATAAGCTAGCGTCATCTAGCGCAGCTCCGATACTGCAACATCACGCTTCCACGACAGAACTGGCTAGCTAACAATAGAGCTAATGCATAGCAAAGAATGAATAAAAACTCCATAATCGGCAGGTGGCTGTGGAAAGCTTTTATAAAGTATAGACACATGAAGCAGGTCTGGAAAGCCATGCAGAAAGAGGATTATTAAGCGGGAAAAACAAAGCCTGATAATGCTAATTCAGTATCGTATACTGGGCGTTAGCTAGCATGCTAACATTTTCTCGTATTTTCCATGTGGCTTGGAGACCACCAATGCAGTATGAAGAAGTGCTACTATTAAAAAATTAGTAATTACCACATGGGTTTGTGCACTGACCTAGCTAGTTAACTATTATAACTAGATAGCTCAGGCGCTAAGTAAAGGCCACACCAATTTCTGGCATGTTTGGCCATCTGAATTAGCTAGCGTTAGCATGCTAGCAGTGCTTGCAGCAAACTGCTTTCCCTGGCGTTATAATGCTGCTTTAAATATATATTGCTCCTTTAAGTAGTCGTGGTGTTTTATATACACTTGTGTATAAATAAATGTTGGTGTTCTGTTCTACAGTTTTGAACTGAAAGCTCGGCTGACATTCTTTGCTAGCTGGCTAAATATACGCTAGCTACCGAGCTAACAAGTTAGCGCATCTCGTTCGCTTGAAGAAAACTTACATGTCGGGATCAACTTTCAGCTTTCACCAAAATTACACTTCTTTTTTTTTTTTTATAAAGCGATGGCCTCGTGCCTCAGGGACGGATCCGATATTTGCTCTGATACACTCGCAAAAACACACACACACAAAAAGAGACGGCTAGCAGCAGTAATCGGACGCTAGTGCAAATCTCCTGCTGACTCCTCGCGTGTCTCCGCCGTGCTCTGTGCGCGCGCGCTGTGACGCAGCTCGCACTTTCTGGCGTCTTCTACGGCGCGTTCAGGAAGCATGCGCGCGCGCCGTGACGCAGCTCGCGCTTTCTGGCGTCTTCTGCGGCGCGTTCAGGAAGCATGCGCGCGCACGGAGCTTGCTACGTCGCCATAGTAACACTGCCGCTTCTCTTCAGTGATGGCGGAAGAGTTGTGTGAGGTCTCGGGTCAGTTTGCAGCGTCAGCGAGCCCCATCAGGTTAATACGTCCTTTAACAGGAGAGCTGATTAGCCTCCTGGCGAGAGCTAGGGTTGTCTCGATACCACACTTCTGACCTTTATAATACCGAATACAACAATACTATCACCCAGTACCAATGATACCAATACCAAAACGATACTATGGTAAAATAAATACATATCTAAAAGTTTTATTCACCTTCCATCTCACATTACACTGTGCTTAAACAAAGACAAACTGTTTTGCTTTGTTTTTATTGTTGTGGTACGTTGTTGTGGTGCATGGGCTCCTCAGTTTGATCCTGAGCTCAGTATTCTGTCTGTGTGGATTTCCTGGGCATGTTCTCCCCGTGTGTGTGTGTGTGTGTGTGTGTGTGTGTGCACGTGGGTTTCCTCTGGGTTCACTGGTTTCCTCCCACCTCCAAAAAACAGGCTGGTAGGTGTATTGGCTACACTAATACTGCTTTCATGGTGCCACAATTGTAAATGGCAATTTGCAATCTGTAATGATGCCATTTCCCACCTTGGGACATTCAACATGCTAAAAGGAAGAGAAAAAAAAAACCTGGATGCCGCCATGAACATGTCTCTTTTGTTTGCTATGTCAGAGCATGTAAAGCTCATAAAAAGCTACTTTAACTGCACTTTTACAGTTACAGGCCTGAGTGGCTATTGGTACTGCTCACTATGGTGAACTTCAAACATTCATGCAACATTTTGGCCTGAAATCGCAGCACAGCAACAATAGCGGACAATGTGAAGTAGCCTTAGCAACAAGCTATTATTTTATTAGAGATAACTCTAACATTGATGATTACCTTCTCAAAAAGCGATTGCCTTCTCAAGAAGGGATGTAACCAAGTACTGTGTCTGTACATTAATTGATCTAAGGCCAATACTGCTATAAACTAATTTAAAAGTAGAGAAAGGCACTTAACACTGTTCACAGTTAACATCACTCCATAAAAGGGGATGAAACTGGTAGTTGGGAAGGCTATCCCGAGTTGATGTGTTGCACTTTCAAGCTGAGGACGTGTTTTCTGTGGCTTTTACTGTTTTCTGTGGCTTTTAAGTTGCAACCTCACCTCAAATGCTGCATAATTTACCTTAGGTGTCAATGTGTGTGTGCATGGTGATGGACTGGCATCCCATCCAGGGTGTATTCACACCCAGTGTCTGACCAGTTACTGAAGATAAATGAATGACTGGATGCATGACTCTGACAGGAGTTCTGGCTGCAAGGCAAATCACAGTTATTGTGCACATTCTAATACCTTTTTGTTTCTAGGTTTACACAGGGGCTTATATGGTGGACACTCCACATGATGTAAGATTAACAGTAAATGGATTTAAAAATCCATTTAATCCACTAATCCAAAATCCACTACCAAAAATGGCTTGGTAGTTAGCATATTTGCCTTGCACCTCTGGGGTTGGGGGTTCAAATCTCAGAAGCTGTGTTCTCCCTGTGCTTTGGGGGTTTCCTCCCCACCCCAAAGACATGCATTGTAGGCTGATTGGCATCTCTAAATTGTCTGCGGTGTGTCAGTATGTGTGTGATTATGCCCGGTGTTGGGTTGGCACCCCATCCAGGGTGTCCCCTGCCTTGTTCCCTGGGATAGGCTCCAGGTTCCCCTACGATCCTACATAAGTGGTACAGAAAATGGATGGATGGACTTTTATTTAACATTTAACAGTCTCCAGTGTCAGCACTGTCAGTAGCAGTCAGTGAGTTTTCTGACATGGGATAGTCTTCAGAACAGAAGGCTTTGCACTTTTCCAGTTTCTCAGTAACATGACAAGCTTTGTGTGTGTGTGTGTGTGTGTGTGTGTGTGTGTGTGTTTCACTTAACTTCAAGACAGAGAAAAAAGCAAGGCTGGCGAGGAAACATCTGCTCATAGCTACTATAATGTAACTGATAACAGGAACTTATTTATTTTACAGACTTTCCACAATATAACTCTAAAAGGATAAAAACTACAGCACTGTTGGCAAAGTGCTGTGGTACAGGAAGAATAAAATACCCTAGGATGTGCTGTTATAGGAACAGAAACAACTTCAGGGAGGCCCCATGGTGTTTTATTCCTTACACAGTTTACTTCTTACAGTGAGTAATGTGAAAGAATGGACACTTGAAAAGACCAGAGTTAGTCAAGGTCTCTCATTATGTATGATATATGACTATGTTGCCTAACCTGACAACGTGATAACAAATCTGACCCAAATCAATTTAATCAGAAGGCATGGACAGGAGTCAGCATTTAAAAATAGATCTGAATGAATGAATTTTTTTGAAGTGATGTACTTTAGTTAGTAATAAATTCAGTGCTAGCTGAGCCACAAATGCAGGTCATATTCAAAGCAAAGAAAGCCTTCATGAGTTAGACATGTTAAAGCCTGAAGCTGGTATCTTCATTTTTCATTTAGTAAACACGGTTAGACGACTCGAACATGTAGCCAACGCGAAATCTTAAACTAATCCGACACACTTATTGAAAAACTGCCATTCAAAATGGCGCCGTGCAGTGGCCAGACTCCTGCTGGACTTTAATCCGCCACGATCCGAGTGACGAACTTCCGGCTTCCCTTATCACAGGGACTGGAAACTAGATCAAGCAGAGATGACACCCACTTCACGTTACCGGTTACTTCTGGTAAATGGAACAAAATAAATCAACTCAGCCATGGTTTCATGTATGCTCGGTGTGCAGGGATGGCACGCGGTAGGAACCGGAGAGGGAAGTGAACACCAAAACACAGCGCTCGTGCGTTAATGTGGACTGTAGACGCTACACGGCTTGACGTGTGCTTTAACCAAAATGCATCGGTTATACGGTCATGATCCGGTGTAACTCCTGTGTCAGAAAGGTGAACCCAATGCAGCGCTTGTCTTTATGCTTCCATCGGACCTTAACCGCTTTCAGGGTGCTGTAGATTACCAACCATATACCGAGCTCTTCCGGCTGCACGCGAGGTGAGCTTAAAGACAATGCATGCCTTCTTCTTCTTCTTCTTCTTCTTTAAAGCTTTTATTCAAAATAATGACATGAAAAACGGAAAGTTGCAACACGTCTCTTTTGTCTTTGATCCTGCACAGCTGATGTGTCAGTAAAAGTAATCTTGTTTATATGTTTTCTGTAACAGGGTGATATCTAAACCTGCCGTTAAGGGCGAATTTATGGGATCACAAGGTAAAAGATTTTTTTCTCCCTAATTATTATTATTATTGTTATTATTACCATGTTATTATTATTATTATTATTATTATTATTATTATTATTATTATTATTATTAAACAATTTATTGAAATAATAATAATTGATTAATAATAAATTTATTTACTTATTTATTATTAATAATAATCAGCAGCAGCATCATAACAACAATAATCATATTATTATCATCATCATTATTATTATTATTATTATTATTAATCATAACAACAACAACAATAATAATAATAATAATAATAATAATAATAAAGGCTGCTGTGTGATGCGGGCTGTTTGCAGTTGGCTGAGTGGAGGAGGAGGCGGAGACAGGAGCGCGAGCTCTTTGTTTATCCGGTGTTTTTGTGCCTTTCGGAAACAGCTGATTCGGTTCAGCGCCGCGCCGCGCGCGCCTGTTGATATTTGACGTCTGTTGATGCTATGAACTCTCTCATCAGCCCACACACACACACACACACACATATACACACACACACACACATATACACACCTAAAGCAGAGTTGAGAAGTCTAGAATATTCCGTGAAGAGATTAGGTGTGCTGATAGCCTACAACACCGGAAAGAACGACTCGTTAACTGTGGCGTGTTACTCGATAAGAAAGGTAACGGCGCGCGCTACTCTTCTGATTTTTTTCGAGTGCAGTTCAGAGTATGCACGTATGTGTTTTTCTCTAGCTTTGCACGATCTGCATTGTGTAAAAGTAAGCATGCAACTTGTGTAAATGTGAATATGTCTTAGTTCACATTAGTTTACATTTAGGCCCGATTTTCTGCTGATGCAATTCGTGCATGTACTGTAGTTCCGTGAAACGTCTCGAGCTCTGATTAAAACCTGAAAATAATGTCACCTTCATAGAGCAAGCATCCTTGTTTTCATGTTCAGTTCATGTGCTTTCCAGTTTCTCGTAACATGACAAGCTGTGTGTGTGTGTGTGTGTGTTTATTTATTAACTTGAAGAGCGAGAGAGAAAAAAAGAGAAGTTGGTGAGGGGATGACTAATGCAAGTGAAACCAGGAACTAACTTGTCTCGCGGACGTTCCACAACATTAAATGTATCTCTAAACGGATAAAATATACGATTTGTCGTGATTTAAAATAATAATAATAATAATAATAATAATAATAATAATAATAATAATAATTTATTTGATAAGCTACCCTTGCATGTTACTTGTATGTATTTTCTCGAGTGCAGTTCAGAGTAGATTACATATGCATGTATGTTTTGGTCCAACTACAGCTAGGAGGATTTAAAAGTAGGCTACCAAGTTGTATGAATATAAATCTAGTTCATATTAGTTTACATTTAGGCTGAATTTTTGCTGATGCTATTCGTGCATGTAGTGCTGAGGAATGTCTGCCAAAAACCTGGAAATAACGTTACATTGATAGAATAAGCATGTGCTACCTTGTTTCCTTAGTAGTAGTACATATAATGTGAAGAGATTTGATGGAGCCATGCTGCATCTGTATTGGTAATATAAACACAATGAGGACTGGTTTTGGTGTCCTCTCACCTCTCACCTTCTCCTCTCACCTTCTTGATTTCTGTGCCTAGTTTCCTCTGATGAGATGAGTGTGCGTGCAGGCCAGGGCAGTGATGAGGTACTGGTGTCTCAGGCTGTGTGGGATTACCTGGCAGCAGCCGGGAGGCCGTGGCTGCTTGACTTTGAGGATAAACAGGGACTGAGCGCTGGAATTGTGCGCCGTGGAGAGCGCGGAGGCTGCTGTGCTGTAAGACTCTCACCGGTGGAGGGCAGGACCAGGTTGATGGAAGGCCCAGTCTCACCTGCTACACGCAAAGCCTTTATAGACCTGTGCCGCTGTGCCCGCAAGGAGATGACCAAACAGGAAGCTGCTCCAAAGAGAAAGCGCTCTCTGTTACCCTGTATTGGGGTGGTGGAAACAGATGCTGAGGGCAGTTTGCTTCCTCCCCCTCCTCCACAGCCACGTCGATCCCAGAGGCAGCAGCAAAGGTGCAGGAAAAGCACTGAGATGGACTCCTGTGTTGTTCTGCCCATGCTGCACGAAGCCACAGCAAAGACGGATTGTGATTCGGGAGCAGGCCGGTCGAGCGAAGATGACAGTGCCATCTGCTCCATCTGCATGGGAGAGATGGTGGAGAAGACGACTTTGGAGAAGTGCGGCCATTCGTTCTGTCGCTCCTGCCTGGAACAGGCATTCCAGGTGAAGAAGGCTTGTCCTGTGTGCAGGCTCGTTTATGGCCAGCTTATTGGGAATCAGCCAGCAAATGGTAGCATGATGGTGGAAAGAGACCCAGATCTGGAGTTGCCTGGGCATCAGGGCTATGGCTGCATATGCATTATCTATAGCTTCCCTCCAGGATTCCAATCAGTAAGTATATCGACTTAACTGTGATTTCCTGTCTTATTTTGCAGCTCGACTGAATTAAATAGCAATCATCACCATGCAGTTTTCATTTTGGGTTGTGTGTATTGTTTTATTTTTCCAGCAAGAGCACCCGAACCCTGGGGTGCGGTATCCAGGCACAGACCGCGTGGCTTACCTACCGGACAGCCCAGAGGGTAACCGTGTGTTGCGACTGCTGCGGCGGGCTTTTGAACAACGGCTCATTTTCACTATAGGAACCTCTATGACCACAGGCATGCATAATGTCATCACATGGAACGATATCCACCACAAGACCTCTATATGGGGTGGACCACGATGGTATGCCATCTTATACAAATGTATTGTTGATTAAAACAGATTTGCTGTGGTAATCTCTGTTTAATTGTCATGTGGGAGCGCCACAGAGTTATTGTTCTCCTTCAAGCATGATGAGGCTCATGAGGAGTACATTACTTGATTAGAAGCAGGGGCAGGCTTAATGCACATTAGTTCTGACCGGGACTGTCTTTATCCTCCCGGTTTAGGAGTATAATGGATAGTAGTAGACTATAAACATGCTAGGACAAAACCAAGATAAAATGAACATGGATAATTATTTTTTTGGCCTTCCGTGGTCAGCCCATACAAGCGTATGCTATATACGGACAGCTAATCACTATCGTAATACTGTAGGACTGTGGTGTAGTTACTAATTGTGTAAGCAGTGGCAGGGAATTTAGACAAGATTCATTTCCACGATTACAGCCTAAGAAAATGTTTGAGAGATTTGAATCCAGTAAGAACCAACTCACCAAAGATGTCCATTGCTGGCCTGAGCAGCCTGACCAAAAAAGGCATTGTCTTTGGTCTACTTTTGGGGTTGGACTTGGTCTGTCTTGATTTGGCCTTTAAACATACATCCTTTTTGGTTTATATTATGTTTGTCTTCCCCATGTTTCCCAAAATATGTAATAAAAACTTTCTCTTTGGCCAAAATCTAGATGGCCAAATAGAGATTGTTTTAAGATTGTTAGAGAGTGTTTTAAATATCTTCATAGTCAGTGGGAATGGCTTTATAACTGATGACAGCTTGATTCAGGGTGCCAAGATCTACGGTTTAGCCATAGCATTTATGATTCTTGACCTCTTGCTATGCCAAAATGGGAACCACCTGAAAGCTATGCTTTTCTGACTGAACGGTCAGTGAAGGGGAAAGGAAACGGGGCATGAAGGAAACAGGGCATGCATTTGCTTCTGGTAGCAGTTGCATTTGCTATGATAAAAAATGGAGTAACCACCACACTGAACTTTTGCCTCAGTCTTTTCTTATGGTGCATGCTGCACAGCTAAAAAAAAGTCATCTCGTCCACCTACATACGCTAGGGTTTTTGTGTTTTTTCTTTCTGCCTGCTAGGATTTTCTTGCTAGCAGTGATGGCACCTCTGTTGATCTGATTTTGTGTGACCAGTAATTATTTTGCTTGGTCGATTCTGGTGTAGTTTGTCTCTTTTTCAGGATATGATGCTATATCATGATACAGTTGTGTGTACATGTCTTTGAAAGAAGGCGTTTTATAAAGAGGTATGGAGGGCAAGATTATATATCTGTTCTTTCTTTTACAGCTTTGGTTACCCAGATCCTACATACCTCGTGCGGGTGACGGAGGAGTTGCGGGAAAAAGGAATAACGGCTGACTGATCCTTTGGTACTCAGCACTTTGGGACAACTAGCGACCTGGCAAGTGGACCAGATTGACCACAGACTATCCAGTGATTCACTGTGTTAATGTAAATCACAGCTATTCTACAGTACCGGTTTGGTCAGGCGGCTTTTACAAACACCGAGATTGTGTTGATTTGTTTCATTTTGTTTGAACAAAAAGTGATTGCTTTCTTGCAATAAGTGACACGTTATAATTGAGTGCAGTGCATTCCACACTTTTATTGTTTTCAGAGACGGCACTTTGAAAAGTTAAGGGCGAAATCAAAAGCCCTGTGGTTTGCTGAACTTTGAGATGAAGTGGTGAATAACTTCTTTCTGCTGTTGTAGTAGGGAAGTAAACTGTTTTCATGTTCTAGACAAATGGCTTTCTCCTGTCTTCTCTCTGTTTCTTCCATCCAGAGGGTTTTCTTTGACTTGTTCTTTGAATGTTTTGCCACTGTCTGGACCAAGAAAGCAAACCAGAGCTATACTGATACTGGGCCATTTTTTTGTTAGTTTTTCATAAGCAGCACTACAAGGCACTTTGCAGTTATGTATGTATGTTAATTGTTATATTTCGGAGCTGATTTCTGGTCTGTTTCCAGATACGCAGCATTTTGCGGATGTAGAGACCAGTTTAGCGGCTACAAGCTGATGTCAGATCCTATACTCTTTTTTTTTTTTTTTTTGGCTTCCTCTTTATTTCATCCAGAAAGATCTTATTTTTCAAGATATAGAAAAAAACCTTTCTCTTGATTTTTTTTTTACTAATAATTATTAATTCATCTGTACTTTGTGTTTTGGTAAATGTTTGGAAAACCCCAGTCAAAAATTGCTCCTGTGATTAGATCAGCTTTAAAAAAAAATGTTTGGAAGGTTTCTTTTGCATGTCTGTTATTGACTTGAATGTGCAAGCTTCTATAAGATGTCATTAAAAAAAGACCTGTAGACTATCCCAAATCAAATGAAAGGCACAATCGGATTCTTCCACTATGGAAGAATCACACTTAAGCCTCAAATCCAGCAAACGGAAATCACTGGATTTATTTCATGTCAGTAGGCTTTCTTAATTTATACTGTTACAGTTCTGGTGTGATTCTACAGCCATGTGATTAGTTAAAGTTTATCCCAGCAGTATAATGGAAAAGAAATATGCAGTAGTGTTTATTTTCTCATTCAGTCTGTTATTGTACTGTTAACTAAAGATCGCAGCATGTTCTGACGAGTGATAAAGATTTCTCTGTAGTGAGTGGTCACCGGTTATAGCCAGAAACATGAAGCATGGCAGTATGTCGAGAACATTATAGTACCTATGCGATTTGGTTAATTATTACAGACTTGAACTCTTTTCTGCTATATACAAAATGTGAGGATTATGCCTGTTTGGCTCTAAAATGGTTTATTAACTATATTATCATGAAATGGAAAAAAGAAACACTGAATATGTCTAAAGCTGTCTAAAATGTTTCTTTTTGTTTTATCTCCCTCCTCATTTTGTGTTAAGGGACCAACACGAAGATCCTTTTGGATGATATAGTGACACCAATCATGCAAAATTCTATGCAGTTCATGTTAGATGAGGAAGAAATAAGCCTCTTAAAGATAATTGATTGTTATTCAGAGTTCATGATTTGCCTTTATGACTGTGTTGATTTGTACACAACAGACCTGTCTGCTACAATACGTGCTTTATGTTTTCATACTTGAATAAAGAGTTCTGTTCAGTTGCTATGCAGCCTGAGAGTTTTTATTATTCGCTTAAGAAGTCTTTGCACAAACACTGTTTTGTAAATTTTGACAGGAAGTGAAAGCTATCACTGCATAATTGGTTGATCTGCAGATCTGCTCTCTCTTGTGAAGTCACTAAGACATCATTAGTTAAACCAGACAGTTAAAGAATATTAAAGAATAGTGCATAATTTAGGGATATTTTATTATAAATATGGATAATATTCACAACAGGAAGCGATTCACATGCAATCATCAGGGCAGACTGCACTGATGAAATAAAGAGCAGTTTCTGCAGAAGACTGAATTCTGTGGAACATTCATACTATCCTGTATACTTATGCTGACCTTGAGGCATAGGCTAACATTTGACATCCATTTATGTACTAAGAGCATATAGAATATTGAATAGAATAGAATATTGTTTGACGTGAATTTGCTGTGATGTTTGTGTGAGAAATTTCAGTAGAACCCTCAAGACACTCTTTGGTGGTTATGTTCTTTAGTGCTTATGGTCCATAGTGGTTATGTTATTAATGATCAACAGGGTATGGGTTCAGATTCCAGAAGTAAGAAGACAGAGAGCCAATGTTGGACTTTTAAGCAATGACTCTGAACCCACAGCTGATAAGCTTTGTTTGTTGATTGCTTTTGGATTAAAGTGTGTGATAGGGCATCCAGTAGAATATGATGTCTAAGGCGACAAATAAATTACTCAATTACAAGATTTATTTTAACCCAGGGGTTCCCAAAATTGGGGCCTCTACTACATGTGGGGATTTAAAAATCGGGTTGTGAGAGAAGCCGACAATCTCCTCTTTTGTTTTATTCATTTACTTTAGAAATGGATATTACAAATATCACTTTATCAAGTTGTGTGCTAATATTTTAAAATGTTATGGGGAGTCACAGACTAACCACACTTAAATTAAGAGTGTATATGCTGTTTTAGTGTTTGTTGGAATCCTGACATGCTAAATAATTTTTTATCTGGAACTACCTCCACTGGTTCCTGAACAACATCGAGTGACTTTGATTCACTAGAACCACAGAAGTCAAGAAAACAAGCACAAACATATGCCAAAAACATTTATTGAGTATGATTTTAGAAGTGCTAAATTATAAATCCAGAATAAAAAAATGTAAGGTGGTGAGGACCTTGGGTCGGAAAAAAATTCATAATGTTCTTTTGGGGATACTTGTCCAAAAAGGTTGGGAACCCTTGCATTAACCAAAGAAATAGGGTGGTGATTTTTATAGCTGTCCACCAGGTGTTACTGGTTCTGAATAATTTAAAATGAACTACTGTATATACACTCTGTAGTCAGTTTATTATGCCCTGCAATGGACTGGCTGTCCATCCAGGGAGTTTCTCACCTCACGCCCAGTGTTCCCGGGATAGACTCTGGGATATACCGCAACTCTGACCAGGATAAATCGGTTACTGAAAGTAAGTGAGTGAGTGGTTGAGCCGGTTTATTATTAGATACACCTACTTTGTACAATCAAATGCAAAATTTAACTCAGATTGCTTGACAAACCTAATTCTTGACATATCTGTTATAACTTTGTCTGATGTCATAAACTACCATCAAATCAGGATCGTATCAAAGAGGGTCAGGGCAAAACCTCATATCAAAATGTTGTCGTTTGTCATAGGATACACCCACATTACGTTTATAACATCTTGCATTTCTGTTTTTAATAAAACAATACAGGTGACAAAGGAAAAACCTGAATAAAAGAGTGGAGAAACAAAGATGCTTTCAGCTGTAGTGCATGGTACATTTAATCACATTCCATCCTACCATGCTCTGTGGTATTTATAAAAATGCTTATATGCCCAGTTGATCTCAGATTTGAATCAAGCTAGCAAGAGGAAAAGATCTAAGTGACTTTGAAAGAGGGTTCATTATTGGAGCGGGACGACACGAGTTTCAGTCACAAAGACTGACTGCTCGACTGGCTGTGTTTCAGTAGGAGCAACGATTAAAGTGACAATAAAATGACATAAAGTAGCATTCAGATCTATGAGAAAGATGTCAGTAAATATGATTGGAAATTGTGGTATATTCAATGACTGAAGCTTTTGCATTAGCAGGGGCGGACAAAACTCAAGTACTTTGTACTTTGTTACTATAGTTGATATATTTTTTTGGCAAAGTAAAAAAACTTACTTTCTACTCCTTACATTTTATTTAGGCCTTCAACATAGAAATCTTGAAGGTCATTTCTTCACTCATTCAGCCAGTGACTGTACACAGT
The DNA here is from genome assembly GCF_027358585.1 of Pangasianodon hypophthalmus. Taxonomy (NCBI): domain Eukaryota; kingdom Metazoa; phylum Chordata; class Actinopteri; order Siluriformes; family Pangasiidae; genus Pangasianodon; species Pangasianodon hypophthalmus. Next base: position 6,815,275 of record NC_069725.1, read on the forward strand.
ACGTCAGCCAGTTGGGCTCAGTTTAGCAGGCAATCAGTTTCATTATTGTAGAAAAAAAACTATCAGGAACCATGGCAATTCGTCACTGGCCATGACCTTTACATGCTACACATTGTTGTTAGCGCTATAGCTATCCATGTGTGTTTGAAGATGGATAAGCCACGAAACTGCAGCCCCTGGCCCTACCTCAATCAAATCTTAAAGTAAGCAAAGACTCGTTTAAAATGAGCTAACATCAATTGGCTATATTTAACTAAGTTGACTTGTTTTCTTTGTTAACGCCAGGTTAGACTAGCACCAATTCCAGTAGCTAACATAATTTGCTAGGCAGCAAGTCAAATTCTAGCTAATGGGAAATATTGCAAACTTATTGAATGAAGTTTTCAGGTAAAAACATCATAGTTGCTTTAAAATGAAAATGTTCAACAGTTTTAGATAAGTAATAAAAGTTACTTTTCACATGAAAACGTGACATTAACTTAATTTCATCAGGTAAAAACATTTACTGTTTAGTATCTAATACTTCAGTATTTAAAAGTAGCAACTTTTTTACTTTCACTTGAGTACATTTTTGGCTGGATACTTCCACTTTTAATTGAGTATGATTTTGTATACTTTCACTTCAGTATAATTTCTCAATACTTTGTTCACCCCTGTGCATTAGTCCAACATTTTCGGAAAAATATTCAGAAAAACAGTTGACAGACAATGTAGGATGATGATCAGACTGTCAGCCAGAACAGTCAAAAACATGTTTGTTTTTCCTTTTATTGCCCATCTGTAGAGGGACATTTTCCTTTTTTTTTCAACTTGATTTATTTCACTTCAACTATAGAGTATGCAAAACTTTGCTCTCAGTTGTACCTCCACCATATAGTATGTGCCTTTTATAGGTGTAATATTACTGCACAATTTGTCATCTCTCTTCTACCCCATTTATCAACAGAAAAGACCCCCCATAGGAGTGAACCACCACTGACAAGATATATTATTTTGGTGGCTGATCCTACATTCAGACCCTGATATTGATGAAGGGCTAGAGGATACACATGGAAAAAACTCCTGTGCTGAAAATAGTGCATCGCCTAAATAATATCAGTGGTGGTCCCTTTCTGCTGATCGACAAACTACACATGGTGCAAAGCAACAGATGGGCTATATGGTACACTCCAGTACAAAGGTTTGCCAGCCCTTAGGACATAATGAAGAAGACCAATTAAATTTATAAAGGTAACACATGTACCATAGGTTTCACAGATGTTCTTGCATTTCACATGCAAAAAAAAAAAAAAAAAAAATTATTTATTAAAGAATGACATTTTTATTGATCCATTTAGAGTTACGCTGAATGCTGTAGAATGTCTGCAGAGCAAGTTAATACATGTTATAAATTATGTTACAGCAGTTATAAATATTCATCCCCTCATCAGGCTCACTTTTTTTCTATTAAAGTTAATAAGACAAAAAAAATCGGCTTGTCACGTTACCAAGAAACTGCAAACTGCAAAGTGAAGATTTTCCCAAAGCAGAAAATGTACTGACACTGGAAATGTTTAATAAATGTCTCCTTATAGAAACAATTACACATTTTTCTTTGTTAAATAACAAATCTGTTTATTATTAATGCTAGATTATGTAGAGTGTCAGCTATACAAGTCCCTGTGTAAGTGCGGAAGCGATCAATTATTTGAATGAGTGCATTCATAAACCTGGGATTTGGATTATAGCCAGCACTATTGTCAGAGCTGCTTTTGTAGAAAATAAATCAACCCCTCCTGATTTGAGATTTCAACAAAATTCTGATTTGAGATTTCAACAAAATTTTGCTGTTGTATAATCTCTAAGAACTTCTATGTCCACCCTTGACATATATAACTGCCTATAATGTCTTTCATATCCTCTGATCAGCTTTTAAATCCTTCTAACTGTAAGATTTTTATCTCCCAGTAGTCCACATGTTCCTGACATATCCTGAAAACACTTGCAGATGTCATACCCTGCCTTTGTTAACTCTGGTCTGCAGACCAAGATGGTCATTAAAAAAAAAACATATTTTTGTTTTTTCACCATGTATGATTGAAAAACACTGCTTATTTGAAAACGCATAATGAAGCACACATAGTTTCTGTTCAGTGTATTTGCTATTCTAACAGTATGCCACTTTAAAATGTTGCACTTTTAGCTCCTTGATAAATACCTAGAATTTTTTTGAATGCCTTGAAAAAAATAACTGTAACATAACACAGTCTCTGTGAATGCTTGTCATTGAACGTGTGAGAGTGCCTACCAATTATTCAGCTTAGAAGTGAAATTACTCTATATTCAGACTTCAATGGTGAGTTCACATGGGCTGGAATCAACACTATTGCCTATCTAAACTCAGACATTAAACAGACAGGAAAAAGGAACCACCAGGTTTTGAAATCAAGGCCTTCAGTGAATAAAAGATACTCTTTTGCTGCATTTAAATTGCATTGCTGATGAAAACACTGCTGCATTTGGTATGGCCACTAGAGTGTGGAAGAGAGTGGTTGGAGCTGTGTGCATGATGAAAAAGTGTGATGCTGCTGCCAACAACGCCTCTCCTCTCCCCATATGTTTGGAGCATTAGCGGATCTATTAGAAACGCCAGCATTAGTCTGGGAGATGAATCACGGGGGTGTGTGGAGTAATGGCTGCTATTTACCATCTGCATCTCGAGTTTTATCCCACTTTTGGCATGCATTTATTGAAACTAGCACCATGTCCTGATCCCATGTAGATTTAAATGCTGAGCACAGGCCAAAACGACTGAAGCTCACACTGGGAGCTGACCAGATGAATGCAGCAGTGGTCTACAACACAATCAGCTATGTGCGTGTGTGTGTGTGTGTGTGTGTGTGTGTGTGTGTGTGTGTGTGTGTGTGTGTGGTGTAAGAGTGGTTGTCCAGACCTGGTTCAGATGTTCAGATGTCACTCAGGATCTCTGCAAAGATGAGCTGGACTCAAGGGCAATAGCAGAGTGTGAAAGCTTCTCTGGACATCTGCTGTTTTATCACTGCACATCCTGGCCCATCTGGGCATCTCTCCTAACTGTACTCAACTCTCTCTCTCTCTCTCTCTCTCTCTCTCTCTTCCCAATGTGGGAAAGGAACTGGGGTTTGTGGGAAAAAAAAAAGAAAATAAGTAATCAGTGGTGTTAGATGGATCTTTAATATCATTATGCGAACATTCATTTTGGCCCAAGAATAAATCAAATATTCGGCAAATTCAGTCTTGTCTTGTATAATTAGATGCCATCCAGTGTCTAAAAACCTGGACATGTCACAAGTGATGCTAAACAAAGTGACTGAATGTTTTATTGAAGCTCTAGCTGTTTCAAGAAATTCATATAATACAAATGCACTGGCCTACGTACTATCTTCATCAAATGCTTTAAAAAAGGAAACAGTCCAAAATGCTGATGCGACGTGTGTGTTTGCATAAAAAAATTGCACAGCTTTTGATTCAGCCGTTGCTTGGCGTACATGTTTCCCCAGGAAACCTCCCTCATGTCATTATCCAGCTGGCTATACGAGAGGACTGGAACAGGGAGCTGTTGAAATGCAGCCAGAATGCAAATACGGGTTTGATTGTTCTACGCATCTCCGTGCATGTGTTTGGAATTAAACAGCAGATTTTGTTTAAATCTAAACGAGCAGATAGATCATGTAGAACAGAATAGAAGAGAATAGAATACATTGTACATTATCTGTAGACTAAGGTGAATTTGCTTGCACCTTCTTACATTTAAAGGCATTCTCATGAGTCGTTTGAGGAAAATTGTATTTTTAGCCCAAACTAGATTTAGGTCCTCCAGCACAGACCTGCTGGCTCACTCCATGCCTTCCTTGGCATCTCCCTGCTGCTGTCTGTCTCTGTCACACTCTGAGCCAGTTGTGTAGAAGATTTCAACAGTGTTTTATGAGTGTGACATTGACATTTGTGTGCTATTGCACTGAGATGCCAGTTTCTGCAGGGCTACCTTGTGCACCCTCCCCATTGTGCTATTTAATTACATGATCTGAGCTCCAGCAGCCCTGGCATAGTGCCTCCTGCTTCTATCTCTCTATCGCTTACTTTGTAGATCCTCGCCTAGCTAAATCACCCCTTGCTGAATCTGAAACACATTCTGGATTTGAAATTAACTTCAGAGCTCATCAATCACTGTGGCTAACTTAAAGTATGCATACACTTAGGACAAAATGAAGACAACAGAGCAATTTCATTTATATCAACAATATATTTATGTGCAAGGTTTCACATGTTACTTCAGTATCGCAGGTAAAAAAAAAAAAAAAAGTCAAATAGTGTGTAAGATATTCATAGTAAAGTGTTATGATATCTTTTCCAAAGTTGAATTTCCCTTACAGAATGTGATATAAATGTTCATTAATAACTTCTGTGCACACACTTTGCCTTTATTACTGTCTCCAACCTCTCTTGTATTCTCTGAGCAGCTTCTGGATCCTCTTAGTTGTAATATCCGGCCCCCTGTAGCACACTCACCCCTCTTACATTCTTCCTGACATTTCTGTTCCAACTCTGCCAGATGTCACACACTTCCTTTCACAAAATCAGGTTAGAAGCCTGGGAGAATCATGGCTGTTTTTTTCCCCTTTGTTTACGAATAGTTGGAAACACCCATATTCTTTTGGAATTCTAGTTTCTGTAGATAAATTATAAAATATAGGTAAATTTTACTCTTTTCCATGGGGCCATACATTCCCCAGCCATTTTAAACACAAAAATCATTCAGATACAGGCCAAGAGCTTTAGTCAATGATGGGGGAAAAAAAGACCAGAATGGGGGAAAAATATGATCTCAGGCTAGTTTGAGTATTTTAGAAACTGCTGATCTCTGGGACTGTCATCCTCAAAAGTCTCTAGAGTTCACACAGAATGGTTTGAAAAACCAAAAACTTGCGGTGTGCAGTGGTTCTATGGGCGGAAATGTCTCGTTGATGAGAGAGGTCAGAGGAGAATTGCCAAACTGGTTCAAAGTGACAGGAAGGCTACTGTAACTCAAATAACCACACTGTACAGCAAAAACAAGGAAAATTGGCTCATCCTACTGCTGTCAGATCAAAGATTCCAAAACCAGGCATTTGTGTGGACTGTTTGCAGTTAAAAATCCTTTATTTTGAGGGCTGAACACATCACAAATCACAAATACATCTTTCAATCTGTCTTTAACTAAGCTAGCCAGCTAGCTAAACACAGCTTAAGACAACTTAGCTAATGTTACTCTCCAGCAGTAGCAATTTGATTTTAGTAGCTCACTAGCAAGCTAGTTCACATGCTAGCTGATGTTAGGCTAAGTATAATATCCTGTAATTAAAACCAAGCACTAGCAAGCTTTATAATTAGTATATAAAAAAACATTATATTGTATAAACCAGTAGCCAAGTTTGCTAGCGAGAGTTAGCTGTCTTGCTCACAGACTGGTGGCTATTGTGCGATTTCTATTTTCACTTTTCCTCATTTTTTTCCTTATTTCACTATTTTTAAAAATTTGTGTGTCTTTATAGGATCACTATTTGACCCTGTGATTTTACACTAACTGTATGTCTTCAGAGTTAGGCTAAAATATAGATAAATAAAATCACGATTTTTGTTTATCTCTAGTGTGACTGGAGAATGATCAAACTGGGCGAAGAAAATGAACAACACCATAAGGTTATCTGCCAAAGTGACTGGTAAATTATACAAACCACCAGTTGCCAAATTTTACCCACATTCGGTGGGTGGGCGGGTGTTAATTTCAAACCCTGCACGCACTGATTCTGCAAACTGCTTATTATCAGCCATTTCCAGCCAACTGTGATTCTTTTATCTGATATATTTTGAAGCACATGCTAAATTATAACGTATTATAAACCTGCACCTAGATAGAGAAAAGCTAATAAAGGATCCTACAGCCCAACACTGATGAGATATTCTCCTCCTACTCACCTCCACACACACACACACACACACACACACACACACACACATGCAAACCACACACACACCCATGCACTGAGCCAACTCAGGCAGTTTACTTAACACCACTGAAGGTGTGTTTCTTTCTTCACATGTCCCTTTGCTAGCACGTTGTGGGCGTTTGTGTGTATTCATTCGTCTGTCTCCCTCTGTGTTTGCTTCAATTCTTTGCACTGTATTTCTGTGCACGTGTGCATGCTTGCACGTGTATGCTTGTGTGTTTCTGTTCATTCCGTTACACTCTGGCCTCTGATTCATAGCTGTGTACTGTTTTTCTCTGCCTGATGTAGCTGAGCCAACCCTCCGCATCTGAAAGATTTAAACGCACACACACACACACACACACACACACACACACACACACACACACGTGCACTTCGGTGTTAAGGCAACACTAAAACAAAATTGAGTTTGGCTCCAGGTCCCACCAAGCAGAATGCAGACCCTGTCCAAGCTGTTTGTCATTAGTAAAAGCCATCGTTTCCACTCGTGAGAGTTACAGTGGTATCTTTGTTGTGAGTGTGTTGCTGAGTGTGTGCATGAGAAAGGGGGCAGAGGGAGATAAAATGGTAACCTGTAATTACCGCTTAAAATGACTTTTACATAAATAACTGTGGGAGGCTATTGTTGGTAAAGAGTGTTTGTTATAATGTGAGAAGGACTTGCTTAAGATGGTTACACAATCACACATGGACACACATTTCACTAGCCAGTGTGTGCTAGGATTCTGAAACTGGATCATAAAAGTCATAATATTAATGAGATTATTATTATTAAATATTCACCTGATATATAAGCATTAAACTGTTTAAGCATAAAATATACGCTATGTTGAGTAATAAATTGTTTGATGTTTTTTTAATGCACACGATGGCACATTTTAATGGCCCATGAGTCTCTCTACACCTGTACCCTCATAAAGAATGCAAAGGTCTATGAATATTCATGAACATATATATCCTCCCAATAATCCAGGTCATACTATGCGATTACCTGTGCTATACTAACGTATTACAGAATGGAGGTATGACACATTGGAGAAATGTGGCTATACGTATGTGTGAAAATCAGACTGACTCAGAGACCAAATGTTCACAAAACAAATACATTCTGTTATTAATATGCTTTCACTGAATTTGCTCATTGTTATTGCATAATTGCACTGTCATATTCTCAGCTACTTATTTACTGTACCAGTAGTCAGATTGTTTGGCATTTTGGGAAAACCCATTAGATATCACCGTGACTGAATTCTGGGAAACAGCCTAAAATGACGCAAAATCTAGTTTTGACCAGTAATATACTTTGACATCTCTGCTTTAAGAAAATGTAAATGTATTTGATCAAAACATGTTAATGTTTTTATTTAGGTTACTTTCTAACTTTTAAGAAACACAGCAGTAAATGCAGTCAGTCTTCCTAAAGACGTGTAATTATACTTGCTTTTAACTACGCATAGGTATTTAGGCTGCCCCATGTATCCTGGAGCGTCACTTGGGCACATATTCAGAATTAACATGACGCGTCCGCATGGTGCAATACTATTGCAAATAGTAGGGCAGTATAACACCATGTAGCACTGCATCCACAACTGAATATCTAAACAACAAAACAACTAACGTTGTGTCTCAACTTTTGCTGCTAACTGGTACTAATACTAACTGGTTTTCCTATTACAGTATGAATTTTAAAAGAAGCTCATGACAACAATCAAGACGATGGCAGAAAGTTTTAAACAGAAACAAAGCTCATTACAGTTCGACTAGGACTCCAGATGGAGAGTGATGTTAATGGACATTGCTAATGGACATTGCTTTTATTTCTCCAGATGTACATGTTTGCCGTAAGTAGAGTATGTATTAATGTTCAAGAGTTCAGGAAAGTCTGTAGTTTTCAGAACTATATATACTAGAAAATGTCAAACTTTGTCCATGAATTGTTTTCCCAGGCTGCCACACAAATATTCTATAAGAACTATTCATTATAATCATTATGCAGATTTTTTAGCTTAAAGATATTGTTTACCATACCATTATTATCATTTAATAACATTGCAATCAAACCATGTTTATTTTGTGACACAAATTGAATTCCCTAACTCAGTGTTTTACAGAAGTAGTGAGGCCATCTGTACTTCATCAGCCATTTTATTGGAGTTGAATCACATATGTAAATGCAGGGCAATGCTGTTTTGGTGGTATTGTGGTATCGTGTCTGCAATCAGAAGTCTGTTGTAGTTTGTCATTGCAAAAAATCAGACTTGGCATCTACATCATCTTATTTGTTGTAACAAATGGCTTGACTTGGATTTTTTACTTTTGTGGAACCAAGAACACTAGCACCACCAGTGGCTGAAAGAAAAAAATACACATATGAAGGTTAGGCTAGCCCATACTGTGGATTCCTGCAGCCTGTCACTGATTGTTGTGTCACGTGATTACACAGAAACGCTTTCTAGATTTGGTGTCCTTTGGGGCCTGACACATCCGTGACATATTAGTGATTGAGAAGACGCATGTGAAATACAGTAGTGGGCGTTAAATACAATAACACGTGTAAGAAACGTGAACAAGGTGTATCACTTTCTCAGTAACTCATTTCTCTAAATACATTTGAAGGAGAAACTAGAAATAAATAGACTAAGCATACGCTGTCCAGTTATAGTACGGATTACAGAAGCATGACAATTGTGTTTCTTCGCAATTAATTTTCTACGTACGTACATGAAACAAAGCCATCATTTGAATCTAGATTTTCTCAGTTCTCTGCAAATTGTGTATGATGCAGTAAAGTGATAAATCTTCGAACAACACCTTAGACCAATCCTATGGCATGTGTGGTCTGAGGGTTCATCAGTTCCCCACTAATTTACATCCTACCTGCAATTAGTTCCCCCTTTGCTGTTATAATGCCCTGATTAGTGCATTGTTTAATTCGTGTTTAAGTAGTGTACTATATAGCTATTACCCTTTCTAGTTGGAACTAAAAAAAAAAACCACTGTACAGTGCACACCTACAAGTGACAACAATAGCAATCACTACACACCCACAAGAGACAAACTACAAGTGACATCAGCATAGGGTAATTATTTCATAGTATGGGCGAGTTACTGATATTTTTAGCCCAGCGTTCACTATATCTTATGTAATTCCATTTAAATTAAATGAAAGAATTACTTTTCATACTTTAATTGGAAATGACTCTGGATAACCCTTTAATAGAGTGATGTTAATAAATTGCATCATCAACAAAAGATATTGCCAATTTGCCCCATAAGATGCTGTTAATGTTTTTATATTAAGAAAGAAAACTGCCAAAGACAAATAAATCTAATAAATCTTATTGTCAAGGGGGCTAATTAGCTGCAAGTGGTTATACAAGTGTTAATAATAACATTGTTTCATAAGCAAACAAGGGAGGAGGATGAGTAATCCATTTTTTTCATTTCAAAGGCACATTTTTAACACCTCTCGCAAAATATGACAAGGAAAGATGCAACATTTGCGCTTCTACCTCCTTTCCTCTATTTGCCTATCAGCATGTGGTGGCATTCAGGAGAATTTTTTTTACATTTGCATGTACATGTATTTATCTGGCAGATGCTTTATTCAAAGTGAGGAAGGATACAGTTCATGCATCGAGCTGACAGTGATACAAGTGCTGACTGAGTCCAAAAAGGAAGTGCGAGATAGATACAGGAGATAGATATAGGAGGAACGAAGAGAGAGACACAACTGTGTACCAGGATTAAAGTTGTAATACAATTCTGATACATAACAATACATTAATAACAATAATAGAATAATAGAATAATATGAATAAGTATGGAAGATGGGAGAGGGCTTCAGACTTTTTTGTAGAGTGAAGAAAACTGGTCAATCCAAACCACTATTGCAGAATCAACAGTGAAAAGACTTTTAGTCTTAGTACCATAGTGATGGTATCTCCAGTCACACTGACTCACAAACTGCAGCAATCAGGAAACTTAAAGAGAATATCACTTCCAAATACCACCAGATTTCCCACTGTCTGAGCTCTGCATTTCAGCATGGTCATGCGATCTACTTTTCTACCATTTAAAGGTTCCTGGTCCCTTGTAGAGCACCAAACTGACGTGTTTGCTCTCCTGACACATGTCTGGGATTAGCCTCTAAAGGCTCAACATGTCCTAGAGGTATTAAATGTAGATACTTTTATTCTAAAGAAGGATATAGGCAGAGGTAGCAACATGTACCATTTAGCTGTAGCATTTATGATTTTTCTACAAGTGAGATACCTGAAAACTGCTTTTCTTTTGTGCATTTTTGAAATGTTTTGCAGTCAGACCAAATGTGAATTAAATTATCCTGGCAGAAACAGTAATTCACTGAAGGGGAAAGGACATGAGACATTTAACCATTCAAAAATGTGTTTGAAAATGTTTGACATTTATTCATCAGTCAGTATCACCAGAAATATCGAAAATTAATGAGAAAACGTCCTTTTCTTCTTCCCACGATCTTTAGGAAATTTGGATGATGCAACTTCCTGTTGGACGTATGACTTTTGGAATACAACATGGGAACATGGAAAATATTTTTCATAAACTATAATGAATGACATAGGAAAGGATGATGAAGCATGGGATATTCAATGGATTGACACATTAATGAAAAAACAAAAGTAAAATGATTTAAAAATGAATTTTAAAAATATTTGTTTAAATGTCTTTTGTCTTTACATATGTGTAAATGCAATATCGGTGGGACACAAATGGCACCTCAATTGTAGCATCACCCATTACTTTCACGTCACTCCAACTTTATTTAGGTGAACTTTGACCTGTGAATTCTGAGCCTCAAATGAAACTATGTTGGTGAGACTTAGTCTTGTTGGTCAGAAAAAAAAATAGAGGAGCTACTTATGATTAAGTAGAGGACACATCCTTTTGCGTCACTGTTTTCTTACTGTTGCTTTGCTCATATCTGAAAAAATGCTCTAAAGTTTTTGTGGTGAAATTCTGTTTTTTCTTTCTGCCTGCTAGGATTATCTTGTTAGCGTGTTTGTATCTCCAGGTTTACAATATAGTTCCCACACAAATTCCCACATACATACTTTAGAGTCTGGTACATACCTAAAGTCAGGCTTACTGATAACCAATCATTAATCATGTGAGTATGCTGATTAATTATAAGAGCTAAATAGAGAAAACCATGAGTCAGGCCCCCATTTCTTACGCCGTTGGGATTCAGTGAGTGAGGTGATAAATCTCAGCTCAGCACACGCTGTGCCAGGCATGACTGTCTCCCAGTCTCAGTGTTGCATAGTAACAGGGGTTTTATCATCCTGGCCGACTGTGCCGTTGATTAAACACGTCTCTTTTATCGGTCAGTGGCATTCCTTTTGTGCCGTGGTGATAGAGGCTCATCGGAGGCCGCCTTATTTATGGCTCCAATTACTGCGTTGCCATTAGAAAGGCCTTCAGACTAACGAGCGATGCAGTGGAAGGGAGATGTGACCCTTGGAGCTGGATAGATAACTGTGAAGACACTGTATACTGGACCACAGGGAACGATCAACTCTCTTGTTAATGTATTGTAATGCAAAAAATGTAATAAAATGCAACATAACAAGGCTGTTTTTCACACAGGGATTAAGGCAAATGTAAATGGGGAGTATTCTACTGCAAAGAAGCCTTTTTAATGAAGTGCTGAGGGTAATCTGTGTTTAGAAAACAAGCACATTTAGTTCTTGTCCATTTAACATATCCAGATCTTAAATCTCCTCCATTGTTCTCTGGTTCAGCATGGTTCAGCACGTGTGAGTCTTTCTGGCCTTAACACAGATATCCTACACCCGCTGTGTCTGATCCTATAGGTGTACTAGAGTGAGGTCAAGATGTGGGACACGACTGAAACCACGAGCTATTCAAATGCCATGACCCATACAGTGATTCCCGAGCAGAGGCCACAGAAATGTCACCTAACAGTAGTGCTGTTAAAGGTTACAGTGAGATCAGAGCTCAGTGTAGTCGGCCCTCAATGAGTTTAGGCTGAGGAAGCAAGGGGATGGGAAAAAACATTACAGTTCAGTATGCAGGTGGTAATGGGGTTAATTTAGCATTGGCTGGCTACAAAGTGTGGTTTTTTTCACAAAATGGTTGAAACATGTATGTACACATATGCAGGAGTACATGTGTACTGGAGCATGGATCACAGTGAGTTAATGCCTAAATTATCTCACCAGGCTCTACGCTGACTTATAAGTCACTTGCTATACCTCACACCCATGACTGTGCCTAGCCTTTTGGCTAGTTAAAGGCTGCTTTACACTGTGCAGAGGTCTTACAAGTTGTCACACTTTATGAGACAATGCCAATAGTCAAATTCTGTGGCATTCTATATATACTTATGTGTGCTGCAAATCAGATTGTATGTTTGAAATTATCTTATAATTGTCCTACAATGAAATAAAGCGATGGCATTCTGCTACTGATGTATTTTTTTTTTAGACATGTGCGTTGCAGTGATCACACATTCTGAGATCTTGGTCCATAATTTCTGTTTTTCTTGTCGGTCTATATATAGCTTCAGCCATTTAAAACAGTCTTTTGGGAATAGGGGTGTGTTAAATGTTTGGTTAGAATGAGTATTTGATATGGATGTTGATATGGAGTTTCATATGTTTCACAATAACATGCTAGTAGGTGGATTGGCCATGATAAATGTGAGTTATTATTATTATTATTACTATTGTTATTAGTAGTAGCAGTAGTAGTAGTAATTTTTTGTTTTTGTATTTACCTTGGTTGTATTCGAGGTTATGAGGGTGGAAAAGAAAGAAAGGTAGAGGGATATTAGACATTCTGACTTGGCAGGAGGGATGTTAAGTGCTAAGGAGTATACTGCTGCTGCGTATTGCTGTTTCAAGTCAGAAATTTGCACCAGTAATCTACCATATGCTCATAAAGAGCGAGGGAAGGAGCAGTTAGGGCAGTAATACATTTCTCATCCTTTCAGTTTTCAGAGCATAGCAACAGAGAGCTTTGCAAAATGTCACAACCTCAAGACAGAACAGGTGGCAGAACATTTTTGGTACATTAGGCTGCCTTCACTAAATTACCTGATTTGTCTATATGGATGTGATGGTCTTACAGTGGTCTGTACTGTAAACAGTCTGCCAAAACAAGGCTTGACTAAGTGCATTTGCCATCAGTTGAATCATTTTAGCAGCATTCCAATAAATACAAAATGGATAAGTGTTTGCACTTTGAACTAATGTGAAATTCAGTGTTATATTCAATGAAGACATTTGAAGAAAAAAAACAGGGGGAAAAAAATCATTCCTTCACTCATGTTCCCATGACAACAGGAGTACAGAAGGGAAGATGGAGAGTGGATTTGTTCCTAGGCAAAGGAATCCAGCTCTGCTTTTTTTGGTCCACGTAGGAATAACATTCGAAGAATATGTGGTGCTTACATATAGAAAAGAAAAAAAAAAAGATCACTTTGTTGCATAGAGTAATGGCAAGAACATTTTCTGCACATCAAGCCAACTCTGATTCACAGATGCATCAGGAAGCTATGAACTGTAAGCAACCATTGCTGAAATCTGTCATGTTTCCTCTGTACACAAAGTGTCTAGTCTGTTAGAGTTTTTCTGTCTCCAGTGCATTTCTTACATAACCCACATTAACATCATGTCATGCTTCACATCTTGTGCCTCCTCTGAGGACATGGAAGGTAAGATGAAGATTTCTCCAAGACACAGGTCCTGTCTCTGATCTTTGGCATCAGAACTCAAATGGATGGCCAAAAGTGTTGCCAGCAAATCGACTATGACCAACTAATTAAAAAAAAAAAAAAAAAAAAAGCATAAATGGACTACTTGAAGAAGCTTTATAGCATGAAATTACTAGAAAGTTTACTAGCTCTGTAGCAATGTTTAATGAATGCCTGCCAAAGCTTAACTCCCTAATTTGCTAGTGCTTGCTAGTCACTGACCAAATAGCTAAAGTGTATTTGGTCTAGATATCCAATTTGCACCAAAAAAGACATAAAATAGATGCATAACTCTGTGTACTGATGTATAAATTACAGAGATGGGAGTCTATACTGTGTGCACAAATAGAGCTTAAAACATTTTGAAAATTTTGATGGGATAAGACACAAGATAACATTTTTCCCATGAAGGTGAAATATTAAATATTGTCATACAAGACCAATAAATGTGATTTTTTGTTTTTGACTTTCCACTAGGTACTGCTGCTTTTTTCCTATGTGGTAGAAAGTAGCCTTTTCCATGAAAAAGCAATGTTGCCTCAAACAGTTGTCTTTTGTTGCTAGTTCCCACCCATTAGCTAACTCTCACCTATCACAGGACAGCCAGCTAACGCGCTTTCTCTGAGACAGACTTTTTGAACTGCTGCTCATGCTAGATCACAGGCAGCAGAACACACTCAGAGGAACGCACTAACTGCCCTCTTCTGCATACATGACCTCACAGATGACCACGATTGACCAGTGTCCCTTTGATTGAGAGTGAAGAGAGTAATACAATCCCCCCCACCCAGAGAACACAGCCAATTATGCTTTCTTGGACTCCTGACCATGGATAGCTGTGTATAGGTTTCTGGTAATGATTCACTTCCTGTCGAGTTTCCAGTTCATAATGAACTTTAATCCCCACAAATTTGCCAATCTTGGAAGTATGGGCCAACAGAAAATGAGCACAGTGCTAGGGTCATTTCTTTCTGGAAGTCTCTACATGGAGGAACTTCTTATTATTACCTTTTCGCTAGGACAAGAAGCTTTTTCTGCTCCCCATTATGTCTCATCACTCACAAGCAACAAACTAGCTAGCTGGCTAAGGTTAGCTGTTCACTGAAGCACTACTTTCCCTCCAAAAATACGTTAAATCAGAACTACAGATAATCACCTCATTTTGCTCCACCCCAGCGAAGAAATTCGCACGGCATGAATCTGCTGCTAAATACAAACACACCATGTTTTGTAACTTGGGTTGATCATTGGCTTCAAAATTAGCATATACCCCTATATTCCCAGACTGGATGTGCCGAGCATGCTACTGAAAATTTCTGCCATTTTTGAGATGAGCACGCTGGCACAGAATTAAAATAAGGATTCAGCAGGTTGTCCTTAGACAGAGCAATGGTCTGCTGTTCACTTTTTGGGCTAAGAACAGCAGGCTGAGAGCCCATTTCATGCTTCCCCACACCACAAAGGCATGCTTTTTTTTCTGGATACATAGTGTTCCAATTTAGCGAGGAAAAAAAAAGACACCAGGTCAACAGAGGTCTTTTTTTTTGTTGCCTTTTTGACACCTGTCATTCCCCCTCCCAGGCTGATGATTGGTATAGCCTGAGGGCCTTTAACACATATTAAGTCAAGAACCAACTGCAACATCCAGTGTGTTGTGTCTGTGTGTGGCACTTAGAGCAAACACACTGCAGTGCCGCTTACATCAGCCTTAGGGGGGAAGTTTATTGACGTATCAGTCACCTATTAAATGGAAATAGAAAGCAGAGGGATGTAACTCCAGTCTTATCGCCGTCAGAT
The DNA here is from genome assembly GCF_027358585.1 of Pangasianodon hypophthalmus. Taxonomy (NCBI): domain Eukaryota; kingdom Metazoa; phylum Chordata; class Actinopteri; order Siluriformes; family Pangasiidae; genus Pangasianodon; species Pangasianodon hypophthalmus. Next base: position 6,830,836 of record NC_069725.1, read on the forward strand.
CTACACAGGCCACAAACAAGAAACACTGATCTAGTCAGTCCATCACTTGAATCAAAATGGTTTTTAAAGGAGTTGATTTTGTGTGACTTATTAGGTATGTGCGAGCAACGTACAGTAGAGCAGGGTACAATAATAAATCCCTGATCCCTAATTTTGTCTTTATTTCCGTTTTCAAGTGACTGCAATTATGAATTGCAGTTGGGCTAATAGTTTCCATTTACATTTTTCTTATTGGTTTCTAATGATTTAATTGCTTAATGGAAACCATTCGGCCAATTCCCATAAGGAAGTGGTTTTTTTTTTCAGCATGGCAGTCAAGTGCAATCATCACAGAATCATTGCATGAGTCGTCACTCAAGTCAGACGAAAACAGTGAGGCTGTGTCTGTAATTGCATGTGAAACAGAATTAATAATGTAACCATGAGTTAAAGTGGGATTTGGAAGGCAGTGAAACTCACAAGTTTGGTTTCTGTTGTCCATCAAACTGCAGGTACAAGCAGAAAACCTCAGTTTTTACCCTCTCCATGTTACTGAGGGTGCGAAGTTCCGGATCATTCTGGATGATTCACTTCAACACCTGGATGTAACTATGCAACATTATATTGTATTATACAGTGAAGTTGTCATGAATTTCCCCTCTCTGTTTTGTTCTTAGCTATCCATTTGCCTTTGTTTCTGTTTTAGTCCTGTATCCACACCCCTGTTCTGCCATTCGTCTGTTACTAGTTGTGTTCACTTATTCTGTGTATGTTATTTAGATGTTATTTAAATTCAAATGCACAGCAAAAGTTCAATTCAATTAGTGCTCTTAACAATAGACATTGTTACAAAACAGCTTTAAAGAAATCTGGATGTAGGTTTAGATCCCTAATGAGCAAGCCAGTGGAGACAGAGGCAAGGAGAAAATCTCTGAGATGACATAAGGAAGAAACCTTGAGAAATAGACTCTAAAGGAAACCCATCCTCTTCTGGGTGACACCAGATAGTGGAATTATAATTCATTACTTTTCTGCAACTGTATACTGTAAAGAAAAACAGTACTGTGTTGGAATGATGTTCAGTATGAGTATATTGTGAATAATATGAAGTCCTGTGAGTCCTGGGATGAGCACAGAACAGTCATTATGATTACAGCAGCAGTTCTTAGGTACAAATCACCATTAAAGTAAATGGTGAATCCAAAAAAAGGGTATCCAAGTGCAAAGGGAAAGGTAAATCAAATCGTGAACATCTCAATTATTGCTACTGTTGTTAGGGTTTGTTAGTGGTAAATCAAGTCAAGTCAACTTCACAGATGCCATTATAGGTAGGAAATCAACACAGGTACTCAAATGAACTATGAAACGTTCTGGATTGAGATTAGTAAATGTACAACTTCATAGTAAAACACAGATAGCAAATGGTGTCTGTGTTCTACTTGCTTGTTCCTTTGGTAAACAGCTCAGGACAAGTTGGCCGTGGTTTGTCGTAACCTCTTTCAGCTCACACTAGCTCGCTTCTCAGCATGCTGTTGGCCGATGCTGCAGTGGCGGAAGGCCAGGAGTGTGGAGCTGAATGTGTGTGTGTGTGTGTGTGTGTTGAATCTGCAGTTCTTCTGGTCTCTGCCCTGCTCATACACATTCCCATTTTGAGCCCCACCACCATCACCACTGCTGCCTTTGTGTGTGCCCTGTTGCCTGGTGATGAAGAGAGTGCAGGCAGAATTTGTGTGTGTGTGTGTGTGTGTGTGTTTGTCTTTCTACATGTACATGTTTTTGCATGCTTACACTGTTGTCTGCAAAAAATTTTCAGAAAAACAGAATATCGTCATCATTGTCAGTAACATTCAATTAGATTGACGATTAAATGCATAATTACACACATGAATATGCTCAGATGAAAAGCACTTGTCTAGACCTTACAATTGCTCATCCAGGTCAGGATTAAATGCAAATACCTGATTGACTAATTCAGACATGTTTTTGACCCACAGTGCAAGAGGTATGGATGTGTCATCAAAACACAGAATTGATTTTGAGGCCGTATTGTGTTCCAGGAAACATTAAATAAGTAATACTTTACATTAAGGTTCCCTTTAACTAACATTATTTACATCATTAGTATATTAACAAACCAAGAAGTTCAACATGAACATCAGCATGAACATCAACATTAAAAAAAGTATTTAACACTTGTATTATTTAGTGTTTGAATATTAACAAAATGCACCAATGACCAATATGAAGCATTAGCTTAATTCTTACGCCACAGCATTGAAGTCTCAATTCTGATTGGTCAGATGATAGAACAGCAGCTCTGATAGTAGTTCAAGCTGCAAGACAAATCACAGGTTTATATCAATGTGCTCGGTCTAATATGTTATAATTTATATAGTAACAACTTACACAGAACATGTATGGTGGATGCTCCACATTAAAAAATGTGTGTAATTGTTAATATGATGAAGCTTTCTATGAAGAGTTTATTGGACATTTTTGGAAGGAGTCTCCAGTATCAGTGCTTTGTAACAGTTAGAGGTAAAGTTTTATGGCACAGGAGACTCTTCAGGACGGAGGGCTTTGTGGTTTCTGGGTAACATTAATTTTTTTTCCCTATTAACATCAGGAGAGAGAGAAAAGAGAACAGGAATTAACTTGATCTGCGGACATTCATCATGACTATAAACAGATTCCTGTTGTTTAAGAAGAATCAAACACCTTCAGGGAGTGCTGTTATTGGAAAATAATAATTCTGGGTAGTAACAGATCATGCATCACATCATCCCTGTGTTGATTATTTTCCTATGACAGCATGCCCCATCATGCTTTATTCCTTACTTGGAGGCTGATTTGTGAAATTGATAAGTGAGGCTGAATGAAATTTAATTCATGCTGTTTCTTCCAGCCATTGGTAAATGCAGGCGCTCATTATTTAGTTAACATTTACATATCAATTACTGCGGTATTAATTACTTTGTTAACATTATTTATGGTGCATTCATGCTGAAATTCATGGTTTGTTAACGTTAACAAATGCACTGAATAATGTTCACGCTCATGCGGGTCAAGGCAGCTGGTCAGAACGCCCATGAGAGAACGCAAGGTCAGCAGGCTTGAGGCTAAATTAAATACCAACACTCGGAGCTGAACAGACACACTGAAGATCTGTAGTGTGATAATTATATAACGTGAATTACCACTCGGCATCACGGTGTTGTGATGGCAACTGAGTGTAGTAAATAGAACGGCAACGTGACTTGGAACACAATGAGGATTCAGGCCCAAAGAAAACAAGAAAATTGAGTTTTTATGATAATAACTTGCTTGCATAATAATATGCACCTCACCACTATCACCTCTACACCGAATACATTTAGGTGCAGCATCTTCATTGTTGTGCATTATTTATTTTTTTTATTGGAAATGATTCATTGTTGCTCTGTGAATTTGATTAATATTCATATTTATCAGGGTAGAAAGAGGGCACATGTTAGGCAGAGAGTGTTACATGCCTCATTAGCCTGCCTGCAGCACACATACTCATACACACTGCCACAAATGGGGGTGCCATAACAAATATGTCATATTACTATTTGGGCTGAAACAAAATGGAAAAATAGAATCTTTGTGCAGACCTCAAATATGTTTTTTTTAACCCACTTTTTTTAAAGGCTGACCAAGCACCAAACACTTTCACACAAACTCCAGTCTAGTGTTTACACAGAGCATGTATGAATCTGTGTGCATGTGTGTGTGTGTGTGTGTGTATGTGTGTCATTTTATTCAGTTTGAGGCAAATTGCTGCGCCATCACATGCCAAACCAGGAGAGAGAGAGACAGTGGCCTGGAGGGAAACTGATGGCTGTGGATGTGCTGGCTGGGCGCTGCACTGCGGCATTACCCTGCATGTATCTGTGGATAAGTGTGTGAGTGAGTGTGTAAGACAAAGAGTGTGTGTATGTCTGTGGGCATGCTGCAGAGGCAGACAGCTCATCAGTAATCAGAGAGCGATGCTCGCTTCTTCACCACAGGCGGTATGCACACACACACACACGTACACATGTTCACACACAAAGTGACAGAAGTAAAACTCTGCACAGAACAGAGATCTGGGCATGAGTGTGTTACCTGCTGCTTTGATCCAGGACACACTTCAGGGCATGCAGAGCAATAAGGCTACACTTGCTTTATTGAATGCTGACTGTTTACTTTGATGCAGAGACACTTTTCCAATTTCGATAATGCCCCTGTGTCGGCGCAGTAGAATATTTAGAGCAAAGAAATGTGACAGCCTTGGTGCATGTCTGTTAAAGTAAACATGTTACTTTGAGCCGAGAACCGTGGAGAACCATGCAGGCTATGCACATTCATTCACAGCTAGATGCAATGTAGCACAGCTAATCCACCTACTGGCATGTTTTTCCCACTCAAAGAACATGCAAAACTCCACTCAGATAGTAACCCGAGCTCAGGAGCCGTGAGACTATCGGCAATACACCAGGACCTACGTATATGAAGCTAGTTAACTGGTAGTAAACTAGCTTGCGTTTATTATCTTTCATTGTCATATTCTCAGTAATTTATTGATAAAATACTAGACACAACAGTCAATACTCTATGGTCAATCATTAACATTAGCCAAGTTAGCTAGCTAGCTGACTTAGTACACAGGTTTATTAGTTAACAGTTTCTCTAATAGTTGGCATATTGGATATTATAGGTTCAAGCTGCTGGGTCTATTTCATAGATAGGTCTATTTCATCTTTTTTTTAATAGTAAAGAAAAAACTTATAGAATAGATTTTCTAAGCTTTTGCTAACGAATATATCGTGTAGTGCTAACAGATTTGACCCAAACACCAATTTGAGTCAGTCATCCAAGAGAAATTAGCTTTGAAAAACACATATTTAATTTGTCATCGAGGCTAAAGATGTATAAATACGTATACTTGACCTACAGGCTTGAGCTACTTGTAGAGGTGTGGATGATAGAAACACTCAACATTAGCTGAATTAGCTAGCTGCTTTAGCACACAGGTTCTCTGGCTGGTTTCTAGGTGTCCTCCTCTAGTAATTGAGTTTGTGGATTTGCTAACATATCTTTTGTGGTCCGCTAACAAGTTTGACCCAAAAACCATAAATGTATACAATTTGAATCGGTCATCCTAAAGGAATTAATCTTTAAGCGTATTTTAAATGATCATAGAGGCTAAAAATAATAAATGGCATTAAAAAGTATGAACGTTGATATGTAAAGAACGACTATAGTAAAGTGAGGCAAATGAAACAAAAACCTATCCTGGCTAAATTAGTACCCCTTAATCCCACCCTGATGGTGTCATTCATGTCTGAGTGAGCAATTCTTTTCCCTGTGCCCATCCAGATGTTGCCCTAATTCGCTGTGACTGCTGGCGTATGTGCTCCATTGCCTCTTCTTCACCCTGTGTGTGACTAATAGGTGAGCTTGCTCATGTTTACTATTAAGCTAGCCCTGACCCAGATATCACCTGTGTCTATGTGTGTGTGAGTGTGTGTGTGTGTGTGCGCACGCTTGATCATAGCTGTACCAAAGATCAGTACTTCTGATCTACTTCTGCTGAACATGCATGCCCAGCTCTCAGCTGATGTAGGGCATTTGGTGGCATCTGTTTGCTTGCTTTGGGAAATTCCTTGCTCAGTTTTTGTGCAGAATGGATTAAAATATTCCTAACAATGCAGGGGAAGTTATTTCGCATGTACTCAATGTTTTGGCATCTACAAAGACCTGTAAGCAATCTTGCCTTATGAATAATCCTAGCAAGTGCGTATTCAAGGATGACAGCAGAGAGAATTTGTTTAGTCTACCTCATGATGTGATAGCTCAACCTTGTCAGCTGCAGATGCATTGCAATGCCTGTTACATGGTGTTAACACTTTCAAAAAATATTGAAGGGAATTTATTTAATATTACTGAGGCTCATTTCCTGAACTTTATTAAGTGTTGTGAAACTTGACGCACCAAGCCAGTGTTAAAGAATAAATATCAAGGGAGTCCAACTGAAGATCGCTTCATGTCTTCTGCCAAAAGTTGAACAGTCTTACACTTTACAGAGGTCTACAACATCTATGGTTTAGCTGCAGCATTGACATTTTTTGACCATTTTCTCCTTTTTTTTAGCTAAAGTAGTGGTCAAACCACATGCAAATAAAATTCTCCTGGTATAAAAGTCAATTCACTGAAGGGAAAGGGCACAGAATGTGAAAGACACACATTCATTTCTGGCATCGGTCATTTTCTCTCTGTGGACACTTTGTCTAGGAGATCTCTGATGTGAATTCATGATTCGGTTTTGCAAGTTTTTGGTTTTCACCAACTGACACTGGTCACACATACCCTGCAAAGAATGACAGCAAGAGAAAATATCTTGCATTTCCTGTTATAAGATTACAATAAACCAAATATCAAATTATTTCTAGACTTTTAAAAAAAATTTTTTTTTTTACTAATTTCAAGCTGTAAATTGACTTTTTTCTTGTTTTATTATTGCTAGATAATTTTACTTCTTTCTAGATATAAATGGTTAAAATTAGCAAAATTATCTGCCAATAGAACAAAACTATTTCAAACTTGAAATTAGAAATAGGCTTAATAATCTTATATTTAGTTTACTGTAATCTTAAAATAGGAAATACAAGATAAATTTGACTATATTCAAGATATTTCCACTTGCTAAGATGTCATTTTTTTGTAGTGTACACTAGCGTTTTTGTGGTGAAATTATTTTTTCCTCTGCCTGCTAGGATATTTCTGTTAGTAATGCTACCCTCTGGCTTTAAATATGTTTTAAGCATGTTAAACAGGTCATTTTGTTGGAAAAATGGAGCTAGTTGCATCAAATATGCATGAAATAGTTGATCAAATGAACCGAAGTTTTAAAATTTGAGTCTTTGTGTGCCCTCATTTTCTTATCTTGCCCATTTCTGTTTCTTTTCTCCTGCACTATTTCACTAGCCTGAACAGCTATTTTGGGAACCTTCTCTCTACTTCAGTTTAATTTAGCATGCACAATTGGCCAAATGGATTTTGACAAGGGCCAACTAGTGCCAATGGTGTAGGACGGGCAGCCACATTTGGCATGGTGTGTAATGGATTAGGGAAAGTAACAGTGAGGCAAACAAACAGTTCTCTTAATATAGCAAAGATGATGAGTTGACAGCAAATTGTCAAACACCAATCAAGTATATTAAGCTACTGTACTGGATATGCACTGGTGTAGAGATCAGGATAACATGTGATACTTGCTTAAATAGATCTGAGACTGACATGGCTGTGATTATTCACAGTTGAGTCTCCAACTTTCAGTCTCCTGAAATCCATAGAAACAGATTTAAATGTGAATATCACGCACAGTGTTTGATCTGTGCAATTCCTCTGTGGGTTAAGTATGACACTTCTGGCTGGCAGCGATGAGGTCTTCACTTTAGCCACATGTTTGCTGGCAGCGCTCCTGCCTTGGCCACTTCCAGCAGCCTACTCCCCTCCAGATGCCACATCTTGAGACAGATGTGTTTCTTGTCCCACCGTGTCTGAAAGGCCTGAGAGAGTGTGAAATTGAGACTCCTGCTGGCTGATAGGATTGATCAGTCTGCCAAAATAACACAGCGCTTTGCCCTCAAGGCCCTGGCCACCTGTACCACGTTTCTGTAGTGTCTCACTCTGAAAACTTAATAAATACAGGAATATATGAAGCGATGGCTATATCCTGTGTTAGTACTGTGATTTTAATATCTTGTAATAGAAAAACATGCTGAAAATGTTGTGTTTCTACCCATGAACTGGTTCCAGCTGCAGGCATACTGTGGACAAATCACATACATTTCACATGTAATGTGAGAAACGTGATGGTGCATTGTATGTGATCTCAAGTAAACACCTGTGACATCATGTGAATAATGTGATCACATGCCATACATGTGGAAATCAATTAATCATCATTTTAAAAAATGTGGAAAAATGCACACACATGTACATGCACAGCATGCGAAAACTCTGCATGTGAAAAATATGTGAAGCATAGCCAGTTGGATAGGCACATTGTGTTCTACACAGGCATTCTGGAAACTGCGCAGTGTCTCTGTGAGCTCAGCATCCTGCAGCAACACTACTTATTATCTGTCGCCTGTCACCCTACCCTGCTCTCGCCCCGCCCCCACTCCCCCAACACATCTGTGCCGATGATAGGAGTGCAGGAGTGCAACACTGTGTCTGAAATCACTCCTTCACTCACTCTTTCACTATTTACTATATAGACCAGGGGTCTTCAAATGGCAGACTGAACTGAGAATTTGCAAAAAAATACTGTAGCAGAGCAGATCAGTGTATGAAAAAAATGGCCATAGTTCATTAGCTCCGGTTTAACCCATTGTTTATCCAATCATACGCATTTATGTTAATTATTTAGCTGAAAGCAACTCATCAGAGCAGAAACTAGCAACTGGGGTAGAGACAGTGGCTCAAAAAAGGGAGAGTTTTCACAGATTTTTCATTTTATTTACCCTCTCTGGCCGATTCACAACCTGACAAATATTTAAGACAAAAACAGTATGTTTAAAGATGAATAGACAGAGAAGTATGTGTTTATTCTCCCCACTTTAAATTCTAAACATATGTGTCTCATCTGTTCAGAGTCCATGGCACTAGTCAAAAGTGGTAGCGTGAAGTGCCACTACAAAAAAAAAAGCATAACCACTTACTATATTTACAGCTTATAAATGAATCTTTAATGGTTAAGCATTAAAAGGTAACTCTTGCCACCATTAAGTCATGTTAGTTCCTTTGTAAGCAAGGAGTTTCATGTGATATGTATATAACTATTACAAATTTAAGGTGAGTTGGGCAGCAGCGAGGTAGCAGGTTCAGACAGCACTTACTCAATTACATAACCTGCTAATAAATAAATAAATAAATAAATAAATAAATAAATAAACCTACCTTGCAAATTACCTGTCAACCTGAGACCATAAAAACACAGAAGTATTAAAAGTGATTTTTTATATTAAATACACCACTACTAAGTACCTGTTGTGTTTAGTACTTGTTAAACAACATTTTATTTGCATTTACATATGAATTTAGCGCCTTTAGCCATTCTGCCAAGTAAATTTTAGGCCAAAAAAACCCACTATACATTAGTGCACTTAGTACTTAGTGCAGAAGTAGAGTATAGCCGCTGTACACCGGATTTACAGTGCACTATGGGTAATAATGTAGTGAACGAGCCAGCGAATAGAATTTATTCACTGATTATTATATGTAACTCTAGAAAATGGCTACAAATGCTTTAATTCAATTCCATTTCATCAGTACAGTGCCTAGTCCAAAAGCAGTGTTACAGAAAACTGGATCTAGATTTAAATTCCTAAATTCCTAGATTCTACAGTGTCAAGGTAAAAGTTTAGCATGAGCATATTGTGAATAATTGTACTGGTGTGAACACAGGACAGTCTTTATGATTACAGCAGTAGGCACAGTCTACAGTATCCAAGTGAGATTATCCACTGAAGCAAGGGTAAGACTTGAATTAAAAACTGTTTTTGGGAAGTGCCATTTTCACAATGTCAGTGTGCGACCATCAAAAATTGCAAATAGTGCACTATGTGGTGAATTGAGAATGTATTCAGCCATGGCACAAGTCTTCATTAAAACACAGCATTGGCTTTAATCAATCACATGCCCTCCCCTGGCATCACTCCCCTTCTCTTGTCCAAGTGAACTCACATCAAAAATAAAGATGTAGGAGCAATTTAAAATTGCTGATGATTTAATTAAAACCATGACTTGCAAATTATAGACCCATTGGCAGGTTTTCATTTTTTGGAAGCAATAACGTGTAAAATCGAATACAGCAATGTAATGTGTGTGGGTTTGATGGATTTTGGGTGGATGTCGGTTCCAAGGTTGGGTTGGGGCAGCAAGTGAAATTTCAAATAGGTCAGGTTCCACGTTTCCATTTTAAGTGTAATTAATTAAGTATATTGGATTTCCAGTGTCAAGTTTATCGGTTGTTTTTAGAGAATTCAGTTTCAGAACTTGCCACTCACCTAATTATCCCTTTCATTTTTTTTCCCATTTTTTCTCTGATTTATTCTTTTTAAAAAATGATTAAAAGCGCATTGTGTTTCATAGTCTCTCTCTCTGAAGTAAATGTGCCTGGTCATTAATTGCAGCTGCTTCATATGCACCTCACGAACACATGTTGTTTGAAGTCATTAAGAATGCCAGCTGCGATAAATGTGCACGTCAGGATTCTCAGAAAAAAAAATGAAACTCTGATTACAAAATAGTAGGTGAGCACACATAATCAGATCAGTACAGATCAAAACAAAGCCGAGTTTCATGAATGCCATCCAAGGCAAGCTTTATTACTGGAAAGACAAGTAATCAATGAAGAGGAACTGATGTCAAAAATAACTCTCTGGAAAAAAAAAAGTTACATGTAAAACACAAAAAATATCAGCATTGTATTCAAATAAATAGGACTGAGTTATTTTACATCAATCACAACACATCTTTGTCAACCAACAACAAGAACAAATATTTAGATCATGGCACTGTTTTCGATGTCTTACAAAGATTATAAAAGAAGATATGTACATCTGGTCATTGTTAGAAGACATGCTTTAAGTATAATTGTGCCCACTAGTACACAACGGCAGCGTCATGGTGGAACATCAGGAAACAATACGGTTTGAATGAGGGCATCTCTTAACAACCCAAAGCTGAAAAAGAGACTTTATCATGAAAAAATCTTATCAATGTCCCATCAGGAAATCAATAAAATTGTGTATGTGTGGCTATAGGTCCAAGCGAGTCATGTGAAGTCTCTCAAAGAGGCATCTGCGCTTTCTTTACTTGAACTGTTGCTAGGCAATGCAGAGTAATTCAGTGTGTGACCAAAGAATAATAGCTCGCACAATCACCTCCTGAAACCACACATGACTGGGAATGGACCATGCAGGAATTACAGAAGTTGGGTAACCAAAAAGGGACATAAAAGAATTTCACAATGGTTCAAATCCAACAATCTTTTGTTAAACAGGACCAGCCTGTTTGGGTTTATCCAAAAATCCCCCACCTTTTTTCCATTTCAGCCCCTTAAGCCTCATCTGTAGTCAATACTTTCCATGAAGCCCATACGCAAGGCATTATAACTGTGCTTATCATTATTTTGTAAGTTGGTGATCATTCCTTGAAAGCATTTTATACACCTCAGTGCCTCATAAAGCTCTAATGTGCCAGAACAATTCCTTCACATTTTTTTTGTAATGAGTTTTAAGTCACTGTTAACTTTATTTTTGTAATGTAATATGGAAACACTTAGGTGGGTTCAACATTTGAGTGATTCCCGCCCATGTTCACGAAGCTCCGCCCTCAGGATCTACAAGGGCCTATAGAGTAGAGTGTCTAAAAATGACTGACAGGAGGCACATCCAAACACAAACAAGCATTCTGGACCGGAATCTGGTTTTCCAAATGGATTTTCTCAACCACTTAATACACTTATGCTGAGGCCACGGCTTAAAGCTTTTTATTTTATCATGTTTTACATAGCTTCCAGGTTATTTGTACAAGTAAGAAACGTAAAAATTTGACTATTTTACCTTTAATTCTAGACGAATTACCAAAAAAGACAAGGACATACATATGCAGCACCTGCACTAAATAGGGATGCCTCAATACCATTTTTTTCAGACCGAGTATATGCTCTTACATATGTTACGCTTGCTCTTTGATGTGCATTGATGTGCTCTAATGAAGTGCATTAGCTAGCTACGTTAGTGATCTTGGATGAAGCAGGGTTGCGGTGGAAAAGAGCAAGTTTTGTTTTTACTTCGGAAAAGCACTTCTGTACAACTGTAAGTATAGCACGTTTTTATGTAGCTAGGTGCTATGTATGTGTGTGTGTCCTTCTCATTTCTGGGATTAATCGAAGTGTTTCCATATTACATTATTAGCTCTAAATGTTGTGTATACACTACGTTTTTATTTATTTATTTTATTATTTATTTATTTATTAATTATTTAATTTATTTTTTAATTACAGTATTGACACTTGCACGGCCCATTTTTTTATTATAATAGTGACACTTGCATGGTACATTATGCTTTATTAGGCATTATTACACTTCACAAAAATGCTTACAAGGAATCATTACAAAGAATTAGAAGCACAGATTTATGAAAATGGGCTTCCAAGATAGTGTTACCAATTGTTCCACACGTTAAAACTGTCTAAATTCAGAGACCCATGAAGGACCCTGCATGCTCCTCTCATCTGCCTGTCAACATGCGGAAAGCTGTCACCTATCCCAAGCCCATAAGCCTTCCTGACCAGAAATGTTACATTAAAGTGTTGCACTTGAATGGTTGGGTTGTTCTTAAATCCAACATTACTTTGTGACACAGGTTTACGCCACAAAAAAACCCTCGCTACAACAGAATTACGATAAGACTGGCTTGTTTTTACAGCGGTAATGGAGGCACGGCCACGCACGACCACAAAGCTGTCGCATGACGTTATAATCACAAAGCAAATTTTTTTTTCTTATTGCCACTCTATATACTTTGCGTCACAAGCACGTCAATCATTATTGCTTTGTGGTTAAAAGCAGATTTTTCAAGAGCAGCACTGCACACAAAAACTGTCCAAGCTTAAGATTTAGTTAGAAGGAGCCATATTTAGATATGTACCGAACTGCCCGCAAAAGCCTGTCTCGAGACTTCTGTATATCAGATCGGGCAACAAGGCGAGAAAAACCTGTACACAGGAGAGAGAAGATGGAGTGCTACATCAAGATTCTTAGGAAATGTGTATAAAACCCATTATAAATGACATGTGAAGATGGTTCGATTTCAGTCTGGTGTAGATTTAATAAAAGTTGATCAAAAGACAATTTTGTCTGCATACATTTAGATTTATTTTAAATCCTTGTTGATTGAGCAAATATCAACATGGTGCTACAACAGCTTTCTGAAAAATCATCCTCGAGAAAATAAATTGTTTCTGAAGTCCAATTCAGCTTTATGTTGGATGATTTGGAATTCCCCCGAGGCTCACAGATACATGGCTCTCTATCATCACTACGTAGGAGACTCATGTACCAGTGGGCCAGCAGTTACACCTCCCTCTTTCTCTCTTGTTCACTTGGGCAATTATTTATTGTCTCTTTAAATGCAGAAGCACTTACATCAGGTGGTATTTAATCAGAGGGGATAGTAAGCTTGTCTTTGGTTGCCTTTTGAAAATCACTGGCCGCAAATTTGTTTTAGCTTTCACCCTCTGTCATTACTTCATCAGTTACAACGTTCGACCATCTTAATGTTTGGCTATTCAAGAAAGCCCAACATTACAGGCAGATTCCAACAGAATTACAGTATCCAGTCTGCACAGCAGCCAATTCAATCAGCATTATAATGCCAGATAAGCCTTCATGGCCAACAACTTCTTTCTCTAACACCTCTATAACAACCTGGGCCTTACACAGCTTCCTTATGCTCCACCAATTGGAGCCTTACTCTCACGGTACCCTCTTTTTTTTTTACATACTCTATATGTTTGAATTTTTTTTTTTTTTTAAATATCAGATATAGTTGACACTCGAGAGCCAATATTACATTATTGTCACATTTATGTCATGTTACTGAACCTCATATGCTGAACACTGGTTCCTTATTTACTAAGTCGGACCACAAATTCTCTTAACACAGCAAAGGATGAAGAGATGACGGTTGATGATCAAACCTCGATCGAGAAAAGCAAGATACTGTACTGTGTAAGACAGGTATGCACTGGTGTAGAGATCAGGACAAAGCGGACAGCAAAGTGTCCACTTGTTCTGAAATGCATTTTGTTGGGGGGTGAGGAAGGATTCCCAGACGAAGCCTTCGGCGATGAGGACATCGGAAAACCCACCCCCCTTCCCCGGACTAAAGCACGGGAGAGGGAGAAGCTTGCGGGGTGAGGAGAGTAACCCCGCTGCTCACATGATTGAGCAGCTCTTGGCCTTCTCCTTCTTGAAGGTGGAAGAGAGCAACTCAGAGCGGCTGGGCAGGTGGAGGAGGCGTTTGGAAAGGCGGCGGTTGGGGCTAGACTTGGCCAGCGGCTGAAGCTTGTTGACGCAGGCCAGAGCCGCGGTGCGGAAAACGCTGTGGATGCTCTTCTCTGATGTGAAGGCTGAGCACTCCAGGTACGCCTCGGCCCCCAGCTGCTTGGCCATGGCTGAACCCTGGGACAAAGGAGAGGAGAGATGTATTTTCAGTATGTATTTTCCATTGGAGGTCTTCAATTCTATCCAAAATAAGTGAGGTTGGCTGCAAGGCTGCATTTAAACCAAGCAACAATCCACTTTAATAAGCTCTTGATCTTAAAAAATCTATAAGGCCTTGCTCTTATTTGGCTGAAACAAGACCTGCAGCCACACCAGACCTTTTTGATCTTTACTGAAACGTCTTCTCATAACTTTGTCATCAACTACTTACCACATTTTCAAAATGAGTACAAAATCTAGTAATAGGAATAAATGAAATATCTTGATAAATATCACACCTGCTCTTGAGTAATGGGCGTTTGTTTCTGATTAGAGAGTTCCATCAGTGTACACACATCTGTGCGCAGGTCCGTTTTGCAGCCGACAAGCAGAATGCGGGTGTTGGGGCAGAAGTCCATGATCTCTGTTTTCCACTACACAAATACCGACACAGAAATATGCATGTTTACTCAAGATTATTCAATCAGAATTTCCCTAGCATTCATAAAAGAGAATATACTTGCTATTTCCTGATAGCAAAAGTCTTCCTCTGGCTATGCTAAATTTTCCCTATGTGTGAATGAGTGTGTGCATGTGTGTGTGTGTATGATGCCCTGTGAGTGTGTACTCCCAGCTGAAAATGAATGAATGAATAAGTCTTAAGTGTGATTAAGCCTTTTTGAGTACCAGTGTGTCTTTCAAAGGAACCACTTTGCTAGCTCAGAGATTTGTTCCATATTATAAAGAAACTGAAACCAAAGCTAGATCTGAGTCATATGATGTTGATGGGAATTTCAGAGCGCCAGTGCGGTACCTTCTTGAGTCCACTGTCGACAGTGTCTGGACGGCTGATGTCGAAGCACAGGAGCACGGCATCAGAGTCGCTGTAACAAAGTGGCCTCACATTGTCATAGTAAGGGGAACCTGAAAAGAGACACATATGAAGAAAGCCAGTGAACTGAATGCCATGGCCAACTTGAGACCTGGAGCCAAGGATCAAGCCGAGGTTATCCCAACTAGTCCTCGCTGCTCACACATAGCTCAGCTCATCTTACTAAAGCACTACTGGCATTTTAAAGGACAGGAAAATGACAATTAAGTCCTAAAGCCTTATTGATCCATCTTGCTTTTTTCTTGGTTCTATGGATTATGCAACGGGAACAGCGAGTTTGGGGCCAGGCAGTCGCTCCCACTCTTTCTCAGAATCCTTAAGTAAGCCACCCACCACCGTTTGTGTGTGTGTGTGTGTGTGTGTCCCACACGCGCAATACCTCTGCTCCCCCTGTTTCCACAGCAACAGCCTCGGAATCTACCATCTGCAAACGTCTTCCACCCACTCCTCCATAAAGGCTTCCCTCAACTGCCAATCATTAGACACAGAGCCATGCCCACCCACCAGTTAGTGCTGAATAAAATGCCTGGGTCGAACAGTGTTAATGTACCTCACTGCGCATAAGCCCTTTGTCCAAGGAAATTCAACTTCAGCTGTTTGAACTGTGTATAAAATAAAATCAAAGAGAAAAGCAAAGTCCTCTAGGAATTATTTTGACTTTGGTAAAATGACGACACGCTGCGAGGTGTCATCTTTGAGTATGCTCAATCAATCATACAAATTAACATATTGATTAGACTGATTTGGCAAAGAAGTACTACTTGGTCCAAATAACTCGTTATAGATTCCACAAAATCCACACATCTGTTCCTTCATGGTGGTGATTAGACGGGAATGTTGGTTCAATGATACACCCAATTAGAGCTTCAAAATGTACATCTCAGCAATCATGCAAGCATCTGTGCATTGCCTTGTGATGTAGCTAAACAGAATCTGGTACCTCTATGACTATAACATTGCTTTTTTAAAATATCTGTGGACTGGGGCTGGGTGATATGATGAAATAACATCGATATACTGATATATTAATTTACAATATGCTTTTCTTAGATATTATGGATATCAGGATACGATTTTATAATGCAATAAATTTAGTTACAAATGGACTCAAAGCAGCTGATGTGGTGTTTTTAGTTTTTTCCCCCATTATGTTAATTATTATGCTTTTTTAAATAAATGTATAATTTTATATTATTGATAAACATTTTAAATATAAAAAATACATTTTATGCCATTAAGCTCACCTCTACAATGAACCCAAAATAGTGCACTTTTTGTTGCAAAGTATGTCTTGATCGTGTCATATTTTTTGAGTTTCAAGAGACTGATATAAAACTACACTGCAGCTTGATGCTGATACTGCAGTAGCAATTTTGCAAATCAATGAGTTGCAAATCTGCTCAAAAACCACTCAGAAACTGCTGGCATTTCAGATTTAGACACTCTGCAGAGACGACGAATCTCTGAAAATCACGCCACTGACCATCTCTCCTCCTCTTTCTCTCTGATAAGTCACGGACATTCACGGCCTGAGTGTGAGCACGCATTCAATTGCCTCTGGTCTTAATGCAGCAATCGATAAGACATGCACACCGGGGATACGGAGGAGCCATTTTTCAATTAAAGTAGACAAATTACACATCCAAGATGCTGGAGACAGTCCGAGAACATGGCTGACCTGCTCACACAGCGAGAATAATTATACGAACCCTCCAAAGCCAACGATAATGCAGTATAGGCTCTTCAGTTGCTACAGAAATATGAGAGAAGTACAAGAAAGGAGGGTTACACTTGACTGAGGCAGTAAGTGTTTTACTGGTATTAACTGCCCGCTCCTGCAGTTTTGGGATTTCAAGGAGGTGGTATCCAACACCCATAAGCATTGGAACCTGGTGGGCAAATGACAACTCCACTACCAACCTGCTGCTGTGTTCCTCAGCTAAACAAGACACTACTTTTATAGTGTCCATAAAAAGTTTGTGAGCCATCAGAAACCACGGTAAGGAAAGTAAACCACGCAGGACCAACTATAGTGCCAATAGCATGGCAGCAGTGGCCTGGACATTTGCAAAAGTGCACAATTATATGCAGGATCCTTCTACGAGATCAAAGGAAGAACCTTGTGAGGAACAGATGGAGATGGAGTGGGCTGTTTTCTGCTTTTGTGTGCTGCACGTAGAAACGCCAAGGCTTATCATAGTGCACTCCATCTGCTCAACCCTTTCATTCAACACTGACATTCTTCAAGCTAATGAGGTCATATTTGGTAAAATCTCCAGGACCCTGTCCATCTTCAAGCAACTTTAGTTGTAAAGTTCCATTAGCTACTGACAGGTTGTTTTGCTATATCAACATTATGCTAGCGATTAGAGGTGTAATGATTCACCTCTTTCACAGTTTGCTTCAGTCCTCATTTTCTGGACCAGGGTTTGGTTTGTATCACGGTTCGGCTTGGAAAAAACTGACATCCATCTGTCAGTCGTAACTGCAATAAATTTTGCCTTACCCAGCTCTTCACATTGATTTTGATCTTTGTTTTTGCATACATCTTTGTACTGAAATGTGATCTGCTTGGAGTTTCATACCATGGTGCAATTAATATTCATCAGATTTGAATCAGGCCTTTGTTATTGCTTGATCATATTTCAGTAGGGGGGATTTTGGCACTGAACACTGCTGATGGCTGTACCATCTTTGTTGAACTTTTGTGTAGCTCCCAGTTCAGCATGTTCATTGTGGTACCTTCAAAGATGTTCTTCCACATTCAGTGCTCTTCCTTATGTGTAAGCAGCATAACACTTTCAATAAACAGTACTATTTTTTTTAATCAATGGCACAAGTTCCATCTTAATATCTAACAGCAAATATGAAAAACTGCTACAGTGGTGATTCAAATGACCCTGTTTGCTCTGTGATCGAACAAGGAGCAGTATGCGATCTAAATAAAACACCCAAACAATTGCATGTTACAGTTTTGTTTACATCGGCGCTCAATATGGCCAATGGTACACATAATGCTTATACTTGAAACTCAGTGTGGTATCACTGCTGAGAATTAAGAAACTGTCTAACTTTGTTATAACCAAAACCAGGGAATGCCTTATTCCAACAAATCAAATCTGTAAGTAACAAACAACTCAAATGTGATCCAATAAAAAAGGTGAACAGTTGGGGAGTAAGGGTTTTTTTTCGTCAAGGTGGATCTACAGTGGATCAAAAGTGGATCTCTGGCAATCCTAGGGTTTAAACTCACAACCTTCTGATCATTATCCCAGTAACCTTGGCTACCAACTACTACTGTTCCAAACAAAACTCTGCTAGGAAATTATTAGATGAGTCAACAGTATAATCGAACACAGACAAAGTGATGGACAAGAGTCAAACCTAAACACCTTTAAGGGCCGAAATCTCTGAATTTATCAACACTCCAGATCTCAAAGTAAGGATGAGAGGGCTGGGAGAGGTCAATGATTACAAAGGAGCTTGGTACAAGAGCAAAAAGAACAAAATGGTGAGCATATCCCACACCCCCCACATTCCCATTAAAGATATATGGGAACAAGCCCTGACACATTCCTCCACGAAACTTCCCCACCCCCCAAATACACTCCCTATCCTCACCAAGACACAGTGTGGCCAAGAATCCATCAGGGTCCCCACTGGGAATTAAACAAAGAATGGCCCCTCTTGCTGAGAAGCAGCTATCCATGACCTTTTGGGCCTTCTCCATTCACAGGGGTCATATGGGAGCTGCTCTTAAGTTCCCCCTCTCATCCCATCCACACCTCCATTAGAAAAGCACTCATTAATCCACTCGCCACTCTAATGCGCTAATAGTCTTCTTCTGCCAGGTCATCATACATAATCGCCTGCCACATCTGCCAAGACTGGATCCACAGCAATGTGTTACATTTAACATATTAAGAGCCTGTCTGCTGCCAAAACCTTGTTGCAAGTGATGTACAGCAAACTGCACTTTCCTGGGCCATCTTCCGGCAGCGGGTCCAATTGGCCACCATGATTGAGAGAATTGATTTTTGCTTGTAAATCCGAGCTGAGCACCCGAGAGAGCTGTTTGGAAGCCTGATGATGAGGTCAACCCAATCAATGTGAAGAAGCTTAATAAGAAATCCTCCTCTTAAAATCCCAGCAGACATGGGAGAGCGGATCTCCTGGGTCGATATAATTAGTTCACTGGGAAACTCCAGCAGATACACAACACGATCACAGCCATCCCATTGTAGATAAGCCCATAAGGTACTGTGTTGGAATAAAATAGTTCTACTTCTTACGTTTTTATTTTATTTTCTAGACTTTTATTCCAGCACTAGTATGCAGGACACACTGCAAGCTTGCAAGCTACATTGCAAGGTACAACTGAGGATTAAGGGCCTTGCATGAAGACCCAACATTATTAAATTTGTGCTGCAGCAATTCGAACTCTTAACCTTACAATCACTAACCCAGAGCCTTAACTACTACTGCCCTACAGCTGCTATTCTGATAAGGTAGTAATTTTCATCAGTGTGCAAGAATTGAACCAATGATGAATAACTTACCAGCCTTTTCTGTCACAGGAGATGGCTCATTTCTGGTGTTGCGAGGTCTACATTTCTGGTATAGGGCAGTCTACATTTTTGGTGTTGGGAAGTCTACATTTTTGGTGTTGGGAAGTCTACATTTTTGGTGTTGGGCAATCTATATTTCTGGTATAGGACAGTCCACATTTTTGGTGTTGGACAATCTACATTTCTGGTGTTGGGATGCCTAAATCTCTGCCACACTAAAAGCTTTTTATACATCTTTTCAAAAACGTAAAGTAGAGCAGTATTTAGTCATATACAAGATGTCCATTTTGATATAAACCAAAACAAAAGTCCAATGCCAATTTCAAGTCAGGTTCAACTGCCTCAGTAATGGACTTCAAATTTCTAATCAGTATTGAAGGTTTAGTGGTTAAAAGCTATACCACTCTCTAGAGCAGGGGTTCTCAAACATTTTTTGAGAACCACGGACGCCTTGCGCTGTAATAAATTCCACAGATTACAATGCTTATTTCATGAACAATGAATGTATATAATATTATATCTATGTATAGAGCCATAGAGCTTTCTATTCCTAAACTTTCAACTGACATTAGGCCCACATTAGGACATTATTTATAGTCTTATGAGGTTTTGAGCTATTGAGGTTTAGATTAAACCCATTCCATTTGAGGGACCTGATAAATAGACTAATAACTATAAGAACATTAAAAAAAAACAACTTTGCTAATGCTTTGTTGTGATTTCCACCATTGTAACTAAATTAAAAATCATGGATCCCCCGGCTATGCTTCAAGGATCCCACTTTGAGAACCACTGTTCTAGAGTCATGTGTTGAACAAAAACCAGAAATTTGTTTAGATCACCCATCAGCCAGCACCAACAGTCCTTCCAAATATAGCCAGTCCAGTTCTTTTCCCTGCTGTGTGCTGCTCTATTCCACCACCAAATCTCTTTCACAGACAGAGAAAATGAATAGAAAATGTAACTGTATTTTAAAGAGCTAGCTGCACTGAGCTGATATGTATGTCTCGCAGGACAGGAGTTATAAAATATTTGGATGAGTAACAAAATGCCAGTGAGGAAACCTGCTCTAATTCTGTCCCCATAGAGCGGATGAATGGCTGGAAGCTTTCTGAATCCCTGCTGCGTCCTCTCAAACTCAGGCGCATCCCTTAAAGCACACTCTGTCCCTCCACTGGCTAGTCTCCAAACACACCAAACAGATCAAAGAGTGTCTGCCAATATAAAATAGAGGATGATCCCTGCGGGCCAAAATTCATTCAGCCTTTCCAATATTGGCAGATGAACACCAAATTAGTAGGAGAAAAACACTCACACACAAGCTTTTCAAACCTTTTTCGCAGCCTGCAGGCAGCCAGACACCACTCGGCGCTAAGGATACACAGTGTCCAGATACATCACATATTAAAACCACAACAGAGTCAGTTAAATCAGGTGTAAATCAGGTCAATGGGCTACATTGGGACATTCAAACTGACTCAGCAGCCATGTGATCTTTCTTCATGACTACATACATAACATCATTCATTCTTATGGGTTTGGTTCTATTTGATTATGATAGAGCATTATCAACAGGGTAATTTATTAATTATGTGACAACGTGGCATGTGGTATATCATTCTAAGACACAATTTAAACCACCTTCAAAATATCTTTTTCTTAATATTATACATATGAAAATAAGCTCCCATTTTCCTTTGAGCACCTATTGAGTGTGTATAGCTGACACTCGCCAGCAGCCGTGGACTAGGATTAGCATAGATAACAGAGTTAATGTTGCTGGTCGAACCTGTGCTGTAAGCCAGTTTGTCTAGTTGAAATCAACATAACCAAAGAAGGCTGTTGCACTGAATCCAGGAAAGAAATTTAGAATTTGTAATTAGAATGGCAAAGCATGTCTGAGTCACTGTCTATATTATGTCAAATATGTTAAAATATTATGAAATACTAGCTCACTTTAGCTGTTATGTGAGCTGATCCACAAAAATGTTATACAAAGTTAGACTCTGTATAACTTCAGACCTGAGGCAAATAGCAATTTGTCTCATGATCTTCATGTTATTAGAAGTAGATGCACACAATGCACACTTCCTAACAAAGTAACAGCAAAACAGTGTTGCGTTAAAAAATTGAGAAATTTAAGGTCTACAACTTAATACACAAATGTGTAAAAAAAAAAAAAAAAATTCTGACTTTTACGATTTAAAAAAATTAAACCAGGAAAAAATCCTATCAAATTATCTGTTAATAAAATTTCGTGATACCCACCAAATTTCAGAAAAGTGTATTATGACATAATTAATCATAGTATCATTATTATATTGTCATACCACCCAGTTCTAACTGTGATATATAAATATTCAGACAGACTTATAAATAAATTCTTCCACTGAAAACATATCTGTCTTACATGTGTTTCACATGCATCACAACACATCATAGTTTCAAGTAGACGACCTAACACTGATCCAGCGGGGTGAGGATGCCGATATTACATGCAGTCCATCCCCATCCCTGCACTATGCATGTACTGTGACCAGATACCACTGAGTTAATGATCATCTACAACATGCAAGACAATCATGCAGCTTCGCTGTAATGCACCCCTGCATGCATAATCAGCTGATAAAGCGATAACAGTGCACAGTTGATTTCCCTATTGTTCAAAAACCCCAGGCTGTAAGTCAGCTCTTACCTGACGTGTCCCACAAACTCAATTCCACACGCTGGTCCTCCAGCTCCAGGCATGCTGTGTAGTTCTCAAACACGGTGGGCACATACGTCTGTGGACACACATCACACAGCCCTGTCTATCAGCACCACTGGCAACACTGACAATACTGGGTAGGAATAAAAACTACACATCATATCATGCATAACAATTTTCAGAATATTGTCAATGCATTTATATACCACTGTATTATAGATATATATTAAAGCATAATGATAAAGCATCACAAGGAAGGCTTCATGCTGAGGAATGGGCAGCACACGCATGTGCATATGTGTGCATGTGCATGTGCAATATACTACTCTCTGCCAAAGGAGCAAAAATAAGTACACCCTTCCCATTCCTGGTGGCATTAGGGTACTTAGAAAAATTTGCACACTAATTCCTGAAATCATTAATTAGATATTAATCAGTCTGTGCGTCACAACTCAGAGAATGCTCATAACAGATGCAGGACATAGTTAAATTAATGCTAGATTAATTTCTTTAAAGACACAAACACACAAAAAAAGACTAACCTCTGGATAGCAATCCTTTGCCAGGACCTGCAGCATAGCTGTTTTCCCGCATTGCACGTCACCAACCAGAACCAGTTTACATCTAATCACCAGTGGCTGTGTGTTTCTCCTTTCCTTCATTCTTACTGCTTACAGAGAGTTGTAAATAGAAAAAAGAGCGCAAATGCCTGCAGAAAGACTCGGATCCAAACTGCGCAAGTGCGCGTCTCTGATCTGCTCCACAGTTTGATGCGACTGATTTGAGCGGCTGCGGAGATTTTATAAGGAACCCCGACAGCCAATGAGCGTGCAGCACAGGTCTCGACAGCCAATGGGATTGCGCCATTCTCTGCTCGAGCGTCTCGCCTTTGCTCCACTGCCCCAAAACCTGTCGCGACATCCAAAACAGCATAGCGTGCTAAATAGGGTGCTAAGACGATTAAAATAGGACTCTTTCATCAAATAGCAGCATATTTTCTTTTTATTAGGGACTCCTTATGATCTTTCTCGACTGTTTCTGACTTCTTGTCTTACGTGACGCGGTTCACTTTTAGGCACATGCTCATTTGTCACGCTGGTTACCACAGTAACAATGAAGCTAACTCCCAAACCGCATACTAGCGTACTAAACAGTATGTCAAAATAGTACGCGAGCGGAATTACATGCTGCAGCTAGTGGTGTTATGTGTACTACTTTGACATATAGTAAGGTACTATAGTGCGCTCTAAAATTATTGGCACCCTTCATGAAAAATGAGCAAAAAATGTAGAAAATATGCAAAAACAATAGCACACAATATTTTACTGTGATATTTTGAGCTCACTAAACCAGGCACATTATCCTATAGTTTTATTTAAACATATTTTTGTTCAAAGTTTTTATAGGTAGTAAACTTTTTCTACACAACATTGGTTTCAAAAGGATATGAATATAAATGAATATTTTGTGACGCATGTCCTGGAGTGAATAACAGCACTCTCTCTCTGTAATGTCAGAGACAGAAGTACAGAGCGATCCTGATCCACTCCAGCAGAACACTGTAAGCTCTTTTATATTCACATGTTTGTGCATGTGGACAATCATTTGTTTATTTAATGATTCAATCATTTTCAGCTTCTGCTTCATCCTGGTCAGGGTCACGGAAAACTGGGCGTGAGGTGGGAATACACCCTAGATGAGACACCAATCCAGCTCAAGGCACCCTGAGACACACATCTGCACACTCATTCACACCTAGGGGCAATTTAGAGTCGCCAGTCCACCTATTAGCATGTTTTCGGGAGGTGGGAGGAAACTGGAGAACCCTGAAGAAACCCACACAGATATAGGGAGAACATATGAAACTCCACACAGACAATAACACAATCTCAGTATGAAAGAACATTAAACTTGTGCTTCTTTAACAATTTCTGTCTTTATTTGGAATTATGTCTGGCTCATCATCTTGTTGAAAGTGCTACCTTTGGCCACGTCTACACTCCCTGGCACAGGCAGCTAGGTTTTGGGCTGAAATATCCTGATACTTAGCAGAATTCATGATGCCATCTA
This sequence comes from Pangasianodon hypophthalmus, assembly GCF_027358585.1. Classification (NCBI taxonomy): domain Eukaryota; kingdom Metazoa; phylum Chordata; class Actinopteri; order Siluriformes; family Pangasiidae; genus Pangasianodon; species Pangasianodon hypophthalmus. The sequence goes on from NC_069725.1 coordinate 6,855,337, forward strand.
TCTTCACAAGAGCTCCTAAATCCCCAGGTACAAAACAGGAGCAGTGCAAAGCATCAGTGATCCACCACCGTATTTTACAGGAGCTTTTTCCTTGTATGCAGTCCTTCTTTTGTCACCAAACATGCTGATGTGAAGTTTTTTTTTGGTCTCATCTGACCACAACACATGATACCAACCGTAGTTCTAATAATGCTTGGTGAAGATGAAACATTGCAGTTTGTGAAGCAAAGGCTCCTTTCTTGTAGTGCTTCCTCACAGCTTGTTATTAAAGTGGCAATTAACAGCTGAGTTTGAAACTTGACAATCAACTAAACTGTTCAACTCTAAAACTGTGATCTTTGGACTAGTTTTTCCTTCCTTCATCATTGTCCTTAGTGTGGGAGGACAGCGTACTCATGCATCCAATTCCTGGCAAATTTCCAAATCTTTCAGACATCTCAAGGTTTTTATTATGAATAAAAACATTGGTTAATTGTGCTTAATGGTATTTGTCACCACTTGTGTATTTTTTTATATCTATTACATGATTTGTGCAGCTTGACAACAATCTGCGTCTACTGCGTCTACAAGTGCATTGGTTTTTCCCATGGTAATGGACGACAAAGGGATTTTATTTATTTAAGTGTGCAACCTCATATTCATATCCAAGAAAAACAGGACATGGAAACAACAGAGTTCTTGCTTTCTGAGAACTAATAAAAATAAAGAAAAACGTTTTTCAAGAATGACAATTTGTTTGCATTTGATAAAAATATTCCTTAGGCTTGTCAATAATTTTGGTATATAATTTTGAGAGAAAATACTATTATTTAAGTGAACAATTAATTTTTTTTAGAACAAATTAAACAGTTTTTCTTATTGTTTGAATGGAAATTTGAATTGTAGTGTAATTTTTATTTTATGCAATAATTTTTGCTAATTGTGCCAGTAATTCTGGTGTGTACCGTATGTGTTTTGTGACATAGACTGTTTAAATCACAAATGACAAAAAGCTGCCCAAACTATTTCCTTTTCATATTCTGTAACTACAGTGTTTATCCATTAAACAATATGCCAATAAAATGCAAAATATAGATTTGGTTCAGGAAGCACAATAGTTAATAAAACTAGTAATATTTTGGCAAGTGTACATACATATAGAATAATTAATTTTAGGGTTTTACACATAGATCAACTCTCCTTAAGATTGTTAGTTTGTATGAGATGTTTCAATTCCTGCCCTCAAAGCTGGACATGTTAATTTGTTCATGTTTATCAATAGGAAGACACTGAACAGTAATATATACTCAAAAATTATCTAAAAAAGTAAATAAGTATAAGACACAGTTATAGTTCTTTAATACTGTCTCAAGTCTGTGCAGTTTCTCACCACTTTCTAGCACCATGTTGTTGTCAGCATTTGTCACTTAAATGCCCGCAGCTGGCTTGTATTTAATACACATTCAACTTTCCTAAACTGGAGAGGTACACTCTTAGAAAAAAAGGCTTCTTCAAGGGTTCACTGGGTAAATAAAGATGCTTGAATCCCTTAGGGAAGCACTCTGTTGTAGGGTTCTACATAGAACCTTTGTGCTCCCACAGAGGGACAACCAAAGAGCCCTTAAAGGGTTTTTAAAGGGTTTTTTTCTAAGAATGTACCTTATTAGCTGTGGTTCTGTTTTACCAGATCATATGCATCCTGAAAAAATCAGCAAGAAAAAAATCAAGCCTTCCATAAAAACTAATATTTGAAAGCTGCATGAGAGTCACTTGTTATAATCACTGTCTATCACATCATTGTCAAATCTGTGGAAGCTCTTTTTCTACATTTCCTGGGACCTAATACTCATCCTTATGTTACTTTTAATATTCTGAACTGTATATTAGGCTCTATACTACACCAAATAACTATCTGACTGAACAAACAAACAAACAAACAAACAAACATGCTTTAACTTCACCTCAGTCATGTGAAGTTTGTGGATTTTTGTAATGTAATAAATACCACCACAACTACATTCTTCATTACTGCAAATTCTCTTTATGGTCGTGTACTGACAGGGAACCCTGCTATTGTGTTAGTCACATGATTCACGGCATTACGAAATATGGGTTTTTATCTGCATCACTCACTGGAATATTTGACAAATCTCATCTTGCATGTCTTTGCATTAGCTAGACACATTACACTATAGTCTAGTGACTTGTGTGAGACGATTAGTGCATTGAGACCCCATGGTGCTGGCTAGACTACACTGCCGGTAAAATTCCCCACCTTTCCTCAAGATAATTTCACTTTTAACTGGACTGTTTGAATCAAACTAAATCAAATTAGTTAACGCTTTTGTTTATTAGAGTCCAATTAACCAGGGCTAGGAAAGTTTGCTATGTTAATATGAAAGACCTACTACAGTGGACACTAAATATCACAGTTCTTATCTGATCAGTTAGGTTACTGTGTAGTCTACTTCAAATGCTTGGGCAGCACAAGTGGCCTGTTAGATCAGGAAGATGTGCTCTCTGACACTTTCAAGGTTATCTTTGTATGTGAAACACCCCTGAGAGACTCAGTGGAGAATTAAAGAGCTTCCTCCAGAGCCATTCACTTATTCAATTACTCTCTTAACTGCCATTAGTTGGCCATGTCTGCAAACATTACAAGGTATAGAAGTCTGTACCCTGCTGTGTTCACGACAAAAGACAATGCAGTGGCTATTGGTGAGCCACACAGTTGGAAACAGAAACAAAATCTTTATTGCTCACTTGAAGCACTGAATACACAACATACCCTGCTCTTGGAGTGCACATTTTAGTGTTTCCCTTCTCTAACACAGTTTAATTTTAATCTCCTGAAAGGCGTGTTAATAAACTGAGCCAAGTGTGAAAGACCAGGAGCATTAAAATGTGGCAGAAGTGAGGTAGTTGGGTGGTAATACATGGTTCTAAGGAAAATTAATGCATGTCTCAAACATATTTAAGTGTCATGGATAAACCTGATGTGTGTACTGCTTGCCTTTGGTAAAGAGCTCATAAAAGGACACTGTGAGGTGAGAATTCCCATCTTGCCACCACCGGAGCATCACACACAGGCCAGGTGGAACTGAATAATCAACAACTTCAAGTGTCACATACAATCTGGCACAGTAAAGGGCGAGGGGGTGGATGGGACCTCCGGGTGTGGTTTCCACTCACCATTCAAAAACAAAAACAGTGAACGATCACATTGATGACTGTAAAAGCAACTTTGTCGTCATTACAATGTGGTGTGAATACACCATCAACACCATCAACATGGAAGAAGTGCTTGGATTAACTTTTTCTTTGTCTGTCTGGCAATTTGGTTGTAATGGCTGAGAAGAAAACAATGCCTCTATTTTCAAACAAGAAAAAATAATCAGGGTTTTAAAATGTTCTTTAAAAATGGTGGCTCTGTCTTGCTCTGTGTTTATGGTGTCGCACACTGATGCAGTTTATCTCTCCAATCAACAACAGGTAGTATTGGGTAGGTGATTGGTACCGGAATGGTGGTAGATTATTAAAAAAAAGTACAGTTCCAGTATATCCTTGTCAAAAGTTCAGGTACTTAATGCAGTGAAAGCGTGAACTGATAAAAATGTGTGAAACCAATAAAATAAGTAGAAGATATTAAAAAGACAGACAACAGAATTAATATTTTATGTTTAGAACTAACCATGAGCTAATTTGATCTAATTTGATCTTATGTTAAACAGATCTTTCTAAGCCAAATAAATATACTTAAGTTGATGCCTATGCATAAGTGCAGTAAATCTTTTTACATATGTACAATAAACCAAAATATGCTTTACTCTACATATAATAAAACCTAACTCAAAAGCCCAATAGAAAATCATAATATGGTTTTAAAGGTAGAGGCTACATAAATCTAGAGATGGATTGTTCAACATGTGTTGGACATGACGGGTTTTCTAACCTGTAGGCAATCTCTGAGTTCTCATGGAAAAACATAAGAAATTAACAATAAACCCAAGCTGTAAAAGTGTGCAAGATTAGCATAAGAGTCCAATGCATTATTATATCTTTCCTCTCTCTCCTTTTTTCTTTCTCTTCAGGGGATGAATCTCACTATCAAGTTCTGCCCTCAGCCCGGCTGAGTAGTTAGTGATGGGGAGGAGTGCAAGTGTGGCATAGGAAATTAGATTCTGCTGTACTGCATCAACTGGGAAAAGGATAGAGAGAGAGAGAGAGAGAGAGAGAAAGAGAGAGAGAGATCCCAGCAGTACCCCCTGACCTGGCTTCAACCTTTCACTTGCTCCAGCAGAGTCGCAGTAGGGAGTTAATTAGCATTTGCTAATGAGATACTGTGCCAGGGTGACACACTCCACACTGTGCAGCAAAAAAGTGGAGCTACGATCCCCCTGCTTCACTCGTGTCAACAGAACAACAAACAAGGTGAACATGAGCTTGATACAAAAAGTGCAAATCTGAATACACACATACACACGATCCCTAACAGTGCTCTGAGTGCAAGATGTAACACTTAAAGGAAAAGTCCACACTGAAACACAGGAAAGGTTTTTATTGAAATATTTGTGATGTGTTTAGTGATTCTGGTGCTATTTGTTAATTGGGGCTGTAGTTTCATTATTCCTGTGGTTGTATGCCGTGTGGATGTCACAGAGGAGACATTGTTGGTGCAGTTACAATGACGTTTAACAGGAGAAAAAAATTTCAACAATCTCAAACATAAGGGATAATGGTCAGGTTTTGCCGTTAGCATTTAAACACAAAAGAGCAGGAGCTTCTTTTCTCACTCCCCATTGTCCAGCAACATTTAATGTATTCTTAATGAGAAATCCAGCGTAAAATTAGTGGAGACAGTGGTGCAAACGTTGGAGTCAAAGTTCCAAAATGCAATGCAGCTATATGATACAGCTGCGCTGTTGTCTAACAACAAAGACTCGACTCGGCTCAATAGCGATCTGTGAGATGATGAGCACAATGGCGTTGACAGTGGTATTAACATGAATGTTGAAGCTTTGGAACCTCGTCTGTTTGAGCAGAGTGTACGAATGAGGAGGAAAGAAAGCTGGACAGGCTAAAGGACTAAAGCGCTGCTGCATCGCTCTCTTCAGGTAGAGATGAAGCGAGGGATAAATCCCACTGGCACAAACTAAAAAAAAGAATTTCATTACTAAATAAATGTTAGATTTCGTTGATGATCGCATGTTAATTATAAATATTGCAATGATAGTTCAGGGTGGAGTTTTCCTTTAATCCCCCCATACACACTGCAAACTTGTTTACAACCATGCAATGCTAAACTGTGCAAACACTGCCTCCTAGTGGATGGGTGGAGAATGGAAAGCCATTTATTTCTCAACAGCTCCCTGTAATTAAAAAAAAAAAAAATCAAAAGGAGGAGTCAAAAAAAGACCAGACAAATGAAAACTGCATCACTTTGTATTTCATCTTTATTTATATATTTTTTTAAACTTTCAGAGCAGAGAATCCATACAGTGCAGGGTCTAGGGTAGTAGCATTTTATCTGAATTTGTGTTCAAGTGGTTATTAGTTGATGCCTTTTCTGTCATACACTGTACAAACTATCAGAAGAGGATATACATATAGATATACATAGTGCATTTCTTGCATTGTAAAGCAGAATTTTAAAAAAGAAAACAGTGCAATTGTATAGATTTCCATCTCTTTATCTAGTTTAACTATTCATCTATCTCTGCTTGTCTTTGTATTGCATACAGAATTTATCTGTGTGGAAAAACATAGATAACCAAAACAAAAACCTAGAATTTCAAATGCATTTTGTGTCACAAAAGACATCACTTTGTGGTATTTTTGTAGACGCCATCTAGTAGGAAGAACAGATTTTGCTGTGCTTCAAGTGTCACTTGCATGTTGCTTTTCAAACCACATACATCATTTCATAAGAAGAACTAGCAGTAGATTTGCATGGTCCCAAACAACTTTAGTGCCAGAGATAAATAATGATATAGTACATGTGTAGGAAGAAGTTTAGAATAAATTTTTTTTGGATGTGCCTATATGCATAAATACATGTGCTAAAAATATTAAAGGAATATTTTTACTCATGAATGCTAAAAATGATTGCTTAACATGACAATGAATTAAAAGCTAATGGAGAATGTTTAGTTAAAAAGTGAAATCATGAATCATTTAAGCAGTATAGCATTTCTGGGTGCAATATTCCTTTAACACTAACAGTTTAATGTATATACACAAGCAGTTTGTACTGAGTCATCTCTGATGATCCTGGCAGGCTTGTTCTATACATGTGGGGCGTGAAGCAAACCTGCAAAACCCCTGGAATAAGTGAAGTATGAATGCATGCTCTTAATGAACTATACTATACAGAATGATCAGATCTACATGTATACGGTAGGTTACATTAGTGGTAGATTAGCTGAAAGATTGTCTTGCAAGTAATATATTTATCCTGTGAATTTTAAGATACATTCCCTCTGATGTGCATTTGCTTTGCGTGGAAACAGCAGGTAAGATTGAATGAACAGAATGAAGCAGGCAAGAATGAACGAACAAGAGCAGCAGATATGTGTCTACGACTTTGGATATCAAGCAACATTTGTGAATTTTCCTTCAGTATTAAGACTTATAGCATACATATCCAAAAAGATCTCCATATGCTGAGCTTTAGTAAATGAAATACTAAAGATCAGCATACGGAGGTACGAGTGGACAATCTTGGCATTTTAAATCTCTGTGTTTAAACAAATAACTATACACTGCCAGCCATAAGTTTTTGTAGTTTTTATTATGAATACTCTAAAGTCTGAAAATCTAACCAGGACCATAGGATTAAGAACTGAAATGCTTAGGGAATTGAGAATTTTTAAAAAAAAAATGGATTATTGATTCTATTGAAACAATCTATATCTAATCAAATCAGAGATGTCTAAAATCATTACACTCATAGCATAGCACATATTTATGGTTTACAGTTAATACTAGCACTGTCTATAAGTTGTTTTTTTTATAGAGTTTAAACAGATTTACCCTCCAAGTGTGCCTGCCTTTAATAAAACACTCATTTAGAGTCCCATTACGATCTGAGCAAACAGTTAACAAGTTCCACAAAGATTTAGCTTTCTTTATTCAACTGCTATTTGTATCATATTGTTTGGACTGAGATTAAACTGTAATAAAACATAAAAAACTCCAAGCGTTCAAAAAACATTTGACTGACAGTGTATTTAAACACATGATAGAATTAAGAATTATGAATTTTGGGACAGGCTCCAGCTCCACCACAACCGTGACCAGGATAAAGTGCTTACTGAAGATGAATGATTATGATATTTATAAGCAGTGGCATTAAACATTATTCAGTAAAAAAAAAGAAAAAAATCAAATTTACCAAACTTTACAATTATTCTAAATGTAGTCCATTAAATATGATATGTTGTGTGACACTGTAGCTGTATGAGGCAAACATAGATAATAAGTCATGCAAGTAAGCCTCATCCAAAATCTTTTCCATGGCTTACTGTAATCTAGAAAGATAAATAACAGGAATCAGTTTTCACCTTAATGAAGTTTGGCATCATCACTTCACCTTCAGTCTAGCAAAGTTTGAAGACAAGAGTTGTACCAGTTAAATTGGAAGTTGTATGGATGATAAGTAAGGACTAACACACTTTGGGCCATGCTGTTATAGGAAAATAATCCAGACTGGGGTAGTGTGATACTGTTACCAATCCGCAGTGGGTTATTGTCCTGTAACAGCACAGCCTGAAGTGTATTATTCCTCTTATACCACAGCAATTTGCCTACAATTAAAAATTTTAATTTGAACAATTTATAGGTATAGTTTATAACAACATGCTTTTTAAAAATTTATAGGTATAGTTTATATTAAATGTTATGGAACATCCATGAGACAAATAAGTTCCTGTTATCACTTACGTTATAGCAGCTATAAACAGGCATTTCTCCACCAGCCTCTTCTTTTTCTCTCTCTTGAAGTTAATAAAAAAAAAACACAGCTTGATATGTTAACAGGAAACCAGAAAATGCAAATTCCTCTATCCTGAAGACTCTCCTGTGGAGAACTGTGTAACTGACTATTACAAGCACTGACACTGGAGACTCCTTCCTTAATTGGTACATAACAGAAAACGTAATCACATCAAATATTATACATTTTCTTTTGAAAATAGCAACACATTTTAAAAATCTGTTTATTATTAGCCTTAAATTATGCAAAGCCAAGTCTCTGTGTGTGAGCTGTTACTAAAGGAACGATAACATATTAGAAAGAGCTCAGGAAATACTGTCAAAGCTGAGGGTATAAAAAAATTAAATAACACTTTCTGATTCAAGAATTCAGTGATGCTGTGGTATATAGTAGCTTGATTTAGCTTAATGATGTCATTTGAAGCAAGTATATGAAGGTTTGAGCATGTATTTATGGAAAAGATTTTGTTTGAGATAGACTTCCCTTACTTGTTAGCTTCTTGTAGAACCAGCATAAAACTAAAGAAGCAGATGAAGTCCTGGCTGGTATATTACATATGGGGTTTGGGGAAATTGTGTAAATTGTGTAAATCTTTGTTAAACTATTTTGGTAACACTTTACAATACTGTTCAGTAACTCCTAGATAGCTTTACATGGGCTAAGCAGGAACAGTATGAGCCAGTTTGCACAAATGCCTACAAACGAGACTCTAGCTAAAGCTCTAGGGTCTAGTAGAATGGAGTTTGTACCTCTCATCATTCTTTTCTGCAGACTTTTCTGTGTCATTGTTCCTCCTGAATAATCACCAATCACAATAAAATAAAAAAAAAGTATATTGTATAGTGATAACTAATGCCCAGTAGCTAGTAGTTCTCCAGAACAAATATAAGACTTGGTAATTATTACTTAGTACACAATTAACTACCAAACCATTCCATCATTATTACTTACTAAGTAATTGCCCAGTATTCATTAGTAGTTAATAATGGTGACTTATGTGTTAATATAGTACTACTCATTTGCTCCTGCTTAGAGTACTTGATCAGTATTGTAATGTGTTGCCACTATTCCTTTAAATGGTTTTCCTATTGCCTCAGTATTACCAGAAATCCACAGCGACCAATAAAAGGGTCATTGTGTGTAATAAATCCACATTAGAAGTTAAAGTTCTACTATATTTTACCTTTATTATTCATTCAGCAATAAAGGTTATATGTACTGTTCTGAATAATGAATGAAAACTACTAAGTCCAGAGAGGCCATGCATTATTATATAGATATTTCTGTCCCATTATTTCAATATCACAATTTAGTTTTCTTGTCATGTGTACCACACAGTTATGTAGCTGTGGGAAGAGTTCCTACCATTGGACTTTTGCTTAAACCTGCATACAGGTTTGTGAAGATGATTGTGTTCTCTTTTTGAATACTGTTTTGTCCTTTGGGCAGTGGATAGTGTTTATGACAAGGCAAGTGTATGAGAGATTTTGTGTCACATGATCGTTGTTTTGGTACATTAAGCCATGTTAAGCTTTTTTCTCATTAAACATTTTAGAATGTCCCTATGGAAAGGCAGTATATTTTGGAAAACCCTTTAATATTTGTCAAGAGAATAACTTTAAAGAGGTTAGATTGGTGTTTGATAAAGCAAGGGTTTTCAAACGTTTTGCATCCAGGAATCCTTTTAACTGTAAAATAAATTTCAGTGACCTCTACTGATCATAATCCAATTATTCAAATACTAGACTCATTATTTAAATGTGTACAGTAATGTTTTGGCTATTTATTATGTGCTAGGTTGTCTGGTTTTTTTTTATGGTCTACAAAATTGCCTGGGATATCAGAGTAATAATCTCTGCAGTTGTTTTCTCATTTAACAAGCACTCTCATAGCCAAAATAGTTTTTTTTTTGGAGAGCCAATATGAGAGCCTTCTCATATTGGAGAGTTAGGATTCCAGTTTAGTTTCTTATAAAGCACCACAGGTTTTCAATAACATGTCCAGTGTAATCTGATTGCACCATTCAGATCCCTGATTTCTGGCTTGGCTATGGAATTTGATTGAACATGGGTGGAAGAGACACTCCATAAACCCATTCATGGAGGCTTATCAACAGCTATTTATGCAGACCTGCATGCTTCTTATGTGGTATGAGTGGTGTACGAGAGTAATTGAAATGGCATGCCAACTGAATAGGGACTTATTTCAAACAGTTTAAAAGCCTCTACCATAAAACTGGCCTGTATGTCTTCTACCCAGGCAGCTGAGATAGCTGAGACCTCAAAGAATTGTTCTGAGGAGGAGCTCATCTGCCCCATATATCTGGTTGTGTTTGTAGACCTCATGCAGCTGTTGTGCAACATCTGCCAGAGCTGTATTAAAGAGGTCTGGGTCAAAGATGTGGACCTTTTGTAGTGTCAAGAGTTTTCTCAGGCCTACAAACAGGCCCAGTCTTGAGAAGAACATCAAACTAAAATTAACCAATATCTTCAAGAAGTTCAATGCCATTAAGACCAAAAAAAGAACCAGCCATGATTTGAAGATGGGACCAGTGCTATCAGTGCAGAAGGTTTGCCTGTGCTGCAATGCACCCTGTTGCCAATCACACATTAAAACGCACCTTCAGCAAACAAATTCCAGGCATCTGCTCATAGATGTCGAGGATATGCAGTAATTGTGCCAGTACTGCTGCTTCTCCAGTTGTGCAGTCAGCCAGGGCTATGGTGTTGGAGATGTGGAATTGCATCAGAATGACATAAGGCACCTGCTAATGAAGTATCAATGATTAAGCACAAGACATCGAAGAGCTGTTGTACAAGCTGGAGGCAGATATACGACAGGTGGAGGATAAGGTGGATCAGCTAAAAGTGGAGGTCTGCAATATTAGAAAATGCAACAACTCCTGGAAGAGTACCTTGGAAGACTCTAAATGTACTGGACAAGACATGCTTGACTGCCAGCATAACTCAAGACAGGTCCTTCAGCTCAATGAGTGGCACCAGGAGGCCAAGAAAAGTCTCCGTTCTGTCCAGACAATATTAACTTCATGAAGAACACAAAACCTGTAAAATCTCATGCCATGTATAGACAGTGTGCTACTTCCCTACAATGCAGGTCAACTGAACTCTAAAATATTTCTTGTTGAGATTTCTAAAAAGAAGAAGAACCTGCGCAAAGTGCCAGCAGAACTCTTCGCCACTCCTGCACACTTCTTCCAGAGCATTTCTTTCTACCAGTGCTGAATGAGCAGCTCAGGATCAGAAAAATGCAAGCATGCGACTGGATTTCCTCAGTGCAGACCAAACGTCATGTAGTCCTCAACAAATCCTAAGAGCAAGCAGCAATTCCTGGCTCAGAGTACCAGCTGACTTGAAGGCCATCTGTGGCCTCCTGCAGCTCTGCTCAATAGGATGTGAGCCTCAACAGCAGCAGTGCACCTTCAGCCCCGCCCAATACCCTATGCAACTGCCATAATATCCTCATGTGTTTAGTGGACAACTACTGATGCTACCGCACGCCCTCTGTGTCTGGATACGTTGGCCACCCCTCCTCACTCTCTTTCCCATGGACACTGGAGTTTTGGCACTCAGTATCTTCAGCTCCATCAATGTCCCAGCTGCTACAAAACCTTTCAATGCGCTGCAACTCACAGAGCCACAGGCACCCTGAATTCTACAGACAATGGTGAGCCTTTTACTAAAAACTGGGCTAGCAGGTAACCATCCACTGGCATTTAATCTAATTTCAGATGCTGCTCACACGGAGCAGATCATTTCAATGGCTTGTAATGGGGCCATTTTGGAGTCTTACCACCACCTCCTCTTCTAGCCTTTAGGGTGTCTGGGTAGGAGAAGGCCCATTTGTATCATACATTTGGTTTGTTATTCACTGGTGGAAAAACTAATTACCAGATTTACATGGTTCCTTTGCTTGGGAAGTAAATGGTTGCTGGTTATTAAAAGAAAGATGAGGAATGCAGTTGGTTTCATTACTCACTACAGCCTTGTAGCTGGTTGCACTAGAGCCAAACCATGAGTAACGTGTAACTCCATATAAGGAAGGCCTTATAAAACTGGAATTGTGTACTTACTTAAATGCCTACAAGGAAAAAAATACTGATAAAATTTTTTGATAAAAATTACATATTAATATATTTAAAAACCCTAAAGTACAGATACTCTCATAGACACACACTAAGCTTATTACTTAGATATACAGCAACACTTGCACTGCTGCCATATAACTAATTATCGTGTATATAATGCTTAGTTCTAGTATTTAATGTTGTTTATATTTATTATTTTCCCATTTGAATGTGCTAGTGTGTTAACACATCTAGCCAAAAATCATTTAACCTGAACATGAACATAAGTATGACAGAGAAGTTGACTTGAATTGAATTAGATTGGATTTTAATGGCAAAGATGTAGTTCCCATTAGCTGGCTAGCATAGGTAGTGCATTCAACAACCAGGTGATTGCTGAGAGAATTTTCTCCTTACCGCATTATTATTTAAAAGTTGTCGCATCTTTAGATATTTTTCTTTTGACCAACTTGCATCTATAAGCTACAATGAAATTATTTCAACTATGGTGCTTCATGTACTTCCAGCTTATGTTAAAACAACATAAAAGAGTAAAGTAACAATAATAATGGATGGCCTCTTTGTCTAGAAGAGAGAGAAAAAGGAATGGACTTTTCTTGTTTAAATGGGGCTTTCTAGCTCCTTCTAAGATTCAGATATTGTATATATTTATGTATATATAATTGTATCATTCATTGAACTGGAGACTTCTGCGAACTTAAATTCTTACATAAATGATTCTGCGACAAAGACAATGACTGACTGGGTTCTTATCACTGCTGTATCCTCTCTGTGGATGTGCTGAATAAATATAGGTTTATGCATTATTATTGAAGAGCCAGTTGTGTTGGGCAATTTCAGCACATAAATAAATTATAGTGAGCAGGAAGATGGCCTGGGCGAGCAGCAGGGCAGTAGCTGGGCAGGAGATGGTGTGTGTATGTGTGTGTGTGTGTGTGACCAGACCGGCAGTGCATTAAGAGGATGTGATAGGTACTCCTCTCTGTGGGAAAATGTGGTGACCCTCTGATGCCAGTGCCAACTTCACCACAGAGAGCAGTGGCAGATTGGCAGAGATCAGCTGACAGAAGGTTTCACCCAGGAGCTGGGAAAAGCCCTGTGGCTCTCAATCCAGCTCTCAGTGTGACCATTCAGACCAGGGTTGGGGTGTGTGTGTTTGTGTATGTGGTTATGTGTGTTTGTTTGTATGTGAATGTGTGCTGACTGGAAGGAGTTTGAATAGCCCTATTCGGATGGCATGGGTTTCTCGGGTTGATGTCTGTAATAAAATATTTGTATGCCTCCTTCATGAAAACATTTGCATCAGGATGACTGTGAATTTATGCTGGATGTCCAAGTTTGCAGCACATTTCATTTCCCATGGATACATGGTAAAATGATCACATTATTGGATCATGAATTAATAATAATAATAATAATAATAATAATAATAATGCTTTCCATTTAATATAGTGTCTTTCTTACACTCAAGGTCGAAAGAAAAAAGAAAAGAAGAAAGAAATTCCTATTAGGGTGAAAGAAGGGAAAAGTATTGGGGAAGAAAGAAATTATTTAAGCAAATGTTTAAAATGAGGGAAGAAAGTGCATTCATGAAGGTCCTGGGGGACGGCATTCCGTAATTTGGGGGCTACAGCACTAAACAATCTACCTTCCATTGATGTCAGTCTGGTCTTGGGCACTACTAGCAAACCAGTATTGGTGGACCTGAGAGTCTGGGCAGGGGTATAGGGCTGTAGCAGCTCAGACAGATAAGGCAGGGCGAGGTCACGTAGTGCTTTGTAACAGAGAAGCAGGACTTTTGTTAGTGACCTTATGTGTTTCAAAATATAATATCTATATTTGTAAAAGGTTTAACAGTGACTCCATCAATGTCAAATGAGAATTCTGCAGTTTTAGAGATAAGTGTTTTAGGGGTGACAAGTAAGATTTCAGTCTTGCCAGGGTCTAATTGTCCATCCATGATTTTATATCATGTAATCATGAATACATTCAGTTAAAGAGGTGGGAAGAAGACCAGTAGTGGACTTGTACTGAGATAAATCTCTGAGAGTGTTGTCTGTGTAACTATGAAAGTTAAGACCATGTCTGTGAATGATCTGGCCAAGGGATGCATATATATATATATGGTGAAAAGAAGGGGACCAAGGACCTTGGGCAGTAGAGGAGTTTTGCTTACCAATAGTTATAAAGTGGAGTTATTTATATAAACTACAGTCATGATATTGTGGCATGAAAATAAAATGAAGCTTTATATCTTTCATTATGATATGCAGTTGAATCAGTCTGTATCGTTACACACTGATTGACTTTCTTTTACTGTCTAATGGGCAACCAATGATGGTTGAAAGACCTTTTTTGGTGAACCTCTCCCAAACTATCCACTAATTGAAACTGCAGGAAGTGTGTCTGTGCATAGAAGACTAAACACATGTAGAAGCATGTACAAGTGATTGAAAAAAAAAACACAAAAGATGAAATTGTAGAAATGTCTCTTTGGGCAGCACTAAAATGATCAGACCAGTAGGTATTTTGGGCTGGAATTTTCTCAGGGGAGGACAGAGAAATACACCAACACTGCCAATCTGGACAAAAATAAGATCACTGAGTAGCACCTGTGAAGAATCAACGGCCCATGTAGAATTAATCCTATCCGAATAGGGCTCTCAAGTGTGTGCTGCCAGGTATTGTGTTGCGTCTGTGTGTGTAAGTTGTGCTGCAGTGGAGCGGTCCTGAGACGTGGAGACAGGGCACACACGGCTGTGCTAGGTGCAGATCGACGTGGTGCCTCCTCGGTGCCTGGTATGGTGGAGTTCGTCCTCTTCCTAATATACCCTCATCTCTCCATCCTCCTCCGCCTCAGGGGGCAGCTGCTCCATTCAGGGGCCGAGAGGGGCTGACCTCTGAGAGACGGACTGAGGGAGGCTCTGGAACTTTCCACCACATGTACTGTAAGCTGAGGATAGACTGCAGTCAGTACATGAGCACAGCACAGCTTGATGATGCTGCAGTGCTTTACTCAATATTCTATCCTCACCCAGGGAAGCTACAGAAACGAAATGCATTATTGAAACTGAAGAACTGAAATGAAATCAGGTACCTACCCAGAGCTTTGACAGCACTCATTCAATCAATTCCTGTGTCTCAGAGAACTGGGAAAGAAAGTATCAGAATGAGAAGCTGTGAGATATGGTAGAATCCAAAAACCTTCATCAAAAACTAATACAAAATCTAAATTTACTCATTTGCTTATTATTCAAAGAATTCATTATTTACAACATTGCAAATTATGTGCCAAATCTTTTGCTTCATTTTTAAAACTGCTGTGACAGCATATTATTGGTTATACTGCATGCTCCTAATGCACAGTGTTAAATGATGTAATCCCTTAAAAGTAGAGTTGTGCGTGGGACTGTTTCTTTAAATCTGTGCCTGCCTGCCTCCACAGTTATAGGGATGTAGCGCAATGCCGCTATCTATATCTCTATCTGTTTAGTGCTTCAAATATTCGTATCAGTATTAATCATGGCCTAACAGAAGGTTTTTTTCTGGAAAACACCCTGGGAAAACCCAAATGAAGAAATGCCAGCAGTGTCAGCATGCTCTGCGAATTCTGGCTCTGACAGTTCCTCAACCTCAGCTACATCACTCAAAGTCATTACTGGTCTCAACTACTAGAGTGCACTGGATGTGCACTGGACTGTTTTTTTAAATCCTGCTCACACAGAGATATTTTCTACTGAATTTAGTCTATTTTCCAAACTAGCAGCCTAGTTTTTAAGTACTTTTGTACTTCCCATTCCCAAACTTTTGTATAAAACCATTTGATAAAGTTGCATTTTTTTACACGGTATATTGGATCCTACTTTATATGTATTACTGACAAAAAGAGATTATGACCAATATTCTTTTTGAGCACCCTCACCTGTTGGCTGGAGTTGCCTGAGGGTGGGGTTACCACCTTTTGCTCCAATAGGGGGTTTGCAGGGGCGGAGCCTGGCAGATGAGTTGCACGCCAGTAGATGTCCAGGTACTCGGCCAAGTGTTCACACGCATCCTCCAGCTGATTCTCATCCAGGATGACATCAAACATTTCCTGAAGCAGAGCAAAACACGGGGAATGAAGCCAAAAAATGAACAGGGAAAAAAGTGTATATGCAAAGTACTGATGCAACGACACCCACTGGTGGACACTGGGCGAGTTTATCTCCTGCCATCATCTGTACATTTAGGTGCTTGCTTTGAGACTTTCCCCTGGACTTGATAAGTCTTTGGAGAACCTACGAATGAACATGTTGAGTAACTGAAACGAAGTGAGTGAGCCTATCATATAAGAGGACAAAGTGGTGCATGAAAGACAACTGTACATATTAAGGTGTCCTTCATTGGCCTTCACTGAGAGATTGATTGATCTGTCTTTTACCTTTGGCGACGACACTTTGACATACACGATGATGGGAGCGAGGGACGTCTTTGACAGTTGTGCTGGGTGGTTAATGGTGTCTGCATCCAGTACCACCAACTGCAAGGACTTTGCCAGCTCAAATATCCTCTCTATCTCACTCTGGACCTCGGCTACAAAATAAAAAGCCAAGTCAAGAATTTAATCATCTAAAAAAACATAACACAATGAGAACATGTAAGAAAAACCTTTAAATGTAGTCACTTAGATCCCATTTAGTGCCCATTTCAAGTTGTTAGTCCAAAGTTATAGAATGTCGTATACCTAAGCTGGAGCGTGTGTTGGATCTCTCCACAATGGCTTTCTTATTGAGCACAGACCTTTTGGCCAGAGATAGATCCGCAGTCACACGTGTGATAGAGATTCTGCCAAGAAAATGCAGAACAAGAGTCTTTTTATTGGCCACCAGCCCAGTATCAAAGATTCCAGTTGTATGGTTATTAGAACTTGCTTAAGACTGACACCAAGAGTGAATAATGGTACTGTGGAGTGGACCTAGCAGCACTTTTCCCTGCTGAAGGCTCTCACAAAGTATCCTAATCAAGCCAGTAAGAGCAATGACAACAAGCCCTTAACATTTTAACCTCACCTTCCATCAAACCTGTGCTTTAGGAAGTCAAACAGTGCTTTCTGCATCATATCGGTCACCTACACAGGAGGAGAAAAAACAGAAAATAGTTTTTGACATGTTACAAATTTAATTTTCAACTTTAATATTTAGTATATTGTAACTTCTATGTGGCCTTTAAAAAGAGATTTGGCACAGTTGATATCTTTCACCTACATTCTTGGCCTAACCTACGTAAACAGTTGAATGGCACTGCGGTGGATTGTCAGTGGTCAGAAAATGGACAAATAAGGATTGGTCATGATATATACCCGCACTGTCCCTTTTATTAGGAACACCTGTACAACTGCACATTCATGCAGGTATCTAATCAGCCAATCATGTGGCTTTTTACTGTGTAAACTCTAGAGATCAAAGGCACAGAGATCACACTTTTTCTTCATTCTGATGTTTGATGTGAACATTATCCAAAGCTCTTGACCTGTATCTGCAAGGTTTCTTTTTTTTGCATTGCTCTGCTGCCACATGATTGGCTGTTTAGATAACTGCACGAATGTGCAGTTGTACAGGTGTTCCTAATAAAGTGGAAGGTCAGTGTACTTTACTGTTTTTTGTGCTCTTTAAAACTATAGTCTACTAACAGGTTGAGAAAACAGTGAAAGGATCACACTAAACATTGAGGGCCCTTCAGCTCGTACCTGTGATTTATATTTTGTCCATTAACATATCTACGAATCTTGTGAGGAGTAACTGAGAAAGTTCCAGTTCCTAGTGAGACTAATATCCCAAAACATGCTATCTACAGCCATGAAAATAAATTTATAACACACTACAAAATTTAAATAATATCCTCGAAACTACAGCAAAAAGCAATTTTCCCACAAAAATGACATCCATATTGTTCATACAGTAAAAGCTACAAGCACACAAAGCAGCTCACAAGTGACTTTTTCAAATACAGATGGCATTCTTGCTGAAATACCAGGCGGCTGAATAATTTTTTACTTCTTATATGAGATAACTAAATTTCCTGTACCTCGTAGCCTTTCAGCGAGGGTCCAACCAGCACAACCGGCCTCATGGAGGGTACGACATCATATGGTGGAACGTGCTCTGTCTGAAACAGTCAAGCGCGTACACACACACACACACACACACATACACAAAGTCTGTTTGATGCCTAATAGAGTAGTGGTGTGGACTGGCTGTGTTCCAGTACCCTTGCTGACTTCCACTTGCCATTAAAGCCCCAGGGAATCTAAATCCATGACTGTTTTTTAATTAGGTAAATGTTGTGGGCACTCAATATGCTTGTCCAAAGTATGAATAGTTGGCTACTTTTCACCATCTACCTGTACTTTGCCAGAATTCCTTTTTAAAACAAGCTTGCATTAGAGTACTAGAGCATTACTTCCAAAATTATTTGGTACCGCTCGAAAGGTTTCTTTGAGTCTGACCAAATTAGTGATTAAAACTTAACCTAGTTAGGATTCAGTAGATTTGTTGCACAATGTGTCAGAGGTTTTTCAGTACTTTTTCAATACTACAATTTCAAGTACTACAAACAATGTGGTAGACTAACGTCCTAAACTTTAAAGTCTTTATTTACACAAGCTAGCATTTTGTTGACATTGTATTGTATCTATACACAAGAAATACACAAGTAAAACTGCTAATTTGATTTAGATGGGCAGGGCCACATAACGTATTCCTTAAGCACCAAGGATCATCACCAAGGATCATTTTGAGGGCCCTTAGTGAGTCCAAAACACATAAAAGAAGCATTTTATACATTAACAGATAACTCGTCTTCTGCTGTGGGTGGTCTCACAAGGACACCCGAAGTATTTGTGTGTCCCAAAAACAGTTTGTGTCCAATTCTCACCTTTGCTCCAGTGGATAATCTCACCTGGATAATGTAAACTTGTACCTATAAACTGCGGCTGTAATCATAAAGACTGTCCTGTGCTCATCCCAGGGCACATATTAACAATACACTTACATTGAACATCCTTTCAACATATTTAGTACTATTTGACTTTACTATTCTACACTTGTATCTGGTGTCACCCAGAAGAGGATGGGTTCCTTTTAGAATCTTCCACATGTCGTCTCAGGGAGATTTCCTTGCCACTGTCGCCTCTGACTTGATCGTTATGGATCTAAAGTTCCAATTTTCTGAAAGCTACTATTGTTAATAAAAAAGCTATGCAAATAAAACGGAATTGAATTGTCAAAATGAAAACATGACAACCTTTAATTTGTTTGCCAACTTTATTGAACAATTATGGCTCCACTGCTTGCTCTATTCTATTTAGTTCTTCTTGAGTGCCCTAACAAAGACTATCTGACAAAGAGATGTCAATCAAGTGTGCTTATTAGTACTCATCCAACTAATTATCTAACTAATAGAGTCTTCCTAAGATGATATGTGTGTGTGTGTGTGTGTGTTAGAGCAGGGGTAACACTACGAATAGAATAAACCAAGTTTGGGATCCACTGGCAGAATTGATACACAGAAAAGGAAGCCAACATTCCCAATCTGATGAATGTACTCTAGAGGAAGGAAATGTGAGGGTGCAATATTAATAGAGCAGCATAAGCAGCTTACCTGCTTTTGCTTCTGTTTGGCTTTTGGAGGGCAAGAAAAGAAGATTTAAGAACAAACATTGTCAAAGTTAGGCTGTTTCCCTATTAGAAAGCTGATATGAATCAAGACACCACCACTATGTGATTGTGAGACAGATACAAGTGATATTTAGAGAGTAAATTAAACATTCTTACCAGATGAAGGAGGAGTTGACCTCCAGCCTCCTGACTGTGCATTCCCTCCTGCCTTCCTACAGATAGTATAAGAACAAGGATACAAAACATCCCCAAGTTTAGATTGTTTTAGATTTCTAAAAACAGTTGTATTAAAAAAAAAAAAAAAAATCCTCCCTAATACATCCAGGGGAAGGCTATGTTGTGCTACTCTCTGTTCAGTACTGCTAGCAGCTTTTGGGGTGCTGATGTGTAAAATGTTCATCCAGACCTCTGGGCAGCTTTCAGCTCCTGTTTGAGACGCATGGCCTCCAGTTTAGCTGGACTCGGGATGAAGCTGATGTCAGCCCCCTCCTTTACCAGCCGTCCGATCCACCAGTCATTATTGTACTTCTGCATGGAGCAGAAACACTGATGTCAATCACCATTAGATCAACCAAAAGTTTAAAGGTCCATATAAATGAAAAACTCCAGACTCTTTATGTCTTTTTACACACAGGAATAAACAAACTGGCAAAACCAAAGACTTATGATGAGGTGTTAGTCTGCATCATAAAAAATCAGAAAGGAATTTTACAGGAACTAAAACTGTCAGTTGAAAGAAGAGTGAACGAAACAGTGAAAGTAAGTGTCAAACGACAAGGTAAATTTAAAAAGGTTAGCATTAGTTAATTAATTTAAAAACATAACAGACAGTGTTAAAACAATTATTTACAATGCAGCATTATGGATATAATATTTTAACGCACTGTTTATATTTTGAAACCGTACAATATGCAATTGTTTAAAGAAAAACTGTTTTTGTTCACGTGTTTTTGATTTTATTTATTTATACAGTACATTTTTTTATGATGATGATGATGATGATGATTATTATTATTAGTAGTAGTAGTAGTCTGCATCCCATCATTGTCTATTCTTTTGCTGGTTTAAAAAACACACACACACACACACACACACCTCTTTGATGTGGAGAAAGTCTTTGGCTTCAAAGTTGATGGCGGCGCCCTGCACAGGACAGTCCTCATCGAGAGCTCCACAGTAGCTCACGTTAGTTTTCACTGCAAAAGCCACAGGTTTGGACTGTAAAGAAGAGGAGAACAAGCTTCCTGAGTCAGGTGTAACCGAAATACAGTGTAACATAGCAGGATGAAAGAAGAGGAGACGATAAGGAGAGGATGAAGAGATGATGAGAAGATGAGAGCTCACCTTGGCTCTCTCGAGCTGCAGCACGGCCTGGCGCTCGGCTTCTCGCCGAGACGCCTCCTTATCCTCCTCCAGGGACAGGTCGGAGTCCGAGGGTCTACTCGTGTAGGAATCAGCCGAACCCTGCCAGAGAGAGAGAGAGAGAGAGAGAGAGAGAGAGAGTTGACATAATGAATGCAAAGGAAAGAGGGAAAGAGAAGGCGCCAAAGGTAGAAAGAGAAAAGAAAGGGGCAGAGAAATAGAGCGAGTAAAGTGAGAGACCCCGAGATTCAGAACAAGAGACAGGAGAGGAGAGATAGAAAGCCAGAGACAGAGGGTGAGAGGGAGAAATGTTTTTAATTGTTTTAAGAGAATTGTTCCAGAGAATGTTCAGTATACATCCAGACTAAAAACATCATGTAGACTACTCTCAGTTCTTGTGTCTTTTATCTTCTGAATCTGATATATAGACTATCATTGGAAGGCTGCTATAGTGGCAATTGATGATGATGATGATGATGATGATGCTTCAGTTATATTAGCCCCTGGACCTTTGTCAGTGTCAGTGGTATCTGCTCCCACTGCCTCTGATAGCGCACCCTGTTGTATTGCTTACTGAACACCGGCGCGCTATCAGAGGCAGTGTCTCGAGGTATCTGCTCCCACTGCCTCCTTACAGCATGCCAGTGTTCAGTAAGCAATACAACAGGGTGTGGTGTTATAGGAAAATATATAACAGCAGAGTTGATGGAGTAACTACATAAGAGTTGATTATTTCCCAATAACCTCACATCCTGTCATGTTTTACTTCTCTTATACCACAGCAATTTGACTAACATTTCAACATTTACAATCACTAACATTTAAAAAAAATTAAAGAATAAGACATCACACTTTTTAATCTATTTATAGTTATATTAAATGCTGTGGAACATCTGCGAAACAAGTTAGTACCTATCACTTCCACTATAGCAGCTGTAAACAGTCGTTCCCTCACCAGCCTGTTTTTTTCCCTCTTGAACTTAATAAGACAAAAAATGCAGCTTGTCGTGTTACAAACTGCAAAGATTAAAGCCTTCTATCTTGAAGATTTCTTGTGTCAGAAGAATGAAAGGAACAGCTTTACCCCTGAGCATTAAATTGCTAAAATGCATCCTCACAAAAATCTTCACCATCTAAACTTTTTTGAAAAAAATTTAAGTTGTTTATACAGAAATGATAACATATTAGAATAAGTTAATATTGCTTGCAGCCAGAACTATTAACAGAGCCGCTTTTAGAGAAAATTAATCAACAGCTTTTGAAAAATTAGAATCAAGAATTTAATAGCGATGTGGTGTAAATCACATTCACCCACCAGGAACACTATCTTTCTGAAATAACATAATAAAACTAAGAAATGTAAGCTGATGTGATTCAATTTTGTCAACAAGTTTAATCTTTATTACAAATACAGAGTACACTTATAAACACAGAATTAAAAGAAAAAAGTCTCCTACTAGACAATATATTTTAAGATAAGTTAAAATCCTTTTATCCTGTGTCGCCCTGAAAACGACGGTTCCACTTTTGAGCTCGGCTCTTCTGAATATTTCTTCCTAATATCATGTAAAGAGAGTTTTTTCCTCACCACTGTCACTTTTGGCTCGTGGATTAATCGTCTAAGCCTCCCTTTCTGTAAAGCTGCTTTGTGACAAAGTCTAAAAGCGCTATAGTAATGCAATTGAATTGAGCAAGGAAACAACATTTCTCTACTTTCATAGAGGTAGAGCTCAGGGTATAGACCTGACCAACCTTACCTGCTTTATATAGCTATAAGAATAGCATTGCTAATCAGTCAGGGAGGGGAAGCACTCTAGTGTAATGTATTATTGATGACGTCTCAGTGAGGATGACAAACTGGCTGGTCGAGCACATTCTGTATCTCTCTCTTCTTAATCTGCAGTGACTTAGCACATTGTTCTGCTTTCAACTTATATCTTGCAGATGTGGATTCTTAGTAGAGGTGTTCACTGTGCAGCATGTGACAGAGATAACATTTTCCTCAAAGTACCAAAAGACATATTGGCGATTAAATAATATGAAAGAGATATTTGGGGTTAAAGGTGCAGATTTTCTAGGCCTATAATAATTTTAAGGATAGCATAAATCACAATATTATCAGGCAATGGATCGGACTGTTTTTTCCCCCAAGAGCATTTCAGTCTTCTGTCCTGAAATGAGCTTCATCTCTACGTTGAAATAGACCTGCTCAGCTCTGCCTGTTTTTGCTAAACAGAAAAAAACCCACAAGGCATACAGGGCCAGGGCGGTCGTGGGGAATATGAAGGCTCGCTAATGTTTTCACTGCAAAAGCAAAATCACTCATTTATAGAAACACCAATGTACTAAACACAATAATAGCCAAAACAAAAATGCAATCTTAAAAAATATAAAATGTGCCCGACATACCAATCCATACTAAATAGCAGTTGGGCTATTCCATGATTGGGGTGCCAACTGTGCCCCACTGACATTACATTTACAAATGTACAATTATTTATGTAAAAGTAAAAGACATTTTAAGCATAGGTTAAGTGTCCTTCACAGCAACTTATGTGCATGTTTCAGATACATAACTTAAAATATGAATCAAACCTATTTAGAGCACTTAGAAAACAACATTTTGCCTGGTCCAACCCACTACAACTAAACTTTACATTGAAATAAAGTCAGTAAAATTAAACAAATAATCTTATTTTTTGTATTAATGTATAAATCCATTTAACCTCCCCAGCTTGAAACATCCTTGTCCTGGAGTCATCCATTTCAGGTTTTCATTTTCATTTTCACTTAACTCTGTTACCTGAACTCATTCACCCCTATTAAATATTTGGAATATTCCCCAATGCTCAACAGGAAGTTGCATCATCCCAATTTCCTGAAGATCAGGAGAAGAAGAAAATTAAAATCACTCATTCTTTTTTCTTTATTTTCAGTGATATTAATACTCAGTGATACTGCCTAATGAGGTCACTTTGAATGTAAAACCCAAATTATAGACTGAAAATAAATTATGAATTTAAAAAAAGTAACTAAATCATTAGAATGTCATTAACGTCCTCATGTCATTAGCATGGATGCTAGTCAACCACTTTTTTGTATTTGCTAATTCTATGCTACAAAAAAACGGTGTTAAAAAATCTGTTGATTTCAACCCAGTTTCTTATTTAAAAGCAAAGTGTAGCTTGTATCAGCAAAGAAACCTTGTAAAACAATACTGTTGTCTGAGATGTGTTAAGTCATTTATTCTGAATGGTTAAATGCATATTTTCATAGATTCAGTGATTGAAAAATACATTGTTTCGTGTTTAAGAGTTAGGGCTAAACAGCACGCGGTAAGAACCTAGTCATAACTAAATAAACCTCTGAAAGAATGTTTGAGATAAGAAGAGATAGTCGGTGTCTCATGGGTCCAGATAAATCACTTTTCATTACGCACTCAGTGCAGAGATACACATAAGCATCCTGTCAAACCTTCGCCACACTGCATCCTGGTTCACTTGTGTGTACTCAGCAGAGTTACTCTGCCTTGCAGACACTCCCAAAAGACCCGCATTCTCAGAAGAGCACAAAGGTGTATGACTCCTTACAAAGCAAGCAGCAGCACCCACATATCATTCCTAAATATAGTGCCCTAACAGCTGCAGCTATTTTTCCTGAGCTGCTTCCACCTCTCTCTTCCTCCTACTGTTTTATTCTCCTCTTCCTCTTCTGTTCAATTCCAAAAAATCCCTTCATCATTCCATGCAGCCTGTGGATATCATTAAAATATTAAAGACAGCTCAGGCGCCTCAGACAAAGCATAATTAACTAGACACAACATATGCGATTCTTATGTGGGATTAAATATATATATCTCCCTTCCAAATGTAAAAAAAAATATTCCACAGGTCACATGGTCAACAGGAAGTTGCATCATCCAAATTTCCTGAAGATCATGAGAAGAAGAAAATTGAATTTTGCTTTTCTTTTTTTTTCCATATTGACTGATGAGGTCACTTCAAAAGCACAATGCTGTTATTCATAGTATAATTTGAGAGGAAATTATTAAATAAAAAAAAAATAAAATCATTATAATTTCATTAATTCCCTTAATGAAATCACAAACTGTACTGGAAGAGTAATGACTATTACACTGCCCTTTTATATGAGAGGAATTAATAACATAGAGAGTCAAAAATGATTAACCAGAATAATAGTTCATTTCTTAAATGTATCTGTTCTGGATGTTTCTACTGGGAGTTACAGGAGGAAAAAAAAAATGGAACCTTTTTGTCTAATTTCTGTCGCTTACATACTGTATACATAAAGATAGTCCAATAATGCAATAACATCTGTGAAGTACTCACCATTCAAAAAGAAATTAAATAAAACCATTCTCATCTGTGCCATATCAATGATCATTTGTGCCATTATGGGTTTGCAGATATAGAGTTTATACCACAAGCAATGTTGCTTTCTCCAATCTGATTGGTCAGAAAGTGTTGATTCATTTTCTATAACAGTATATCTCAAATGTGAGGTTTATATCATTTCTATAACAGAAACTTGTGCAGGAACTTATATGGTTTACGTCAACATAAACAGATTAAAAACTGTGTGGATTTCTGTAAGAAGATGTTTGTTTAGCATTTTTCGGAAGGAGTCTCCAGTGTCAGGGCTTTGAAACTGTAACTTTAAGTTTCCTAAAACTTAAATATCACTCAGGATAGAGAGTGCTTTCTTAGTAGCCTCAGAGAGAAAGAACAAAAAAAGAGGCTGATGATCGAACAACTGTTTATAGCTCCTATAACGTATGTGATAACAGGAAATAACTTCCACAACATTAAACATAACTACAGTATAAACAGATACAAATATGACAAGGTTATGTATTTGCAAATTATTGTGATAAAAGAGGAATAAAACACTTAGGATGTGTTGTTATAGGAAAATAATCAGTTTTTTGGGGTGGTAATGTACTACCTACCACATCACCCACCCTTCACTGTTTATTTTCCTATAAGAGCATAATCATAATTACATTGAAATAAGAGCTAGGGAAATGTGGCATGAAACACACAACATACTGCAGGCATCACAGGCTATACACAACAGAAGCTTAGCCAAGAAACACAGAAAACACAGAACTTAAATAGGGGTGCTAATTAGGGGAAACACAAAACAGGTGCGAGTGATCAGGAAGGTTCGAGACAGGGTCATGTGAATTGCTGGTGCTGATGGGAAGTGTAGTTTATCTCTGGCACCGTGTAATATGTTAAAAAAAATGGGTGCAAAATATTTTTTCCACAGCTCAACAAAGCACAAAGTAATTACACAAATTTGGTTAAATGTTAAATGGTTAATGGTTGGTTAAATGGGTTGTTGGTTGAGCTGTGTTTTGAGTTTCTGCACTGTGACCACAGTTGACCTCAGACTGTAGAAATGTAAATGTAAATAGAAATGTAACACAAAATAATTTTATTACAATTTTTATGAATATAGTTTTATTCAAATTCTTTTTTTGGATGGGTGTCAACTTCACAGGGGTTACTATTATTATTATTATTATTATTATTTATATTATTATTATTATTGTTATTATTATTATTATTATTATTATTATTATTATTATTATTATTATTATTTATATTATTATTATTATTGTTATTATTATTATTATTATTATTATTATTATTATTAATAATAATAATTAGCAAAGTGCATAAAACAATAAATGTGAAATACAAACAGAAGAAAAAAACTGTTAAAAAAAGGAAAATATGGATTAAAATATGGGTTAACTATTAAAATCTGGGTTAACAATTCACACAGTTAATCATGTCAGCTATGTGTCTCCCCTTGTGCTCCATACACTTATATGCTGTAGCACAGTGAACCTTCGTGATCAGTTTTACAAAATGTTTTACAGGAAAAATAACACTGAATCAGAAACAAGAATAAACTAAAGTAGGACCATAAAAATATTAATAAAAAAAACCAGAGTAAAACCACAATACAATGATATTCAGCTGAGTAAGATGCTCTAATAAAAGTAAACTGAGTCTAATTTAATGCAGTAGCGAGTGTCTCCGGTTTCTTTTTAGTGCCTTGAGCACTAACTGTTTTGGGTACAGAATTCTAGAAACTGAATATAAACTAAAAATACACGTCCAGTAGTGTCTGGAAATGTCCATGTGTTACAGATATCTAAGCACTAAACAGGGCTTCCCACAGAGTTTCCCAAAATTCACTGCAGCACAAAGATCATCACTTAATGTTACAGTGAGCATCACATCGAGCACTCTCTCTCTCTACTAAGTAATCTGATCTTAACCTTACGGTGCTTTTTTGGAAACTGGGCCACTAAGATTGTTAATGTATCTAATTACATTTGTCCTAAAACTATTTATAAAAGGTGCCGTGATTCCTATATGGCTGTTCATCATGATGCAGTACTGCAGTACAGAGGCCTGCAATATGAAAATTCTAGATCAGTAAAATGCTATTTTTGTCCATATCATGCAGACCTACATTTGATCTATTCATACCTTAACCTCCAGTGTGCTCAAGTACAGAGCCAGAGCAA
Organism: Pangasianodon hypophthalmus; assembly: GCF_027358585.1. Classification (NCBI taxonomy): domain Eukaryota; kingdom Metazoa; phylum Chordata; class Actinopteri; order Siluriformes; family Pangasiidae; genus Pangasianodon; species Pangasianodon hypophthalmus. The sequence continues at coordinate 6,882,999 of NC_069725.1, forward strand.
CACAAATTGTACACAAAAGATACTTAAAAGCTCCTATATCAGATCTGTTTTTAATAGTTAATCCTTAAGCATGTATCTAAATCCAAACTTTATCTTAATCTGTGTTTGAAAAAAAGAGTTTTTCAAAGCAAGACATGTAAATGACAATTTTGGTCATATCAATCATTTTGCCAATTTATAATATATCTTCTCTTAGATTGTGGTAATAAAATTATCAATACGCAACAGAAAAATATTTATTTCACTATTTTTGTACACTCAACAAGCAACCACTATATCATCTGAAACTAAACGCCTTTAAAGAAGGCTTTAAGCTCCACCCACTTCACAGTCAGTTCATGTCACGTATGCCTGAAAATCTTGTTTCCTGATATATACATTATATGGTCAAAAGTTTATGGACACTTGACCATCAGACCCATATGTGCTTCTTCCCCAAGTTGTTGCCACAAGCACATAATTATCTTTGTATGCTGTAGCATTACAATTTCCCCTCAATAAGGGGCTCAAACCTGTTCTAGCATGACAATGCCCCTCTACACAAAGTGAGCTCCATGAAGACATGGTGTGAAAAGATTGGTGCGTAAGAACTCAAGTGTCCTGCACAGAGCCCTGACCTCAACCCCACTGAACACCTTTGGGATGAACTGTAATGCCGACTGCACCCCAGACCTCCTCACCAACATCAGCGCCTGACACCACTAATGCTCTTGTGGCTGAATGATCACCAATCTGTACAGCCACGTACACTTCAAAATCTAGAGGAAAGCCTTCCCAGAAAAGTAGAGGTTATTACAACAGCAATGTGGGATTAAATATGGAACGGGAAGTTCAACAAGCACATATGGGCGTGACGGTCAGGTCCACAAACTTTTGGTCCTTTGATTTCCTTTGTCAGTTTTATAAAGCACACTTACTAGAGTAGAACAAAACAAACATCAAACTACATTGTATTTTCAAAACCAAATTTTCTCAAAATGATTATTCTATATTTCTATACACTATATCCAAAAATTTCAGTTTCGAGATGATCTACATTCATTCAAATTTTTACAGATTTATTTCTAAAATGTTGATTACTGTTGGATTTATTTTAGACTTTATGCTGAAAATGGCAGAAAATACTTTTTTATAACAGTGCAATAGTATTTTCTTCATTAAACAATAAACAAAAGTTCTGTAGCAGTCTTTTGTTTGAGGGTGTATTCACAGTGAAATAAATATTTTAATTCTACCAACATCAAAACAATACATTTTTGTTTTTATCAAGAATGTAAATGTATTCATTTTTAATTAGATGAAGCCTCAGTTGCTTAAAACAATTACATTTTCAAAGAAGTTCTAATACAAAAAAAAAAAAAAACAGTTGTAAGAATATCAGCAACAAAGACTGATTGTGATATCTACTACTTAAAAAACAATTACACTATTCACCTGTAGTGTCTTGCTTTAAGTTAAACTCCATTAGCGTCACCAGTGCAAGCCATTAATAAAGCCAGTGGAAAGAGATTAGTCATATTATCAAAAACCTGATTAGAGCAGAAAGGGGTATTAGTGTATGTTACGAGAACGACTCGTGCATAACCCCATAAAAGAGGAGTGCAATCCTGCTAAGCGGAAGGCACACGTTGTCCAAACAAGCACTTTAAAATAAAGCAGTGTCTGAGACCACACACACCCACATACACAAACACAAGCCCACTGTATTCCATACACATATACTGTGCATTAACGGCCAACCTTTTTTCAGATGACCCGCCAGACTCAGCATTTAGCCGCACAAGAGCGCGATCAATAACGTAATGCAATCCCTTAAAAGACACGCAGCACAGCACAGCAACTTCATCCGCTAAAAGTGCTTCCATAACTGCTGCATTTCACCCATTATACATCTGCACTTCTGCACACTGCGTGCAGGCTTTTCAATACTGCACTGAAATTCACACAGAGCAGAAAAATCTGGGAACAACTGCAGCATTTGAAGCATTCAGGAGCATTTGTGCTCTGACTCAGATGGTGTGATTGAAGCAAGTTTTTCATAAGTGTCATGGAAAATGTATTGAACTTTCCAGTGGCGTTGAACAGATCTGGATGTCACGCTGCAATACACATTGAGCCAAGGAAGTAGCGCAGAAATATAGTCAACCTCTCAGATTTTACATCCAGATATTCAACCACTTTTTCATTCAGAATCTGGTTCTGGTGGTGATGATGGTCATTCTGAGGCTATTTTAATATGAAGATGTGAAAATGAGAATTAGCCGACATTACAGTACTGTATTAAAAATGCACAAAATTTGCACAATTTCATAAAACTAGGGGGAAAAATATCCGAATGGACACATCAGATAAGAAAGTAGATTGGTAAAACATAATTCAGTGCAAAACTCAACGCTTTATACGGCCCCAAAAATTCTGCTAAACCACTGTACACTGTAGCTACTGCCTTTCCACGTAAAAAAAAAAAAAAAAACAATAACAACAGCACCTTAGAGAAAAGATGTGCAGCAAAAACAAAAACTATCAATAAAGCGATAAAGATATCAAGATATCAAACCACCGATAAAGAGCTCTGAGCATTATCGAAGATTTGTCTTCAGATTACAACGTCTTCACAATAAATCACAATATTTGGGTTTAAATTAGTGTGCATACATATTTGAATTTTTTTTTTAATCTTGTCTCAGCCCAGCACCTTAATGACTGCATATGCACAGAACTATCTTTTTAACGTCTACTCTCGGCCATGAATTCATAAGTAATAGATCAGCTGTAGTGCTTAAACATCTTCTTGTATAATTTATCATGCATTTACAAAAACAAGATTTAAAAAAGCTATTATAAGACTACATCCTATAGTGACTGCATGCAAAATTTCATTTGCAGTAGATTTGAGAAAGATACAGAATGCAAGATTGTGTGTGTGTGTGAGAGAGAGAGAGAGAGAGCGCGAGAGAGAGACAGAGAGAGAGTAACAGGAGATACATAGAAAAAAAGAAAAGGATTGTGAGAAAGAGAGAGGCCCATACCTTGGCGCTGAGAAGCGCTGCACTAGAATCAGATGCCGACATGCCTCTACACACAGCCTCTGCCTCGCCTCCATGGCTCAGAGGCAGACAGAGCTGCAGGCTGAGAGCTGTCCTCCATGACCAGCAGCAGGAGACAGGAGGAGAGGAGACGAGAAGAGACGATAGGAGAGGAGAGCAGGGCTGAGGATCTGATGCTAGCGAGAACTCTCTGCACAGTGCCTATATGAAATTGATGCCCGACTGCAGCAGTGGAGCCGAGCCGAGCGAGCGCGCACACACATACACCCTCCCACTGCTGCTGCTTTCTGCCGCCTCTGCTCTGTGTCTCCTCACACAAGCACACAGGCTCTGTCTGGTCCTGCTCCTCAAACTGGCACTGAAGCCACATGAGATGGAGGAGGAAGATTGGATTCTTGGAGATTGGATTCTAACAGCAGAAGATGGGGGTTGGTGCATGGGATGCCAGAGAGATTTCTTGACTTCTCCCGGGTTTAAAAAAGCTTTCATACTTGACTAAACATACCAAGAAAAAGTGTAAAAACTCCTTACTTTTGTTGTATCATCACATCAGTTTATAGAATTAAAATAAAATGTAATTTATTTCAGTTGCTCGTTTGTGTTCGAAAACCTTCTTTGCTCCATATATTTGCATTCTGAATGCATATGCATAGAATGCATTGTTTCTTCTGTGCCACAAGCAAACTTGGAACAGGAAGTGAAAAAACAAGTTGAACCATCATATTATTCAACGACAAGCCCTGGTACTGGATCACTTTCACACATGGTACGAACCAAACTCCAGTAAGTGAACCCCAGACCACACCTGGGTTCAAGAACAGCTTTCACACTCAACAAAAGTCTTTGTGCAAGAGTTCTCTGGTCCAGAAAAAACCCAGAGAAGTGTAAAAGTGCTCTTTTTGTTGTGAAATCATAGCCACGTGTATCAGCTATGTCTGATCTGACTAATTTCTCAATGAAGATGTTTTGAGTAGATCCCAGTTAAGACGCATAATCATTCTGACATCATGTTGCTCCACAAACTCAAGGAAAGCCAGATGATACGCCAATGGTACGCCAAAGGGAAAAGACGCCCATAAAATATACTAGAGCAGTCAAATCAGTGTAAACACACTGGCCATGTACACTATTAGCCAAAGAATGTAATTTATGAGCAGTTTCTAACCTGTCCTAAGCATTCTTTTACGAACCAATTGCTTTTAAGAATATATGGATGTTAGGACTGGTAAAAGAGCTTAATTGAGATGAGTAACATCATTTTTTCCACTTTCTTGACCTTCACAATTCAGAAAGAGTCAACAGCATTTGGCTTTTAGCATATTTGGCTTCTTTCACACTTCAGGGGGCTCTCTTCCTAATCTGAGACATATGGTCGCTGTGACATTATATCCACTGGTGAGCAGATAGGCTCAACACTACAGGTGATGGCTACGCTACAGGTTTCTATTTGAATGCTCCACAACATTAAGCTTTTTTTTGCATTTCATTCTAATAGGACCTCAGCATCCGCTACAGCCTGAGGCGTGATCCCACTGAGAACTGACTAGTGAGCCGAGATGTTCTGAGGACAGAGCAGGTCCCTGTTGGGACGAGAGCCCTCACAGCATAATTACTATAACAACGGGGTGATGCATGACGCCCCAAAAACTCAAGGTGTGTCAGCAGCCAGGAATCTACGCAACCTCTCAGTGGGACTGCGTTAAATCCAACAGCGCCACATTACTTTCCTTGCCTCTGTTCAATCTGTGTAGCCTGTGTGGCTATGCAGTCATACTAGCTGGCCCCTGGCAGCATGAGCCCTACTTTGGAGTCCATTATCCTGGCAGCATGTGTTCCTGCTTATTCAGTCTGTGCTGCTTGAGATCTAAGTGCCCTCTGCCACAGATTTTGGCCCAGAATGACTTGGGGTTATCTTTCTTTTATGCTTTATTTTCGAATTAACATAAAAGCTCAGGAAAAGCCAACACATTCATCATGTCAGACCTGCCAAAGAACCCCTTTCAGAGTAGAGTGACTGCATACTTCATTTATACAGTGATGCATTTACCTTATATAAGAGCTATTATATTTGGGCATGCATTAAGTCACTGAATTCACTCAGAGGCAAAGGGAGAGAAAGTGGAAAAGAAAGAAAGAGGCTGGAGTGAAGGCCGAATGAACACACACACACACACGCTTATGTGTGTGTGTGTGTGTGTGTGTGTGTGTATATATATATATATATATATATATATATATATATATATTTAGTAATTCATAATGCATCCCAATGCAAAATGGAGTCATATTTCAGCAGAGATATGTAGGAGATTCTTCATAACATCATAAACTTGTTTCTATCCTCCTAACATACCTATTTTCAGCTCAAAAATCAAAGGAGCTTAAAAGGTATACGCCATACCCGTTAATGCACATACTACATAATATTTACTATTGCAATGGCCGACTTCAGGACTTTCTGCAAGTCCCGAAATCTCAACTAAGTCCTGCAACTTCATCATATGCTCCTATCCCTGTCACCTGATTACTAATGAACCTCGCCTGTTTGCAATCACACTACTCCCTTTAAATAACCCAGACTCGAATTGATACTCTGTGAAGTGTTGCTCCAGCATTGTGTTTGTCTGTCAAATTCCAAGCCTTTATCTGCCTGTCTTGTTTAACCTGCTTCATATTTACAGAGTTAGTCTTCTCTAGTTTATGCCTGTTTGCCAGATGCCTTATCATTTGCCTGCCTCATATTTCTGAGTATTGCCTAGCCCTCTGCCTTGTCTGCTACATGGGTGCTATACAGCTGGAAACCTGATAGATGACAACACAGTTCATCATTTCAGGATTCCTGTGTATCCACTAAAGGACCCATTCATGTCCAAGCATTGGTTGGAAAATAAGTGGGTTAAGGGGGTTATAACCCATCAAACTGTTGAGATCTAAATCCACAAAAGTGCCATCCATATGGAGAGGATGTCTGTTCTGGTCGCAGAATCCCCTAATAACCCCATGAGAACTGTCTGTCTCATCCCGCATTTACCATAGTCTCCAGAACTGTAGAGAGCTGAGAAACCACCACAGAAATTATGATCCCTGAGTGATATGCTGAATTTAAGGAGGTGTTTAGTAAATCCAGAGCATTGACCTTATCTAAACTCAGATCCTGTGACTGTCCCATCAACCTGCTCTCAGTCACCACACTCACTGCATTTAGTGGTTAGATGCAAGGCCAGGGAAGGCCATTGAATATTATATTTCTGAAGCTTTGAGGACTTCACCAAGCTCTATCTTACAAACTTGTTTGAATTAGAAAGGGTGATAAATGGAAGATTCAGTACGGCCTCAGGTCTCTGTGAATAATTAGTAATGCTGTATGGATTGGCCTATGTCCCCACTTCTTTCCACGTTTTTATTAAAAACGTACTCATGATTACCTACATAGATTACATTTTAATTTACTCCCTAACCCAGCACATCCACCATGTAAAAAGTGTGCTGGACAGACTCATCTCTTTGTCAAAGGACAAAAATGTGAGTTCCACATGTCAAGACATGTTCCTGGGTTACATCATAAGTCAAGAGGTTGCTGTCACGTGCAAAGCCAAGGTCCAAGCAGTGGCAGAGTGGCCCCATCCCCATCATCAAGAACCTACAAAGATTCCTAGGGTATGAAAATTTCCAGCAATGAATCGTTAGAAACCTCACTTCACTGCAGATCCCCAGGCTTCCTTGTTTCCCCGTCATTCCTGGTCCACTAGATAATATCCCCAAAGTAACTGCCGGGGAAGAGGGGCTCCTAACCCCATTCAGTCACCTGAATTACTAATGGAACTCACCAGTGTGCAATCTCACTACTCCCTTTAAATAACTCTCATTGCTACTTTGTCTTGCTTCAACAACCCTGTCCACCTCCCATTTGGGATTCAGTGACAGCAGTTCTGTTCAACATGTTTTTCAAACATTAATGCCTTCATACAGTACTGTGTAAAAGTCTTAGGCACCCTATTTTTTTAGTACAAACTTTGCTGTAGATTTTTATTTTATGACTTCTACATTATTGATTCAGTACAAAAACATTTTAGATTTCCAAACATTAGTTTTCCAGCACAAAATGAAATGTTACAGAAAAATGTTTGTAGGTCAGTAAAGAAAGCAGCATATTACATAAGAGACCACTTTTCAGACAAAACACATAATGAAGGCTGCTGGGTTTTGCTGCAAAAAAAAAAAGCAAGTGCGACACTCAAAGTCTCCAGGAGAACTGTGGCTGGTTCTGCGAGATGCTCGGTAAAATTTACCAGCTAATTTCCTTATAAAACTGCACAAATTGTACCTGAGACTATATATTTATTTTTTTAAAGCAAATGGTCATCACACCAAATATTGACTTTGTTTCATTTATTACCATTTACTGCTCTTTATACTTTTTTTTTATGTAGAAACATTTGATTTCATTGTTTTTTGCTCTACAGCATTTCTTTGCATGTGACTAAGACTTCTGCACTGTACTGTAGAAAAGGTCTTCTCCTGAGAACTACGAATGTGATACTGCATTCAAAACTGTCCAGTTAGCCTTAGAACAGCTGCTGGGGAAAAAAATGGTTTCTTAAGGGCTCTTTGGACAGTTAAGTGTTCTTATATTCATAATGGGGTTCTACTTGGAACCCTGTTTGATAGGAAAACACTATTATAGGGTTCGACATAGAACTTTTAAGGGATTCTCTCAAGAGACAAACTAAAGAACCTTTTATGTTTCCAGATATAACCCGGTACCAAAATATACTTCCTACCTAAGCATCCTCCTGACAAAAAAAAATAAAAAATGCAGAGCTTGTGATGATATTTTACCAATATTGTGGGAGTTGAATATTGTGGTATATTGAATAATTGATTATCAGCCTGGAGACATTTTTCTGAGGTGCCGAAAGTCAATCCAGCAGAACAATGTGAACTTCAACAACCTTCCGTCTCAGTTGCAGAGAGAGTTCAGTTAGTTCGCAGATCCTTTGGTAAGACAAAAAGAGCAGATCATAGTCAATCAATAGCAGCAATATGGACACTGATAGCTCTTCCTGTCCTGGGGGGGCACTTCCTCTCCTTTCCTCTAAAGTTGCCTCATGGATTGTCTTCCATATGCAGCTACTGTTACCTTTTTCATTCTAAAATAAGCTCTCTTGTGTTACTTCAAATAGTTGTGTCATTGTACCATAGATATTAAGTTCCACCAAGAGCTCTTCACCAGTAATTTGTATATAATGATATAAATAGGATGACTATCGCATATTACAATGAGACATTACATGACAAGCAAAAATAAATGATATGAATCATCCAAATTTAAAACTAGACTCTCTACACATTATATAAATGACATGTCTAGCAATGTTACAGTCCAGATAAGTGTACATTTTAAAGGCTATAGAATGTACATCTATAATTATCCTATGATAATATACCAGTATATTCAGAGTTGAGATATCACTCCGAAGACAATTATGTTCCTATAACAGCATGTCATGAAGTGTTTTATTCCTCTTACACCACAGCAAATGTTTAATCTATTAATAAATGATACAATGCATTTTAACCATTTATAGTTAATTTTAATGTTGTGGATTATTTGCGAGACAAGTTAGGTTCTGTTATCCTTTACGTTATAGCCGCTATAAACAGTCCTTCCATCAGCCTTTCTTTTTCTCTCTCTTGAAGTGAATTAAGAGAAAAACATGTTTAAATTCTTACTATAGAAACAACAACTTATATTTTAATATACACACCTACTGACCAATCAGAATCAAGAACTGTGCTGTGGATCATGCTGTGATGTACATGTGTGTGTATGTATATATTTAGTTAGAGCCAATATTATATACATTTAGCATTTAAACAATTCACTCAATTAATCGACTTAGAAGTGGTCTGTTTCTGATTCTACGTTTAAAAGAGTATAGGCTTATAATTATACTATAATAAATATAAAAGAAAAGGTTGTTATCTGTGTATTAAAAATGTTTTTTATAAAATCAGGAAGTGCAATAAAAGTTCCTTATATTATTGCTCCTTATAGTATTGCAAGGAAAATAATAATGGTTACAAGTTTAGCCCCTGTCATGTTGTCCTACTGTTGTCCTGCAATATACTGTCGTTATTTCTTGTGCTGAAGTGTAATGTCAGCAGATACCAAGTCACATTCCTCTTAAGTCTTTCTCACTGGTCCAATAAAACTGACTCTAATTCTGAGAAAAGGAAAACTCAAGTTTCCCCCCTTCGAAACTCTGGTGGTTCATCAAATTTAATCAAGGCACTCTGCCCTGATCCTCCAATACACACACACATACGCACACATACACACACACACACACACACACACACACACTTGCAGAAAGCACTCCACTGAGGCTTTTAGTGCTGTCTCATGCAGTATTTAATTGATCCCATGCAGGATGTCCGGCTCTTCCAAATGCACTCGGCACACGAGACAAGAGAAGCCGTGAGTGCTAAAGAGTGATCCTGCAGCTGCCTTAAACATGCTGATCTCCATGAACACACACTGCTCACTGAAACAAACACATACTGATCTCCAAATACTCCACAGAATCCACCTTAGAGATGTTTCATATGAAACGATTATCACTTCACCCTACTCTGACCTGTTAGATTACCAGAAAAACATATTAACCAAATCTACACTGAAAACAATCAAAAAAATATACCGTCCTTGAAGCATGATAATCCTTTATCCACACTTATGTATGAAGTTGTTTTTCATTTTGAAAGTGACTGCATTGTCCTCCAGCTCTTGCTGCTTTTCACTGTGCTTTTCTTTGCTAGGGTCCATTTAAAATTGATCACAATGAATATTTTATAAACTGAAATTATCGAAATGTAACAGCTGTAAAGTGACAATGCAAAGTTCACTAACCTATGAAACATCAGGTATTTCAGTAAAGATGCATTAAACTCGGTTCTGCTGAAATAAAAGAGTGGAAAGTTGCACTTGCATACTCACTCAGTTGGAGGTAAAAGAGAGTGTTCACTCTCTCTCTGTTTGTTCGTCAGCTAGTCAGTCATGGTGTGCTCACTCTCCTGGGTAGAAGTGAAGTGCACTGTAGCATGCATGCAGGATAAATCCTACCGCTCCTACCACCCTCCTTCTCTCTCTCTCTCTCTCTCTCTCTCTCTCTCACTCTGTCTCTCTCTCTCGCTCTCTCTCTCTGTCTGTCTCTTGCTCTCTCTCTCACCCCCAGTAACTCTTCCCCCATTAGCCACTTCAATGCATACTTGCTCTCTCTTCCTCTCACACATAATTTTCCTTCTCTCTATCTCACTCTCATTCACACACACACTCTCTCTCTTTTCTGTTGCTCTGTCCCATAAAGTGAAACAGCAAGATGGCAATTGCTTCAGTAACCTTCTGACATAATGAGTAAAGCATAGTGTCACTTTAAAAACTACAACTCAACCCAAATCATCTCATAATGACAAAACTAACCCAGATAAAAGTTACTGGTTATTGCAGTTATTGCTGCACATTTAGGATTCAGACACACTTTCTGAACAGCACTGAGGAGCCAAGCAGGAGTTTTCTACTTTCAAATGCCAATCGTGTGAGTTGTATTGGCAGCGGTGTGGGTTGGGAGGAGCCGCTGGGTTGCCAGGTGTCTTGTTTTGTTGTGTTCATGTCAGATAGGTGGAGGGCTCCCCTGTGCAGACTTCAGTGCTGCGAGGCTCTGCCTTTCAAAACTGACTCAGAGCTGGACACAGAAACTGTCTGAACAGTCCATCACACAACAAACCCATCATTGTGCCCTCAAACACACCAAAACAGCAACAGCATTCTTGGGATTCAAAGTCAGACATGCTGATTGCTTTAGACAGACAGATAGACAGACAGACAGATAGATAATATAATGTGGTGCACACGTGCCAAGGAGGCCAGCTTTGATATTTAAAGATTTAAGTTCTATAATAAATCAGAATATGGGTATGGAAGAATAGGACATTCAGGCAAAGAGAGAAGAGGAGCTGCGGGTCATTTCAGATTCTATATGTGCGTAGTGCATGTGAATAAAACATGAAAAGAGGGGTTTCAAAGTAAGAAATTCACAATGTTATCTAATGCTAGAGAGGTAAGAGGGAAGACAGGCTTCTCTGACGCTCTCAGTATCGATCTCAATCAGCGTGTACCCCCATGTTTGCTCACTGGCCTAAATGCTGTCACATAGATTTTACATGAGACCACAGTTTTAAGGCCTTCTGGAGTTAAAGAGGGAGGAAAGATGGCTAATTCCAATGTAGTTTTAAAAAAATCATAGCTGGAAGGAAATGGGCCCTTTAACACATATTAGGAAGGTATTTGTAGCCTTAAATAGTGCCGAAGCTGTAATTAGAGATTTAAATATAAATACATTTGGGGAAAATGTCACATGTATTACAATGTACTTGTAATATCTTTACATTTACATTTAATACAGTATTTAGTACAGAATAATACATTTAATTGGAAGATTTCAGATCCACTCTGATACTAATCAGCATTTCAGCCTACTCTGCATCAGCCTGGTGTATTCCTGCTTATTTGATATACAGTGTATGGACCTAATTCATTTATGAAACTTAACCGTTCCACTAACAAACTTTACTTAAGATAATACAGTAATAGAGAGCCTCAGTGTTGCAGCAGGGAGCATCGCGCCTCACAGCTCCAGGGTCCCCTGAGAGGTCCCCATAGAGTTTTGAATGTTCTCTCCCACTCATTCCTCCCAACATAAACATTCCAGTAGGTGAACTGGTGACTCTAAATTGCCCCTAGGTGTGAATGAATGTGTGTGTATGGTACCCTGCGATAGACTATGTCCCTTCCAGGGTGTATTCTCACGTCCAGTGTTTCCAGGATCTGGTGTGACCCTGACCAGTATAAAGAACTTATAAAAGAGATGAATGAATGATTAATTTTACAGTAAGATATTATAACAAATTCATGCAATAATGCGACTATATGTACATTAGATAGATCAAAGTATGCTAGATGAAATATAGCTACGTACGTTGACAAATGAAAAATATTTGATTATTTTCTTTAAAACAACTTGATTAAGGTTCATTCAGGTTCGCTGTCTTTCTTATTTCAATTGGCTAAATTATACACGGGTTAATGAAGTTAAAATTACCCAATAATATTGTAATTATGTTGTCATAATGCTTTTGAGTAATCAATCAAAGTGCCTTTTAGACATACATACAGCACTATAGTCTTGGACAATCATGTGTTCCATATAAACAAGGCTAATTATTACAGTTTATTATTATTATTACAAGATTACAGTGTAATCTTGTTTCAAATCTTGTCACTGTGTATGCAGAACTAAAGAGCTTACATAACCCCTGAAATTCCCTGAACCTGTCAGTGTGTCCATTCTCATTCCTCACTCTTGTAATTACATGACTTTCCTATTAGCTTCACAGTAGTTACTGAATAATTAATAGTAGAATAATATCCTTTATACCACAGCACTGTTGAATTCTCGATTCTGACCGGTCAGAAGCTACAGCAGCAGCTCTGACAGTAGCGAAGCTGCAAGGCAAATCACAGGTTTATATCAATGGGCTTATTAATATGTTTACGTTTCTATAGTAACAACTAATGGTAACATGACAAGCTGCACACAGTGGCTTAGTGGTTAGCACTGCTGCCTCACACCTCCAGGGTTGGGGGTTCATATCCCGCCTCTGTCCTATGTATGCAGAGTTTCTCCTCACACTTTGGGGGTTTCCTCCCCCAGTCCAAAGACATGTGTTGCAGGCTGATTGGCATTTCCAAACTGTGAATGGATCTGCAATGGGTTGGGTGTCCATGCAGGGTGTCCCCTGCCTCATGCCCCGAGTCCCCTAGGCTCCAGGCTACCCCACAACCCTGTGTAGGATAAGAGGTACAGAGAATGGATGACAAGCTGCATTTTTATTAACTTCAAGATAGAAAAAAATAAAGGCTGGTGAGAGAACGACAGTTTATAGCTGCTACTATGAAAGTGAAAACATAATTCGCAGATGACATTAAATGCAACTAGAAACAGATAAAAAATTATAATGTGGCGTTTTGTAAAAAAATTTAAAATAAATGCTGTGGTATACGAAGAATAGAACACTTAGAACACACCATCCTGTTGTCGATTATTTTCCTACAACAGAACATCTTTTTTATTTTTTATTCCTTACTGAAGGTGAATAACTAACTGATAATTAGCTGGAACTTTAAGGTGCTAAAGTTGCCTTGACTGATACATTTCTAAGCAGGATTTGCCCATGTGCTGTCTAAAATCTGCTGTCTGGTAGGAAAGTGTGGTCAGGTGCAGTGTAAAGTGTGTTTCTTTTTGTTTTCCTGTCTCCCAGGGGAGCAAACACTGGGGAGAGAAGAGGAAAGCACACAGCACACATGAAACAGCTGACTCCACACAGATGCCAAGCAGGCAGAAACACCTGTAGGCTTACTAATTGTGTTGAGGGCACAGATGGGTTTGCCTGGAAAGTATGACGCTGGACGCTTAGAGCAAAATACAATGTTCAGGTCTGATGAAGGAGCATCATTAAAAAGTAATGGTGAAGAGCTGGTCTTTTTTTCAGCAGACATACAAGAGTGACACGCTGCATGATAAATCAGCGGTTTTCAGCTCTGCTGAACAGTCGCCCCTTTTAGCACATCATCTGAGCTCAATGCTTTGATGAGCCGGATTACCGTGTGATTACCATGTGATGGAAACTTAAGTATCGCTGCAGCAGGTTAGACAGATGGATAGACAGAATTGGCAGTTTATTACACACACCTAGCTCGTATCTATAGACATATAACAGATAGGTAACTTTTAGGTGTGCAATTACTGCCCCAAGCATCAGTGAAAAGGGACCTTCACAGTACAACCATTGATAAACATTCCAGTAGGTGAACTTCTGACTCTAAATTGCCCCTGGGTGTGAATGAATGTGTGAATGTGTGTGCATGGTACCCTGTGATAGACTATGTCCCTTCCAGGGTGCATTCTCACGTCCATTGTTCCCAGGATCTGGTGTGACCCTGACCAGGATAAAGAGCTTACTATAGAGATGAATGAATGACTAATTTTACAACAAGATATTCTTACAAATTCATGCAATAATGCGACTATATATACGGTAGATAGATCAAAGTATGCTAGTTGAAATATAGCTACATATGTTGACAAATGAAAAATATTTGATTATTTTCTTTAAAACAACTTGATTAAGGCGAATCATTCAGGTTAGCTATCTCAAGTATCGCTGCAGCAGGTTAGACAGATTGACAGATAGATGGATAGACAGAATTGGCAGTTTATTACACACACCTACCTTGTATCTATAGATACAAGTGAAAAGGGACCTTCACAGTACAACCACTGCCCAGATATCATTCGTTTAGTGACGGTACTGACACTGACACTGCAGTGTAGGTGACTGTAAATGTCACTATATGGAGGACCAAAAGGGCAAAACTGCTGTGGCCCTGTGTGGACTAACCCACATGGGGCCCATGTGGGATTAATGTGGGTTTGCCCTGCTCACACTGCCCCACAGTAAACCCACACCTGCCCACGGTTGGGCCTGCATGGGCATGTTTGCTGGGAAAGTGGAAAAGAGCAGTTTTATACCTTTATTTCTGACAGGGTGTAGTTCACACAGCTCAACCTCCATTTAGTGACCACAACATGAATTCACACGAAGATTAAAGTCCATTTTCCATCTTGTTGTTGCAGAAATGCCATGCTCTTCCACTTTACACCTCTCTCTCTCTCTCTCTCTCTCTCTCTCTAGGTAAGTTCACACATACAGCGATTTTTATCACTGCAGATCTAAGTTGCCAGTAGGCGTTCCTACTACTGGTTGCCATAGTAACATTTATCAGTGGGCGGCGCAATCAGCATTCCACTTTTGACAACAAACCAGTTTTCTTGCCGCTAAAATGAAACATTCTGGGGGGAGGGAAAGCGTTTGTATATAAAATTTACCAGTGTGTGTGTGTGTGTGTGTGTGTGTGTGTGTAGCGGTGTGTTCGCGCAAGCGCCAATTAGCTTAGCTTAATTTACGTCGTTTAAAGCCACGGAGCACGTGCGCTCTACAATCTTCACTCCCATTGATAGTCGCTGCACCAAGTCGCTCCAAATTTGCATAAAGTTAAACTTTTCTCAACTTTGACACGCCCACATCTAGTCACTGTCGCTCATGTGGCCGGAAGTCGCGAGCTCTCATTGAAAATGAATAATCTCCGGTAGCTGCATGTGTGAAAGTACCTTCTGTGTGTCAGACTGTCAACATGCTACATGTTATTTTCATACAGCAACAAATACGGTGAAAAACCGAACTGACCTCTTTTAGCAACCCCCAAACCCCCCCAAAAATGCTCGAATTTTAAACGGACATCCGCTTTAGCCCACAGCTAAAGGAAATGTGAGGAGATGGCTCACTTTCCTCCTCTAACACGGTGAAATGCAGCTCCTAAACGTGCCCTAGCTCACACAGTTTCAGTCTGCTGTAACACACACCGTTTCCTCTCCTTCACTCACAGCCTCCTTCCCATCAGCCCAATTCACACTGCATCCAAAAACAGTCACATTTACATCCTATTAATTAAAAAGACCTCGACAACATGTGGACGATATAATGAGTATTTGTATGTTAGTGTGTTACTGACTCCTCCATTCTGGCTATTTTAACCTAACATGTGACTTATTTCAGACAGGAAAACAGCCCAGGAACTTGCTTTTAACCACTCACTCGTTCATTTTAGTGATTCCCTAATGTATCGACTCTTTCAACCGACTCTTTTAGTTGAGCGTTGGCTATACCAGGAGGCGATTTATTCTGTAAATGAACATTAGACAAATAAACCCAGGTTTCTTTACTCATGACTGCAGTGAATAATAACATCTGAATTGTTTCGTACAGCAAAACAGATGCTCAGTATAATGATGTATGTCTTGTAATATTCTGGAGACTTGAACCCAAGCAATAATGGATAGAAATCTTTAAATTCATCTTGAATAAAAATGAAATGCATATTTTATAGTGCAAATAGATAGCATCTTGCGAGTTTTACATGTATATAATGTTAACAGGAAGCGATAGATAGGCAAGATGAACAACCTTGACTGTTGTCCAGGCAAAAAGCTGCTAAAGAGCCGTTTAGAAGGCGAAAGAATCGGCTCCTTTTGGTCAGCTGAGCCGACTGATCTGACTCATTAAAAAGAATCGGAATTCCCATCACTATTTGCTCACTCCGTGTTTGGCTTATGTGTGTGTACATTCTGGGCAGGGGTGGTGTACCATCTCTCGAAAAATACCAACGGCTCAAACAACATCTCTCTAACAGAACGTGATTATTTGTGCTTATAGTCCACTTAAATACGTTAGTCGTTTGTGTTATATTAATATTAAACCCTCCGTCGACGAGGAAAATGGACAAAATATTTCTCTGCACCCCCACGACTTTTCTCTCTTAGACTCGCCCCCGTAGTGCGGTTTCATTCGAGCTAACACTTGTCGCTAATTTCAATGGGCGTGACCTCAGTGAGTCGATTCTTGAGTGAGTCGAAGATGTATTCAATTAACCGAATTGTGCTTGCTTTGATTCATCTGATTCACTGGAGCAGGCTACAGGGTAAACAGCTCATGGATTCAAACCATTACTGTATATTACGACCTATTTTTATAGCTGGGAACTTCCAAATGTACAATATACAAGCCAGTGTAATAGCTCATAAATGCATGATTCACAACCAAATTTCCAAACAAAATGTATAAACAAAACCAGGCACTTTTAACCTCGGAACCTTGAATCTTGAACCTTTTACTCTTCTACTCAATCATAAAAGTTGTTTTAAAGGCTTCAATACAGAGCTTGTGGGATTGAGTTTAAATTTGCTTGTTCACGCAGTGGGATGGCACAGCAGTGGAAGTGAGCTGGATAATCCGGAGGTCTAGGGATCAAATTCAACCTGTCCTGAAAGTTCTTCTCTGAGGAAACTGGAGGCCCACTACAGTGCTTGGTGTTGTGTTTGGACTAGCATATTACTGGGAATATTCTTTCATTTTATACATGGGTTGGCAACCGGGGGTGTGTGGGGGTTGTACCACCTAATTATGCATTAGTTGCATTTGGGAAATATCAAATTGATTTGCTCCTTGGTGCAAAATGAATGGCCACATAATGACACATAGTAATTCAAGGTCAGTATTAGAGTGGTATTTGAGGTGGCAAGGCTAATTTCAAATCACAGAACTGCCAGAGAGCAACAGTTGGGACCTTGAGAAAGGCCCTTAACCTCACTGACAACCTGGGTGTTATGCTGATGGTGCTGTTATTTCACTTTAATGTGATATCGCAGCTGTGGACTGGCACCCCGTCCAGGGTATCCTCTGCCTTGTGCCCCAAGTCCCTTGTTATAGGCTCCAAGTTACCCTCTGACTCAGTACCGAAAATGGATGGATGGAGGGATCTCACTTGTGTACTGTTATATTAATGCCACTAGATGGCAGAAATAGCCCAAACTTACAGCAACTGTTATCATGCATCTGAGGGCAGTGACCTAATGACAGTTTTATGGTATGCACGTATAGCGTATATATAGGTTATAGTGCATTGTGTATGTAGATATGAAAGTAATTTCATAGCTTCACTGTACGTCAGTAATAATAGTAGATATGGTCAAAATTAAGCATTGTACACAACGTTTCCAGAGAAACGGCATTTCAGACAAAAGTCCTGTTGTCTTAAAGCAAAGCTTATAACATATCTCTGTTTGAGAATTTTAAGAAATTGGTTTGCAGTGCTTTCCTGTGCCTCTAACAGAGTACTCACTTGGCCGTCTGTAATTTTTTGCAGTGCAGCATGTAGTTTTGATGCAACTCTTCGCTGCAGGTTTAATCGAGGTTGTTGGTCAGACATAAACACAAAACATGAAAAGGCATTGAATATATGCTATAAGTATTTAAATAAATGCATGAGCAACAGTGAGGTAGTTCAGTAATTTCATACACATCAGCAGGACCAGAAGAAAAAAAAATTACAAACCTCTGTTAGGAACTCCAAACTGTGTTCAAAAGGTCACGCTTAGTAAGCAAAGCAAACAGAGCTGTATTTGCATGGTGAGGCCTGCAGCCATACAAACACATCATTTACATCAATGCGAATTGGCAGAATCCTCAAAACAGGCCTCATAACACAAAACAGACTGAAGTTCCTCAAGCTTTGAAGGAACTATTCATCCAATGACCCTTCTTTCTTTTTTTTTAAATAGAAATTAAATTAATAACAGACAATATTTTTCTTCACCCAAAGTATACGGGGACTGGTTATCTTCATCTCACTGTTTGTTCTGGTTTTAGTCATTTTTTATTTTGCTCTAATTCTGTCAGATGCTGCTTGCTGGCATAGATACAATATCTGTGGACATTTCTGTGCATTGCTGCATTGCTGATTTACATTTCTCATTAATTTCCTATTAAGGTTCCTCTAAATGTATTTAAGCATATTTCCTTTTCTTGATGAGTTAAAGTGAAATTTCCTCTTGGGCTTATCACGATGTTCTCCCCTTAAAGCTGACAGAAGGTGCTGTGTTAGATGGAGGTGAGAAATACATGTTTTGACTGCAGGTAGTTTTCAGACAGAAAATCCTACAGATTTGCTCCGATTTGCATCCACACCCAGGGTGTCTCGACTAGCACTGCAGTCATCTAATGTAAGTTACAGATCTGTACGAAGCAGCAGTAACTAAACTCTAACGTACAGCAAAGAAAAGATTTTTCACCCTTTTGCTTGACTTGTTTCTTCATTAATGAAAGTGGCTTCTTAAAAAAGAAGTAGCTAAAAACAGCAAAAGCTGGTGTAGACAAAAAGGACATAAAAACATAAATGAAATTCAAATAAATTAATTAAAATAAAGTCTCATAATTAAGGGCTTGGGGTTGCGCGGTGGTGCAGAGGGTAAAGTTGCCACCTCAGAGCTTCAGTTACGCTCTGTGTGGAGTCTCACATGTTCTCCCATGTCTGTGTGGGTTTCCTCTGGGTTCTCTAGTTTCCTGCTTCCTCTGAAAAACATGCCATTAGGTGCATTGGCTATGATACATTGCCCATATGACTTAAAGTGTGTGCATGGTGCCCTGCAATGGACTGGTGACCGATCAAGGTTATATTCCTTCCCTTGCACCCAGTGTTCCCACGAGCCATTGTGCCCCTGACCAGGATAAAGTGCTTACAGAAAATGACTTAACATAACTTACGTTAATGTTAGTAACATCATAATGGTTCCATGTTAACACACGTGGAATAAAAACTGTATGGCCACCATGACCCTAATGAAACAGTTAAAGGATAAAAAATAAACTAAAGAGAATAAGAAAATATACTTGTTTTGATTTATCTATTTAGGTCAGCTCATCGCCAGTGTTCTGACAAATTGTCCTACCTATCGAGACGTCCCACCAAGGCTTTCTGCACATACGCACTTCACTTTTGCACGCCCATAAAGTCATGCTTCATATAGTTTAATGCTGGAGGCATTTTCTGACAAGAAAATTTACACTACCAAAATTAGGCTACCTAGAATTTTCTGCTGGAGGCATTTTCTGATGTCACAATAAATGAGTAGACAAAATACCACAAAATACTTATGGTGTTGTTTTTATTTTATGAAAATATATAAATACATTCTATGGAAGGATAGTTGATAAGCGTAGGATAATTTATGGGAGGCTGTTTCAGGCGAAACAAAGAGACTCACTCACTTGTACACACACACAAACACACACACATACTACTTGTGCATATACATATGAAACACCTGCACATACACACCCTTTCTCATACATTCATACTGAGGCACATATTGAGTGCATGCATGAATGTGTGTGTGTGTGTGTTCATGTGTGCATGTGTGAGTGCACAAGAATTTTCAGTGCTCCGGGAAGTCATTTCATTGTACCAAGAATGCCCAGTGTTTATGTACAGCGAATGTTTGTCAGTATCTGAAAAGTTTATCACAACATCATCCTATGACTTCTTTTAGTCTTCAAGGATGAACAAACAATTTTAATTGGCCTGTCAATAGTTCCTAATTCAATTTTTTTCCTTAAATTGCTCATTATGTGTAACTGGTAACACTACTATGGCATTTTTACACCCTATGCTGCATTGAATGCATGCATTCTGGCAAACTTTTCAAATACTGACAAGCATGTTGTAAAAAAAAAAAAACCTAACTCTAACCCTAACCATTTCCCTACCACCAGTATGAACGGATGAGAAAACGTGTATGTGTTCAAGTAGTGTGTTTCATATGTATGCACAAATAGTGTCTGTGTGTGTGTATGTGTGTGCGTATGTGTGCAAGCAAATAGTGTTTCATATACAGCATATGCAAGTGTGTGTGTGTGTGTGTGTTGTGTTTCATATATGCATATGCACATGTAGGTGTGTGTGCAATTGATTTATATACATATGCATGTATATATATACAGTAGCCTATATATGTATGCAAGTAGTGTTTCATATATACAGTGTGTGTGTGTGTTTAAGTAGTGTTTCACATAGGTGCGCAAGTAGCACGTGTGTGTACAAATAGCGTTGTATATATATGCACAATTAGCACGTCTGCGAGTGTGTGTGTGTGTGTGTGTGCGCGCGCGCGCTCTCGCGCAACCGTTTCACTGTGTTTGGCCCTAAACGGCCTCCCGTAAAAAAGTCGCTAGCACATCGGCCCTGTAGTCGCTCCCGCGCGTGCTCGCCGCCAGGTGGCGCGCGGGATTTGTGCCAAGCTGCGCGAGCGCAGAGCTGACGGGACTTGCGCGGTGTACGACAGCGCGCGAGCGCCAGCGGCACACTGTAACCGTAGGAGAAGAAGCGTTACAGGGCGCGAGCCGGACTGTGACCGGGTTATGGCATGAATCTGAGACACGAAGCGCGATGAGCTGCTGAACCCAAGCACGTCTTGGTGAGTGACAGTGTGTGTGTGTGTATGTGTGTGTCTTTATAGCTTACATTATCTGTGTACATGCTGTGTGTGTATGTGTGTGTGTGTGTGTGTGCGTGTGTGTATGTGTGTGTGCGCGTGCTTGTTTTGCGTTGCGGCGTTTCAGTGAGCAGCTACAGCAGCATTATCAGGGACAACACAGGCTATTGCATGAATATTCACACACACACACACACACACACTGTAGCAGAAAACACGATGGCGCTTTAGTGTCACTCCGCTTCCCATCTCTCGGCTCTACATGAAGCGTCAGCGCGCGATGGCTTGTGAGCTGGAATCTGAAACAGCGCCATGAATTTCCCCTTTAAACATGTCCTGTAGGCGCATATCTACCCTCCAAGGGGCTTTTTCTAGACTGTGACATCAAACAGTGTCCGTTTTTAGTCTACATTGTGTCGAATTTTAATCTCCCCTCCAAAAAAAAAAAAATCTAAAAGAGTCTGCAAGCCCAAGTCTGAGCCTCTGTCCTACACCGCATACTAGCGTACTAAACAGTACGTGAAAATAGTATACATAGCCCTGAACATGAAGCTCCCTCCTACTCTTTAATAATGTAGTATGCATTTTAAGATGTACTCTAGGATTTCAGGCTAGAGAGCTCAAAACAGAGTCCTAAACAGCTTTTTGCTATTTAATAATCATAAATAATAGCAAAGGACATGACATCCTCAGATGAATACACAACATTCAAATATTCAAATATTTACAGCAAAAACTGGTGTCATGGTAAAATGATGACTTTAATAACAGGGTTATAATGTCAGATCATTGTTGATCAGTGTTATATAAGTACTAACAGGGACCAGCAATACTCTGAGAAAGTGTCCCATGTAATTTATCAGGATGTCAATATCATAGTCATATTGTCTATAATTTCACAAGTACACTGAGTAGAGTGTTAAATATTGGATTGTATCCACTATCCAGTGCAGAGGTTCTCAAAGTTTCTGCAGCTAGAGAAGCCTTTGACTATAAAAGAAATCTGGACCCCATCAGTACACATTTCTATGACATACATATAACCTCTTCAGATCATTTAAATGTGTAGAAGAATATTTTGGCTATTAATTATCACTATGGAGATTTTTTTAAAAAAAAAATTTATGTGAGTTATTTGGATTTGGATTCAATTCAAGCAACCAAACAGGATAATAAATATAACTCAGTAATGCTCAATAAATAATTGATTTCCAACAGTGTAATAAAACTGACAAAAAAAAAAAAAATCCCGCATCCCACATGTTGTGCTTCACAGACGCCTGGCTTCAGAACCATGGATCTAGCGTACTAACCTAGCTAACAATTTGGGGTTAGCAAAACATTTTATAAACAACACCGTTCGACTAATATCTGGTTCCTGGAATGTTTAGAGCTTTTTTTCTTTTTAAAGAACTTTTGAAGGTAATGTTTATATATTGCAGTTATACCAGCACTATCAGGAAAAAGGGTACTAAACTGTACTGTCCTTGTCACTGGGGTGGACATATATATATGTATATGTGTGTGTGTATGTATATATGTGTGTGTATATATATATATATATATATATATATATATATACACACACACACACACACACATATATATATATATATATATATATATATATATATATATATATATATATATACACGTGTATATATATTTAGTACTGTTTTTCTTAGGATGCATTTTATTTATATATATATTTGTATATATTAACAGCAGGAACATTTGTATATATAAATTTTTTTCTAGCCCCGAACATTTGAAAAACATTGTGAAGCTAACCAGTTTTATATCACGTTTTCACAACGTTGTAGGAATGTTATTTTTGTACCATTACATCCAGGCCTTTTAAGAACATCAAATCCATTACAGAATGTTCTGATGGCATTCTCTGTTAGCTGGTGTTTATCCAACAAGGAAATATTTAGTGTTCTTGTATGTGATATTTGATATTCTGGATGTTTTTGGGAAAATCTTTAAAAGTCAAAACAGCTGTGAGTGATCTATGGTGTTTTGCTGATAGCGTAATTTGTTGGTGGGAACGGGAACTCCATGAGAACTTTTTTTTCCCCTAGCCTTGTATTTGACAGCGACTCGCCATGTTTACTCATAACACACATCTTGTAAAGCACTCTTTGCTCTGATCTAATATTATGCTCTGTACTGTCTCTGTTATCTCTCTATCGAACAAACAGACTCGGGCAGCTCAGAGATGCGGAGCCATCGGCGTTCGGCTCACTCGTGTTATTTGTGCTATTTGACTGTTTGCTTAACTGGGTGTCCTGGATCTCTCAGTCACACCCTGTGTGTGTTCAGACCAAGCTGCTACCATCAGCTCTGTACACAGGGTTAAATGCTGGACCTGGCTAAGGAAAGCAGCACTGCAACACCACCAGGAAGCCAAGCAGGTAATGTGACCTCTATAAGAACGCTAATGTTTAAAGTTTAGCTTCCTGGTTTATTTGACATGCGCGAGAAACTAACATGAACCGTCTGTGTGATGCTTTTAGAAAAAAAAAAAAACATTACATTGCCACGTTTCTGATCCGAATTAATTTAATTCAATTTAATAATTGAGTCAAGGGCACTGCTGTGTTTTTATACGCGCTCATTACCTTTCACCCTCTGTTTCATTCAGGATGTCTTGGGTCAGTGGCTTTTTAGTCACCCGTGCGGATGAGCACAAGACGGCGTGGGGTGAGCGTAATGGCCGTAAGCGGTGGCGTAAGAGGGACTGGCGCCGGCGCTACATGAGCTGCCTGGCTGACCCTGAAGCCGCCGAAGCTCCGTCCCACGCAGGAGCCGGTGCTGGTACGAGCACCTTCAGCACACGCTGTGTCTGGCAAGAGGACCACTACGGGAAGAAAGGAGATCTAGCCATTGAGGATGGTGAATCCAAGAGGATGAAGGAGGAAGAGGAGGACGAGAAGGAAGAGGACAGGGAAGTGGGCACGGCCGTTTTAGGGTGCCTATGGCAGCTTGCGCACGTTTTCCAGTCCAAGCAGTTCGAGTCAGCCAAACTGGAGCGCCTCTACCAGCGCTATTTCTTCCGGTTGAACCAGAGCTCTCTGACCATGCTCATGGGTGTGCTCGTGCTCGTGTGTGGACTCATGCTGACATTTCACTGTGTGCTCAGGACTCCGGATGTAAATGTCGCCTACGTGTCGGTACTTTCTGTAGCAATGGCACTCTTCCTAGCCATGATGGTGGTGTGTAACCGCACCGGCTTTCACCAGGACTGCATGTGGATAGTGAGCTACCTAGTGGTGGTGGTCCTGGTGGTGGTGCAGGCGTTCGGCGTCTTCATGGTGGAACCACGCAGTGCCTCCGAGGGCGTCTGGACTTCCGTGTTCTTTGTCTACATCATCTACACGCTGCTGCCCGTGCGCATGACAGCGGCGGTGCTGTGTGGAGTGGCGCTCTCCTCCATCCACCTGATCACAGCCTGGCGACTCAACCTGGAGGACAGCTTCCTCTGGAAACAGGTATGTGGTAATGATCTTCCTGCATGTTTGTTATGCAGGCGCAAGCATAACATATGGCATAACAGCAGCATATTGCTAATTGGGGTGGGCGTGAAGCAATTTTTTCCCACCCTCGCTCACTATTTTCCTAGAAATAGTGGTGTAGGTGGAGAGAAGCAACAGTTTTTGTGACATTGAAAATCCACCAGCTTTTCAGCCAAGGTCTCATTTTTTCCTCCTGGCTTTGTGAATGTACACTAAATACTATACAGCAATTCAATATAAACAGACTGCTACACCCCAGTACTAACTGACTAAATAATTTTATCTATAAACAAATAATTCACTTATGAAATGTGAATCATACGGGATAAAGGCCATTAATTTGACAATGATATACTGTTTGGATAATTTTACTGTAATAACAAAAGAATCAATAGACAATCTAACAAAACTAGTAAATACAAAGCAAATACCATTTCCCCCAAATTTATTGCCATTATACACACTGGGAATTAGCCAATATAAACACTGTCATACATGCTCATGTTTGAGTGAACACACACAATAAAGTGTGACAGAATACACTCGTAGGTTCTGTCAGCCAGATGGTTATTTTTACTACTAAATATAGTAAACTTGAAATCTGTATGTGAAATCTAATTGTAGACTGTGGAGTCTGGATGCAGACGTGCACCCTCAGCCCCAGTGACTTCACATTTAATGCTCTGCCACAAGGGCCAAAGCAACTCAGCAGTCAGTTTCTGCTAGTTATGTCAAGAAGAGTCAGACACTGTATTGTCACGAAACTTTATTTTATATAAAAATCGTCAAAGTATTAATCCCTTTATTTCTCTAACACAAAGTTAAAATAATATCTAGTCTACCATGGTTGTGAAAGGACAGTGCAGGTGAAAAAGCTAGCTTCCAGCTTGCCAGTTATCCACCTTAACATTTCAATATTTACGAAATAAAAATGAAGCTTCACAGTTTTGCATCACAGAACGACAGTTTTGTTATTTTGTTCCGTGAAGGTTTTGTATTTTTATTTATTGGCTGTTGGATTTTCAAGGTGGAAGTTAACTGTACAAACCAACAGCTTTCAAACCTTTTGACAGCTCTTACGTTTTGTTGTTCAATTCCTACACCAATCCGGACACTTGTCATTCATCAGTTTGTATGCATCGTCAACAGTTGTAAATCATATAGATGGGTCAGATTTCAAAACAGTAGTTTGGCAAGAAGAGTCAGGAGAGTGGATCTGGGGTCTTCAGATTCGTAATGTTTATTGTGTGCTTTCATCAGGAAAATGTATAACCTTGTTATTGTTATATATAAGCTACTCTTGGCACGCTTACCAAAAAAGACTATAAAGAACATCTATATATACAGCAAATGGTGCTATTTTGGGGGACTTGACTTTTCATACATATTTAATGTTATCCAACATATCTGTCTAACAAAGAAGGAATCTCTAT
Source organism: Pangasianodon hypophthalmus (assembly GCF_027358585.1). Lineage (NCBI taxonomy): Eukaryota > Metazoa > Chordata > Actinopteri > Siluriformes > Pangasiidae > Pangasianodon > Pangasianodon hypophthalmus. The sequence continues at coordinate 6,909,002 of NC_069725.1, forward strand.
GGTAGGCTGGTTAGCTAGGCGCCTATAGCTACTGACGAGCAAACATTAAAATGACCTGCATATGATACGACACAAAATTTTGCAGTACACAGTTTACCAGCGCACATATTTGCATAATATTACTCTATGTGACGCAATTAAATTGTAGTTTATGTAAGAAATATAATATATACGCGGTGGTTTGGGAAAACCCATCGGATGTTGCTGTGGCTGAATTCTGGCAAACAGCCAAAAACAGACAGAAAACCAGGCTTTGGGTGAAATAGTGTTTTTCTGTTTATAACACCATGAATATATTGCACCAATAGGATTTAGAAATGTTTTTATTTTCTTTTTAACCTTGCTTTGGCTGTTTGCCTGCAAAGATCATGTTTGACACACACAGTAGTAAGAGTCACTCTGCATAAAGATGTCTAAAACCTCGCTAGCTAAGTGGGATTTCCTCCTGCAGTGAAATGCACGCTTTGATCAAGTTGTCGGAGAGCTACATGCCATAGCGAAATGGACACAAGCCTAATAAATTCAGTTTCTAATCAGATACCGGCGGTCAAAATGTTTGTGATGTTCCTGCGCCGCAGTTGAAATGGAATCCTTCAGTGCAGTTTTCTCCTTCGCTTCTGGAGCTTTCTGGACATTTTAAAATGCTATCACTTTACTCATGAATGAGACACACGCAAAAGAGAAACATATTTCAGGTCAGGAAAGTCTCTAGTTTTCAGATCTAGTAGAAAATGATGAAATTTTGACTGTGTGCAGGATTTTCTTAGGGAACCACACAAATATTACAAACCATGCATCCAAATTCCACTTCTAGCTGCAGAAACGATTTGACTGTAATGGCAAATCCTGCGTGTAACATCAGGCATGGATCAGGCGTGGATATTGACGCAGCACCTAAACACACCTCTTGATAATGTATTCATTTGAGCCCCATCATTTTTACAATTACTCATTACCACCTGCACTGCTAGTCACAAAAACAAAACAAGTAATATATCAATGCAAGTAATATATCTGTCGTGCACACATACACATACACACACACACACACACACACACACCCCAATGCCACAGTCTTATGCAATCATTTTGTATCTATGTTCAATTACTAATAGGGTGTATTAGTAATAGGGTGGAAAGCTATTGTTTTATATTGTCCAGGTCATTTTTTAAAATCCTGGTCACACAATGCCACAAGCACAAATAAGTTAGTGTAAAAACTACTTATGGCCTTTGAGGCCATTTGTCACTTAAGTATTTATAGTAAGTAATGATTATGCTGCAGGAATGCTAATGAACCAGAATCTTTTGAAACTTCAAGTTATTTACTAGCAAATCTGTTTATATAATCTGAGCAAGAGTCATGTAATTTGATAGTATGTCAGTATATGCAAATCAGATGAGATACTTCACATGTGTTTCGGGTTTTAAGGGCTAAAATTAGTCGTGAATAGTCAGACAGCATGTTTACCAGCTGGATATTGTCACTGTGTCACTGTGAGTTTAAACAAAGCATCGTAGCGAAACTGCTGGTGAAAAAAAACCTGCTTATTTTACACGGTTTAAATAATCAGAGTTATGTGTTTGATCGTGCCGGAGACAAAGGGATTGGGCTTCCTCATAACACGCTTATTTAGCTTGACATATCAATGTAAGAACTTGTGATAAATCATCCTTTTGGTGGCATTGGGCCATGTAAAACGCACACACAAACACTCACACACACACACACACACACACACAGGTAAGTGATAGAGACCAGAAATCCTGAATAGGTGCTTTTTTCTTCTACTTCTTCGTCTTCTTCTTTTTTGTGTTATTTTTTTTTTTTGTCCCATAAGGGCCAATTAACTCCGAGGTCTTGCATGCACATCAAAAATGAGAACAGCTCACTTTGATCTTATTCTCTTTTCTTTTTTTTTTTATTTTTTGGTTCTCCAGCTAGCAGACTGAGTACTGTGAGCACTAGGGCTGCTGATTTATTAATCATGAGTTTACTAAGCTTGTGCTGTTGGGAGTTTTTTCCCTGGAAAGCTGAGCTGTGAGCTCTCTGCTTATTACCCAGCGTGATAGAAATGGATCAGGGGATTGGCTGCTGATCGACTGTCCCCGTGTCCCACAGCATGTCCTGCCACAGTTTCGGCATAGACATTTCGGATCAAGTTCCAACCCTCCAGGCAATCAATGCAGGGAGTAAAGTCCACTGGTCATGGCAATGTTGTGCTCATTGTGGTGTTTGGGTTGGGGAAGGGAGGCCTCGATGTGATACAGGATCTGTGACACACAATGCAGGAAGCAATGTGGATCAGCGGGAAGTCTGAGAGGGCTGATTTGAAGAGCATATGCTGTGAGCAACTGGGTTCATTTAATAATAGTAATAATAATAATAATAATAATAGATATATTAAAATACTAATAAAAAAATAAAAACAAAAAAATGAGAGTGGAATGCAATTTATAAATGATAATTGCATTTCCACAGCATTTTAGAAACTGCTAAGTTTGTTAATATCTTGCAGGTTTCCAGGTAGAGAATTCCAAAGATTTTCCAGAACTTTTATGCTGCGTTCAACTAAAGCTCGTAATGTGGATTTTCCGAACTCCACCTAGGAAAACCAAAGAAAACACGCCCTCAACTTCTTACTTGGAAAGTCAGAAAGGTGTCCTCAGCCCCGAGTTCAGCACATGACTTCATATCAGCGTGGCTGCTCACACTGTCAACAAAATACCACTCCTCTACTTTTAAATGAGAGTGTAGTAGTATTTGCTTTAATCAGCATACAGACACACAGGTTAGTTCAATCTCTAACATTGATTATACAGTTTGCTCTTTTTAGAAGGTAGATAAAGCAATCACTCATATCACTAAAGTTAGCTGACCAGCTTAAGAGCGTTTGGTGCTCCGACAGAGCAAAGCTTTCATGGTGGTGTCTGTTTTTCATATTTTGTCGCTCAAATGTACAGAGGTTAAAAAATGTCTTAGCTCCGAGCTCTGAGTTAAGTAGAATGCAGTAATAATAATTCAAAGCTGACTCCGCCCCCTTTAGCTAAATAGCCTGAGAGTCTAAAATGTCACCTCATATGTCTAAAATGTGAGGCATTTGTGAGGCCATGAAAACATTTAAAAACTGGTAAACACATTTTACAATCAATTCTAAAAGACACAGATAGCCGTTGAAGGGATTTAAGCACAAGTATGATGTGATCCTGTATCCTGATTCTCACAGCAGCATTCTGAATCCATATTGATTTAATTATTTGGAAATTAATTATTAACATACATTTCTCAGTGTCAGCAATTACATTTTTTTATCTTATCTTCAATAAGGGCTGAAGCTTGTGTGGAAAAAAAAGCAAATTATGGCACACATTGTACATTTAATGCTTGTTACGCATGTAACAGAAGTGAACCTGGTTACCACCTTGTGTACGTGCTCATTCACGATGATATCCTCCAACAAAGCCACATAGTTGCATATGAAGCAGTATTTGCAATAAATACCACTGCAATACAGCTTATGTTTCCTAGAACCTTCTCGTCGAGCGAGTGCCTTGCACAAATATTAACACGAACTTCTCCACATGGAAATGCAGTAGATTTAATTGGTATAGTATGTCAGGACTCTACACAGAAATAGCCCATAATTATATTTCTCTCTGACTAATCATCTCTTCACCTGCTCACTGACTTTTGGTGGACTTGTGGTTGTGCCATATTCTTTCCATTTTTAGTAACGGATTTAATAATGCCCTGTTTTCAAAGAATGAGATTTTTTTTTTTATAAACAAACCTTGATTGATACTTTCCCAGAACTTTGTTCTGTTTGTATAAGTATGTTCACTAACAACCTCTGGGGTCTTCCAGGAAGAGGAACAATATTGATTTTTTTTTTTTCTGACTTCAACGTTATGGGCTATTTTTTGTAGATTTATGACATATAGACCCAATAAAGTCCATGTCAATTTCAGGTTGCAACACTATGAAAATGTGGAAAAGTTCAAGGGTGTGTGTGAATACTTACACTGTACATATATCCAGTGTGTTTACTGACATTAAAGGAAAAAAACAACATACTGTGTCGTGTGTAGTAAGGTGGCACGCCACTGTGAGCCACCACAACAGCTTTAATATGTCTTGGTATAGATTCTACAAGTCTCTGGAACTGTGCTGGAGGGATAATCATCATTCTTCTAACAAAACGTCTCTCCCTGTACTCACAGTTAACCTTCAACTTTGTCAGTTGACGTCAATTAATGTTGATGGCAGTGACAGGAAAAAAATATTAAAACACATTGTTCAGTATTGCATGTGTGTGCCATCTGAAGATGGTGATGGGGGAATATTTAACCCATCCCTGCTTTAAAAGGTTCTCCGAGAGCTAAAGTGATAAACATTTTAACAAATTGTAGAAGAGTGTAGGAAGTTTGAATGAGATGTTTAATCTCTGTCCAGCAACAGTAAGCTCACTTATACATTTCGCTATGAGAAAGGATTTGCTGTCTTGTATCTTTTCTCATCTGCACAGCTGTGCTTAACTATTTATCCTCTCACATACATACACACATCATCACTTCTGCCTAAGGAGACGGTCCGGCCTAATCAGTTCAGCGTGACTCCGCTCTCGGCTCCATGAAAAATGCAGCCAACATTTTAATCATTTTCACGCGTGTGTCTCAGTTCAGCGTGATCTTTGCATGTTAGAATGCCATCACGCTGTAATTGCGCTGGTTTCGTGAAAAATGAAAGCACTGTGTTAGCTAGTGAAAAGGCATTCAGGCTTTGGTTCTTTCTCTGTGAATATGAGGCCTGTTCACTCAGTGTGGGATGGTGTGTGCACGTCTGCGTGCACGGGGGACATGCGTCTCACAGGCGTCACGCAGCGACACAGGCTAAGCCGAGGAAGTCCGCTTATCTGCTGAGAGCACATCAAGAGCATCTGTCTCTTTCTCTTGCACTGGAGGGTACAAGCAGTTCAGCGGCGACGTCCACAGAGACAATAGCAGCCTTTGTGAGGACATGCCGGGGTGAATGTGATGGAATGTGTTGCGGCGACCCTGTGAAACAGTGCTGGAATGAAAAAATGGGGACAGTGCATCTGACTTGTGTGCCTGAAAGAAAAAAAAAAAAAAAAAAAAAAAAAAACCGCCTCTATTACCGCCTCTATCTGGCCCTCATTCTCCCACTGCATTTTTCTTTTTCTCCTTGCTCTCTTTGACAAGTCTGTTGTACACTAAACAGCAAGCGAGGTGGTGCTGTGTTTAATTTTACTGACAGGTGTGTTTTGTAGCCATATGTGGATTTTATTTTGATTTCTCTTTAACAGTACCTTGTATGGACTAAGAAAGTGCACGGATGGCCTCTTTCTGCTCTGTGTGTGCATGTGTGTGTGTGTGTGTGTGTGTGTGTGTGTGTGTGTGTCTAGTCAGAGCCAAATTAATTTTTTTCCATAGAGACCACTTGAATTGACACGTGGATGTTTATTGTTTAACCCCTTAAACCCTTACCTAATGTAAAGCATATTTTTTTGTAACTGCTATCTATTATTTGGTAGCTAGAATGAAAAACAGTAGAAACTGTTTGCAGGTATGAGAGCGAGAGTGACGCGGTCTGGGAGTTTAATGGGTCACCGGTATAAATTATGCTAACTTATGAACGTTTTCTATACAGCACTCAATATCAGTAGTTGCCCTTGGCAACCGGGCAATCGGAAACCACTTTGTATGCTCTGGTTTTGCCCTGGTTGAACCATTTCCCCCTTTTCTGACATTAAAAACAACACTGTGCATCCGGGTTGCTACTGTGGTACAGCAGGTAGTGTTGTTGTCTCACAGCTCCAGCACTCAGGGTTCAATCCTGAGCACCAGTTACTGTCTGTTCTGAGTTTCACATGTTCTCCTTATATCTGTGAGGGTTTCTTCCTGGTACTGTAATTTCCTCCCGCCTCTCAAAAACATGCTGATGGACTGGCTGCTCTAAATACCCCATAGATGTGAAAGAGCATGTGAGTATGTATATATGTGTGTGTGTGTGTGTGTGTGTGTGTATGCGTGTGCTTCCCTGTGATAGGCTGGCGTCCTGTCTCACATATATTCCTGTCTTGCCCCCAGTGTTCTCCAGATCAACCACAACCCTGACCAGTATAACGTGTTTACTGAAGATAAATAAATGTATAGTCTGAATCAAGCAACACATTTTGGTGCGGCTTCTTGCACACACACAGGTCGTTTTGGCATAAAGATTTTGCAAAAACAATTCAAATTATATGTCTGCGGACTCTCATCAACAGATAAACGTCAAACCTGAGTGAAAGAAAAGCACAGTGAAAGAATGAAGTAGTGTTAAAATGAAAAGAAGAACGAATATTGCATAAGCAGTGTTTTAAACATTGTGACTTTGTATTTGTGTTATAATATTCAGTTCCAGATGTGGTTGCAATGCTGCCAGCTTTGAAAAATTAGCATCAGGCTCTATGCTCTGACACAGTCTCATGCACAGTCAGTTTCTGCAGCTTTTCCCAGTTAAGCTGTCTAATTTCTGGACAGCTTGTAGTCCTGTGTAGTTAATGTGTACTGTAAAGTAAACCTGCATCACCATTTAGTGTTTATAGTGCTGTTCTGCATTTTTTTTCTATACCTGTAGTTTTTTAAAAATTTTTTTACATTGATCTCATTATACACCCACTTTTTACCGCACCACTGTCGAATTCTTGAATCTGATTGGTCCGAAAGTGTTGATTAATTTCTAGAACAGCAGCTCTGACAGCAATCCTGGCTGTAATTCATATCACAGGTTTATATTAGTGTGTTCCTTCGAATACATTATTGTTTCTATAGAACAGCACATTAACAGGGACTTACAGCAGATACTCCACATAACTTTGTTTTAAAAAAAGATTTTAAAAAATGTCATTTAACAAAGAAAATGGTATAATGGTGAGCTTTCTGTAAGGAGACATGTATTTAACAGTTATGGAAGGAGTCTCCAGTGTCAGCGCTTTGGAACAGTTGGTAACATGGGAGAGACTTTATTTCAATTAACTTCAAGAGAGAGAGAAAAAACAAGAGGCTGGTGAAGAAATGTTTATAGATGCTATAATGTAAGTAATAACAGGCACTAACTTGTTTCAGGGCTGTTCCCCAGCATTGAATGTAACTATAAATAGATTAATAAGGTGTCATTCTTTGATAAATAAAAAAATGTTGGTGTAGGCAAAGTGCTGTGGTATAAGAGTAATAAAATACTCCACTTTGCACTGGGCCATTTCGTACTTTCCTAATTTTCCTATAACAGCACACCCCTGGAGTGTTTTATTCCTTCCTTGTTGTAGTCCTTGCACTTTGTGTTCCGTCTTGGCAGCACAATGTACTGTTGAACTCTATACCTGTGTATTATGACAGTGTTTGGATTTGGAAAAACCTGCAGTAAAAGAATACCACTTGGTAGCCACTGAGAACGAAGTTTTAGACGTCATGATTTGAAGTGCTGATTTAGAAAGCTGCTTTTTTTGGGTTTTGGACTGATGCCACTAAATATCATGTTGATCACTACACCAAATGTAACCCAATATGTCTTTCCTTATTCTTGCAGTAAATTTAGCCAACATTGTTCTGGCAATCTATGGGATCTTGCGTCACAACATTTAACACGTGATGCCAAAGTTTGCTGCAAGAGAGTGAACCGGTACTTTACACAATGCAGAAATAAAATCGAGCTGCAATCCTGTAAAGAGCCCAAGTGGAAATTTCTAATAAGTATTCTTCATCCATTTTTGTGCTAACCTGATACAGGGAATGTGTTTATATGCTTTTCCTGTACCACAGAATTATTTTTTTCCTCTCCTTGCCAAGCATAGCAAGCTGCATTTCTGTTTTACGATGGTGAGCTGATTGGTTGTTGACAGCTCTTGTTTGGAAAATCCATTGCAATTTGTAGCTAAACAAACAATGTCAGATACATTTTAGGGTTATAACTAGGTTTAAAGTGATTGTGGCTGTCTGTAGGACTGAAATGGAGAAGCAGACGTTATCACTGTCCATTTGTCTACTCTGCCATAAAGCATCTCATGGGAGAATAAAAGGTCAAGATTAGATTCTGAGATGTTCCAAACACAGTGTGTGTTAAGCACATATTCTACCCAGAATTTGTAGAAACAAATGTTTGGCCTCAAGTGTGTTACTGAAAATGCAAACTGTGACTTGATGATGAACAGGACATTGCCTCGCAGCTTGAAACTGTTTCAGCTTCAGCTCCTGGCCAGATCGGGTCTTCGCTGTTGCGCAGGATAAAAGTTTCCTTACGTTGTTGGAAAAATGAAGACATCGTGACTCCAAAGCATACCAAAAGATATATTACATCCTCTGTCATGCTTGACGTGGCATTTGTTCCATCTGGGCTGACTGGAGTCATTTTTTTTCCAAACCTGAGCTAAGCATTCATGATCTTCACAGTCAGCTGTGTTGCTGTAGTGATGCCAGTTTTGCTCGTTATCTTCCTGTTGATGGAGGTTTTGGCTGAGAACACAGGGATCTGTACTGCCCTTCAGGGTGGCATCAGGGTTTTTGTTTCATTACAGACGAGAGATTTTGCCCAGACACCACCTTTTTGGAACAGTGTTGTCTCAAAATGTCTCCATCTGGACAACAGGGCTTTAATTGTGGTTTGGTGGAACTCCAGACTATGGAAATGTCACGTGAGTCATTTCCAGGATGAGGGATTCACCGGCTTACAAAACGGTCTTTGAATGTGAACAATAATGTTTTGTACCTCTGAAAATTGGACCTCCGATTTCACCCTGTTGCAAAAGGCCAAAATTAGTCAAAATGGTAGCGTGATGCAGCACAACATGCAAGCGGAGTGCCGCTACCTATTTACGTATAACAGCATGCTCTGGAGTGCGTTATTCTGCTTATACCTCGGCAATTTTTTTTATTAATGAATGACACGTCACACACTTTTTAACAGATTATGGTTAGATTTAACATTGTCGAACATCCGAGAGACAAGTTAGTTCCTGTTCTCACCTATGTTATAGTTGCTATTCTCTCTCTCTCTCTCTCTGTCTCTCTGAAATCTCAGCCCATCTTTTTACTGAGAAAGCATAAACTCCTCTGTCCTGAAGACTTTCTTGTGCTCTGAAACATTGATTGTAACAGAGCACTGACAACCGAGACTCCTTCCATAAATGTTAAACAAATGTCTCCTAAATAACATCACCACATCAAAGATTATACGTTTTACTTTGTTAAACATCAACTATAGCGTATTAGAACAAGCGCAATAATATTAACCTATCATTCATATTATAGCCAGAACTGCTGTCTGAGCTGTGCTGTTATACAAAAATAATGAACACCTTCTGACCAGATTCGAGAATTCGGCCACAGCGCAGCATAAATAGTTTTCTTACACTGTTTCTTTAATCCCTCCACTGCATTACTGCTGAAAGGCTCGCATTTCTACCCGATCAAGTCTCAGAAGCTTGTGAAAAAAAAAAAAAAAAGTAATGCGTGCAGTTATAGGAAAATAATCAACGACGTGGTGGTATGACCTAATGCAATTCCTACAACGTCCTGTAGTGTTTTATTCCTCTTATAGCCAATTTGACAACAGATTTTAAGCAAATTAGCTGATGTCTAACATTTAACAAATTATCTAACTTTGCTTAGCTCACCTACCTTGCAGTTGATTACGTGTATTTGTACCACAGAGCTGTTGAATTAATTAACTGATAGTTTTTTTCTTATATAACAGCATAGCTCAGACAGATTTATATTCATGTGCTTGTTCTTGTTTCTATAGTAACAGCTCATTCACAGGGGCTTGTATGGAGGACGCTTCACATACTCTAAGGCTACTAGACCTCACTGGTGTTTGTAAACAAAAAAGAGATGCGTGTCCAACCTTGCAAAAGACCTGCAATCTGAGTGAAGAATCTATCAAGAATTTATTTAGGAATTGTATTGATTGAGAAAGACTTTATTTGTTTTAAATAAGCTTATACTTATTGCTGATATGGTGACGATTTCTGTAAGGAGACGTATAATTTCATATTTATAGAAGGAAAGTATTCAGGACAGAAGAATTTGCTTTTTCTGGTTTCTTGATAATAGTGATGACATGCTGAGAGAGAGAGAGAGAAAAAAAGAGGCTGGTTATGATTTACTGTTATAACGTAATGTGATAACAGGAACTAGCTTGTCTGGCAAACGTTCCCGCAACATTAAATGTAACTATAAATGGATAAAAAGTATGACGTGTCATTCAATAATAATTTAAAAATTCTAATTGTTGGCAAACTGGTGTGTTGTAAAAGGAATAAATCACTTGAGGACAGAAATCACGTCAGGCCACACCACACCACCATGTTGTTGATTATTTTCCTGTAACATCATGCTCTGTAGTGTGTTATTTCTTACTCGTTTCCAAGAATTGTGATTATGTTTAAAGTAGAATCTATTATGCAGCACTACCTGGAGGTTTGTTTAATTGCTGAGAACTTTCAAGAAATGTCACAGGCATTTACATTCTGTTATACATTCAAAAAAAAACAAACAGATATGCAAAACACTCTGCAATTTACAGTATGGTCTTAATGCTAATGATTAGATTAGGAGAAAACAATAATAGTATATAATAATAATAGCTAAATGAAAAGGAATGACTGAATGTGTAATCCTATCACAGTATCGCATCTGTAACATGACAGTCTGCTGTATGATGGTCATGTTATTCATGGTTGTACATAATCTCATGCCATTTCTATGTGTATTAGATCATGTGACATGGGATTAAAATACTTTCCCATTTTGGGGGGTTGTGGATTAAAAATAGCAGGCTGTATCCACCTTCGGATCATCTATGTTTGAAATACTATGTTGATCATAATACGATCATAAAAAGCTGTGCTCGGTTGTTAATCATAAGCGGAAGAGCCCGTTCCTGTCACCGTAAAGTTGCTCTGAAGTCTATCTGGGGGAGATGTACCGAGATACACTGATATCTCATACCACCACTGATAGCAGGAAAGATAAGTGGATGTTATTGTCTTAGTCATGGGTTTCAGGTGCACGTGGTATAATTAGTACAGAGGCATTCCTCACATGCTGCATGCGTGGGTGTGCACCGGCACTCGTGTCAAACAGAGTTGAAATGTCAGGTGTGTTTAGAGTGGGTGGGCCTCAATTCCAGCTGTCACGAGTTCTGCGGTAACGTATAGATCTGCTGCCTGGAATCGAGTGCCTGATCAGTTACATTCCTCAAGTGCGAAATGAGCCCGGAAACAGGAGTAAAAAAAATTCATTAGTTTAGTAGGATGTCGAAAGAAATGGTGCAAAAATAGAATGTTCGGCACTCGTGGTTGGCAGTATGTTGTTGAAAAAAGAAACTCGTACGCAGGTAATTTTGAGACCTCAAAGTCCCATGTTTAATTTTAAGATGTATCAAATACGTAACAAGTATTAAGTTATCAAGTCTTGCTTCTTTAACATACCAAACCAGAGTAGGTTCTTTATTAAAGTGGTTTTAAGATATTGAGTCATAAATATGCAAATAACTGATTTATAACATTATACAAGTCAAATGGTCCCATATACATGTAAGGACTCAAAATGATGGTCAAGGTAGTCATTTCAGACATATTTCTATTTAATGGCAGTAAAAAAGGTCGCAATCAGATTATTAAAACCAACTGTGTGTAGTTCATGCCTCAAAGGTTGCTAGATTTTTCTGCAAGACTGAATTTTTCAATAGTATCCAGACCACAGCCTTTAAACATAAGCACTTGCCTTTAAATAAATAAATAAATAAATAAAATAGGGGGATAGAAAATGCGGACTAAAGAACAGCCTGCAGGGTTATTTTTCATTTGCTGTCAAATTTAATAGGATGTAACCTAAAAACACAAGACAATTATAAAGTGAAAAATTAAAAATGTATAATATGATGAATTAGAATATCAATTAGAAGAATGTGAATTACAAGCATTGAAATAAACGTCTAACAGGAGTTTAGTATATTGCCAATATATTTGTGCATGAGTAGACCTAGTTGTAATCATCATATTGATCACTTTGAGTGAGATGTGGAAACAGAGATGTGGAAGCCGTAATTTAGTGTGTTGTGAAGATTGGTCTCTGATTTTTTTAACAATATGACTTTTATCCTCATTATTCAGATGCTTATAAAATAGCACTTGATCCAGCACGTCCTATTATGTTGCATTTTATTTTTTCATATCATGTGCCGATGGTTATTTGTGCTAAATGAAAGTAAAAGATACTAAATTGAGGTCATGAAATTGTAGTGTGTGCATATGATGATGTAGGTTTTAATCTGCTATCTTGAGTTGTTGAATTAATAAAATAATGGCAGTGTTCTTTACAGAAAACGTGCCAGCGGTTTAAAAGATAAGCTGACTGAGCATTCCTATGTCACTTCCTCATTTGAAGTGTTGTGTGCAATTTCGGTATTAACATTTTATAGGTATATTATGTAAACTTCTCCAGATTAAACATTCATTGTAAAATGTTCAAGGACGCCCCCTTGAGGGTACCAACCCTGTGACAGTTTTTGTACTCTGAAAGATAGTTTAGAACCCTTTTTTTTCTGACAGTATGCACTGTATTGTGGTAACCTCAGTGTGTATTCCTGAGGAAACAGTACTCTATGAGACTGATGACAGAAGTGTAGTTTTTCTCCTGGAAATCAAATGACGCCGACTCAGAATCTGATTCTCTAGGTTTCAAACAACATTGTGGCATATTGAAGAACGCGAACAAAGCCCCTTTAAATGACTCATAGGCCGAGTCTTTGTACGGCCTGGTGCAGTCTCTCGGCTCTGTCTGATAAAGTTAGCATGGTGAGCGATAGAAATGAGGATTAATGATCAGTGAAATACTGCACTTGAAATAACTGTGGTGATAAGAGTAATATTAGTACATCTAATAATAGTAACTGAAGGGGTGATCGCATTAAAGCCTCTAATAGCAGATACTGCATGGTGTGTTAATGACCGGTGCTTTATATCGCAGTAACTCCATGGCCACAGCACTGCGGGTTATTGCCAACTGCTACTATCTGTATTAATGGAGTGAAGTGTTGATTTTCATGGCATGGAATCTGTGTGGAATGTTTGCTCACTTGAAGGGCCTCTTTGTTATAGCTGCAGTGAACATCGCAGTCCAATGCTTATTTGCACATTCAGTAAACTAGTTTAATCTAACGTTCATGGTGGAATTTGCTTTATTTGTGCTCAAGGAAATTTTGTACCTTTTAACCAATTCATGCATTGTGCCCACATTTATGGATCATCTATCTAAAGTCTTTTTAGGAAAATATAACATTCACTTCCAAATCACGCGAGACACTTAATGTAATTTAATATAAATCATTATCCTGATTTCTGTTGCTTGTTGGCTGTTTACTGTTCTCAGTGCAGCGTGGCTCTGAAATATCTTTGCAAACTTTCTACACAAAATCCTAAATTAAATAGAAATTGTGCCAGACTCCAATGAACACCATTTTATTTTAAATAGATTTTTTTTTCCCAACTGAGATGAGGAGAGAGCTCGTTAGTGTGATATTTCAAGAACACGTGGTTGAATGTTTGTAGGATTTGTATATATGGAATTTTCATTATAACCAGCAGATGAACTGATTGGATTTTGGAATTGATCCAGACAAGGTCACAGCAAGGTCAAGTGTCTGAATTGTTTTTTTTTTTTCAATAGCTTCTTTACCATTTGTCATTCAAAGAGGGTAGTTACACTGTCATGTTCAGGAAATCTAAGCCCATTCTGTTTGTCAGTCAGTCGGTCGGAAATTTTTGTTCGTGTGATATCTCAACAAGTAGAACTCGACACATTAGTTGGCATACAAACTAGTAACAAGGACTAAACTTGCCGGCAGCAGAGGCATCCCTGTTGACACCATTGGCATTAAGTTCTACTTATGCCAATGGTGTATAATATAATATACTTATAATATAATAATATCTAGAAAAAGTCAAAATTCATAAACATGCATGTTTTTGTAATACTAAAAAACCCCTAAAGATATGATGGATATGTTTTTAAATAATGTGTGCATGAAAGGGTTAATATGTATCTTTCACCTTGAAATGTGAACATACTGTACAGTTAAAAAAGACACTGCTAGTAAAATTTAAAAACTTTAATAAACACTGACTGGAGTGGAGATTCCCATGACTCTCAAGAAGAGTTTAAATAAAACACTTAATTCCCAAGTCTGTTTGAGGTCAAATGATCCACTTTCTGTGAAACCAGATGTGCAGAGCAAGTCCATAGCACATGCAATATAATGTGTATTGAATTTTGCCAGGCGTGCTGTTTGTTATTATGGACTGACCTAAAATGGCTGAGGGAGATTTCAGAGCTGCAGCCAAATAATAAGGGTGTAATTAAAATATGAAAAATATAGGTGAGTGACCGAATGTATCTGAGAGAAAACCCGCCATTTAGTAACATGCAGACAAAAAAAACGTATATATATATACAGTATTATGTAATAGGCTTTGTTTGTTATTACTTTTGGATTATACGTCATGTCATGTCATCCATTATGTCATGTTCTTTTAATGAAGGGAGTAGGTCATATTTACATTGGCTACATTTTGAGTTATACAGTTCAATTGAATTATAGATTATGAGTCGTCCTGTGACATTTGTCTACTCTGTGATATTTGGCTATGATTTAGGATATTAGAACATCGTGTTCACAGCACAAGATATTCAGGAAAGCCAAGTCAGCACTGGACCAATGTAAGTGCGCATGAGGCCTTAGTGGACTCGTCCGGTTCGGTTATTAAGTGCGTTTGGCTTTAGCCACCATGCCAAATCTCGAGCCAGTTGAGAGGCAGATTTTCATTCTCGTGCCCAAAACAGAGAGAATGACGCCAAAGCCACCAAGACTGAGATGACATCACCTCAGTGACCAATTCTGAAGATTAGTTGTGTTTTTCTTTGGAGACAATGTTGCTTATTCAAGCTGACGCTGTTTGTGTTGGTAACTGAATGATTCCAGCTCGAGCCTAGAGACTGTTTACGTCTTTAAGTTCATTAAGGTCAACTCAAATGAAGTCAATTTTGATTGTTATCCCATTCTTATTCACGTTGTGCCTTCAGGATCGCCGTACAACATACGCAACTGTAGAAGCGTTTTCAAATGACTGAAAAATTGCATTTGAATTCCGATTGCTTAACAGATTCAATTATGTAGATGGATTCAATTATTAATGACCCTATACATTTATACTGCTATAGGGAGTAGCACTATAGTGTGGTTGTGTAGTATAAACTTGGGGAGGTGACCATGGTGAAAGGGTGGCAATATCCCAGTTTGATCATAAACTGTAATATTTCATATTTAATGTACTCATATTTGAAATAACTGTTGTTGATTTTCTATTTTTAGGCAAGCTGTGATCCAAATAACAATCCATCTTCATTCCCTTCACTTCCTATTCACTATATATGTTCACCACATGGAGTATAACATAATGGTGTTATACAGTAATGCACTGTATGTTCAAAATAGCAACTGTTGGAAGTTAATCACTTTATATATCACTTTTAGCTTTCATTCTTTGGTTATTTTTTTAAAATACCTGTTTGCTAGGGTTAGGGTTAGGGTTAATCCATTTTTAATCCATTTTTATATTTTTATTTACCGATACTGAGCTTGATTTTTAATTTTAGGCAAACTGTGTTCAAATCAATGATCGGTCACCTTCAATTTGTCCCCACATTGGAATATTTATATGCTCTATTTTTTGAGATTTAACCACAGAAAAATAACAGCTGTTGGAAAAAAAATACCTGTTAATCACTTACATGTTTGACATATTGATATTTTTTGGTTTCTTCTACTTTCTTTGGTTTTTATATTTAGTTAAAATTTAATTTTATATATAATGATTGCATTAATTACAGGCATTTATTCAGATTTGTATTATTTTCCTAAGGGTCATCTGGTCAAAAGATTTAGGAGTCACATTTCAGTTGACCTACTTAGGTGACTAGTAAAACATGGGAAACACATTCAAATGTGGTTCTCCCTTCGAATATGTAAACAAGAAAATTTAACTAGTATTCAAACAGTGACATTTGTTCTGACAGTCCAGCTCTGGACACATACTACTTAAAGCACCAAAATGTGACAAGACCAGTGTTTACATTACTATTGACAAGTACAGCACAATACTATAAATGCATAGACATAATGGCTAACTACACTGTTTCAGTGACTGTGCACATGCCATGAGAGTGTAAACCATCTCGAGTATGACATGAGACAGAGAAATAAGAACGTCCTTGGCATGTCGGATCTATTGCCAGCTTACTCTGCAGCTTGTCTCAGGAACGTAGACATGCTCAAAGTGTAGAATCCTCTAGATCTAGTGTCCCTTTAGCCAGATGATGTGGGTGTTAATGTAAACAATACGTCATGTTCAGACCAGAGCCACGTGCCTTATCACATGGGTTTTTGACCTTGTGCTTGTGCCAGCGTCTGAACAGTCCTTCTCAGTCCCACTGCTCTGAATACGAATGAGGGAAAGCAGTGGATAGAAAGTGGCTTATGGAACTGATGTAACTGCATTGAGTGAGCCATTAAATACCATTAACTCAGTATTTTCTGTATCATTAGTTATTATCTTAACAGGTAAGATAAATGCATCTGCATTTTTCTTTCCTTTTTCTGTTTCCTTTCCTGTTTCTGTTTCATTTCATTTTCTTTTCTTTTTCTGTTTCCTTTCCTACCTTTCCCTTTGTACTTCAATTTCGTTTCCCTTTTCCTGCTTCCTTTCCTTTCCTTTGGTTTTTCTCTTTCCTTTTCATTCCTTTTTTGTTTAATTTTCTTTCATTTTTCTGTTTCCTTTCCTTTCCTTTTCCTTTCCTTTAATTTCCTTTCCATTCATTTCCCTTTTCTGCTTCCTTTCCTTTCTTTTTCTTTTTTTATGTCATTTCCTTTTTGTTTCTGTTCCTCTCTCTGTTTCCTTTCCTTTCCTTTTTCGTGTCATTTCCTTTTTATTTCCTTTCCTTTCCTTTCTTTTTTAATGTCATTTTCTTTCCTTTCCTTTCCTTTCCTTTCTTTTTTAATGTCATTTTCTTTCCTTTCCTTTCCTTTCCTATCCTGTCCTATCCTGTCCAGAAAATGCCTTTGATTCTTGTCAGGTTTTCATCTGTATTTTTGTGACTGCTTTACAGTTACCCTCAGTTAAAAAAAACAAACAAAAAAAAAAAACACATGCCTTAAAGAGAAGAGAATGATGCAATAATGATAATTTCACCAAATATGTCTCACTGTTTTCATTGTTCTGCTCTGGTTCTTGATGACAAACACCGATAACACAGTGGCGGAGAATTCTTCACTCTCCACACACATCTGAAGAGCACTTCTCAGTCCCTCTGCTCGGAATACGAATGAGGGGAAGCAGCGGATGGAAAGTGGTTTATGGAACTCATGTAACTGCATTGATTGAGCCAATAAATGCCATTAGCTCAGTAATTTCTGTATTAGTTATTATCTTAACAGGTAAGATAAATGCGTCTGCACGCTTAGTCTTTCACAGTGCCCGTGAGAAATCCCATTGTAATCCCAGTCTCAGTTTCTTACACACAATATTTTTCCTCCATTCACCATCCATGGTAATTTGTTGATGTCCTCATGTGGCTTTTCTGAAAGCTGTGCCAAAACACCATCCATTTCTCAGCAGGTTGTTTTGGTAATCCCAAGGGTAGGATAATTATAGTGCTATAAAAAGGAAATGCACCTCTTGCGAGGCTCTTAAAGTCCATTTTATAGTATGGAATTGCATGACTGACTCTATGGTCTATTTGTACACTTGCTCTTTTCCTCTAGACGACACGGTAATCTATCAGCAGCCTTCATAGCGTTATGAATGATGAAGAAATAAGCCTTTCTAGAGCAGAGAGCATGGAGCCAGAGCGATATGTAGAGATGAATGAAGAGAAGCCTAATACTAAATGACTTGGCAAAGTAAGTTTCTGTGGGTGCACAAGATTTCTCCAGACGGAGCGCAGCTTTTCTCCTTAGCACTCGACATTTTTATCTCTCTACTGAATACTTCAGGTCATTCGGACGGATCAGCAAGCCTCTTTACAATCCACGTGTGCCAAAAACAGCATTTCAACTTGCCATAAGCTCTTGAATTCTGTGAACATTCTGAGGCTTGCACGTGTGGAAGAGGAGCTAAATATAATAGATCTGTTTAATGTCAGTGTGTCACACACTAACGTCTTCCCTCGTGTATTCCACATAGGTGGAATGTTTTTAAGCACAGGGGGATTCCTCAGCCATTGCACAGAAAACCATTTTTCTTCAGACTCCCACTGTTTCAGTTCATGACATTATTACTTGTACACTTATCTCGGCTTATTAGTGTGTTGTTGTGTGTATGTTCACCTACAGAACATGATCCTCTCTGGCTTGATTACTACTTTAGCGGGTAGAGTGCTCCCTATCTTATGTAACACACCTCTGAAACCAGAGATCTCCAGCAAGCAAGACTTCCCAGAACCTGACTCTGTGGTCTGCTTATCTCTGTTCTAGTTTATTCTCTCATCACCTCTCCTGCAACTATCCTCTCTGCTTCTCTCCTTTTTCTTTGTTCTTTCCCTTCCTTTCTCTGTTTTTATTTCCTTTCCTTTTTTCTGTTTTTCTTTCTTTTCCTTTCCTTTCCTTTCCTTGCCTTTCCTTTCCTGTCCTTTCCTGTTTTCTATTTCCTTTGCTTCCATTTCCCTTTCCAATTTTCCTTTCCTTTCACTTCCTTTTCCTCTTCCTTTCCTTTCTGTGCCTTTCCTGTTTTCTTTTTTCCTTTGCTTCCATCTCCCTGTCCTTGCTTCCATTTCCCCTTTGTTTTCCTTTTCCTGTCCTTTCCTGTTTTCTTTTTTCCTTTGCTTCCATTTCCCTTTTCCTTGCTTCCATTTTCCCTTTCCTTTCCTTGTTTTCAATTTCCTTTGCTTCTTTCCCACTTTCTTTTCAGCTTTTCTTTGCTTTCCTTCCCGTTTGTTGTTGTAATTTACTGTCTTCCACAGTAATAAAAACAGAATGCCTTAAATACTCATCCAATAAAAAAAAAACAAAAAAAAAAAAAAACAAGCATAACAATGCAATAATGATAATTTAACTGAATATGTCTAGCTGTTTTCATTGTTCTGCTCTGGTTATCGAGCACAGTGCCAGAGAAACTCTCCATTATGTGAGAGTACAACATGCAATCAATTGGCCAGGCAGAGTACAACGGCACAAGCCCCCGGGTGCAGATCCACATTCGCCATAGTAAAACTCGTCTAGGTGTGAAATTTGAGCTGTGTTTTTGTTCGCTCCGGTGTTGACTATACAAATGGAGCACAATTCTGCTGTCATTAGTTACTGAACATGTGCGAGTTAGAGTTGCACGAGGTATCGAATGTTCGATATCTTTTCAATACTTCAGTGTGGTTCAGTTCTATAATGATCGATACTTTCAATGCTGCATTTAAACAGGCTGTGACTAAGCTCACATTGTGTTCTGCCTATAGGCGAATTAAATCGCGCGTGCTAATGTGAGTCGAATGGGTGAGACGTGCACAGAGGCTCCCGGCTCTGGAAAAAGAAAACAAGTTTCACACCCTCAGCCTGTGGAAAAGACGTGCTCAAAGCGTGAGATTCTTACCTTCATGACCTCCACTCGATTCGGCAGGTTAGACGGCTAAATGTTTTGTTGCGAGTTCTCCTGTCATGTACAGTGACTCATGAAGCTCGTGACACTGAATTTTCTACTTTGGGATTCCGTTCTGTTTTGAAAGAGCGTGATAAAATGTGTGTTGTTCAAAACGGATAGACATAAACACCTCAAACACACAAAACACTGTAATCTTATGACCTGATGCTGTTTGACCAGACATGCACACTGCACTCTGCGTGACTGTCTCTCTCCACTTTGACTCGCCACTTGATTAGCACTATTTTAGCTTAATAACGATGAAGTCTGAGGTATAGTATAACTATAACTGCTGTAACAAACATTTTTGCACAGGTTTTTGCAGAGAACTTAGACACCGACAACCAGAAAACAACAACTTGCCTCTTGAGATCCGATTGGTCATCTAGCATATGATTTCAGAACATATTAAATTCAATCAGTGTTTGAATTATTTAGTTACTAATTGGTTTTATTTCACTTTAGAAAGAGTTTTGTATTAATAACAAGGCATTCATTTGAAAATAGGTGCATGATAGCCATAAAACAGCACACAAGCTTAATCAGGTATTCTGGATTAATTAGCAGGTTACAGTTTAACAGCAGCGTGAACAGACTCTGATTTCACAGTACAAAAGGACCTTATGGGTTTATTATGGAGTTTTTTTTATTACTTTGTAGTATTAGATTAAAGAAAAATTAATATAATTTATGCAATGTTACAAAACCACGTCAACTAATAAATATTAATTAATAAATAATAAAAACTGGAACATGGGATTTGATATTTGGTGTTCAGTATTGAGTGCAGTGTTTTCCAAAATTTGACTTCAGCCTCATCCATGAAATTCTCTAAAACTTAAAGTGAACTCCTGTGCAGACTAGAATATTCTCTCATTTGTTTAGCAGAGTGAGAGACAGAGAGAGAGATGTTACAGTGAGGAGCAGGAACCCTAAAGACTCCAAGACAGTTGACATAAAGCAGGCACGAGTCTTTGTGCTCAGTCCCCTCCAAACAGGGTATCAGCCCTAAAGTGGAATAAACCAAATGAAGGGAGGGAAAAAGGGGAGGATAATCACAGCAAGCTTCAAGCAAAACATCAGCTTTTGACCCCTGCCAGAAAACGCAACTGGGGCTATTTCAGTTCATGTCCATTTCGGATATCCATGCCATGTGTTGACTTTTCATAGAAGCAGATTTAGTGTTTCTGAGAAGCTTCGAGAGACGGAAGAGTTGGTCTGTGTGTCCGGAGGCCTTGTTAGGGGCTGCATGAGGAGTTTTCAGTGTGCTTTAGCTTGGACCAGAAAAGACAAAAGCCATGGTCCTCCCTGTTGGATCTTCGGAGTTCCTCTCACAGGAATTGTGGGTTATTTGGGAGGGGTTATTGTGTTGAATACAGACTCATTATAACTGACTCATTATTGCTTCCTTGAATATATTAATGACAGAAGGATTATTCAAATCTCCAGCCACTTGTTTTGAAAACAAGTATCAGTATGTAACATATTCATTATGTTCGCTTTTGACATGTAGTGCATTGTTTGTAGTCCAAGTGTGCTGAGCCTGGAATTAAGTAAAGTTGTACACTTCTCCCCATAGACCACTCTTGCCTCATTGCTCGGCTGAGACTAATTTTGGTTTGCGCCAAACCATGACTTAAACCTGGCTTCTTTTGGACATGGCCCATTTCCAGATTGGACATTCTCGACCCTCTTCCCCTCTCTCTTAAACACTCACATATGCATTCTAGCATCAGATGTATACTCTACATTCATATTTGTGTGGCTTAAAATGCATCATTATTAGAAATATTTTATAATCATGCATCATGTCCTTGATATTCCTCTAAGATTTCTGTAGGATTCTTTGGTATATTTCAGTATAGGTGTACAGTAAGTACAAAATTCTATCTAATTGTAAAGATATATTTACCTTTTATTCTGAGCTCTTCTTTGACCCTCTTTTATTCTCTCTAAAATATCTCTTTCTTTTTTGGGCTCTATTGTTTTTAACTGATAGTAGTTCAAGGTTAGGCCTGACGCCTTATAAGTCCATGTTTGGGCTCCCTGTATAGTCCTGGTGAAAGTAAATACTGATCCAACATCAGAGAGAAAGGCAAAAAAAAAATCTGGCCTAGACACAGTATAAACAAAGCTTTAGACCATTATCCCCTCCTATCCTGCCTAATGGATTAAGCACACACTACGTCCACTTCTGTGCCGTATGGGCTTGGTTACACCTGATATTGAGCTGTACGTTTTTGAATATATATACACTGTAACATTAGTGAATTAGCCTCTATATACGACATGCTGGAAGTTCAAAAAAATGTTAATGAACACGCCTGGGGCATCAAAACCCAAAGTAAAAACAACTATAGCACATAACAGGGTATTATTGTGTGTTATACCACACCACTGGTGAATTAATTTTGAGCAACAGCACGGCTCAGACAATGTTTCCGGCAGGAAGGCAAATCACAAGTTTATATTAATGCGTTCGTTCAAATATTGCTATAATATATATAGAAGATATGAAGATATACTTCATAATACAAGTGGAATTGTTGATCATTGGCAAACTGCTGTGGTGTAAGAGGAATAAAACTCTTCTGAATGTGCTGCTATTGGCAAATGATCAACTTTGGGTTGGTAACAATCATTCTGCTTTACAGTGGGCCACATCACACCAAATCATTGTTGATTCATTTCCTGTAACAGCATGCCTCATTGTGTTTTATTCCTTACTTATGAGAGCGGTTTCCAATAACTGCCACTTACCTTCATGGTTCATTCATGTGTTCAAAGACAGTATGTATTTTTGTTAAGACACACAAGGTCTCACATGGAAAATGTGCAATGTTAAGTTTTGTCATGCTACCAGTCATCTATGTCTGTTTATTTGGAAGATGTCTGATGTAAATAACATATTTATAACATTGACTCATTCTGTGATAGAGCCTTATAATTCCCAGGTTATGAAGTGTTGCTGAATCCAGTCCAAGCATTCAAAATATAAATGGCGCTAAAAATAGAAAAATGGAATAGAGTGAAAGCCTTAATCCTTTTGAAAGGATTAAGTGAACGGATTAAGGCAATCCTTTAGAAAAGCTATTAAGTAGAACAACAATGTCTAATGTTAAATAGAAAAACAATGTATATCTTTGAATCTGGACACACATTGAGAATGATTGTATACATCTGAGTGCATTTACATCACAGCGTACGTTCGGTGAAACTATCCATTCTTATGAGTGTGTTTTTACAGCTTTTACAGGATTTAAAAATAATCAAGACGTTGATTTAAGACTCCCGCACTTCTTATGGTAACGACCCTAACTTTCGCTTCTGCTATAATTTGGTTTGCATTAAATGTAATGTGCATGAGATTTTCAATTGCTGCAGGAATGTTTTGAAGCTGTTATAATGTCTCAAAAACCAGACCGACGCAAACAATCATTTTTATGGCACAAACCTTTGCAAAACGAATCACATAGATTTTTTTTAAATGTGATTTTATATGAGATGCCAAAGTGCTTTAATGAAATTTTACTTTTTTATTGTTCCTGTATGACCAAAACAGTATAAAAATGATAACACAGTACACAATTGCTGCAGATATGAACTCTTTTGTTGTTTCTTAATAAATATAAAACTTCTATTTTCCCCCACAGATGTAGTGTTACTGCCAAATATTTGGCCTGTAGTTTAGGAACATGCCATTAATCACTTTAAAAAATAACATGATCAAACAGAATACAGCTATATAGTTTCTTATAGTTATATACAGCTATATAGTTGCATTTACTACGTAGTATTGCCATATAATCTAAAAATAATGTACCAAATTTTATACCAGAGAAATACATGGGATTCATTACGTATTACTCACCCGAGCTGTCAGAAATTCATTCAGCATGTCAGCCTTCCAGGAAAATCTAAAAAGTGCTGCTTCCACAGTCAGCGCTCTAGAAATCATCTGTGATCCAAGTCTGATCAACATGAAACAGGAATCTTATTATATTCGGATAAATATGACCTGAAACACACCAAAAAAGCCTCTTTTACTGTCCTGCTCAGACATATATGACATTCCTCCTGACACCGAATACCAGCTGCGCTTAAGAATACTGCGGTAATTAAAGCGCATAGCATTCAGATAGCTCGATGGCAAATATTTGGGTTCTTCAAGTATCTCGTATTGCTTGAAGAGGACAAATCAGTCTCTTTCATTCGCTCTGATTAACCAGAATCATGAGGCAGCTTTAGGAAAGCTCACCTATTCAGCTGTTCACTGTATCTCCTGTCTGCTCACTGTGAATCGTGAATGCTGTGTTATCATATCTGCACGTTTGAGCTTCCCAAGCACTCTGTATTTTCGCTGTATCACTTCTCTTCTTTTCTTCAATTAGATGTGTTTACTTCAATGAAGGCCCCTTGATTGAGAATTTAAAAAAAATTATTTTTTTTTTCAAACTCCGAATAAGACGACCCACAGCCTTGATGGCAATGTGCAAGCCAAATGCGTCATCTCAGCTAAATGGAGGCCTAATGAGCTTTGCTCTTCTGCCTGCCTGGACTCTTAACTCTGAGAATGTTTGGGTACCCTCTTTTTTCCAAAGCAAGTCTTTTTTTCCAAAGCAATGCTGTGTCATTAGTTGTCAAGGGGATAAATTGAGGCTGTACTTTCCCTTGCTGTGTAAGTGGTGGCTCTTTGCTGAGCTCTCACACACAGCCTCGCTGTTTTCTTCCCCTATTATAGTGTATCTGCTGGTACAGAGCATTGCAACTCATATTTAAAATTTATAACAGATCCTGTTTAGTCCTTTAAAACTTGGAGAATTGTAAGTTCCATATGTGCACAATTATCCTGTTTAATCCAGCATCATTACTGGGTTAATGAAGAAATTAGTGAAATAGATTTTTTAAGTAAATGTATTAAAGGAAAAATAAATGGTGTTAAAAGTAAAGAATAAAACACTTAAGGGCATGCTGTTAGAAAAATAATCACTAACAGAGTGGTGTGAAATGGAGTTACTGTTACTACAGAAGTACCACAGAAATTTGCCAATAATTACATGTTTTAATTTATTAATGAGCCACATTAATACATACAAGATAGTTCCTGTAATCAATTATGTCATAGCAGCTATAAACGTTTGTTTAAAAAAAAAATTGTCATGTTACCAAGAAATACGAACACAAACTCTCCTGTCCTGAAGATATTCCCGTGGTGGAAAACTTACTGAGCACTACAAACTGCTGACGCTGGAGACGTCCACAAATGTTAAACAGACATCTCCTCACCAAAAGCTTCACCATATCCACTAGTAGACATTTTTCTTTGTTAAATAACATGTTTTTAATCCATTTTTTATTATTAGTCTTAGGTTATGCGATTTACAGCTGGGACTCCTCTCAGAGCTGCTGTTATAGAAAATTAATCAACACCTTCTGACCAATCAGAATTGAGAATTTAACAATGGCGTGGTATAAAAATAAACATACATTAGCTCACAAAACGAAATGAGTCCAGAATATTATTCAGCCGAATAATCTGGTAATAATGAACTGAAAGCCCAATCAGAACAAACAATAGATTTACAATACACCAACTGGCCAATCAGAATGAAATGTATATTTTACTGAACACGGAGGATAGTAATCCATTTAATCATGAGTTAGGAAGAAGAATCATTTCCATGTAACAATTTGATTAGACTGTTTGTGTCAATCTGTGCATTGCATCTGCATCCTGAGGCTTGCTGACAAACATGTCTGGGTTCCTGTCTGGTCCTGCGAGCAAGCAAATTTCATATCAAATGTTATTTAAAACATGGAAGGTTATGGCCAATTAAATATTATTTTGAAGCAAATTCACGTGAAACACCTCACATTCTGTTTAATTAGGACTTTTGAAGTGCGTTTTTTTCCGGACACTGACGTAGTTTAAGAGGTTTCAAAAACATACAAAACAATTAAAAAACTGGGCTAACGCCGAGCTAATGTTAGCTACTTACTACACTCTGAAAGGACTCACAAGCATTGTGTTATGTTAATGTCGACACCAAATGTTGCTCCTGGGATGTGTATAAATTTGGCTTGGGTTAAAGTTTTAGTGAGGTCCACATTGCAGAAATGTGATTCACTTCACGTTTAATTGCAACATGCTGAATGTGTATCACACCAACTGCTAATTTCTAATCTCTGTTATGTTACACGTGCATTCTTATATAAACTGTTCTGACTCGAGTTAGACTGTTTATTGAGTTCAATGTTTTGTTTTTCTCTTTCTTTCTGTGTGAGTGTGCTTGTTCTCCTTTTCCCTCTTGCTTTTGCTTACTGATTACTAAGAAAGCCTACATTAAAAATTGGCATGTACATTACTGCGTTTCGCTGATATTACTGCAGCTAGCAAGCTGATTTGGGTAGCAATGCTATGAGTAATTTGCATTTTACACACACGCGAATATCCTTCATTAACACTCACATGTATATCATATCCATCCATCCATCCATCCTACACAGGGGTGCGGGGTAACCTGGAGCCTATCCCAGGGAATGTGGGGCACAAGGCAGGGGACACCCTGGACAGGGTGCCAACCTATCACAGGGCACAATCGCACACACACTCTGGACAGTTTAGAAACGCCAATCAGCCTACAACAAGGGGGGGGACCATGCAAACTTCGCACACACAGGGCGGAGGCGGGATTCAAACCCCAACCCTGGAGGTGTGAGGCAAACGTGCTAACCACTAATCCCCAATGTATATGTTCTTGCATAAACATAAACATTTATGTAATAGCTATGTCAGATACAGTCGCGGCTCGTCTATATATCAGCTGTTCCTCAAATGTTAATTTTCACAAAGTCCTCATTCACAACTCATTTTAAATTTGCAGTTTAGCATCTACCAGAAGTGCAAATAGTGGCACTATGCAAAGTTAACAAAGTGAAGGTTGAATATGTTAAATATAGCATAGAATCAGAATTCAATTTAATACATTTCTGCAAACAAAAGCAAAGTGCAAGTGCAGACAGTGTGTCTATGATGTACAGAACCATTTCTACTGTAAGATGTATTGTAAAGTTTGGGAGAGGGAAAAGGGGGGTTATGAAGTGGATAATGTTCGTACATCAGAAACGCGTGTGCACTACAGTGACCTAGAAATGTGTTGCATCTCTCTCAATAAAAAAAAAATTAAGTCTGACAAATTAGCTTCTCATGAAAGTTAAACATAATGGGCGATTAAGTCTATTGGCAAACCCAAAGCATTTAGATTTCTCAGCTGCCCTGAGATCTGTTGAAACCAGTCATCACTGCTGATTGGGTCTTGGAATGCAGGTTTTTCCACATAGTAGGCCACATTCTGTCACCATATTTATCAGGAGATTTGTTTCCATATTGAATTTGACAACTAGAGACGCTACGTGGGAGGTAAAAAAAACTAAAAGGAGGAAAAAAAAAAAAACTTTTCCGAAACCTCTGGGTTCTCATACAGCCATGTTCAGGATACGTGAAACAGTTCATTTGAAATCTGCATTTGGATTAGTGAAAATGTTTGCGTGTAAACAAAGCGACTGTCATTAAATCGAATTGAAATAGCATTATTTTCGTTTCTCGAAGAGAACAGCCCTAAAAGTTGTGGTGTTTAACTGATTCTCCAAGCCATTGTGTTGTGACACTTTATCATCACACTGATAAACTGTATTTCCTGTAGCTCTTCAGATTCAAGTCTGGATATCATACTCCAGCTACTCAAACTGAAACTGACCTTTAACAAATCATTTTAACACCCGTGTGCAGAAGATTATAAAAACACCAAATCATTCACAAACACCAAAGAAAAAAATCCCCATATTTAATGGCAGAATGTATGTGTTTGTTTTATGTCTGTATTTTAGGGCCTCAGAAATGTTACTTGTTACATGAACGCGCCCATGACAAGCTTTATCTCCTTGGTTTATAGTTATTGAGAGCCAGTTTAACCTTGTTATGGATTTTATTTAACTGAGATTTATAACACTGAGACACCTGGAAGAAACATGGACAAAAGAATGTAAATCTCTCTTGTGTGGTTAGTAATATCAGTCCCTGGTGTAGCAATGGTTTTGTTGTTTCTCTGTGTAGAGTAGATGGAACAGGAAACACGAAGGTCCTAACAGCAGTGACAAACTTACACGAACTGTCTTTAGTGGTTTTTAAATGAAACGTCTTTAGTGGTTTTTCTCTACTCTATCCTATAGGCACAGTGACCTCATCCTGCTGCTATGCTTTCTTGTCGTGTGTGTGTGTATGGGGGGGGGCATGTTTTTATGTCTTAGCAAGGACCAAACGTCCCCACAAGGACAGGAATATCTGACAGATTTGACCTTGTGGGGACATTTGGCTGGACCCCATGAGGAAATATGCTTTAAAAAAACCTGAAGCTTTTATTTAAAGGAAAAATAAAGACGCCAAAAGGTTTTATTTTGCTTATAGAGGCTAAGGGGAAGGTTAGGGTTAGGTGTAGATGTAGGCAATGGAAGGTCAATGGAAGGTGCTCACAAGGTTAGTAAGACAAATGTATGTGTGGTGTGTGTGTATGTGTATGTGTGTGTGTGTATGTGTTTGTGTGTGTGAAACTGAATCCATCCTTTTCTGCCAGGGTCTCAGCGGGCGTGTTGCGCTGGGTTTGAAGTTTGTATGAAGTGCTAATTCCAGCGGCTTGGACACTGACATGCTGAATAATGAATGGCACTGCAGAGGAAATGGAAATAAGGCACAGGCTCAGAGTAGGCTGTACTCGTTTTTTTTTTTTTTTTTTTTTTTTTTTTTTTTAAGAAAAGCCCAGTTATAGGAGAAAAGCAAACAAATGAGCAGCAAGAGGCCAATCTAAACTTAATTCAAGGACATTATCACCTTTCAAATTTTTGTTAGAAGTAGATTATATCACACAAATGTCGAGTGTCGTGTTAGAATATAAAACCAGCTTATTTGTAGTCTTATAATCCCCCTTTTTATATGTTTATACAGTATGTTCTACATAACAAAGCCCTCCTAACCAAATGCAAAGAAAACAGAGTGGATTTATAAGTGTGAGTGCTCTTTTTGCTCATTGTTCACTTTGAACAGAATCACAGAGTAGTTTTGTGTACGTCACACACGTCACATTGAAACTTTGTCATTTAATTTTGTAGTAGTTTGTTTGTCATTTAAGTTCAGACCAGGTTTTGATAGAACTTAACGTCCTGCTGGTGTGACTAGCTACATTTGTCTTTTACGTTCTAGATAGCCACTCTTTAGATCTACAAACACACTGAAGTTTTCAGTTTTCCAGGACATTTCAAACACCTTGTAATAGTGAATCCAGGCACTAACTCAACTTGTTTTGTTATCTTACAAGATTACAAAAACGTACAATTATAACGCAAGAGCATTTGCTTGACTTGCTACTATGAGACACCCCTCAAATGGTTAATATGGTGCCTGACTGATGACGGACAGATGTGGTATGAGGGAGGCCCTCTCTGCTGCTGGTGCTGGACAGTTAATCTTGTGAATGCTTTTGCTCCTCACTCTCACTGCTCTTAAATTATATTGACAATGCAATCTTCGTAGGAAATGGTTTGTTCTCTAGTCAGAGGAAATATTTTGTTCCCACACTGCAGGGTCAGAGAGAGAACACAGGCAGTGCTGGTTCCACAAATGCAGAATAGATTGCATTAATGCAGGCTGCCTTTGTCCTTTCTTCATGAGTTACAACAAATCCAACAAAGGCGAGCTTTTCAGTCCGTACATGTGCATACATTAATTATACAAGCAGTACTGTAGGGCTGGACAAGGACAAATAGAGGACAAATAATAAATTCATTAACTATCCCGGCAGACATGTGAAAGCTCCAGTGTGCTGCTCAGTCCCGTGTTTTGGTTGGCCAGAAACCTAACTGATTAGGCCGTATTGTAATAAAGTACAGCAAGCTAATTAGATAGTTCAGTGCATTAATACAGATTAAGGGAAGCAAATGAGTATATGATTATATAACAAATTGTGATTGCGCCCTCAACAAAACTGTTAGCAAGTTGTTGGCCAAAATGTTTAGATGTATTAGACTAGATGTAGTTTTCTCTCATGTAAATGATGTATTATTCGAGTCTGGCTGGCATCTTTATATTCTGTCTGTGGGTTTAACTGCAAAGTGACTGTGCATTATAACCAGGAGAGTTATATGGACTTGATTCTGCTCTGCACAGTTTCATAAGTGTTTCCACATACCTGCATGTTCCTGATTCTGAGATCATCTGCCAGTGAAGTAAGCTAATTAATCCAGCTGTTAAAAATAAAAATAGTTCTACCGTTAACCAGCTTGAGTCTTGGCCAAAGTGTGTAGTGCAACAGGCAGTAGGTCTTAAAAGCGTGTTATATTTTAATCGTAGCTACATGCGAAAGTCAGTACGTGTTTTGCTTTATGTGGTTGTTAATCTGGCATGAAATCCACTTGAAATAAAAAAACATATAGTTCTTATATTAAAAGAAATATTTCTGTAAACATTTTAAATTACACAGCGTTTCACTTCCCCGAATTTTGTTGATCAGCCATACATTTCTGGTGT
Source organism: Pangasianodon hypophthalmus (assembly GCF_027358585.1). Taxonomy (NCBI): domain Eukaryota; kingdom Metazoa; phylum Chordata; class Actinopteri; order Siluriformes; family Pangasiidae; genus Pangasianodon; species Pangasianodon hypophthalmus. Next base: position 6,939,320 of record NC_069725.1, read on the forward strand.
GTGATATTTGCATCTTTAGTTAGTAATGGAATAATAATAACAATAATAATAATAATGATAATAATAATAATAATAATAGGAAGAGATGTCTCAGTGATTAAGGCTGTAGTCTACTGATTGGAAGGTTGTGAATTCAAATCTCAGCACCACTAAACTGCCATGGTTGTTTCCTTTAGCAAGTCCTTTAATTGTACGCAAGTTGCTCTGGATAAAAAAAAGCATCAGCCAAATGAGTAAAAGTAATGGAAGTCTATCTCACCTCAAAACTTCTCCCAAACCACATGCTGTTTCTACAGTAATGTCAAACAGACTTGCTGATATAATTTACGACGCAAACCATAAACACAAGCAAGCGAATAATTCAATGTTATGGCAGTAGCCATTTTGGACAACCAGAAGGTCTAAGTGCAGTGTGGTGTCATTACACACAAGCTGACACGTTTGGTGGCTGCAGTGACATTTACATATACCCCAAGGCCTTGCATCACAAAGTTTGAAAGCAGATTTGTGACAGAAAGCTAGAAGTGATGTGAATGATGATATATCTTTTTGTGAGTTTGCGAATAAAGACTATTGTTACCTAATTTATTAAAATTGTAAAGTATAGGTTATTTGAAGTCATTTGAGCATATATTTATGGACAAGATTTTGAGTGAGATAGACTTTTATTACTTGTTAGTCTCATAGCTCCAGTGCAAGACCAGTGAAGTGAAGTGAAGTGAATGGACAACAAATATATCTTGGATCACTGACTATAATTGGAGTATTTGGAAAATTAGTATATTTCATTTTGAACAGAACATATCCTTTTAAGGCCATGGTTATCAAAATGAAGCATAGCGCGACAACACTTTTCAAATTTTGTTACTGACCTCTTATAGTTATTTGACCGGTCACTTGTATTTAATTAAAGATTTAATAAAAATGTGTTCAGGGATTAAAAAGCTCTATGGCTCCAATAAATAGACATATTATTATACACATTTATCATTTAAATATTAGTGACTAAATAGACATATTATTACACACATTTAACATTTAAATATTAGTGACTAAGTAGACATATTATTATACACATTTAACATTTAAATATTAGTGACTAAATAAACATATTATTACACACATTTAACATTTAAATATTAGTGACTAAGTAGACATATTATTACACACATTTAACATTTAAATATTAGTGACTAAATAGACATATTATTATACACATTTAACATTTAAATATTAGTGACTAAATAGACATTATTGTACACATTTAACATTTAAATAGTGTGACTAATATTTGAATAATTGGGTTATAATCATAAAATAAATCTACTAATGGTTGTTTTGTGGAATTTATTTATTTTTTTGACACTTAAAGAAGTCCGTGACTGCAAAACGTTAGAGAATCCCTGCATGGTCTCATAGCTTTGCATTCTTATCCACTCAGGTCCTGTAGTACCGGTCTAGTGATGGTCTTTAAGAGCAAACTGACCTTTCTGACCTTGCGCAGAACAAGATTCCACAACTCACTGGGACTGTTCTCCTCCTTCAACACTTAATTGAAAACACAGCGTCCCTCTTAGCCCTTTTACCCCTTTTTCCTTCCCCTAAAAAGAACCCTTGCAGTATAAATAAAACGTTGTTCATATTCAGTGTAAATGTGTGTGATGGGTGTTTACCCATGCTTCATGTATCCTCGTGCATTTCAAAGCGAATTGTCAGCTGGGTGACCTAAAGGCAAATCCGCCTCTGGGTTATTGTGCAGTAGCAGGCTTTTCTAGCGAGCATGAGGGAGTGAGCTCGTTCCCTGCGTTAGTCAGCACTCACAGATCATCTAGCAGCGCTCACGTTCCTTACACTCTCTGCCTTCCCCTGTTTACAGAGACTCCTGTTGCTGATAAGCATCAGAAGATGTTGATCCGGGTCACAGAACCAGAGTAACAAGTTCTTTTTTTTTTATTTCTATTTGACTGGCTTCATAGATTTACTTCTCTCAGTCCAGGAGACTCTGTGTTTGTGCATTAGCGTTTTACTGGATAATCAGAGCAGCACCTATAGGAGTGTACACTCACGATCTTTAAAATCTCAGAAGTAGGCCAGTCATTAACAATTCATATGTCTTTTCTGTTGACATTATATCACTTTTATAATATAAGCCTAACAGTAGTGTAATAATGAGTGCACCCACAGTCAGCTCTGAATGTATAAGTACGTTTATATACAGTATAAGTTTGCCTTTTAGACATAAAAAAATGCAAAGGGGAGACATAGCGAACAACTTAAATATATAAAACCTCATATTAAAATGCTCTAAAATGAGTAGATTACCAGGCAATAAACAATATACTAAAGCAAAAGCTATGCATATATATGTATATTGTATATTGACTTTATACATTTACTTATATTACTGGGAGTTGCAAACTAAATTTCACTGTATTTGTAGATTGAGAATAAATATATTCTATTTTATTCTGTGTAAATAATTAAGGTTCTATTCTGTACTAATGGATTGAACCTAATGGATTGCATCTGCAAAATGTTTTAGTCAATAAGTGACTAAGTTACAACCTATGAATGTTATATTAACAAAACATAGTTAGTTCACACATTTTAGACTTAGACTGAGATTAAGTAAAATACTCAGTGATTTATGTAATAGGATTGAATGAGTGTGTGTGTGTGTGTGTGTGTCAGTGATGAACTCGCAGAGTACATATAAGGAAACATTTTTTTGAAGTTGATTTTGTTTAAGTTGATGTAATCAACTAAAATTAAGATGAAGCAGTTACATAATAATTGTGAAAAGCCTACTCTTGACACTGAGTACACACAAATACAGTTTTACTGTATTTGTCAAAGTGAGACAACTGTAGACTCGAATTATATGTCACTTGATAATTGATTATACTGTGTTATGTAATTATTTACTGTTCTCTCTCTCTCTCTCTCTCTCTCTCTCTCTCTCTCTCAGTTATGTGCAAATGGACTGATTTTCCTTTGCACCAACATCATTGGGATCTGCACACATTACCCAGCTGAAGTGTCTCAGAGACAAGCTTTTAAAGAGACCAGAGGCTACATCCAAGCCCGAATCCACCTGCAGAGAGAAAACCAGCAGCAGGTAAACACACACACACACACACACACACACACACACACAAGGGCTGAACCATTTATTGTATTTTTATCATTGTTGTGATATGAGTTTCCACAGTAACCACATTATGAAGGTCTGTGATAAACGAATGGCTTAAAAGTTGGAAACTTGTTTGTATTTTCTGTATTGAAAATGGCACATATTGCATTGATAATGGCACATATTAAGTCGTACGCCTCTAGGTACAGTGTATAAGGCATATAATGTATATACAAATGGGTGACAAATTGAAAGAAGAAACAACATAAGGTATGTAAATAAATGACATCCAGGGTTACACCAACATCTACAACTGTAGATTTTACTTTCAATGAACTTAGGTAGGATTGAGGAAAAAATCACGTCTGCCGAATGAGTGTATTTAACACACTTTGAAGTGGAAGGATGCTTATTGTGCGTGCTACATGGTTTTTCCACATTGTTTCATAACATGTGTAATTTTTTCCCCAAAATGGTTTCCCTGCCTTCCCACGCTGGCATACTGCAGAAAGGCTAATTGCTAATTTCAGTAATCAGTGCCTCCAGCAGTGGTGGCGCCAGGAATATTTTATAGAGGGTGCTTTGGGATAGTAGGTGCAAATACACAGACCACCTTCATGAGAACCAGATTGAGAATAAAAAAAGCTCAAGAATGCCTACAGTGCACATAATCCATTATTCATAGACTATAAACTAACGATTTTCAAGAAAAAGCTAATAGAGATTTGCACTAATTTTCAAAATATGTATATTTTTTGATTGCTTTGCTTGGTCAGTTTCCGTTTTTTTTTTAAATACGAGAGCACATTGTATTAACACAAACAGTGGCATTATTTTATTAACTCAATAAATAAAAATAGCAGTCGTATCTTGTGTGCACATTTAACTGTTGGTGCAGTTGAAAAGTGAACTGTTGGTGCAGTTGAAAAGAAATTTACTTGCTGCATCTGTCAACTGTACAGCGTTTTTCACCCCTGCTTAAGCTTCATTCTTTCTGACGCTGCACTTCTACCTTACAATGCAAAAAAAAAAAACGATTTGCTGGATCAAGTGCTATTTTATTTGCAGTGATTGATGTGATAAATATTAAACCTGTCCAAGCAGCAATATCTTAGCTATATTAGACTCTTAATAGGTTTATTTGAATGCTTGCCATTTGTCTTTTATATATTATAATATTACTCTATTTATTTATTAGTTTCTTTTTAATTGTGTCTTGCTGTTACGGTACATCGTAAAAGTGACATTCTGTCTTGGTGTGTAGACCTTTTAGAAAATCTACAACTGCACAGCTCTCTTTTCTGCTAAGTACAAGAGACTTGATTTTCCTGAAGTTTTATTACATTAGCTGTGTATTAATGGTACACTACATCTCACTGAATTTCCATGACACTATCTGCAGTCACAGAGACAGAGAGATGGTGATTACACTATTAACAATACTGAATTTTCAAGATATGAAATGCAACATTTGAACAATATTCTGCTTAGTGTTTTAGTCGAGTTTGTATCATTTTTTACCTAAATTTACGTGGTTTCTGTGTGGAGAGAACCCTAAAGCTGATGTTAGCTGCAGTGCCCTCTAGCGCTTTTTCGGCACCGACACTGTCCTCCTCCAGATGTCATCACTTTTCTTTTGTCACAGATAAATGAAATCCTTAGAACGAGCTCACAGCCTATCAAAACAATTACCACTCACCCAAATGGTCCCATATGCACAAACTCACTGTGGTTCTCTCACACACACATTCCCAGGAGCGCCTTCTGCTTTCGGTGCTGCCCCGACATGTTGCCATGGAGATGAAGGAAAATATAAACGCCAAGAAGGAAGATATGATGTTCCACAAGATCTACATACAGAAGCACGACAACGTCAGGTAAACGTTTTTAACACGTTGTTGTTATTTTTTTATTGACAAGTTTATTTGACAAGGTCAAATTTAAAGAATATAAGAAGCATACCTGATAATAAAGAGCTCTGTTACAGCTGACTAGTCATGATCCTGGAGGAAAATTGTGACAGAGACAGCTGTGGATAATCAAATTCTGCTTTCTAGTTTAACATAGTGAGAGGAGATTCTGGAGTAAGGAGGGTTTTCTTAAAGCATTAGACTAAATTATGGTTATGGGAATTTTGGAGTTTTGCCAGCTGAGGAGTCAAAACTTTGATGTCTGATATCTTAGAATAGCTCTTCACTCAGATGAAGCCTTAAAATAGTAAGAGTTAACATGTACTCCTAGCAAATCGCTAATGAAGATGGATCCTGAAGTCCAGAAGGCAATTTCTTTTTAAAGTTTGACACTGTAGAATGGAATTTTATTTTATTTTCACTGTGGCCAAGATTGCATTCCTGTGCACTGAGACTGTTGTTGTCATTCCTGAACTCTGTTGGAGCTGCTCTTTAAGCTTAAGGGGGGGGTCATGGTTCAAAGTTCTCCTATCTCCAGTGGGACCTTGGATTTAACGTGAAATAATATCAGCCAGTGGAATGCTAATACGACAGCAAACCAGAGAGAGGCTACATAAAACATAAGGCATTTATGGATAAGGAAAACACATTCTTTCACATATCACACAGAAAGAACTAGTCATGCAAGTGCTTGAACATTATCAAAAGAACACAACAGTACAGCTGATATAGAACCTGATACCCTTCATTACTAAACGCAGCCAAGAGCTGCCAACTTTAAAAGGGAAAGGCTATTTGATTGACATTGCAAATGACCAGTCATAGACATTTCCCAGAGTATGACGTTTACTCGCCACTAACTTTTTCAAACAAAAGTTTACTTATGTGCACATATGCAGATAGTGAGGATAGTCAGTCAGATTGCAGCATTTGTGATTCTGAAGCTCGTGGCTGAAAAAATGTACAAAAAATAGCAGCAGCTCTGTGGGCTGTAGGCGGGGCATCCGAGGCTGAGACGGGAATGCGGCATAACTGAAACTCCGTACAACCCGAAATTAACAAACCGGTGTACACTTTAGCTACAATGATGCTTGTGATAATAGGCTACAAAATCCAAGCTGTAAACCATCCTGCATGCCCATCCTGGAAACTAAAAATAGTTTTAATGATAGAAGAAGTGATAACTCGGAAGGAAGTCAAGAACTCCAGAAGGGTACAAGGATCAAGGACAGATCCTGGCTACTGAAGAACTACAAGAATGTCCTTAAGTAACATCTACAAAAAAAAAAAAAAAAAACAAAAAAAAAAAAACAATAATAGCACTGCAGAGATACATGAAAGAAGCAAAGGCCAGAAGAATAAATATCTCCTTTGCCAGAGAAGCATCTAAACTATATTCTCATTTACAATGCAACAAAACATCAAAACCTCTTTCTCCAGCTTCTCTTCCCATGCTGAGATCAAGCTGCACTGTAGTAAAACGGCTAATTAACTAGCAGAGTAAAGTGAGTAGAGTAAAACAAGCAGTGTGCCGTGAGTTTGTTACAAACCTCAAGCACGCACTGCTTTAAAGTCCAGCGGTTGTTTGCGAGCAAGAGCGATCCCACATAATTCACTCCAGCTCGAAGCATCTGTGTCACATTTGCTCAGGAAGAGTTCAATGCATGAAATTGGCCAATTTTCTTTCAAGGGTGGGGAAACGGCTGTGGCAAATGGTTTAAAAATGTTCCCAGCAGCAGGTTTGGTGAAGTGAACAGCGCCATCTGTTGCCTTTCAGTGCTCTTTTCATTCTGTCGCCTGTAAATGGTTGTTGATGAGCGCAATTCTCTGTGGTTATGAGCTCTTTAAGTAGGCCAGGCTGCTTCTGTTTCTCTGGCTTGCCTCATTGATTGTGACCCATCTTTAATCTAAGCGAAATGATGATTCTCAAACGTAGTCCATCACACCATCCACCGACGTCCTGATTAGACCTGTGTAGACGTTGACCTCCTTTCTGTTTGTCCTTGTTTTTTTGTTTTTTTTGTTTTTTTTTTCTTTCAGCATCCTCTTTGCAGACATTGAAGGCTTCACAAGTTTGGCGTCACAGTGCACAGCGCAGGAGCTGGTGATGACACTTAATGAACTGTTTGCTCGTTTTGACAAATTAGCCTGGGTAAGCAAACACCATCGATCCCTTATTAAAGCCACAAGCCTTGGCTCAACTCTTAGCATTGGCCAACAAGGGATTACTTGATTAAATCTAAGATTATTACACATTCCTGATTTCTCCTCAGTGCATGTTTTCCTCGGTTTTGTAATGCTAGTTATTATAGCCGCAGCAATTAGACTACAATATGAGCGCTGTGTGTTTTCAATCGGAATCTGAATCAATAATAAAATGATTGCTTAGGCAGAATTGTATTTTTTTATAGATGGAATTAGGTCACTATAAAAGTAATATTTCCCCCAAAAACAGCCTTAGATATAGAGATTAGGGATTTTATTTCAACAGAGCAAGCTTGGTAAAGGAAATCACCATCATCTGTATTTTTGTCCGAAGCTCTCGTTACTGAGGCTGGTGTTGTTTTAAACTGAAATGTAATTTGAAATAAAACAAAGATTTTTCAGAGACTTGTTTGTCTGGCACAAGATAAACTTCTTTATGTGAAAGTTGAGCTAGTTTGATCACAGTGTATGACCATATCAGTGCGCATAAAGTACCTTTACAAAGATAAACAAACAGGTTTTTGCATGTCGGACATATTTGAGAAGCAACAAAGGCCTGACAAGCAACAATTTGTTACAGGGAGCTGGATAGTGACCCAGATTTAGTGTTTGTAACACAAATATTGTAAATAGGACTTGATTAATATGTATTCTTCTTTTCATTAATTGTTAGACTGATTTTGCATAAGGTGTGTGTGAGGGGTGTTGTTTCTGTCTTTGTGGGAAGCAGATGTACCCTCAGGGATAGGAATATCTGACAGTTTTGACCTTGAGGGGACAACTGCTTTTTTTCCGTTTGGTTAGGGTTAGGTTTGGGCGTAGGCATGACATTAAGTAGCTCCATTGATAAATATGTCAATGGAAGGTCCTCAGAAGGATAGTAAGAGAAATGTGTGTGTGTGCGCGTGTGTGTGTGTGCGTGTTTGTTTTGGCAGGAGAACCACTGTCTCAGGATAAAGATCCTGGGCGATTGTTACTACTGTGTGTCTGGGCTGCCTGAGCCGAGAGCAGATCACGCTCACTGCTGTGTAGAGATGGGAGTGGACATGATAGAGGCCATCTCGTGAGTCTGCATATTTTCATAATCAGAATTGTTTTTATTTACTGATTGAGATATGACTTTTAAAGAAATTGACTGCTCACATTGAACACAGACACTGTAAGAGCAAAAAAAAAAAAAAAAACAGTGAAATAACAGCCCTTTTCCACTTTTGTGCTGATTCCTGAGCCAGTTCCTAGCTTATACCGTTCTGTGTAAAAGAGCTGACTCTCAGCGACAAGTACGTTTCAGTCGCAGCACCAAAACGCTGTTCTTCTTGAAGCAAGAAAGGTAACGTCAAGGGCATGTCCGTGATCGGCTAAACACTCAAGATAATAAAAGCATATCTCTCATTTTGTACGTCACTGTTTTCTTTTGCGCTGCGTCGAGATGATGAAGGTTTTGACTTTGAGTGGTAAAATATGTTCTCAAAGTCAGAAATGCAACATGACAGGGTATGCTGTTTTAGGAAAATAATCAGGTGATGAGATGTGATTCTGAAGTTGATTATTATTATTTTATTCCTCCATTCCCACTTCAATTTGCCAATGATTACTATTTTTAATTTATTAACTAACATGCTGTACTTTGTATCCATTTATAGTTACATTATTGTGGTAACCTTTGTTGTGGAACGCTCACGAAACAAGTTCCCTTTCACTTTCGTTATAGCAGTTATAAATAATCATCCTTTCACCTTCCTCTTTTTTTTTCTCTTGAAGTCAATAAGACTAAATATGCAGCTTGTCATGTTACCTCCATCCAGAAGACTTTGCTATGGTGGGAAACTTTACGGAACAGCTTCAGCTCTGACTGTTACAAAGCGCTGACACTGGACACTCATAATGAGCCACAATAAGTACGGCAGTAGAACCGTGGTAAACTCGTGGCCAAGAGTATAACGACCATAGTTACAATTAAGAATCATAACTGTCAAAACTGTGGCACATTTTTGAAGGGTTCAACAAAGGGTTCTCGCAGAGTAAAGGTATGGAGGTTTCATGGTTCAGAGTTTGATAACCATAGTTACTATAAAGTACCATAGTATGACTGTAGTATGATGCTTTATAGTAACTATGGTTATCAAACTATGGTTATCAATGGTTTAGATCTTAAACTGGTAAAAATGCACAGTGGTTCTTTAAATGGTTTGCTAGTTTTCTTAACACACATTGTTTTCAGCAGGGGTACCATGTCATGAAGATGGTGTTTGCAATAAAATACAAATTATTGAGTATGTACAGTGTTTACATTACACTTTTAGACAAAAGGGTTCCACAAGGGTTCTAGGGATGATGTACAATTTTGGTGTTCTGAGGGGTTCGACTTGGAACATGTTCTGAAAAGGGAAAAACAGCTATCCTACAGTTCTACAGACCACCTTTACGGATTTCCCCAAAGGAACAAACCAAAGACATTGTAAACACTGTGTAAACATTGTAAATCTACTTTTCAGCCTTATCAACAATATGTGTGAACTGTGTGTGTGTGTATGTGAGCAGTTTGGTGAGAGAAATCACCGGGGTCAACGTGAACATGAGGGTGGGGATCCACAGCGGGCGTGTGCACTGCGGGGTTCTGGGACTGCGCAAGTGGCAGTTTGATGTCTGGTCCAATGACGTCACACTGGCCAACCAGATGGAGGCTGGAGGCAAAGCAGGGTGAGAGTGAGCACCACCCACCCACATCACACACGGACACCATGTGGAGCTGTGATGGATTTCTAACAAACCAGCAATACAAAAATGTTTAGATTTATGTCTATTTTTTATGTCATACTCTATATGATATCTATAATAAAACTTCCACAGACGTATCCACATCACTAAAGCTACACTGCAGTATTTGAATGGAGACTATGAGGTGGAGCCGGGCTTTGGTGGAGAGAGGAACGCCTACCTCAAAGACAACAATATCGAGACCTTCCTGGTGCTCGGCTGCAGCCAGAAAAGGGTTAGTTGTGCACAAATACAATAGATTTCCAAAGGTCTGAGACCACACTGAAAATTTGGGATTTTTTTTTTTTTTTTTTTCATTTAAAATTAGAAATAAACAAGTTTTAGAATTCTGAAATATTGAAAACAAAGAAAGTAAATGTTCAATATCAAATTTGTGATGTTGACCATGTTAACTGCTTTGTACAAAAGCATTGTACTGAAGCATGAGTTCAGACGACACGCCGATGGATTTGATCTAAAATAGACCATAAGGTTTTGCACAAACTTGTGGAGTCCATGCCAGCTTGAGTGCACACTGTCATTAAAGCAAAAAAGGGGACATACCAAATACTAAGAAACTCTGAGATTCATGTAAATATTTCAAAGATTCTGCTTTTCACTCAAGTTGTAATGAAAATTGTTGTATTAAATTAGAAGAAAATGCAAAACAGGAGCATTTTCACTAGTGCTCTAAGACTTTCGGACCCCACTGTACTGTATCTATGTGTACACTATACAGTGGAGCAGCAATGAGGCTTATTTGGTTTTTGTGTGTGCGTCATGTAGAAAGAAGAAAAAGCTATGATGGCTAAGCTGCAGCGTGCCAGAACCAACTCATCCGATGGGTTCATGCCCCGCTGGGTGCCTGACAGATCCTTCTCCAGGACCAAAGACTCCAAAGTTTTCAGGCAGATGGTGAGTTCTGCACAGAACACTCAGCATGGGCCTTCTGGTTTTGGAATAATAGAAGAACTTATAAATGCATCAGATCTGAGGCGGTTCCTGCATGTTATTTTTCTTTAAAAGGTTTCAGACACTATTAAAGTAAATATTTGTAAACGTTATTTTTCTCTGACGTTCTGGTCAGTTTAAATTCTAAGATACATTCACTTGTCCTTCCTCTTCATCCCTCCATTGCCACCGTTCTGGTTTGTGAAGGGTGATTTGTGAGTAATTCATTCCTTTTAAATGAATCACCTTCACCTACCAAAAAGATTTGGGTGAAGCATTTCACATACACGAACCAACAAAAGGGTTTTATTTCATCTACACATTCAAACAAAAAAAAAAATCTTATGAGCTATAACCTGTTCTGTTCATGGCGTTCTCAACCTGTTGTTCAGGCTACAGAGGTTCTCACATCTACAGATTTATCAGTAGCATTTATCATTTTGATCCCTTGCTACAGCAATACTTGAGCAACTGAAAACTACATTTTTCTGCTTTTTCAGATTTATTTGCAGTCAGACCAAATTAATTTAGCAGAAAAAGCCTTCACTAAAGGGGAAAGGACACAGGACGTGAAGGATGTATTTGTTTTTGGTAGCAGTTATTTTTCCTTTAACGCCAGACTTTTTTTTTTAATCATCGGAGTCCATTGTTATCCGTGAAGGGCCAGTGTGGGTGTAAGTTTTCATTCCAATCAAGCCGGAGCCACACCTGATTCCTCCTGTTTAATCAGATTATCTTGGTTTTCAATAGACTGTGATGTGTGACCTCTGCTTGGAGGTAATGAAAAAGTGTATCAACACCAGCCCTTTCTGGATTAGATTGGACACCGCTGATTTAGATGAACCTGTGAATTCACAAGCCTTAGTCATCTGAGTCAGTAGAAAGCAAGTGGGTGAACTGTCGTCTCTTTGGTTGGTAAAAAATGAAGTAGTTGCTTATTATTAAGCAGTGTTTCCACCAGATTTTATACCTTGCTGTTTTCTTACTGATGCAAAAAAACAAACAAACAAAAAATGTCTCATGCACCAACATGCGCTAAGGTTTTGTCATGAAATTATGTTGTTTTTTTTTTCTCTCTACCTGCTACGGTTTTCTTATTAGCAATGTTAGCACCTCTGCATGCTATTAGTACGCAAACATCTGACTCTGAACGTTTTCTCCGTCTTTCTCCATTACCTAGAAATGGGTTTTGGATGGTAAATGTATGTTACACAATAACATTATCTGTATCTGCGTCTGTTTAGTGCTCCAAATATTTGTATCTGTATTCGGATATAAACCCAGAGTGGGCGTGGCCTAAACAGGAATGGGTTTCTCTACCTCATCACTAGAGTCCATAATTCAAATCAGTTTTATTTGTATAGCACTTTGAATGATGGATATTGTCACAAAGTAGTTTTACAGAAATCTGGATATAAAATTTAAATTTTAGTTAATAACTGACTGAGCTGTGTGCATGGCTGTTTTTTAAATCCTGGTCACGCAATTATTATTTTTTGTTTGTACCTGCCCAAACATTAATTTCTATTATTATTATTTCTAACAAATATATATTTTCTGACAAATTTAGCTGATTCTATTTCCAAAAATATAAATAAACTATTAGCCTAATTTAAATTAAGAATGAACAATTAATGAGTGAATGAATGAATGAATGAATGAAAACTGAAAATGCATTGCATGTTACTTCATGTCTCGCAAGCTTCATATCTGACTGCTTGCTCATGCTTGCATGTTAGAAATAAAAAAACCAGTAGTGTTTAGTATTTGTGTCCATTTAGAAGATACAATCTTCATATGATATTCAGGTGCATGCCTTATATGGAAGTACTTTCCCAGCCTTAATATCAGGTTGTAATAAAGAGTAATAGTATGAAACTGTGAGCGTTAAACACTGAAACCTGCTCAGAACAGCCGCTCTGAGAGATGAATCAAAAGAATCAAAATTGCCTAAAAAATCTTACCACTACTGTCTGTTTCGTGGCTGTAGGCTGGCGAATAGGCTGAGTGTGTTTTTGTCTTTCACTTTGTTTGCACTGGTCACTGTAACTAATCCCTGTGTCCTGCTCATCCCCAGGGCATTGATGAAGCCTCAAGCAAAGACAAGTGAGTACTGCTGCTTTTCTTAGTGCTCCCCATTGCAGGCAGTGGCTTAGATTTCTGTACTGTCACTGTAGCCTCTACACTGAGCCTGTGTGATATGAACATGCCCATGAAGGCTTATTTCCAATAAAGCCTTCCTTTGTGTGGCTTATTGAAATACCAAGCCGACTGCTATAAATAGTTAAACAGCTTTAGGACAGTGATTTTAACCACACTGTGACATTCCTGTCATGCAGAGCGGGATCATTACTTGATCCCTCCCCACTGCTGAAGCATATTTGACAGCTCGGTCTAAATGAAACGCGTGTGCTGTACTTTGTAGCCGAGGTGCTCAGGAGGCCCTGAACCCAGAGGATGAAGTAGACGAGTTTCTGGGACGTGCCATTGATGCTCGCAGCATCGATCAGCTACGCAAGGACCATGTCAAAAAGTTCCTGCTCAGGTTTCAGACACCGATTCTGGAGAAAACGGTCCATAAGCAGTCTAAAAATCTGCATGTATTTGAGACAGAAGATTTGCCCATCAGTGAAGGCTAACATATATTCTTTGTGTCCTTAGTATTCTAAGAAGGTGGATGATCGATTCGGGGGTTATGTGGCCTGTACGCTGGTGGTGTTTTGCTTCATCTGCTTTATTCAGATCACCGTTTTTCCACAGTATGTACTTTCAGTACTATGTTAAAACATATGCTGTATATTACTATATATTTCAGATATGTACATTAGTATCTGATATATAATACAGTGCCTTGCATAAGTATTCACCATTCACCCTCCCTTAACCTTTCCCGCATTTTGTAGAGTTCCAGGAACTGGTGTATTTATACTTAAGACCACATGACTCTTTAATTGCACACAGGAAAACTCTGTTAACTGTCTAACTCTGTTAGACTAATCATGTCACTTCTGATAGAAACTAATTGCACCAGAAATAAATAGGAATAGGGAGTGAATACTTATGTAATCACACAGGTTTTATGTACATTTTCCTTTTTTTGGTAAATTTATTGTCATTGATTTCCCCCCCATTGTAATATAATATAATAATATTATATTATAATATAATATAATCATGACATATAATTCCAATTAAGGGTTTCACTTCCAGGATGTGGAAATGTTCAGGGAGGATGAATACTTATGCAAAGCATAAGCTGTAAGCTTTTATTTTAAACACATGGAGTGTAACACAGCGTTTGTATTTTCCTCTCATACTCTTCTGCAGCACAACACTAATGCTTGGCATCTTCATCAGTATCTTTATAATCCTTGCCAACATCCTCTTCGTATGTGCCATCTACTCCTGTATTAAGGTCAGAACAGTCACTCAGTCAGGTTATCACTGATTTGTATATATGAATTATTAATCAATACCCCGCTGCAAGTATTTCATTCCTCTCTGTTTTTTTAGCTCTTCCCTGTGGTCTTGCAAACAGTCTCAAAGAAGATAGTCGAGTCTCGCACTAACAGCACGTTAGTAGGAATCTTCACCATCCTGCTTGTGTACCTCTCAGCGTTTGCCAACATGGTGAGCACCTCCAGTCTGAAGTGAATCAAGTGCTGAAAAGTCATCTGCTATTAAAAGTCAGATGAGGCTCTTGTGTCCTCTATTTGTCCTCTTTTTGTATGTCACACTCAGCAGCCACTTTAATAGGAACACGCATTGTCTGATCAGCCAATCATGTAACAGCAGTGCAAAGCATAAAATAATGCAGATACAGCTTAAGAGCTTGTTCACATTAAACATCAGAAGGTGGGGTGGGGGTGGGGGGATTGTGGGGGATTGTGATCTCAGTGATTTTTGACCGTGGCATGGTTGTCGGTGCGAGACTGACTGGTTTGTGCATTTCAGAAACAGAAAATCTCCCGGGATTTTCATGCACAACAGTCTCTAGAGTTTATACAGAATGGTGCAAAAGGCAAAAAAACCTCGAATGAGAGGCAGCTCTACAGGCAGAATCACCTTGTTGATGGGAGAGGTCACATGATGTGCACATGTGCATAATTTTTTTCCTCCTTTCTCTCCTTTTTTCTTATAAATTGTATTTGTAATTAAAATTTTCTTCTTTCCCCTTTTTTTTCTTTCCCTCTCTTAGGAGTGGCTTTAATAGTCCAAAAAAATTGTAACTTTATGTATTGTTAACAAAGTCCTTACTGTCTACTGAAGAAGTGCAGGGGGCATGGGGGTGACATTTTGTTTACAATGCACAGAAAAGCGTGAGGGAAAGAACCTTGATGAGATGGAGGTCGATGCTGGTGAATCGTGGTCATTGCTTTAAGGTGTCCACAGAGGACTGTTGTCCATTAGTGTGATTGGTTAAACCTTTCATGTTACTTCTTCTTGTCCAGTTTCATAATAAAAATTGGTCTGCAATTCTCAAGATATTCGTCTATGTAAAAAAAAAAAAAAAAAAAAAAAAAAAAAAAAAAAAAACAGCGAAGATAACGCCCGTCCAGCAAATGACCCCCACAGTCGGTCCTGAATACAGAGATCGATTCCTTGGACTGCACCCAGGTTTGAGACAGCTTTAATCAAAAGCACCAAACTCTTTCAGCACACAGACTGTGTTACAGTTAGCATTCAAGGACTCCTTCGTTTCTGGTGCACAGAATTCTTAATCCGCTCTCCATTAGCTCCCAGCCTGCAGCTGTAGATGATTGTGTCCGTTGGGCTCACAGGCCTGGATTTACAGAAGATTAAAGATTATCTATCTGTTCAGTTTGTATTAAGCTTTAATTTTTCATTTTTCGACATTTTATATTCAATAGTGACATAAGTGACATATCACTTTCCTCAGTGGTTTCAGTCATTATTATGATATTGCATTAAAATACATTGCTGGAAGTTTAACGGTTAACTTTGTTCTGGGAAATGTCATTAGTTGTTTCAAAACTGCACTGGAATTTTCCAGAGTGGTGCAAAGCACCCAATCATCAGCAGGTTGTGAGTTTGAATGCCTCAGCAGCTTGTTTAAAATGACGCTGTCCAAGCAGAAGTTAATTTGTACTGTACATTTGCATCCTAATGCCATTTTTCTTATCTTTGTTATCTTTGTTATATTCTGTGTTTTTGTATAAATAAGAACATCATATTCAAACGGACAAAGTGACTTCTATATCCATTAGAGAATTTTGCCAATTTAAGTATTAGGAGTCAAACCAAATTAATTATCAGTCATTATCCAGAGAACGCAGTTCGAATCCCGATGATGCTGCAGCTATCTGTGGCCAGGAGTCCAAGAGAGCAAAACTGGACGTGCTTTCAGGGAAGGGAGGGATGGCATACTCTCTCCCCTATCAATCACAGCGACACTAGCCAATCATGGGCGTCTGTGAGCTCATGCATGCGGATGTGGGCGGATAGCGCTTTCCTCCGAGTGTGTTACCCCGCCCCTTGACATTGCATGAGCAGCAGTTTGAAAAGATGTGGTCGGCTGTCTTCACGTGCCTCGGAGGAAGCACATGATAGCCTTCGCCCTCCCTGGTTGCTAACTGTCATGTGATAGGGGAGAGCTATCACTAAACATTAGGCAGAAGATCTGGGAAATCATGAAGGGCACACCATTTGGGACTGCAGGGGTGGTGCAGGTGAGGGGTGAGATAGAAAATACCAAAAAATAAATATTTAAAATGATTGTGTCAGACCTGTGTTTTAATATAGTAGTACAAAAAAGCAAAAATACGCCAAAGGGGCAGTCTTCTTTTTTCCCTAATAAAAACAGCAAATGAGCCCCCAGAAGCCCCGCCCCTCCTCCCAAATCGCACGTGGCCCTTTTGCATGGTAAATGTCATGGTAAATGGTAAATGGAGGATATTTTGAGTTTATTCATCTGAAATAAACTCTTGACTCATCTCTCTGACTAAAGCTGACATTAGACAAATATATAGTTAACGTCAGTTAAATAGGGATACCACCAAAAATGTTGGCTGAAATGTCAAAAAAATGATTATATATATATATTTTTTTTTTTTAATGGGAAGTGTGCCTTAAGGGGAAAAAGTTTACATTACGCATACACTATATGGCCAAAAGTACTTGGACACCTTAGTATCTCATGGGCATTAATGTTGAGTTCCCCCTTTGCTGCTTTAAGAGCCTCCACTCTTCTGAGAAGGGTTTCTACTATATTTTGGTAGAGTAGAGCAGAAGAGGTCTGGTGCGCAGCCATCATTCTGATTAATCCCAAAGGTGACCGGTGGGGTTGAGGTCAGGGCTCTGTGCAGGCCACTCGAGTTCTTCCACTCCGACCTTGGCAAACCATGTCTTCATGGAGCTCGTTTTGTGCACAGGGGCATTGTCATGCTGGAACAGGTTTGGGTCCCTTAGTTCCAGTGAAGCGAAACTGTAATGCTACAGCATACAAAGAGATTCTAAACAATTGTGTGCTTCCAATTTCGTGGCAACAGTTGGGGAAGAACCCCATGTTGCTGTGATGGTCAGGTGTCCACAAACATTTGGGCATATTGTATATGCTGAAATAATGCGATAGTAAGTCAGAATAATGACATAGCACTTCAACTTTGTTTTCACAACTTGCAGACTTGAGGTCCAACAGAATATCAGCTAATGCATAACCAAATAAGCACTGAAATGTAAACATCCTGTGTTTACTCATGGCTAAAATTACAAGTCTAGAATATCCTAGTGTTTTTGTAGCACTAATCTGTCTCAATGGCTTTATCTGTTGGCAGTTTACATGTGAGAAGGAGGATCTGATTCAGTGTGTAGCACAGGACCAGAACATCTCTGAGAGCGCCGTGACACTGTGTATTCTACACAACCTGACCCACACAGCAGATGACACACTCACACTCTGTCCCAACCACAAAATACCATGTCCTTTCCCTGAGGTCAGTGAGTGGAAACGCATGACTCCAGTGTGTGTTCCTGTGCCTTGCATTCATATCCACATATCAAGTGTGTGTGTGTGTGTGTCAGTGTATCTGACTTGCCTGTTGTGTGTCTTGTCCAGTATTTCACCTACAGTGTGCTGCTGACTCTGCTGGCCTGCTCTGTCTTCCTGCACATCAGCAGTATAGGCAAGCTGGCATTAATGCTGCTCATTCAGCTCAGCTTCCTGCTGCTGGTCGAGTGGCCTCTCGTGGTGCTGTTCGATAACGCCGACTTGCTGGTGTCCGCCAACGCACTGTGAGTTCAACTCATCACACAGCTCCTTGCTTTGAGAAAAGAAACATTATGACTAGGAATGTATCAATCAAAGCAATTCATGAGTGCAAGTAGGAGGAAATAAGCACAATATCGGTCCGATAGCCCGAAACCACTTTTGTTATTGATATATCCTTAATTCCGACATTATGATCTAATTTATAATTAAATTTCTATAATCTACAACCCTTACTAATGATCATGATCAAAACTACTCTGTTAAATGATTAGAGAACGGTGGCTTTGTTCATTGTTACGCTAATACAAAGTACTTTTATTTGACCTTCTATATAATTCTAAACACTTCCCCTTCCTTTCGTAAGACCTTCAGGTGACTTTCCGCTTTAGTTCTTAGCTGTGTGTGTGTGTGTACTTTGTGGGTCATGCAGGTCACTAATGAGAATGTTTCTATTTTTGTACACAGGTCTGGTTTCAATAAAACAGAGGCTTGGTAAGTTCATAACACAGACGTTGATTTTTTGCCCTTGTGAAATCTGGTTCAAAGTCTGATTGAGTGGTGGACTGAGACCAGGTCTCTCCAGATCTAGATCTAGATCTTTTTTTTTTCCCAATAAAAAAGAATGTAGACATAAACGTTTTTTGAAGTTGAACTAAAAAAAATTAATACAGGGTGTTCAAAAACTTTTGACTGTCAGTGTCAAACTTTTAGTCAACTTTTCATTATCTAATCTTTTTAGAAGCTTTATAAACCAGACTCCACCTCATAAACCTCAGGTGATTACAAAGATACTGCACTATTGTTATTGAGTGAAAGTACATGACAAGATAAAGAGTTAATCAATAACAGAACACTGAGTGATCTTATAGAGAGCCTGAAAAAACTGTCTACTAATTAAAAAACTCTACTAATTACAACTAGCTTATACCAAGTATGTTATGCTGTTCTCCTGTTACGGGATCATTAAAAAAAAAAAACAACAACTCTGGCTTCTCAAATGGCAAAGCAGAAACACATTAGTCCTGTTTTCAGGAGATCTCCACAGCCAATCATGGCCAGTGCACGTCCACTTCACTTTCCTCACAATGTGTTCAGCTGCATGAGCAGCGTTTTAAAAAAATTGATGGCTGGCTTCAAGTGTCCTGGAGGAAGCACATGCTAGCCTTCAGTGGTGCACAACTAGCCAGTGGGTGGAAAGGAAAGAAAGAAAAGAAAGAAAAAGGGGGGAGATGTGTGTAAATGCTTTGTATAATGTGTAATTTTTGCCCCTTCCATGGATTTGAAATGGAAATTTTGAGTAAAACATGAATCTGTTCTACAAGACACATCTGAAAATACCAAAAAAAAACAACCAAACCAAAACAAAACAAATAACTCAACAGAGAAACATTTTCGTATTAATAAATATCTTATTTAAAGACATCATATGACTGTATAATATACATGTTAGGGTAAGTGTGAGAAGACTTAACTAATGTAAACCTTGATTGATTGGTTTCAAATCATGTAATTTGTATGGATTACTGCACTTTTGTGTATGGATTAGGATAGTTTATGTATTTAATGCAACTTTTGTGAAACCCAGTTGTTTCATAGTGATGGCATTAACCAAAGAAATATTAAATAAAAAAATTAATTAAATATAAAAAATTAAAGAAAGCAAGCCAACATTAATCCAGTCCAGTATGTTTTTTTCCCTCCGTTTTCCTGTCAAACCATTTTATTGTCACCTCTCTTACTTTACATCTACTTCAGCTTTTCTGGCATTCGGCTCCAGATTTTGTCCTTTTCAATGGGTTGTTACACTATTAAATAATATATATTTTTATTGGTGTAGATATGAGTCAAAAGAACATTCATTTCTACCCCTGCGAAAGTCTTTTTTGCTGTTTCCTCATTTTTTCAGCTCTGTGAGCTTTGCCTTTTATGGAGCTTTGTGGGTGTCGCCAAATGCAAATCAGCTGTGCCATGTACTCGACTGAGTTTAAGAGTGATTGGCTTTCATCAACATACACACGCGAGTGTGAAGTAAATCAGCATTCCTGATACTTTTGTAAATCTGGCGGAAATTTTTAGTTTGATTCGGCTTACACAAACATTTACACACACCTCTACTAAAAGTTGCATTTGATAAATGAGGCTCATTGTTTGTGTCAAATTCATAAAGGGAGGGGTGAAAACTTTCGAACTGATATTGTTTTGATCATTACATGACCATTTTTTTTTGTTAATAATGAATAAACAACCCAGCACAGCAAATGTCTGAAATATCATTGTCTATTATTATATATTTGGGATTTTATCACAAACCCTGTCTGCATTTCTGTGCCTGCAGTTCTGGGACTATGAGTAAGGTGCCGCTGAAGATGATGACTCCAGTAATCCTCACCGTATTTGTGCTGGCGCTGTATCTGCATGCACAGCAGGTCGAATCTACCGCACGCCTCGACTTCCTGTGGAAACTGCAGGTGCATCTCCCCATGCTCATGCCACTGAGAATTAGCCTTTCCTGTAAAGTATGAAAGTGCCAGTTGAACGGCTTACGTAACACAGTTATGTGCTTTCATTTATATTTGTGTTTGTGAGTCATTTTTGTCACAGAGCTGTAATTTCAGAATACGTAATGACTGAAATGAAAGTAAAAGATGAGTAAATTTTATAGTTACGTGAGAATAAGATAGTCTTGCCATGAAACCGACACATTTGTGAACAAAGCAAAAATGAAGTCAGGAGATATTTTAAAGGAGAACTTGCCATATTTGGAAGGAAACATGCTAAGGGTGCTTTCATATGTACAGTGTTTATTCTGTTATTCTGAATCGAACCCTTGTGTGTTTACCTTCTTGGTGTGGTTTGTTTAGGCAGGTGAGAACACAGCAATCCCACACGGGTGTGACCGTTCCAAGAGCATCTGAGAAAGGTGTCCTTGGTCCACTTCCAAGCAAATACTAGTGAGGTTCATTTGCAGTGAGAAACAGATTCAGCTCTGTATTGACCCGACTGCAGGAAGTGAAGCAAACATGCCATGTATTTTGTGTTTGCTTTGTCGATGGGAGCTGTGTATTGTACCGCACTATTGCACTTTTTACTGTCTATAAATACCTCTAATACGCTACTATACCATTGTCTCTACATAAATAAATTTTTATGTCTATTTACCTAGATTTTTATTGCTAAATTTGTTTACTTTTCTATACTACTGTTAGTTGCAAACCAAATCTCATTGTACTTGTACAATGACAGTAAACATTTAATTCTGAGCCAAAGGACAGAGCTGTAGTGCTGCAGAAATGCGTTTTGGATATTTGGACTAGCAAACAAAAGAGGAAAGTAAACACTGGGTGTGATACACAAAATGTTTTAAACTAGATATTTTAAATTATGTTGTTGTTGTTCTTCTTCTTTCGGCTGCTCCCGTTAAGGGTCACCACAGTGGATCACTGGTCCACATATTTAATTTGGCACAGTTTTTACACCAGATGCCCTCCCCAATTTTATCTAGGCTTGGGACCTGACTCAAACGCAGGCGGCTGTGGTGAGAGCGCAGAGGCTTAACCACAAGTCCTCCAGGGACCCAGATATTTTAAATGATATAATACACTTATTCAGTGCCGGCTACACGTTACACAAGCTTTGTTTACCTTTTTCTGTTACCATATTACTTTATGTTTCCAGCCCTACATACCAGTCAGTCCACATTTTAATGCTTTTTGTTTCCTTTAATTATGTCAGTGTCAAACTAAAGCAAAGAAAATAGCCAAGGAAACAAAAGTATCAATGTCATAGCAATGTTTATGTGCACTAAGAAGCATATACAGCTGGATTTATCCCAAATCACTGTTTTGTTAAGATCTTTTGTTAAGCACTTGAATTAGCACTTTGTTTATCTACTATTTAAAAACCCTTGTCTTGTGTTTTCTTTTCATACTGTGCTAACCACCGCAACTGGGTTTTTAGACTGATACTACTCTGACTTAGTATAACTAGCATGAGAATAATGTTAAACATGTGTTAATAAAGACCACAAAGCACATCTCTAAGACTCTTTGGATACGGGTGTCTGCTAAATGCCATAAAAAGTTGAAGCAATAACCGAGCACACAGTGTAACAGAGTGCCCTAGCATTTCCAAATAACCGAGCGCACAGTATAGCAGAGTGCCCTAGCGGCATTGTCATCTCTTATTTATTTCTTTTGTCATCTGGCCCCAGGCTACAGAAGAGAAAGAGGAGATGGAGGAGCTGCAAGCCTATAACCGTCGTCTCCTTCATAACATCCTGCCAAAAGACGTGGCTGCCCACTTCCTGGCCCGAGAGCGCCGCAACGATGAGCTTTACTACCAGTCATGTGAGTGCGTAGCTGTGATGTTCGCCTCCATCAGTAACTTCTCTGAGTTCTACACAGAGCTCGAGGCTAATAACGAGGGCGTGGAGTGCTTGAGACTGCTAAACGAGATCATCGCTGACTTTGATGAGGTAAGAAGGTGAAAGGAGGACACAGCAGTTAGCCACGTTAACTCTAACTGATGCAAAAAAAAAGACTAGGTTTGACGTCATTTAATTAGTCTTACCCTTCTGGCTTTTCATGTTCACTCTAATCCCTGTATTTAAATTATGTTCATGATTTTAATGATCTCAGTGATGGTTAAGTGATCTGTAATGTCCTCAGATCATCAGTGAAGATCAGTTCAAGCAGCTGGAGAAGATCAAAACAATAGGAAGCACGTACATGGCAGCATCGGGCCTGAACGACTCCACATTCGACAGAGAGGGCCGCACACACATCTTGGCACTAGCTGACTACGCCATGAGGCTACGAGAGCAGATGAAGTACATCAACGAGCACTCGTTCAACAACTTCCAAATGAAGATTGGTCAGTAAATTATCATCCTGATTACAGTTTGTAACTTGAGATATAATTTCTCATAATCTATGGCTTTGACTTAGACTTACAGCAGGAGAAAATAACGGTGAGTATATGTGTGTGTTTTCTACAGGGCTAAACATTGGGCCTGTGGTAGCTGGAGTGATTGGACCTAGAAAGCCGCAGTATGACATCTGGGGAAACACGGTCAATGTGGCAAGTCGCATGGACAGTACAGGAGTACCTGATCGCATCCAGGTGCCGGCTCTGTGATAACCGCTCCTTACACACATAATGTACACCGACCACTTTAATAGGAACTCCTGTACACCTGCTCATTCATGCAATTATCCATATATCACGTTGCAGCAGCGCAACGCATAAAATCATGCAGATACAAGTCAAGAGTTATTGTCCACATGATCAAACAGCAGAATGTCCAGATTACAGTTTGTAATTTGAGGAATCTGAGTGGGAACAGGCTCACTGAAACTGGACAACTGAAGATTGCATACCAGGCACAAGACCAGGCGATGTTTTTCCAGTCATCACCTGTCCAACTGAACCTGTGCCCACTGTAGCCTCAGATTCCTGTTCTCGAATGACTGGAATGGAACCCGGTGTGATGTTCTGCTGTTGTAGCCCATCCGCCTCAAGGTTCGATGTGTTGTGCATTCTGAGATGCTTTTTTGCTCGTGATGATTATAAAGAGTGGTTATTTGAGTTACTGTAGTCTTCATTTCAGCTCAAACCAAGGACTGCTGCTCACCGGATGTTTTTTATTTTTCGCACCACTCCGTGTAATCTCTAGAGACTGTTGTGCAGGAAAATCCCGGGAGGTCAGCAGTTTCAGAAATACTCAACACACCACCAACCATGACACAGCAAAGTCACCGAGATTACATCTTTCCCCATTCTGATGTTTGATGTGAACATTAGCCAAAGCTCTTGATCTGTATCTACATGGTTTTTCGCATTGTGCTGCTACCAAATGATCAGCTAATCAGATAATTGCATGAAAGATCAAGTGTTCCCATTAAAGTGCCAAATCAGTGTATATATTCACATATACACACACGCCACATGTTTAGTAAGCACCTCTATACATTATTATCTGTTGCATTTAAAGGATTAAAGAATTTTCTTAAATGAAAATGCCAGACTTGCCAAACTTCACACATTTTGTGTCATTGAGTCAGATGACAAATGACAATGGTGTAGGTGTTTCACACTTTCCAATATTAACTGCTCCCTCACACGGCTGACATTGTATCGTCAGTTGGTGGGGAATTCCCCTGTATTTATAAGCTGGTCTTGATTCACACCAGTTCATAACACTGACATCTAATATACATCATTTGACCTGGTGTACAACCACAAGTCCAGTCATTTAGCGTTATTAATAACCAACAATTCAAAATCTGGTTAACTGAAAACCTTCACAAAAATATGCAAGCCATAAAAATGATAATGCAGCTTGCAGTGCCACCTGCTGTACTTTAAGTGCAATTGCAATGTGGCATCAATTCAGCAAAATTCAGATTATAATCCACACATGCCTAATAATCTTTTGTTCTCTCAGGTGACGACTGATCTGTACCACGTGTTAGCCAGTAAAGGCTACCAGCTGGAGTGCCGCGGCCTCGTCAAAGTCAAGGGGAAAGGAGACATGACCACTTACTTTCTCAACAGTGGCCCTTCTAGCAGTTAACACTGACCACACGCCTCCAGTTGCACTGAAGTGAACAGAGATGAAACTCTGAATGGAACGTCAAGCGCACTTTTTTTTTTTTTTTTTTGCCAGTTTGGAGTATAACCACTGAAGGGCTCGCAGCTGAGTCACGTAACGGAGGTGTTGAATACATGCACACACTGAGAATATGTTCTCATTCTTAGCTGCTCTCACAGACTGTCTGATCGAGTGAGCTGTCTAAGAGCCGTGGCCTTAGATGGAAATGAGAAGGATTGCATTTAAAATATGTTTTTGACCAATTTTTAAAGAAACACTTTAATGACAAAAAAAATGCACAAATACACATATATGCAAGGATGAAGTAAGAATGCAGATGACCAAAGAACAAAAATGTTTGATATAGGAACACTACATATGTTTCATATGTCTGAACAATTGCCAGTTGACAGATTGACTGATTTTTTTTTTTTATGATTGTCAACACGACCACACATTTTGTTCTCTGATGCAATTAAGACTCTTTCTTGCCATGTACAATGAAGGCTTCAGACACCAGAGAGGGATTTAAAGTAACTTTTATTCATGGCTTATTGGTACATTTTTATAGTGTTTTTGGGGACTCTGGGAACCATGAAGTGAAGAAACTGTATGAAGGACAAACATTGACATTGGGCATGGGAAATGTATTTTATTGTTTATGTTGTCGTAAGTTAAATATGTGTGTATGTGTGAGATAGAGTGAGTGAGTGTGAATCCATTGTCATCTTTAAAGGGCATAACTTGTCACTGTGAGATTTATATAATCTATGTGCAATTACTTTATTGCCAAATCGACTGCTCCCAGGCATGTCTGACTTTCATTATCAATATTTCTTTCTCTGTTCATTCCTCGTAATTGAGTTAATTTCCTTAGTTTTATTCCAATTCCTTGTTTCATTCTGAAAGAAATAGCTAGCAGAGATGTTGCCACAGTGCTGTTTTTAATGCTTAACACACTCACCATATTTTGAACCTTCTGATAAAAATGTTTCAGTCTACAGCAGGGGTGTCAAACTCATTTTAGGTAATTACACATAGTCCAACATCAAGTGACCAAAAAAAAAAAAAAAAAAAAACACCAGTTCAGTGACCAATAACACAGAATTATATGTGTTCATTTATAGGTATTTATCTGTAATGTACGTTCTGAATGCACAAACGGACTGAACATACAGTATATCACGTACAAAACAAATGAACACACCGCAGTTCATTAGCAAGAAAAATCATACAAATGATGGTTATACCATACAGTGTGTTGCATAAGTATTCACCCCTTCCACATTTTATAGTGTTACAACCTGGAGCTGAATGGACCTAATTGAGATTATATATCAGAATCCTTTGATTGTTAATGAAGGACATTTTGTCAGAAGCTGCAATTCTACAAGATGATTTTAACTTAGAACCCGAGTTCTAAAAATGTTTGACACCCCTGATCTACAATGTGTGATAGTATAAAGCCACCAGTGTGTAAATATGTCTGTCTAACATACACCCATTTAAGCAGCATTCTAAAGCTCTAGAGAGTGACACATACTGAAATGATTATATAACACAACATTGGAGAACACACAAGTTTGGTTATCTCTGAAAAGTGTTTGCTATCAGGACAAAATGTTCCCGCTTTACCATTATCACCCAATAGCAATACCCACAATCTGACACTGACATCAGGTATCAGTCGGACACTGTACTCATACTCGTAAATGTTATGTCAAACAAACCCAATGCTAACTTAATGCAGCATAAAAAAGGAAAAAAGGAAGTCCTTTGACATTTTAATGGCAACAATAAACTATCTGAACTCACTGACTGTTCCTTGTTAGTTCTACGATGTTTAAGTATCACAAGTCATATTTTACTGAAACATACTGAAATGTTTATGTTCCATTTTAACTCAGTGATAGTGTTGTTTGATTTTGTTAAAAAAAAAAAAAAAAGAAGTGGAAACCAATGATTATGAAAACAATAAACACCGTGTCTTCAGTATCACCGATCTCTCAATTACTGTAACAGAAAATTGTAGTGGTATTAAAATTTTACTTACTTCAGTAATCTGTACCTGCAAGTACGCAATATGCGTTTGTAATAAATATTATTATAAATAGAAATAGTATTATTAAAAAGTAGTTCATGAGGCCCATTCTTCTCCTTCTCATATTTGCATTACTGTGGAATTGTAGAATCTTTTCTTCCTCATAAGTAAAGCACCTGATCTCCTATAAAGTTAAGATATTCCAAATTAAATCCCACTATAAAAATTTAAGATGTTTATTTCTTATTATTTTTCATTGTCATTTTACCAGTCATGGTATGCCATGTATTCATTCTTTCACATTTTGTATTAATAGGATTGTAAGTGGTATGATTTCTATACAGACCAGACTGATCCCAGCTTCATTCATTCATTCATTCATTCATTCATATTCAGTATGGGTTTTATCCTGGTCAGGGTCGAAGTGGATCCAGAGCCTATCACCAGTCTATTACATTTCACACACTCTTTCACACCTAGGGGCAATTTAGTGTAGGGAATCCACCTACCAGCATGTTTTTGAGAGGTGGGAGGAAACTGGAGAACCTGGAAGAAACCCACAAGGACACGGAGAAAACCTGCAAAACATCACACAGGCATTAACCTGAGATCGGGATCGAGCCTGGGACCCTGGAGTGTTAAGATGAACATGCTTCCCACTGCACCACCATGCCACGTGTGGTGCAATTAGTGTTTGTAAAAACTGGTAAATCTAATATCTATAACAGCTTCTATAAAGCTGGAGGTGGAATGTCTAAATTATAGCATAGGATTTGACTTTAAATCAAAGTTATTCACTGAAACATCCATGGTTGGGTAGAATAAAAGGTAGTGATAACTGAATACTGAAAATATTAGTAGAAAGCAGCCTAGATTTCATTTGATTTTTAGAGGATATTCTGCATAACCAGCCTCATCAGCATGTATGGTTTTTAAAAAAAATAATACAGGTTTGACTTGTTTCACAGTAGCATGACCTCCAAGAACAAATATGTTCAGTATTTTATGATACTTGATGTTCAAGAAGCAGTTTTCCTTTTACTAGTGCCTCGCTATATCGATAGATAGTGAGGTAGTGAGTTTAATACAATTTGACAATTTAAAAATGAAAAATAAAAAAAAAACCTAACACATAATGAATGAGAAAATGGCACATACTGAAATAAACCTCTAATAGGAGTCTAGCATATTGCAAATATATCACTACATGCTTATTTATGGGTAACCTACTAGTGATATATTTGCAATATATCAAGCTCACTACCTCACTATCTATTAAACTCGTTATCTATTAAACTCGCTATCTATTAAACTCATTATCTATTAAACTCGCTATCTATTAAACTCACTATCTCTATTAAACTCACTACCTCACTATCTATTAAACTCGTTATCTATTAAGCTCGCTATCTGTTAAACTCACTACCCCATTATCTATTAAACTCACTCTCTATTAAACACACTACCTCACTATTTATTAAACTCGCTATCTATTAAACACGCTACCTCACTATCTATTAAACTCACTACCTCACTATCTATTAATCTCACTCTCTGTTAAACACACTACCTCACTATATATTAATCTCACTCTCTATCAAACATGCTACCTCACTATCTATTAAACTCACTCTCTATCAAACATGCTACCTCACTATCTATTAAACTCACTCTCTACTAAACTCACTACCTCACTATCTATTAAACTCACTCTCTATCAAACTCGCTACCTCACTATCTATTAAACTCGCTCTCTATTAAACTCACTCTCTATCAAACTCACTCTATATTAAACTCGCTACCTCACTATCTATTAAACTCACTCTCTATCAAACTCACTCTATATTAAACTCACTCTCTATCAAACATGCTACCTCACTATCTGTTAAACACGCTACCTCACTATCTATTAAACTCACTCTCTATTAAACACGCTACCTCACTATCTGTTAAACTCACTACCTCACTATCTATTAAACTCGCTCTCTATTAAACACGCTACCTCACTATCTGTTAAACTCACTACCTCACTA
This sequence comes from Pangasianodon hypophthalmus, assembly GCF_027358585.1. NCBI lineage: Eukaryota > Metazoa > Chordata > Actinopteri > Siluriformes > Pangasiidae > Pangasianodon > Pangasianodon hypophthalmus. The sequence goes on from NC_069725.1 coordinate 6,968,170, forward strand.
TCTATTTAACTCACTCTCTATCAAACTCGCTGCCTCACTATCTATTAAACTCACTATCCACTAAACTCACTAACCACTAAACTCACTACCTCACTCTCTATTAAGCTCACTACCTCACTCTCTATTAAACTCGCTACCTCACTATCTATTACACTTACATTTAAATAATGAGCCTAATATTACAGTAATTTGATTTTATTTTAATAATTGGATTTATTTTACATTCAAAGGGCTCCCTGGCTACAAAGCGTTTGAGAGTTTGAGTAACTTGAATTTAAGTGTTTTTGTAGTCATGTGTTCAGATTTTCATTATAATGTGTACTGTGATATACTACATAAATATCTTTTTGAACATCTTTTAAAACATCTTTTTGAACATGATCTTACCTTTAAACATCTTTTAAAACATCTTTTTGAACATTGCTTTCTTTCTTTACATAAAAAGTCCTGAAGAGAGAGGGGCTGCGTTCAGCATCGGTTCTGATTAAAATTGGTGAGGACTCCATCCCCACTGTCAGCAAAAAGCCTGTAAAGAGCCTGAAGTGTTACAGGGCCGAGAGGGAAGTGTTATACGGCTGAGCTCAATGATAGTAAGATAGCAAAGGAGATTATGGTCCAGGCAGATACTTGGATGATAGCCCTGGAGAAGAGTAGACTCCCTGGTAGGTTCAAGGCCTGGGGCTATCAGCATGGGGCCCTTCCCAGGCTCCTGTGACCACTGCTTGGTATTAAGTGCCTCTTTTAACAGTAGAACCACTGGAGAGGAAAATTAACAGCTTCTTCAGAAGATGGTTGTCAGTCCCAAAAAGCATTTGTTCATCTCAACATTTACAGCACAGGGAGCAAGCTGTAGCTCCCAATAACATAGCTGGTGGAAGAGAACAAGGTGGGTAAAGCATGTCAGGTCGTGATGCTATTTGACAGCAAGGATGTCCACGTTCGCCAGGCAGATATTAACATCCGGACAGGTTGCAAGTGATCAGGCAGCAGTGCACTGAGGGAGGCAGAGGAGCAGCAGAATCATGCTGACATTGTTGGCACAGTGAACCAGGGTAGCATGGACTGGACTGCATTACTAGGCCAAGATGGAAGACAGGAAGGAAACCCAAAGAAGTGTTGTGGCATGGTGTAGAGAGAGATTTGGATGGCTGAGGAGAGGGAAAGGAATGCCAGAGCTGAAGCCATGAAACAGCAGGGTGCGGGACACGATGGGAGAAGGTTCGGGAGAGGTCTCTGAAGTGGCAGGAGGTGTAGAGCATGGAGGAACATTGACTTAAGTTATTACTTTCCTCTGTGTATGATGTTGTATTGACAGCAAAAAATACTCCAAAGGTGGGGACTGTCAGAAAGCCCTAGCTGCACATTGTGTGAGAGACCAGCCAGCCTGGAGTGCATTCTGATGGATGGGACGTTTCTGTCGTGGCATGACAAGGTGCTGTCCCAGCTGGCTGTTGGATTGGAGCAAGCAAGGAACAGGAATAAACAAAAACATAAAATAAATGGACCACTCTTCACCCATTTTCTAAGGCCACATGAGAAGCCAGGATCCAAGGAGCACAGAGAGGAGAGCAGTGGCAAAATCCAACTAGCAGCAAGGAGGCAGGGTTGAGCTGAACAGTGAAGTGACCAGTGCAGTCGTGGGGGCAGTTCCAGGATGCTGGTTCGGCAGTTGAGCCCTTCTGAGGTGTCATGGGCTCAAATCAATGAAACACTGGTGAGGAAGGCACAACCTGAAGAAGCTGCAAAGGTCTGATGTGCAACATAGTGCAAGATAGTAGTGGGGAATGCATGAAGAAAAAAAGTGGAGGGACTGTTACCCCGTGACAGAAACACAGGGAGTAAAACCCTGTTAAGTGAGCTGGCTGCAATGACTCCATCATATCATACCCCATACTTTAGATAGTGATGAAATGTTTGTTTAAGTCATGTGTTATAATACACCAATTTAGCATTTAGAAGTCAAGCATGGAAAAGGAACACCCGATTCACACATTGTGCTTTTACCATATTTTACCTAAGAACTGTATCCAGTTGCATATTTAGTGGAAATTATAACAAGATTCAGTGTAGATTCCATTCTAGACCCGGAGCTAATGCAGGCCACATTTGTGCTGTCGTTTACTGTTTCTAAGCCTCACTCCCACAGTGCCTTGTGAGGTTGCTTCAGCATTTAACTTGCAACTTTTTCCAGAAAGACAGCACTCTCTCTCTCTCTCTTTTTTTTTTGCCAGCTATTTATAGTTGCACCTCATTTTTTGGCATGTGTGGTTTTTTTTTTTAAGTTTACTCTTTTCATTAAAGTTGACTTCCTTATTTAAAGTGAACTCTATTTAAAGTTCACCTCTTTTTTATTTAAAGTTTTTAAGTTGACTCCTTTTCTTTTACCACTTTTTAATTTAAAATTGTCTCTTTTTTCAGGTGCCTTGTCCTTCAGGGCCACCGTAATTCAGTCACAGCAGGGACTGGAATTTTCAGGGAAATAATTTATCCTTGTGTTTGTCTTCCTCTGCTGGTCAGACTGAAAATCACCCACTAAAAAGCCTATATGCAACACAGGACATACAGTATGTGGATAAGTGGAGATCTGGATCTTGGATCTTGGTTCAAAGGTGACAAATTGCTTGACAAACTGAAGTTTACAAACTTCAAAAACTCATTTAAAGACTGACCTTAAGCAGTTTCATTATGTGACTAATTGTATCAGTGTGTTTGACACTAGAGAACAAGATTATTTGGAATAGTTTTGCACACAATTGCTGAAACTGAGAGATGTTGCTGAAACTTTTATATTTGGATGAGCACCTCTTTCCTTACGCCGTTGAAACCAAAGATTTTGCTATGGTTATGGTTACAAGTCACAGCAGATTTTAGACATTTGGACTTATTTAATAATCATAAAAAGGCTAACCCTATACAAAAAAGGTTGTTTTAAAGTAGTGGCAAATCCTCTTGCATGAACAAGGGCTTCCATTATTAAAGAATTTATGTGATGCTCCTTATATATTCCATTAAGCTGTTTTTATTGCTTACTTTTAATTTTCTAGAAACATTTAGATAATAAATGTAATGCATTGTGTGAGGATTTAAAGGTAGGTAAAAAAAAAAAAAATACATAAATGCAATCTGTCAAATATTGTTTTGCATAGTTCATGTATGAACTTGATGTGTGTATAATAAACCGTTTTTGGAAAACAAAGGATTTTACTGGTTTACTGGATTTAAAGTTAAGGCAAAATTTGCAATGTGATGCTATAAAACTTTTAAATGGCGAAATGTAATAAATATGATATAAATGTAACCTGTAATGATAAATGCCATTACAGAACAGTTATGAGGTGTTATAACTGCTTTGAATAAATGCCATATATCAAAAATATATATCTTATTATTGTTTTATATCTTTTAGGGATTATTATCAAGAAAATAAGAGACTTGCATTAATCTCACATTAAACACATCTGTGTTAAATTGGACACATTTGTTAAGTGTAGTAGGGAATATAATGTAAAAATGAATACACCATTAATACACATAAATATTACAAAATACCTTCTGAAATGTCTATATATTGTGCTTACATAGACAATCTGCTCATGATCTCATCATATTTAAAATAATTTGAGATGACACGACAAAAATAATCACATTATCACAGGAAAAGGAAGAAATAGAATATGTGAATACTAGAATACTACTGAGTTCAGGCCTCAGTAATAATGGAACAGAAAATGAAGTTGCAGTAAACGTTTACACTTTCACCACATTCTGACAAACACCTGACCAGCGATCACGTCTTCTTCAACATGTTAAACATCTTCAAACATCTTTTAACATCTTAAAGCATCTTTTGTAAACATCTTTTTGAACATTGTTTTATCTTTAAACATCTTTCTTAACATTATTTTATCTTTAAAACATCTTTTTGAACTTCGTTTTTACTTTAATCGTCTTTTTAACATCTTTTAAAACAACTTTTTGAGCATCATTTTACCTTTAAACATCTTTAATATCTTTTTGAACATTTTACCTTTAAACATCTTTTAAAACATCATTTTATCTTTAAATATCTTTTTTGATCATCACTTTATGTTCAAACATCTTTAATATATTATTTTTAACATTATTTTATCTTTTAACATCTTTGTACATCTTTTTGAACATCATTTTATCTTCAAACATCTTTAATATATATATTTTTGAACATTATTTTATCTTTTAACATCTTTGTACATCTTTTTGAACATTATTTCATCTTTAAACATTTTTAAACATCTTTCTGAACATCACTGATCATCTCTGGCATTTCCTTTAAGCATCTCCTCTAGCACTTTACTGCACAGCGTCATCTCCTATGGGTGAACAGTAATATACATGTACAGTGATGTTCTGAATACAATGATACAAATTTAAAATGTGTTGTTGTAATATCGGGATAAACTTAACGATAAATATTAATGTGGTATTGTTTGGAGCACCAGGTGTTCGTCTGAAACAGTCTGCATTTTCTCAGAGAGAGGACACTAAAGTCTTACTCAGGAAACTCAGACTCTCAGGAAAGTTACTTGTAAACAGAGCTGAGAAAGAGGTGTAGCTGAGACATGTCAGTGTTTTCACTAAGCCTGGCTGCTCAGGGCTTAATCCGGAGTTATGGCTGAGGTCTGAACACTCTGAGCTATGAGTTTGAGCTAACTTAGCTACCTTAGCTAACAGTAGCGTAGCACTCGGGAGTGTTTCTATATTATGTGTTGTTTGTACCAAATAAACAAAGATTTGACAATTACATTACGAATTTCTTGCATCATTTTAAGTTAACTACGATTTACTAGCACCGTTTAATGAAAGTAAGACAACTTATCAATTTACTGTTATGGGTCTTAGCCGAGCGCTAAGCCATAACAGTGAGTCGCAATGAATCATGGGACTATCAGGTCCTTCCCGCTGGCGTCGTGTGGTGACCCGCGCATGCGCAAATGGGCAAAACCCACAGACAAATTGAGAAGCACCCGAAAGAACTAGGTGGATGACGTCATTCGTGACCGTGACTATGGCGTCACAATGGGTGGGGCTGAACTAGTATAAATACCGCCCATGCAAGCGTGAAGGTGGAGTTGATCTTGTTTTGACTGTAATGTTTCAAAGAGAAAGGAAGCGGCTGTTTTCTCCCAGGAGGAGGACGTCTGTGGAACAAATGGATGACAAGGCAACTAAGAAACTAAGGTGTTCAGGATCTACACCTACCAGGTTTCCTCATCTCAATATTAAGGAAAGCTTAATTCCTACTGATCAAGACCTGAGGAAGCGCCCTGCACTAATTACAAGGTGCCAAATGCTGATTGATAAGAGGACGGGTCATCACAGACGGAGTGAAAAATCTCCGTTCTGCACTTCAGTCAAGATGTTCGAAAGAACATCTTCAGAAAGTTGCCAGAAGGTAGGACCTGCCGAATTAAGCGCTAATCATCAGCGCCAGAGTGATGAGGTAGAACAGATTTCTCAGTTTACTTACGAGGGGAGCAATGGCATTAGCTCCGCTTACTGTCCACGTCTGATCAGAACTATTGTCAATTTAGTCGGTAATACAACAATGAACCAAAAGCTGATCAGAGGACTAACCGAGAGGTGCACTGGTCACCAGAGGAGGACTGAAAAGAAAGAGCTCTCCAGCTGTACTTCCAAGGTGCAGCAGGACAGTAGCTCGTCTGATACAGATGTTCCATCTTTGACTGGAACTCCGGTCAATTTGAGGAAAAATTTGACAAAGTGTCGAATGTCAACCAGAGGATTAAATGAGATACTCATTAGTCAAAAGAGAAAGAGTGAAAAGCCAGAGATCTCCAATTTTACTCAAAAGGAACAACAGGACATTAGCTCCTCTGAGACACATATTACACCTTTGCTTGAAACTCGGGGCAATTTTGTTGAAAATACAACAAAGAGTCAAAAGACAGTCAGAGGACCATCTAGTGGTCTATCTAAGACTATGAGCACTGGTCACCAGAGGAGGACTGAAAAGAGAGAGCTCTACAGCTGTACTTTCATGGAGCAGCAGGATGTTAGCTCATCCGACATACAGCTTCCACCTTTGATTGCAACTCCGTCCAGTTTGATCAAAAATACAACAAAGGATCTAAAGTCAATCAAAGGACTAAATAAGACATATACTGGTCACCATAGGAGGCCTGAAAAGCCACAGATCCCCAAATCTAATTTCAAGAAGCGGCAGGACATTAGTTCCCCTGAGACACAGCTTCCACCTTTGGTTGGAACTTCGGTCACTTTGGTCAAAAATACAGTGAAGGGTCTAAAGTCGAGTGAAGGACTAAGTGAGAGAAGAACTTGTCACCAGAGGAGGATTGAAAAGAGAGAGCTCTCCAGCTGTACTTTCAAAGAGCAGCAGGATGTTAGCTCCTCTGAGACACATCTTCCACCTCTGATTGGAACTCCGGCCAAATTGTTCAAAAAGAGCGGAAGGTCAATCAGAGGACCAAAGGAGATACACACTGATCAGCCTAGGAGGACTGAAAAGCCACAGATCTCCTACGCTAATTTCAAGGAGCAGCAGGAGGTTAGCTCCTTGGAGACGCATCCTCCATCTTTGATAACGACTCCAACCAATTTGATCAAAAATACAACAAAGTGCCGAATGTCAGTCAGAGGACTAAATGAGATACTCATTGGACACCAGAGGAGAAGAAAAGACTAGGGCAAAAAAACTTAAAACACACACACACACACACACACAAAACAGGTAATTAAACAAAAGTCGACTTTAAATAAAAAGACTCAACTTAAAAAAAAAAAAATAATTAAAAAATAAAAAAAAATTAAAAAATAGAAGCCAGCTTTAAATAAAAAGACTCAACTTTAAAAAACAAACAAACAAAAAAAGAAGCCAGCTTTAAATAAAAAGACTCAACTTAAAAAAAGCCAGCTTTAAATAAAAAGACTCAACTTTAAAAACAAGAGTCAACTATTAAAAAAAGAAGCCAGCTTTAAATAAAAAGACTCAAAAAAAAGAGTCAACTATTAAAAAAAGAAGCCAGCTTTAAATAAAAAGACTCAAAAAAAAAGAGTCAACTATTAAAAAAAGAAGCCAGCTTTAAATAAAAAGACTCAACTTAAAAAAAGCCAGCTTTAAATAAAAAGGCTCAACTTTTTTAAAAAAGAGTCAACTATTAAAAAAAGAAGCCAGCTTTAAATAAAAAGACGTAACTTTAAATAAAAAGACTCAACTTTAAAAACAAAAGAGTCAGCTATTAAAAAAAGAAGCCAGCTTTAAATAAAGAGTTAACTTTAAATAAAAAGACTCAACTTAAAAAAAAAAAAGTAAACTATTAAAAAAAAGAAGCCAGCTTTAAATAAAGAGTTAACTTTAAATAAAAAGACTCAACTTAAAAAAAAAAAAGTAAACTATTAAAAAAAAGAAGCCAGCTTTAAAAAAAAAAAAAGACTCAACTTTAAATAAAAAGACTCAACTTTAAAAAAAAAAAAAAGTAAACTATAAAAAAAAGAAGCCAGCTTTAAATAAAAAGACTCAACTTTAAATAAAAAGACTCAACTTTAAAAAAAAAAAAAAGAAGCCAGCTTTAAATAAAAAGACTCAACTTTAAATAAAAAGACTCTATTAAAAAAAAAGACTCAACTTTAAATAAAAAGACTCAACTTAAAAAAAAAAAAAAAGTAAACTATAAAAAAAAGAAGCCAGCTTTAAATAAAAAGACTCAACTTTAAAAAAAAAAAGAAGAAGCCAGCTTTAAATAAAGAGTTAACTTTAAATAAAAAGAGTTAACTTTAAAAAAAAGCCAGCTTTAAATAAAAAGACTCAACTTTAAATAAAAAGAGAAAAAGAGTCAACTCCATGTGTGTTTTTTTCATACTATACTACCTCTCCAACAGGGTTTTTCTGACTGATAGTACTGCCAGATGCCATAAATGTAAACGTAAATAAAGACTAAACTTTCACTTCTCTTCACTTCACTTAAATAAAAAGAGGTCAACTTGAAAAAAAGGCAATTTTAAATAAAAAGAGAACACTAAAAATGAGCCAAGAGTCAACTTTAAATAAAAAGACTCAAGTTTAAAAAAGAGTCAAATCTAAATAAAAAAGAGTCAACTTTAAATAAAAAGTGACAACTTTAAATAGTCAACCTAAAAAACCCCAAATTTAAATAAAAATAGACAACTTTAAAAAGGGAGTCAAATTTAAATAAAAAAGTGTCAGCTTTAAATAAAGAGTGAACTTTAATTAAAAAGAGCAGCCTTTAAATAAAGAGTCAACTTTAAAAAAAAGAAGTCAACTTCAGGTAATTTTAAATAAAATGAGCAAAGTTTAGATGAGGAGTCAACTTTAAATAAAGAGTTAACTTTTAAAAAAAGAAATCAACCTTAAATAAAAATAGTACATTTTTAAATAAAGGGTCAACTTTAAAACAAAGCCAACTTTAAACAGTCAACTTTAAATGAAAAGAGTCAACTGTAAAAAAAGAAGCCACGTTTAATTAAATTGCTAAAAAAAAAAAAGAATTCAACTTCAAAAAAAGTAAACTTAAAAAAAAACTATATATAAATAGTCTAATTTAAAAAAGTGTCAACTGTAAATAAAAGAGTCAGCTTTAAAAAAGGAGACAACCTTAAATAGAGTCAAATAAAAAGTCTACTTTAAGAAAAGAAACCACTTTTAAAATAAAAAGAGCTTAAAAAAGAAGGGCACTTAAAAAAGCCTACTCTAAATAAAGTCAACTTTAAATAAAAAGAGGTGAACTTTATATTAAAAAGAAGTCAACTTTAAAATAAAACAGCAAACTTGAAAAAAGAAATCCACTTTAAAAGAGACAACTTTAAAAAAGAAGACAGGTTTTAATAAAAAAAGTCAACTTTAAAACAATAAGTCCACTTTAATAAGAACACCTGTACACCTGCTCATTCATGCAGTTATCTAATCATGCAGATGCAGGTCAAGAGCTTCAGTTAATGTTCACATCAAACATCAGAATGAAGAAAAGGTGTGATCTCTGCGACTTTAACCATGGCATGGATAGTGGTACCATAAGGGCTGGTTTGAGTATTTCAGAAACTGTTGATCTCCTGGGAATTTCACACACAACATTCCCTAGAGTTTACACAGAATGGTGCAAAAAACAAAAAACATCCTTTGTGCAGAGGGTCTGCAGGCTAAAACACCTTGCTGAAGAGAGAGAGATCGGAGGAGAACGACCAGACTGGTCTGAGCTGACAGGAAGTCTATAGCAACTCAAATAAACACTCTTTATAACCATGGTAAGCACGTTTGATGTGAACATTAACTGAAGCTCTTGACCTGTATCTACATGATTTAATGCACTGTGCTGCTGTCACATGATTGGCTGATTGGAGAACTGCATAAATGAGCAGGTGTACCTGTGTTCCTAATAAAGTGGATGGTGAGAGTAAAGAGAGAACACTAAATGAAGAGTGAACTTTAAATAAAAAAAGAGGTCAACTTTAAAATATGACATCAACTTTAAATGAAAAAAAGAGCCAACTTTAAAAAAAGGCCTGCTTTGAATAGAGTCAACTTTAAATAAAGAGTCCATTTTTAATAAAAAGTGACAATGTTTAAATAAAAAAACTTTAAAAAAAGAGTAAACTTAAAAAGAAAATAGAAAAAACAGCTTTAAATAGAGTCAATTTCAAACAAAAAGAGTCACTTTAGAAGAAGCCAAATTTAAATAAGAGTCAACTTAATAAAAGCCAACTCTAAATAAAGTCAACTTTAAATAAATAGTGTCAACTTTCAAAAACAAAAAAAAAAAAAAGAGGTGAACTTTTAAATTAAAAAGAAACCAACTTTAAATATAAAGAGTCAACTTAAAAAAAAGTCAGCTTTAATATGCAAAGAACTCCCTGAGGAATCCTTTTTCTAAGAGGTTATACATCAAGTCAAATGGGTTTTTATTGTAACACATAACAGTACGCAAGACTACAAAGTGCACATACACAACAGTGTGAGATGAGTGCAGGACAATAAATACACAGAACAGAACAATGAATATACAGGACAGAACAATAAATACAAAGGACAGAACTATAAATACACAGGGCAATAAATACACAGAACATGGGCTGTAAGCTGTAAACTATTGGTAGCAGTGTCTGATGCAGCTTTGTAAAGTGTGGGTGTACAGTGGTATTGAGTTATACTGAGTTAGGTGTTTGAGGGGTCGTCCTCAATACTAGTGGCTTTACGGATGCAGCGGTTGTCGTATGAGGTGACGATGGTGGGTAGAGACCCTGATGTTTTTCTTTTCAGCTGTTCTCACAATCCGCTGTAGGGTTTTGCTGTTGGAGACTGTGCAGTTCCCGTACGGTGAGACAGCTGGTCAGGATGCTGTCTAGTGTCCCTCTTTAGAAGGTGGTGAGGATGGGAGGGGGGAGGGGGGAGTTTGGCTCTCATCAGCCTTCTGCAGGAAGTGGCCTTCATGGATAGGCAGGTGGTGTTGAGAGTCCAGGAGAGGTCCTCTGTCATTTGCACACCAATAAATTTGGAGCAACAATCATCTCTTTAGTCTTGTTGACATTAAGAGATAGATTGGTGGCTTTCCACCATTCTGTGAGCTGGTTCACCTCCTCTCTTAATGGTGATTCATCATTGTTGTTGATGAAGCCCACAACTGTAGTGTCTTCAGCAAACTGTACTTTGTAGCACAGTCGTGTGCCAACAGGGTAAACAGCAGTGGACGGAGCACACAGCCCAGGGGAGCGCCAGTGTTCAGTGAGGTGGTGGTGGTGGAGGTGGAGTTGCCGATCATGACAGACTGGGGTCTCCCGGTCAAAAAGTCCCAGATTCAGTTGCAGAGGGGGCTGGTCAGACCCAGCAGACCCAACAAGCCAGTAGTCATTCAGGCAGTACACAGATGATTTCTTCAGCACAGGGAAGATGGTTGTCGTCTTGAAGAACACAGGGACAATTGCTTGGCTCAGGGAAATATTGAAGATGTCTATGAGGACATCTGCACGCTGATCAGCACATTCCCTGAGTACCCCGCCAGGTATGTTGTCAGGACCTGCAGTCTTCCTGACGCCTACTGCAGACAGACAAAGTACTTGGTCAGTGGGAGTTGGGGTGGTCTTCCCTGCTGGCATGTTGTTCTGTGTTTCAGACTGTGTGTAGAAATCGTACAGTGTGTCTGGGAGCCATGCGTCACCATCACAGACAAGTGGTCTTGCTTTGTAGTCTGAGATGTCCAAATACCTTGCCAAATATGCCTTGTGTCCTTGGTGTTTAGGAAGTGGATTCTTTCTGCATAGTTGCGATCACCTCTCTGATAGCCTGGGACATATTGGCCCTTGCTGTGCGGAGGGCTGCCTTGTCATCAAACCTGAAGGCAGTGTCTCAGCATTGAGCGCAGTTCAGCAGTCATCCACGGTTTCTAGTTTGCACGTGCAGATGATGGTCTTGAAGGAAATCACATTATCTATGCACTTGCTGATGTAGCCAGTCATTGATGCTGTGTATTCCACCAAGTCTGTGGTGTTGTGGTATGAAGCAGCCTCTCTGAACATATTCCAGTCTCTGTGCTCAAAACAGTCCTGAAGTGTTGAGATGAATCCCCTAGATTAGGTTCTCACCTGTTTCAGAACCGGTTTGGCACATTTCAGAAGTGGTCTGTATGCTGGAATTAGCATAACAGAGATGTTGTCTGAGCAGCTGAGGTGGGGGTGGGGTGCAGCCTTGTGAACACCATTAATGTTCACGTAATGTGGCCGGCCAATTCTGGCACCCTCTATCCTGGCCAGCGGCATCAGGCCATACCACAGTCCCAGGGCCTGGTTCGTGTGGCAGCCCAATCTCACGTAGCTCTTCCCGCAGTCCATCGTTTATTTCTCCTTAGCGATGATAGGCATGTTCGCCAGTGTTTGCAATGCACATTTCTGGTAAAAGTTTACCAGTTGGTGTGGACTACACGTAACATGCACCATATTTGTGGACCCAAAGTGACAGATGCGTGCTACCGCGCCACCATTTTGGAAAGTCACTTTGCACTTCTTCTTCTTCTTCTTCTTCTGGAGTTTTATGGTGGTTGGCAAACCAACGATAGGTGCATTTCTGCCACCTACTGGGCTGGAGTGTGGAACATTGAAAAGGAAAACAAACTAACAAACAAAAACTCTAAATCCTATTAAACAGTCCTACTTTCTTTAGATATCTCAATAATGCATTATGTATTTTATACTGATCTGAACCATTATGCAGCAGATTGTTAAGTGATAAATTTCCTATTCCCGTCTCTCTTAATTCTTCCAGCAGATAGGTCACAATATAATAGAACATGCTCAACAGTTTCTGTTGATCCACATTTACTGCAGTTTCCAGACTCATGTTTCCCAATTTTATACAGAGATATAGATGTCTTCCCCTTTCTTCCTCATCCCAAACTTCTTGCCACTTTCTTTTTATAGCCATTCTAATTAAAGCCTTAACTTATGTTTTACATAATTTGATATTTATCTCTACAGTAGAAAATTTTAGAGCCTGCTTTGCCAGATGGTCTACCTCCTCATTTCCATCCACCCCCACATGTACTGGAAACCAAAGAAAGGAGATCTTCCAGACAAGATATTTTGCATGAGATACTAGTAAGTTTGTTTACAGTTAAAATATTAGGTATAAAGATGTACTTTCTTTGGTTTCCAGCACATGTGGGGCCTGATAATACAGAAAATGAGTCTGAACAGACCATTTCGCTCGAAGGTTGATTATCCTCCACCCATCGAATATTGCTACCATAAAAATTGCTACCATCTCTGTTGAGAATACTCCTACTTGCTCCAACACCCTTAATTTTAATTTGAAACTGTGGAATATACACAGCTGATGCAGCTCGACCACTTTCTGGATCTTTAGAACCATCAGTAAATACTGTAATCATTGAGTAGTAATTCTGCTCTAAATACTTTTTAACCACTACTTCCTCTGATATAACTCTATTTTTATCATTGATTATTTCATGTACTCGAAGATCCACTAAAGACAGAGGGAATAGCCAAGGGGAGATAGGTGACACAACCACAGTAGGGCTTCTATCTATATTTAACAATCCCAAAGACTGGGCTTCTTTTTCTGAGATCCATCCAAACCTTCTAAGATTAGCTGACTCATGTTCCAAGCAATTCACCAGCACCTTTTTAACTGGATGAGATTCAGTATGTCCCTTTATTGACGTCCAGCATGCGAACAATAATTTTAGCCTTCGAATTGTTAAATGGTTAAACCAATGGTTAAATCTATGGCAGAAAACTTCCCTTTAGCGAAATCAACTTTTGTTGCCCTGCCATCATTTAAACACACTAAACCACTCCAATCTAGCATATCCTCTATAATTTTCCAATGAAATCTGTTTTATCACTACCCCATAACATACTATGCCCATTAAAATCACCACACCATACTAATTTGTGACAATCGTCTCCCCTAATTCCCTCTAGAATTTCCCTGCTTAATCTTTCACACAAATTGTAATAATAATTATTCTTAAATTCTGACCCCCGATCCACACCTCTACTACCACTGATTCAAATTCTACATTCACTTCTACTATTCTAAACCCTGTTCCTCCTTTCACAAATGTAGCCACTCCCCCTCCAATTCCAGATATTCTATCCCTATGCAAGAATTGTAACCCTGCAATATAAAACTCAATTAAGGTTTATGTTAAGTTTCTTGAACACAAATTACATGAGGTATGCTACCCTGATCTGCAATAAATTTTTTTTAATTCTTGCCCATTTGCAGTAAGTCTCCTTGCATTCCACTGTAGGATTCAGAGCACCATTAAGACCCACCACATGTTGCTTGGGTATTTGCTGTTTGCATCTTGAGTTTATCGGTTATTAGTTCTACAGAAACCCCCTCGACTTCCAGATATATTTCCGCTGCTCTAATTATAATTCTAATCGTCTTTCTGTTCTACTCTCAGTTTGTGCTGAGCAATTCACTACTTGTAATTTACTACTGAACTCCTCTTTCATTCTCACTATCTGTTCCGGATAACTGACTCCAACTCTTCTTTCTTTTCTGTTTTTCTACCCCCAACCAGTTTACATTTCTCTCAACTCTACCTTCTCTGCCATATATTTCATCTTCCATCTCTAGATCACTTCCAGACTCTACGCTACTTCCTTCCCACCCCTCCTAGAACGCAAGCTACCTACCCCGTGTTCAGGCTAATCAACAATAACCCACTTTACACTTTGTGCACTTTAGTCTTTAAATAGCAATAAATGCACTGGATTCTTTAGTACCACAATGTCACCACCTTTTGGATGTAGAAGAGATGTCCATTTATTTTGGCACACACCATTCTGTACATGTCTACATGAATTTTACATGTTGTACCGTTGCGTTCTTGCAAAGCCTTATTCTCTCTCTAACCCTCAAATGCTTTGTTCTGTCTACTTTAATGAAAAAGAAATACAGATAGTTACAATTCTGTTTTATTTCTATTGCATTTGCACGTACTAAGTCTACCAGTTGAGACATCTGGGCATTCAGGAAGGGATTGTTGTTGTTGTTTGTTGTAGCACTGAGAGAAGAGCTTAGAGCAGGATTTATGGAAAATGAAACATTTATGGAAAATTCACACACTTTACTTTTCTGGAACTATGACATAATATGCACATTTATTTTCTAGATCTGTTATTTCTATTTTTTGTACATTATATTTACATAAAATGTTATTGTTTTCTTTGAACAACCTTACAAAAGGAATATTCTATTCTAGGAAACAGATGTTACATTCAGTAAATAATGAAAAATGATGCACATAAACTTCTCTAGTGTCTACATTTGACCTAAAACAGATGAATTGCAGCTTTTCTACCCCAAACGCCTGGTGGTTACCGTAAAACCCCGTATATACGCACACTATCGCGGCTCTGGATCAACTATTCGGCCTGCGCCAGGCTCGACTAATCGCTGCCACATCCGCTTCACTTCAGCTGGTTACCTAGCTAACTGCACAGGCTGAAGTGGAAGATGGCATCCTCGGAACAGTCAGAGCAGGTAGTTAAACGCGTGCTGTGAACATTCAGCATTTGAGCTTATACGTTTGTTGCATGATTTAAACCACACTCGTGTTCTGCCAACTCCTGACGACATTATAGCATTTTGAAAAAAAGTTTTTTTTAGCGCACTTAATGTCGGCTAGCAGGCTAGCTGTTTCTGACAGGTGCAGGCCAGACAGCGTTATTATTAACACTGATAGAGGGAGCTTTAGCATTGCATTACAAGTCCTGAAACAGTGTTTTTGCTCATGACATGTGGACAAATGCAGTGGACATCGTTTCTCTGCACATATGAGCAAGCTAAGGTGCTAACTCTGCGTGCATTCTCTGATAGCCAAGGCTAGCCTAGGTTAGAGTCCACGGGTCTGACAGCTAGCAGGCTAACAGAGCACACGTTTAGATTACAAAAAAAACAAACAAAAAAAACCTTTGGTCTTGTGCGACTGACCTTAAAGCTTCTCCGCACGTGACTGTTCATTAATACTGATCATGTTATAATATTTTACACCACAGCGCTGTTAAATTCTCGAGGCTGATTGGTCAGAAGGTGTTGATTCATTTCTATGACACCGGCTCTGACAGTAGTTCCGGTGCAAAGGCAAATCACAGCTGTGTATCAATGCGCTTGTCGTATTACAACAGGGCTGTTCAAACTTTTCCAAAATTAGGCCACAAATTAGACCACATCAAAATACCTGAGGGCCGGTCACCAAATATTAGTTATGTATTATGCAAAATACTTTCAGCTTTGAATTTGTATTTACATCCAAATCAGGTGAACAGTGTAGGAATTACAGCACTTTGTATATGTAGCCTTCAAAAATGATTTGGACTGGAATTAGCCAAACTAACAATCATAAATTGTCATTTTTAATGACAATTGGTTGCAAATGGGTCCCTGGAGGAATAGTGGTTAGGCTGCAGTGCTCTCACCGCTGCGGCCCGGGTTCGATTCCCAGCCAGGGCTTCAACCCCAGCCACTGACCCAAGCCTGGATAAAAGTGGGGAGGGTTGCTTCAGGAAAGGCATCCGGTGTAAAAACTGTGCCAAATCGAATACGCGGACCAATGATCCGCTGTGGCGACCCCTAACGGGAGCAGCCGAAAGAGAGATGACAACAACATTGGTTGCAAATCCACTTTAGTTAAGGACTATTTCAAGACTACCTGAAAGATTTTCCATGCTTACTGATTGGAAGCATCACCACTTATAAGATTATAATGTTGTTAGTATTATAGGCAGACTTTGGCCACCTATAATACATTCGGGCCAGTTAACATCTGTCACATCTGCCGCATTTATCCCTGGGGCAAGGCTCTGGACACCCTGTATTACAGTATCGTTTCTATGTGTGATTATTGATATGGTGAACTTTTGGGTTTTTTTTGTGAAGAGATGTTTATTTAACTTTGTGGAAGGAGTCTCCAGTGTCAGTGCTTTCCAATAATCAGAAGTAAAGCTGTAAGTTTTGAAAAGTTTTCTGGCACTGAAAAATATTCAGGACAGAGGAAGTTATGTCAGTTATGCCTGACACTGAAGACTCCCTCTATAAATAAATAAAATAAATAAAAAAACTCATAGAAACCGTCACCATAAGTGTGGCCGATTTCTCAAAAATGTCATATATGTGTATGTGTATGTGTGTGTACACACACACACATTCACAGACACAGACATATGTATAATGTAGCCAGCAGTACAGTAGCCTTGCATTAAAAAAACTATTAATAATAATTAATAATTGTTCTAGAAATTTATTATGAATTTATTTTTAGTTTTATTGATTGAACAAAATAAGATTTTTATTTTAAAAAATGTAACACTGATAAAGAGAAAAAATGAAAAGCTGTACAATTGTTTAACATTTTTTTGCAATTTTAAAGAATATGCTGCTTCCAGTCAGTTTGTAATTCTAAAAAAAAATTAATAAAAAGATATCGTGACATTGAGAAGCTGCCATAGTCTAAGTGATAACAGGAGCTAACTTTCGCTATAAATGGATAAAAAGTGTGTTATTCTTTAATAAATAAATTATCTTACGATAACAGGGCCGCATCACACCACTCCATCATTGATTATTTTCCTATAACTGCAGAATCGACTCAGTATGTCGTGGCATGTGAATGGCAGCTAAAGCTAGAGGAGAGTAAAGCAGTGAGTTATACTATAGACAAAGAGACAGAAACATGAGGAGGGTGCCTTTAGTAATCAGCGTGATCATATTTACTGTGCTGAGATCGGATCTGGATGGAGTTTTTTCCCGTCTTTGTACAGGCATGGATCTTAAACAATGGAAAACATATTACTAGTGCTCCATGTTGTTAATGTGTCATGTTTTGTGAGCCGTCGTGGTCGTCTCTAGTTTCCCATCACTGTTTTTTTGCCAGTTTTCTCTTTGTGGAATTGTGTATCCAGAAAATGAGAAGTGTGCAGTCTAGTTTCAGAGGCACTGATATTGATGTTACAGTGTAATCTAGCGCAGTGATAAGTGTTAAGGCTGATTTATACGACGCTTGCACGTGGTGAAGTGTTCATACTTGCACGTAAAGGTGACTGTGTTATCTAGGAGGCGCTGTCGCATGAAACACACCAGAATTTACTGATTTACACATCGAAGAGGAAAATCAGAAATCAATACAAGTTCTTTGTTTAATTGTAGGAATAATAAACAGAAAATAACACGCACTAAATGTTTTAAACCAAATTTACCGGGAGAGAAAAGAAACCTCACGTGATTCATTATAAACCAAGTGAATTCTCACTGGAAGCATTTCTGAAGCGTTTTAACTCGTCTGTATTCAGCAGTATGAGCAGCTCTGATATCGAAGCACTTCAGTGTGTAACTAGTGTTTAAATCCACAATTCTGTCAATCACTGATTGACGGATGCTTTACTAATTTAATCGAGTCGTTATGGTTTACATCATCTACACTGTGTGTTTATTGGGAGTCTGTCAGAAGAAAAAGAAAAGTGTGTGATCCTGTAGGAATCAACTGGCTGTTATAATGAACTACAGCCACTACAGAGTCTCCCACTTTATATCAACACAATATCATATGATTTTAGATTTCTGTAAATGAATTATACAGTAACGTGATCATTTCGCCATGTGTGAAGGAAAAACTTGCTTGTGTTCATTTATACTCGCTGTTTAGTGCGAGAGTGTAATCACAGAGGAGAAATTTTTATTTAAGACACCGGTCTGAGAATAACAGAGTGAATCTGTTTAAACTGAGACTTTTAGTCTGAGTGTTTTTCATCCTGCTCAGTCATGAGCTGTTTTAAGGGTTTTAACAGACTGCACTTTCAGAAAGCAGTTTCAGAGCATGAGCTCGTCTATAGAAGACAGAAAGTTCTGGATGTTTACGCTTTATTATTTCTCATTTTATTGTCTACACTTTATAGTTTATCATTTTATTGTCTACAGTTTATTGTTTAGCATTTTATTGTTCACACTTCAGATGTACTTTAACAGTATTATTCAGAATCAAACAAACGTAATCTGAATTTGATGATTAAACCTGCTGAAGAAATATCACGGCATACGCAATCAGACACGCCTCCCTGCCAACCAATCAGCGTTCGCTCGACACATAGCACCACAGGTACGCACGACACACAGTTGGGAGGACTGCGTGGGAGGACTGCGTGCTAGCACGTCTCTGTGTGCCACATTTACCCATGATCCCCCTCTCTGTGTCACAACGCAAATACATGTTAATGCAGAAGTATAAATCGACATTCATAAGTGTGCTAGTTTGCTTTGTAGGTGCACTAGAAGACTTTTCTCTGCTTTTTCACATACGTTCTTTTAAAAGTAGGCAATGCTGATGTAAAAATATTGGCACCCTTTTCAGCAGATACATCAAACCTGAAACTACATCATCATCTTGAAAAGTTATGTTAATTATTTAACTAACTATATATATATATATTAGCTATTAACTATAACTATTGTAGATGTCTTTATGCAGTAGCACTATTAAATTGTTGAATCTGATTGGTCAGAAGGTGTTGATTAGTTTCTATAACAGCAGCTCTGACAGTAGTCCTGGCTGTAGTTTAAATCACAAGTTAATATTAATATGTTCCTTGTAATACGTTATCGTTTCCATAGTAACAACTCTTTCACAGGGACTTGTATGCTGGACGCGATATATTATCTAAGACTAAGAATAAGTGGATTTTAAAAAATGATATTTAACAGTGTTTAACTGTTGACATGAGGAAGATTTCTTAAGAAATGATAAGTGATGTTTAACATTATTGGAAGGAGTCTCCAGTGTCAATAGATGAGTTTATGCTTTGCAGTAATATGACAAGCTTATTATTAACTTTAAGAGAGAAAAAAAGAGAGGCTGATGAAGGGAAGTGATAACAGGAACTAATTTGTCTCACAGACATTCCATAAGATTAAATTAAAATAACTATAAATTGTTTAAAAAAAAAAAAAAAAATGTCACACCACACCATTGTGGATTTTTTTTTTTTTTTTTTTTCTGTAACGGCACACCCTGTCCTGTTTCATTTCTTACTTATCACAGTACACTGTCACATAGATACCTTGTTGAAAAAGTTCCAGAAAACCTAATTCACATTTAAAAAAATGTAAATAATAAAGGCTTTGTAGAATTTGACTTGGCTATTTAATTATTTTAATAATGTAATCTGAAAACCTGCTACCTCAACTTGTTAGATATGTGGAATGAGAGCTCATGTGAAGTTTGAGGAGTCTTTTAAAGAGCGAGTGTATTGTATAGAGAATGCCTCTAGGTGGAGCTGTAATACAAATCTGCTGTTGTCTTTGCAGAGCGGACCTCCAGGGAGAGAAGACACTCCGCCACGGGAAGCTCTGGTAAGGTCTTTTTACTCTGGATGAGAAATCCAGTCTCAAAAACTCTCCTACCAACAAACAAACAAACAGAAACATTCAGGACACACTTTTCTGTACGCTTATGATTCTGAATAATGCAGATTTTCAGATGTACAACAAAACACAGGTCATGGTATAGATTGTTCACAGTGTTTGGACTTGGCTGTCTTGTCTTGATCCATCCAGGTCAGCATGCATACTGATACTCCTTGTGACTAAAAACAGTGTACATTTATATTTAAGAATCAAAACAGGAACAGCGTTTGATGGCCTGGGAAAAACCTTTCACGTGGTGAAACTTTGACATTTTCTACTACATACAGTTCTGAAAACTACAGACTTTCCAGAACTGAAATATGTTTCTCTTTTGCATGTATCTCAACCGCAAGTTCAGTCTGGTTATCCCCAAAATGAAAAGGACAGTATCCGACGCACTGTCTAAAAGCAGCCTTTGTTTGCTGATTTCATTCGCATTTTATTCAACATGTAAGAAATAAAATATTAAAAATAATAATAGTCATTATGAAAACTGTGTCGATCTCTATACCCAGCTTTATTAAGATTTTACAGTCATTTTTCTGCACTGGAGTTTAAACTGCGTCCATAGCTACCTAACATGATCTTTGCAAAAAGCCGAGACAAGCTAACGCAACTATTTACACATCATTTTTGTTGAGGTGTCAGAATGTTATGCGGAAAAATCCAATTTTGTTTAAAACCTGATTTTTGGCTGTTTGCCAGAATTCAGCTGCATCGACAGCTGACGACTTTTCCCAGACTTCAACACGTGTAAGATTGTTACATAAAGATGAAGCTTGGGAATGTTTTTCTAGTCTGCTCAGTTTCAATGCTCATGTCCCCACTGTAGCTTCAGGAGTGGAACCTAATGTGGTTTTTTTGCTGTTACAGCTCATCCACATCAACATTCAAGTATTGAAATCATGTTGCTCATTCTGAGATACTCTTCTGCTCACCACGGTTGTAAAGAGTGGTTATTTGAGTTACCATAACCTTCCTGTCAGCTTAAACCAGTCTGGCCATTCTTCTCTGACCTCTCTCATCAAGGCCTTTCCACTGTACAGAGCTGCAGCTTTTTTTCCTTTTTTTTTGGTGCTGTTTTTCCACGCCATTCTGTGTCAACTCTAGAGACTGTTGTGCTTGAAAATCCTAGGAGAACAGCAGTTTCTGAAATACTCAGACAAGCCTACCTGGCACTAACAAAAGTCACTGAGCTCACATTTTCCCCCCATTCTGATGTTTGATATGAACATTAACTGAAGCTCCTAACATGTTTCTGCATGATTTTATACACTGTACTGATACATGGTAATTTCACTAATGAGCAGGTGTAGAGCTGTTCCTATTAAAGTGGCCAGTGAGTGTATATAGCATGTTTATAGTCTCTGCATGACTACTTTCTGAATTGTTCTCTTTTGTTTAATGTGATTTCATGGCAATTTTGGAAATATGAAACCCCACTCCTCAAAATGTAGGTTGTTAAGGCTGCTCGCTTTGCCCAACTGGTCCATGAGTGTCTTTTCCCTTCTTCTCTCATTTTGATGAGCTGCTCTTTCCCAGTTAAGTGGATTATTACAGTCCTGGATAATTCATGTCACAAGGCATTATTTGGATGAGGTGAATAATTGAAATCTGTGTCTGAAAGGATTTGATGTGGATGAGAGGAAAGGGGACTGGTGGCAGGGTTGGCGTGAGGCGGCGTGTCAGCTGAGGCACACCAGTCACGTTAAATACTTCTGACTCACCTCGCTCCATCAGGCCAGGTTTGGACCTGCGCTCTTTTCTCTGCCATGTCACTCAACTGCAGCACCAGTCGCATTCGAGCTCCAACGCTCGGCTCCCAGGGCCGGCCCCGCCCACTCACTGCAATTTATTCCATCTATTGTATCTTTTCTATCGTTATTATATTTCGCTGGATTTTTAGAATCAAGCAATATTGCATGAGCAAGAGTGCGGTTATACTGAATATCTGAAAAAACTGAATATCTGTGGCTGTGATTCAGCCATAGGCATGAGCCCACAGGGTGTGTACTGCATGTGCAGCCGTGCCAATACTCAGTTATGTGTGTATATATATATATATATATATATATATATATATATATATATATATATATATATGCATGCATATAAGAAATATATACATGCATATATATATTTCTATATATATATATATATATATATATATATATATATATATATATATATGCATGTATATATTTCTTATATGCATGCATATATTTTTTGCTTTATAAACAAGAAATTAATATCAAGTAAGTGATGTTTCAGACACAGTATGGCCAAATGAATGTTAATGGCTAATGGACACAGATCCCGAAGAAGCTACACTCACTGTATAGACTGTCAACACACTGATTTGTACATTCTTATGAAAGCCAAAATGTCTGCTGATGATATCACTAACTCTACTGTAGTAATGGTTTCCAACTAGGAAGTGGAATTTACGTAGTGAACACAGACAAGCAGAGTGATACAAACAGTGAACCATCCCAGTCCAGTAATAGGAAATATAGGCACCCTTGGAATCCCACTTGACCAATCAAATGATTGGACCGGAAGTAGCTATTGTATAAATTAGCATAACATTTGTTGAAATTATCATCCAATCTTCATGTTTGTTTTGAATCCATATGCACACTGCTCTACATGTTCACCTTTATGCTCTTTTCTGAGCTGTTGTATTGTTTTTTTGTGGATTTTGCTCAACATATTTGGATTTATCCTGACATTTCAGACACCCTGCAGAATGAAAAATCTCTGGAGGTGTGTGAAAGCTTTCCACTATCTGAGCTCTAGCTCTGTAGCTAGTCTCTGGTCTGATGAGCTGCCTCAGGCTAAAGGATTTGCTACAGATGCTGAGCTGGTTCATGTTTAGAAAACATAGTAGCTGAACTATGGCCAGTTTTTTGTTTCATATGTTTATCTGCTTTGCTACAGTATTGTATGCTCAGTTCGGTCTGCTGGAATGTTTTGCTAGGACCGCAGTCCGCCAGATGACGACCCTTGCTCTAGTGCGTGTGTGTTGCGGGTGATGACCACGCTACGCTCTGTGGCCTACTGCAGGCCGGCTCTGCCCGCTGGGGTCGCTCTCTGTGCCCCAAATATCACTGGCCTCCTGTTGAAAGAGGCAGGGATGCAGAAGCCAAGGGAGGAGGTAAAAAGGAGGAGAGGCGGGGGAAAAAAAAAGGGAAAGTTGTCAGAAGAACATTCCGGTCTCGCTGCGACTTCAAAAGCTCCCCTTCCCCAGGATATTAAGCGACTGTGATGAAAAATTTAGTGAGCGTTAAATAAGGCGCTTTGAAGTGATCTGTTTTGGCTCAGCAGTCTACGAATTTCCGGAGCCCCTCTGCTATCGCCACCATGTAGAGGTTTAAAAAAAAACATCACAAAGCCCAGGATTCGGGCACAAATTGACAAGACGCCAGCATTAACATTATAGCTGCTTTATCAGACCTTCTCTCACTGTCTTATTCACTTATCCCATTTTTCCCTTCCTTTCTCCATTTGCTCCCACAGTTTGTCCCTCAGTGCCCTACAGTTACAGCTGACATCTGTTGCTGATGTGTTAGTTTTGAAAATGAGCTGCGTTCAGTCGGGACTTGTGGAACACAGCATGGTTTAGCCAGAGGTGCTGCTCAGGACAACGACGACAGCCCTCCGTTTTCATATTGGTTATGAAAGTCCAGAGATGAGAGGAGGTGGTGGCTGGTAATAAATCTGAACCACTAATACCTTTGGTGAAGCTTTGCAGCAATTTAGATCTCATTTTTGCCTGTTTTTCCACTTTTGATTATTACTTTAATTGTAATCCTTTATTGGAGCGGCCTGCAGTAAAGGGAATTATGGTCGGTATGGGGCCTTGAGGCTCGGAGATAATTCAAAATTATTGAGGAAGATGGCCACTTGGAGAAGTTCATCATAGCTACTCATACTGGGCCAAGATGTGAAGGGTCCTTCAGCGTTTTTCTTTTTTTTCCTGTTAAAATGACATGGGATGCTGATTCCTTTCTATTAGGGATGCACATTTTGGCTTTCAGTTGTAGCTAAGTTAAAAATAATATAAAAATGCAATTATAGTTTTTCTGTTTTGTAAGTAAAGTACGTTTTGTCTTCATTGCATCAGAATCCTTCGTTGTCAATAATCAGTTGTAATCAATCTTGGATCATCAAGAACAACATACTGTGTAAGAGCTGTTTGCACGCACCTAGCATTGTCTATAGACGTTTTTTTTCCTCACCTAGCCAGTGTTTGCTGCTAGCAGTGAACTCCTTGTGCTGAATTCTATGTTTACGATGTTTTATCAGGTTAACTGTAGGAAGATTTTGAACTTCTTCCTCTTGATATTTCTGCAGTGCACAGTTTTCTTGAACTGCCATCATCAGTCGTGAAATAGTCCAGATTACTATCATTTCATGTCGTCTGATCATTAGCACAACCTCAAATAGTATCACATGGTATTGGATTTTGGTATCAGAGCATTTTTTTACAAGTAAAAATGAGTGCGGTGTTGGACCGGTACACTATACCAGTATCAGTGTTGATGTATACACAGTGACGCCACACAACGAGACATCTCATAAACCTGTTTAACGCATGTGATGTTGTTGTTAATAACAGCCAGGCCTGGTAACTGTTCATATTTTGGACACATCAGTCCGAGTGCTTGTTGACCGAACCCTGATGAAGTGGGAGCTCAGTGTACTGATGTGTTTTTGAGAGTGCCACTTGTACATCCTGAGCTCTCCGAGTCTGTGCTTAATGACACAGGAAGGGCTTTATTGTTGCTGTGTTGCACTTTTCTCCCCTCCCTCCCTTCCCTCCCTTCGTTTCAGGATCCTTGGAGGACTCTGTATGAATTCTCACTGTCATGTCCAAGGACGAGCGGCGCAGGGTCAGCTAATTGCTTTTATGATTATGATTTCACGTCAGATTTATCGTGCGTGCTCGGATCACTTCTCGAGGGCTGCAGATGCTGGCTGCAGAAAATGAGTTTACGGCTGCGGGCTTGCTCAGGCCTCTCGCTTTAGCACAGGTGGCTCTTTTTGACTCACTACACATCGCTGATTAGAGGTGAATCATCTGCTTTTTTCCTGTAAAAGCTTTGCTTTGTTGCCAGGCTTTCCCCCTATGTGTGTCTGGTTCTTTTTTTTTTATTTTGTAGAATCCCCTCTTGAGTCTGTTGTTTGTTTACTGGTATGAGACACTCTTGACACAATTGAGGCATGACACAAACCATAATTCTCAGTTTCCTGTTTGAACTGAGAAATGGCTTTTCTATGAAACCCCATGGCTTTCCTCTGACTCTCTGATGTTTATCTGCATGAATTATTTGGACTCTTTTTTTTATATTTTCCAAAATTGCACCCTGCTTTCTTTTTTGATGTTACCAATTATTTTTTGTTGTTGTTGTTGTTGCTCTTTGAAAAGCGTGCGTTGATAGAGATGAGTGGAGTCCAGATTTCATAATTCTGCAGTTTTTGCTTTTCTGTGTCCCCTCTGAACCAGATCAGTGAAGCCGATTCCTCAGGGTCCATATGCAGCAGATTTATGGCCGGACATCTCGCCACATCAAAAGCTCATTCATTTTCTCAATTTTCCGTTACAATTCTGTCCTGTTTGCTGAAACACTGAATGTCTTTTGACATACTTCCAATCAGGAAATCAAGCTTTTATTTTTTTAAATCTGATAACATAACGGTTTTGTGTACGAAAGGAAGGACTTCCTTTTACTTTTCAACTTTTATTGTATGCACCAATTTCTCATACCTTGATACATGTACACTACTAATTAAATGTATGTAGACAATATAAAGGATTAGACTCGATCACATTTTTCTAAAACAAATAAAACCCTTATAGTGACTGCAGAGGTGGCCAAATTATAAAATCATTAGCTAGCCCATTGGGCAAATGAAATCTCTAATGTGCTGCCCACTCCCATCTTTGGGTTGCCTGGGTAACCTAACTGACTAGGCTAAAAAGTGCTAGCTAACAATGTAATAAAGTAGTTAGCTGGTTAAGTCCAATAATACAGACACAGATATTAAAACCTTGAGTGACAGCTGATAATTATACTCATCTGATATTGTTTTCTTTAAAAACTACTAAGCTTTAAAATGTTTTTTTAACTGAACACTTCAGTTACCTCTTAAATAAAAAATCGTTTACACTGTAAATATAATAAATATAAATACACATACAGTGTAAATCAAATCAACCCTAAGAAAACGGTCAAGTCTCTATATCTTTATATCTAAACATTTCCATTTCCAAAAATACATTTCTTTTCCAAATCCAATTTTCAGCCGATGCTGGGTATTGGATTGGTGTCATTTCTAATTTTTAAGCCAGTAGGAGGTGGAGGCATTGTGTTTTATGGTTGTCCGTTTGTCTATTCGTCCGTCCGTGCGAGATACTCGTTTGCGCAATATCTCAAGAACAAGTCGTTTGTATTTCTGTGGATTTCTGTGGAAGTATCATTGTAACCAATATCCAATAGCTTCCTTCTTGTTTAAAGTATATTTTACTTTAAGTATAAGCTTTGTTCTGGCATATGAATTAGTAACAAGAAGGAGTTCTACTTGTGTGGTGTGGTGGCCCGGGAAAACCCTTCAGCTAATGAAATTTTGACTTTATATATAGTTCTGAAAGCTACAGACCTTCCTCAGCTGAAATATGTTCTCTTTTTGCACATACATATTAGTCATAAGTAAAGTTGTAGCATTTTAAAGATCCCTTAACAATGGAAAAAAGCTGCGATTAAGGATTTCATTCCAATTTCACATTTATATCTTATAACCTATAATCTGCTAAAGAATCATTTTGATTATCAGCATCATCCACATCAGTCTCTGCCTTATCATTCGAGGATAAAAAAAAAAAATCACTTGTGGCATTTAAACACGAACCTCATCTTCGTGTCTTCACGGCACTGATCTCCGTCCATGCTAACATCGGTGCAGACATATCTGCTGATAAATTCAGTCTGTTCTGTTCTGTGTAAAGGAAATAAAAACCACCCATGACATTCCCAGAAATTGCTCTGACATTTAACTGCACAAATTAAACTCATGTTTAATTTGTTTTTTCCCCATACAAAGCTTGTTGAATAGAAACTTAACCACTGAAACGAGAGCATGGCCTGCTGAACTGAGAGACGGCGAGTGCTGAAAGTTGTCAGTAGACATGAACTTGCTGAAGGAGCTATCACCGCACCTGTCCCCGTCCCCGCACCTGTTCCCATTCCTGTCGCTAGCCCCGTCCTTGTCCCCGTCCTCGTCCCTGTCCCCGTCCTTGTTCCTGTCCCCAGGCTTTTTCTGATGACTTCTGGACAACTCGCACCATGTGACTCTTCAATAGAATGGTCATAGCCCTGTAGGAAAGCTCGATTAGATTTGTCAGATGAGTCAAAAGCGATCATCAGGAGAAGGTCTAGGAGAATGAGTCAAGCACCAGTGACTTTGGCATCTGCTTGAATCACTGCTGACTAGTAACTTGTGGAAGAATTCCTTCCACCCATCTCACTGTCAGTTATTCTCATTCAAGCAGGAAATGATTCCTTATTGTGTTAGTCTTAATCTATAGTTTTCTCTTTGACTTAAAGAGCATATTAAGTCATTTTTTTCCTGGCTGATGCACAATCCATTATTGCCTTGATTTCCCAACCATACTGTGTATCATAGCTGTGCCTATTAATTATTAACATAATTATTAAATTATGTAGCATGTATTTGTTGCTCAGCACTGTCCACTATAAAACCTCTTATACCTTTTAACCATTTATAGTTACGTTTAATACTGGGAAATGTCTGCAAAAAACATTTCACTTATGTTATAGTAGCTATAAACAGTATATAGAAGCTTTACAAACAGCAGTAGCAGCTAGCTGTTCCCTTACCAGCTTCTCCTTTTTCTCTTTCTTGAAGTTAATAAATTAAAACAAAACAAAAAAAAAAAAAACGCAACTTGTCATGTTACCAAGAAACTGTTAAGCGCAAAAAGTTATTTGTCCCCGTGGCAGAAAACTTCCTGACCATTACAAAGCATTGCTACTAGAGATTCTTTCCATAAATACCTTTGTTAAATAGCAATACGCTTTTTCCAGCTATATATTACTAGCCTTTGATTATGTGGAGCGTCTGCCATACAAGCGCCCTGTGTGTTACTATAGAAACAATAACTTATTAGAACGTGTGCATTAATATAAACCTGTGATTTGCCTTCCAGCTGGAACTACTGTCAGAGCCGCTGTTAAGGAAATGAATCAACATCTTCTGACCAATTAGATTTGAGAATTCAACAGCGCTGTGGTATAAGAATAATTATTTACTGATCTTTTTAATGTTGAATTATGTTATTGTCATCTGTTTGTGTGCTCTGTGTGCTCTCATTTCGAACGCTCTGCTTCTTTTTTCTACAAGCTTTTATGACTTTTTGTGGTGTGATAAACCACACACTGATTGAGCCTCTGATTGTGCTGGGAAGCTTCCTGGAAATTTCAGTTTTATTCCCCTAGTGTCCATATTGTTCTAGCCACTTTTAAGAGAAAGCCTTTATTTGAAGTCTGGGATTAAGGAAAAATGTAATTTCTTTAATTTCTTCTTAAACCTTATATGTAGAATTTAAGATCCTAGCCAGGGGATCAGTCCAAGCAGAATGGTTACTGCAGATCTATAATTTCTAATTCGCCCTAGCTGTGTCATGATGTGTTTGCTTGAGAGATGACAGAAATATGACACATATTCAATCGCAGCACGGCCATGCTTTTCAAGTGCCTGGAAAGGCTTCTGTACAGCTTTTTGTAAACCCGTTGCCAACTTTGTAATTACTGGAGTCTGATATTATAAGTTTCCTCCCAGCCTTATTTGTATGTTGGAGGAAGCTCTGAGAAGAGCAGACATGTCAGAGAGAAAGAGAGAGACAAGAGAGAAGAGAGGGGAGACTCGAAGTCTCAAGCTGCCTCTACTGTCAGGCACACACACGCACACACACACACACACACACACACACACACGTCCCACTCAGCCTCCAATGTCACTTTCAAGGCATAATTACCCCAAGTTGTGTTGATTAGTATAAGAAGCAATTATGCCAGTTTTTCCGCCGCAAATGAGGAGACGTGATGGCCCCCTGATTGACAGGAAACATCCCTGCTTTAATAAGTAAACGACTATGGTAATGCAGGTACTGAGACCCTTTGATATGTCAGCATCTTTTTTTTTTTTTTTATTCTAGGCCCTGTCCTTCTGACTTTAATGAATATGTGTCTGACTGAAGCCTTGCCTGTGCTGTTTTTCTTTTTTTGATTTGTTAGTAGGGAGGCCTTCATTTAACGCAGGAAGCATCACACGCTGATTCCTGGCACATTTTGATCAAACGAGTGAGGGAGAAACTGTGTCATTGGTACTCTCCAAAAGCCAAAATTTCCCCGTCACACTTTAAAGCAATTTTTTTTTTATAAGTCTGGAAATCAGAGAAGAACAATTTGTAATTGACACATTGGGAATGTTCCTTATCGGCCTGCGCAGTAAGTTATTAGCTGCTAATTCATCCACCGACTCCCCTGCAGCGTCAGTTATTTGTTTAAATGGAAGGATTCCCATGGTGCGTTTGTAACTACATTTCTAAAATAATTATTTAACGTTACACGCTGGCTTTTAGTACTTATCGGTTGAGGGATATTAGCACAGGAAGAGGCGAGAGTTGTTTACACATGTATGCAACTCCTGAATTCAGGGATATTTCTTTAAACTTTCTGCTTATAAAGTGCCCCGAAGTCAAAACTGATGTTTTGTACCTGTCTTTTAGGGTTATGGGCAGCTGTACGACATTATATCTAGCAAAACAATACAGAAAATAGTTTTGTAGATATTCTTGTTTTAATTTTATAGTGTGACACTTGTAAAATTATTAAAATATTTTTAATGCCTCATACCTGTATTAATCTTGTGTTTGTCCAATTAAATGCTGTCTAGAATGTATATGTTCCACCCTCAGGGGTGGGTTTTGCTCTTCAGTAGCAGCCCGTTAGCAGCAAACATGGTTCATTGGTGCGTCTTTTGGCTCTGCATCTTCCCGCATGATATTCCTTTTTCCAAACATTTCTTTGTTGAGCAATATATGGTTGGAGTTTATTCATCATTTTGAAGAGGGTGGAATTTGTGCAAGTTGTCAGGAGGAGTGTTTTACCACCTTGGGGATGTTCAATGCTGGAATTTTTTTACTAACTCAGACTGAGTGTGAATGCGATTCAGTCTTTATCCACTGTCAGAGTTGCTTCATCAGAGAGAGTAAGTAATAAGTAAGTTTTTTCGTTCAGATGCCTCCCAATAACGTTCAGACGCCTCATCAGATGCCTCCCAATGACGACCCTGCTACTTTCTGTCAACATCGGTGCCGCTGATGGTAGACCTCGGCTCAGACATGTACGGCATAATCCCAAAAACAACATCTAGGATATTGTCCTCGTTAAAGTCGACAAGCATGGGTGAAGGGAGCAGTGAGAATTTCTCTACATTTCAAAAAAGGCTCTTGCTAAACTCCATGCTTAGCAAGTTCTCTAAGCTACTGTAGAGTTTGTTTAGATTCCATGGGGGTGTGGTGTATCTCAAACACTAGTGGCTGTTGTATAACAACAGCCGTCACTCTGACTTCCTGTGTCAAATGGCAATACGTCAACATACGAAATCAAATCATGGCTCTCAAGCCGTTTCATGGGAACTTTAAGTTAGTGCACACAAGGGAATGTAAGCGCCCCATAGGTAGGTGACGGTGGTATTGAATTTAATTAAACTTCTTTCTGTTATTATTTTTCCCCGCTATATCTTGGAGTTTGACTCCACAGTATGTAGAAGCACTACGTGGATTAGATCATAAACAGCCTGCACTTCTGATTCTCTTGTTACACTAAGCACAGCAGACCCATGTGTGTGCTGCTGCATAAATATAATAGGATCATTCGCACCAGCACTCACAATCCCAGCTGTAATTTATATGGATTGAATGAGCGCTGCATTGTGGAAAAGCACGAGTGGACCAAACACTCATTTGTCACCTCTAATAAATGTTGCAATGTAAATTATGAAGTTATGCTTCAGACATAAATGCACTTTATTTCAGTCTCTTAATGCAGAGGCCCCTTGCCAGCACATTAAGAGACTGCATCTGGAAAGGGAGGAGGGGAAAACATAAAAATTCAGTCTGTTTTTATAATCAATAATAAGCACAAAAGGGTTGAGATGAGGGAACATTATAAAATATCTGAAGTCTAGTTCATAAATTATTGCTGGAAAACTGGCTTGTACACTAAAAATGTAAATACATTAATGTTGTTAATAATAAAGTGACTAATAGTTCTATCAGGACTGTAATAGCAGTTTAATGAAATATGGCAGCATGAATATATTACAGTTTCACTTTAAAATGGGAGCTCCCAGGACATTTATCAGTGCCTTTTCAAACATAATATTTTGATTTTGTTCAGCTAATTGCTTCTATTTTTTTCACCCTCACCCCACATCATCTTTTGTGAAATGGAAAAAAAACACATAATGGATATTAATTAATAATTGTCAGTTTTTCTTAGTTTGATGAAAAGTAATTGGAGAGAAACGCTAATAGGATCCATGTTTCTGTGTGGCACAGATAGATTACGGCTTTATCAGTTCCAGAAAAATGAGCAGCAGTAGGTCAACACTACATACAACTGTAGCCAAAAAAGATCACATCTTAGATATCTTTTTTTTGACATTTCCATTCACAGTGTCTTATGTACAACTTACGGTGCATTCATCTGTTGCAGCCTTGTATATGAGCACTAGAGGCTGCTGGAGACTGACGTTATGCTTCTGTCCCAGGATTTAGTGTTGGCCCAGCCACAGCAAAGCTCCAGACTATCAGTCACAGGGTTTGCCTCAAGACATTCAGCCTTTCGTCCTAGCTTACTACCTACAGACTGTCAGTCGTAGCCCTGTATCCCAGATCTTAGCATGGCATCCTCAGGCCATCAGTCCTGCCTTTATATATCTTAGTCTAACATTCTGTTTTTTTGTCTTCAGACCATCAATTCTAGCACAGTATATCTAGATTGTCAGGTTTACCTCCTAGACCCTCAGTCCTAACCCACTGTCTCCATACCCTTCTATGTCTGTAGACCCTCCATTCTAGCCTACATCTTTGCTCCCTCAGTCCTAGCTCAGAATCTCTAGACCCTGAGTTCTAGCTTCAAGACCCTCACTCCTAACCCACTGTCTCCATAACCTCAGACCTAGCCCTATGTCTCTAGACCCCCAGTTCCACCCCTACATCTTTGCTCTCTCGGTCCCCCGCTCCTAGCCCACTGTGTCCAGAGCCTCAGTCCTAGCTTGCTACCTCCAGATACTCGATAATAGCTCTATATTCCAGGTCTTAGCATTATGACCTCAGACACCAAGTCCTAACATTATATATTCAAAACTAAGATTCAGAGATTCTAGTTTTATATCTTGTGACTGTCAGCTTTAGGCCATCTCCAGACTGAATTTCCTAGACCAGTATCTCTAGATTCTCATGTTTAGCTCCTAGACCCTCAGTCCAATCCCACTTTCTCCATACCCTCAGTCCAAAATCTTAGCTCATCTCTACACCATGATTCCTAGGTTCCAGACCCACAGTCCTATCCTGGCATCTTTGGTTCCCCAGTCCTAGCTCAGTATCTCTAGATCCTGAGTTCTAGCTTCCTAGTTCTTGTCCTACATTTCCAGACCTCACCAGTCAAGACCTCTAGCCCCCCCGGTTATGCAACAATCACAGCTCCAATCTATCGGCTCTCCAGGCTCGGTATTTTCAGATCCTCAGTCCAAGTCTGGTACCTTCTTGGCCCTATATTTCTAGACCCTCAGTCTTAGCCTGGGATTGTCAGATCCAGCTTAATCCTGGTTCTAAACCTCCAGTCTCTCAGACCTATACTTGGTAGTGTAACTTAGAACTTCCTTCCTAGTCCTAGCCTGAAATCTTCAGACTGTAAGCCTTCACCCAGTATTTCCAGATCTTCAGTCCTGGTCCTGTACCTCCAGACATTCAGTCTTGATTCTGCATCTCCAAACCTGTGTTTCTGCATTTTCCCATGTTTCTAAAAAACAGTGTTTTTTTTTTTTTTTTTTTTTTTCCCCCAATGATCCTTGTGAAAAACAGTCTTTGCATGGACTTGCTTATAGAAAATGCCTGTTCCCTCTGGGCTCTAGTAACGGTAATTCTGTTGACGACTAATTTCCCAACATATTAACTGAGTCAAACTTGCACTGTTTTGATGCTGCTGATAGAAGTGTAAGGCTATGCGAAACACACCCTGTTACCATGTGTAGCATGACTAGTTCCTAGGGCAATAATAAAAGGCTTCAGTTAATCTTTTCCACTTTGAGGTGTGTCTGCAAACCTGTCTGTGGAGACTGAGTTTAGTCATTCCTCTTCAGGGTCGCGGTGTATCCGGAGCCTAAGCCAGGAACACTGGGAATGGGATGGGGAATACAATCTGGATGTGCCGGCAGTCCATTGCAGGGCAGAATGCACACAGAGGTTTATACTTAAGGACAATTTAGTGTAGTCATTCCACCTGTTCTTTGGAGGAAACAGAGGAAACTAATGCAGACGGGTAGAACATGTGAAAATCCATGCAGGCAGTAACCTGAGATTACGATCGAACCAAGGACCTTGAGCTGTGAGCTGCTTTACCCACTGCACCACTGTGCACTCATGTGTGAAGTATTTCATACAAAGTATTAGATCAATAATCAAAATAGTATCTTTGGAGAAATCTAATATTCAGGGGTTTAGTGGCCATAACTGTATCTCAGTTCATATCTTTATTTTGTACCAACTTTTCTTATCTTCATGCTTCTTTATGAATTATATTTTGTTGGGGAACAGCTCTGAGCCAAGTATGTTTTGGAGTATTAAAGACAGGGCTCAGGTTAGAGCCAGCTGAGCATGTGCTGCCTTAACAGAAACAGCACCTGCTTGGTTGCCCACAATGCCCACTGTATGCAGCTGGCACCTCTTACACCTGCTGCACCTGAACACACAGCGGAAGCTAACTTTAAATAAGAACCACTTCTGTCACATACAGCATCCCTGATGTCTTCAGCTCATTAGTGTCCTTCCTGGTGCTGGGTCTGCACTAATTTAACCTTTTTTTGAGACCAAAATTTACCTACCTATTTCTGTCGCTTCCTTACCTCCCTGGATGAGAGGGCTTTTAGGTAAGAGGGTACGGGAGAAGAGTCAGTGAGAGAAGCGAACACTATTTTGGATGTCTCTCCTCTAGGAAAACAAGCCATTGTGTTTTTCTCAGTCAAGGTCGGCAGAAAATGTCAGAGCAGGTGTGTGTCTGTCAGCGAGTGGCCTGCCAGTGCAGCCCCTGCACTCACACCCGCCATGCTGTCACACTGGAGCAGTTCATACGCACATACGGCCCGGTATTACCCCTGCTCTCCATAAAACCACTGGTCACAAGAAGTTCACTCACCTTGCTGTACACAAACAGTTTTGCGTGAGATGACTGCAAAGTGGAATGATTGAAGATTTGTTTTTCTTGTTTTGTTCTGTATATCAAGCATGACTTTAGGCATCATTTATAAATTATAACATTTTGAAGTATATGAATGGCTGAGTTTTTTTGCTTTCATAGGTTTTTCTATGTATTTGTCACAAAATCAAGCTCTGGGCTTCAGAATTATCTGAAAATGGTGGATGTGGTCAAATGTTCGAATGTTATTAAAAGACATTACAAAACCCACAATATCTCAGACATATGTTGTGTAACATAATGTATCTTGATATCAATATTATATTGTTATATTGCCCGAGCACTAATGCATTACGTAGAACAATTAATAATTTGCAATTTATAAAAATTATGAATTTAATACACATATATGAAAATTGCTACAAATCTTGAAAATATAACAAAATTAATGACAAGTTTGAATAACTAAGAATAAATTAAATTAGTACATTTTAAATCTGGATTTAAAAAAAAACACCTAGACCTTATGTTATTTATGTTCTCTTGAACAATTTTAGAGTTAAGCAATGGTACAAGATAAAAAAAAATCACAAAGGTCAACAAAAGACTGCTCTGTTACAGTAAATGAGCACGTGTGAACACAGTTATCATGTCAATAACGTGATTATCATGACGTATTAATTGCTGTTGATGGCTGATCTCAATATGATTTCTGAGAATTCCGAGGAACCATGATTTGTTGTGAACACTTGCTCGGTTCTCAGAACTTTCAGACTCTTCTTGGTTAGTTATACTACTTATATGAACGCTTGATTTCCACGCAGTGGTCACAGTACTAGACCAAATGCATTAGGAGGTCTTTTAGAAGCGGTTAATTTGCAGAAACCAGAGCCGTGATTGTGATTACTTTATGACTGAATGCTTAACCCAAACCTGAAAGAAAATTTGGGTTGAGTTTTTTTTGAATGTGCAGCTTCCTCCAGTAGCTTTGTGTTTCTCTGAATCTGTGGGTAAACTCAAAGAACGGCACCTCTCAGTGTGAGTCAACTTGCATTTCATCTCACCAGTTATCTGTACATATCCTGGTTTTGGTGAAAAAGATCAGTTTTGAGTGATGCAGGCTATCTTCAGAATTGAGGGTTTTCAGTTTGACAAGTCTGAACAAGGGAAAGGTTTGCAGTCTGCCCTGCATGGAGGAGCAGTATCCTGCACCGTGCACCAATCATGCGCCTCTGATTGTGGGTTGAGCATGTCTTTAAATGTGAGCTCCATTGTCCCTGCTGCTCTAATCAATCTTGACAGCTTTGACTAATGCGAAAAGCCTGGCAGGCCTGCCAGTTCATCCTGATGTCGTGCGCTTTGCTGCAGTACCACATGTGACCAGTAGATGGTGATAGTTATCTTCTGAGGTACAGCTTTGGGAGACGCGGTCTGGGAGTGCGGTGTGTCTCATTGTCTGTCTGTAGTTCTTCCTCTGTCTTGTCTTTTGGAGGTTTTATTTCCTTCTTAGCTTTTTCCTTTGTGTTCTTATCACTTTTCTCCCTGTGAGTTAACTTTTACAAGCTTTCTGTTTCTTTCACTCACTTTTTAGGGTTCTAGTTTTGCCATGTACATTCATTCCCTAAATCTCTCTCTCTCTTTCTCTCTCTCTCTCACTTTCTCTCTCACACACCCGCGCACAGCAGTGGGTGTCATCCAC
This sequence comes from Pangasianodon hypophthalmus, assembly GCF_027358585.1. Taxonomy (NCBI): domain Eukaryota; kingdom Metazoa; phylum Chordata; class Actinopteri; order Siluriformes; family Pangasiidae; genus Pangasianodon; species Pangasianodon hypophthalmus. The sequence continues at coordinate 7,004,324 of NC_069725.1, forward strand.
AAGAGGGTCACGGCACCAATTCCTAGCCTTTTGAAGACAGCAAAATTGTTGATCCACAACGCGTGATTAGCATCCTCCCCTATTGAATGCGGGCAGTCGAGAGATGATAATGTCAGCCGAATGTCACAATCTGTCCGTCGCCGGTGTGGCCGTCCTCGCCAAGTGTCACATGGAGCTTACACCCAATCAATTGATCATAGGCGAGCACATTTCCCTTTAATTGTCACTGCACTGTACATCTATTAGGCCTTTTGGTGATGGAGAAGCAGCTGTGTGTGCTCAGTTTGCTACCGGTTTTTGTGTGTGTATGTGGGTGCATTTTTTTTTTTTTTTTTTTTTAAACATGGACCTTGAGAACAGGTGAAAAGGAAAAGTAGCCATCAGTTCAGTGTTCTCAATTGGAGGCAAAGCTCTTCATATCCATATCCATATCTGTATTAGTGCTGTATTCATTTGGCTTCAATCAGCTAATTGGATGTGAAGGCTGGTCGTCCCTTCTGTGGAAATGAAGGGCAAGGTTCCATTGGCAGCGCAAGATTGCCTTTGTGTTTATCTGTGCTTCTCATCAACGCCGTGTTACGACGTGGCATTGTAGTATTATCTGTCATTGTTCATTTATGTTTGGCACAGGCGCTTTTTTCCTTTATACAACAGTACATTTTTTTAAATGCTCATTTTCAGGAAAGCAACTGTTTTATTAACAAAGTGTCTTAGAGTCAAGGAATTAGCCAGTTTCGTTTTCATTAGTGTGCAAACTCGTCTTATTTGCCACTCGGAGAGATGTGTGGACTGTCACTGAATGTCATCATTGACTGTAAAAGGAGTTGGGGGGGGTAGAGAAAAGCCTCAAATTACAGGAAAGCAGCACTGCATTAAAGAACAAAGGAGATCGATGGCAGTACATTAAACTTTATGCGATTGGGGGAGGAGGAGAAAAAAAATTCAACTAATTAAAATTGATTACACTTGCTTTGTAAAAGTGTTTCTGAATTAAATTATTGTATGAAAACATTTTGACCAATTGAGGAGCTGAGGAAGTATCCATTACTGGATTGCTGCTGGAGTGTTTGCGGTGAGCGACTCTGAGTAGTTTGTTGTATATATATATATATGAATGTGAAGCCCTGAGTGCCACTGTTTCACGTGTGATCACCGATCCCTCCCTCTCTGTTACTCTGAACCTGTCCGTTCAGAGCTTTTACCTGAATTAAAAAGGTATTGGTGAAAAATGCCCGTCCTTCCTCTCTATGCCGAAGTGTCAGTTAGCGTGGCTGATTTGAGATTTATGTGTGTTTTGGTTTTATAAATACTCTGTGGCCAGACTGGAATGTGCCATCAGCCTGCCTGGCTGTTTTGGTAAAGGGTGCCATTAATAGTGTTTAAAAAAAAAAAACATATAATAAACAGCTTGAATGAATGGCCCAGGTGTGGGATATAGAGCCGATGGAGTTTTCATTCTCTTAAAGCATCACTGGTGGTGATTTTGGCATTTTGTAATTGCTCCTGTAGGAAGTTCCACTGCCTCAGAAAAGCCATGTGTCTCTCTTTTCACTGACTTGCCATTAAATATTGATATTTTTCCCCCATCAGTCCTGCAGTGAGGCACCTTTGCACTTGCCAGGCAATATGTGACCTGCAGTGCTCGCTTATTAAAACAGTACTGAGTGACTGAGAGAGAGCCTGGATACGAGTTTGAATGATTTACCAAAAGAATTAAGATGAATTTGCTCCGGAGGTTTCTGCTGATTTGCTGTAGTAAGGTAACAGGAGGCCATATTCCACAGCTGTAATAGGAAGTATTACAGATGTGATAAACATTTTTGTTTAGGCAGAATTACTGTGTGTGTGTGTGTGTGTGTGTGTGTGTTGCAGCAGATGAGGCCTCAGATACAACTTACTTTGTTCAGCCAGTGAATATACAGATAGTACACAGTGAAGAGTTTAGTTCTCTCTCTCTCTCTTTAGTTCTTTTTCTCTTTCTTTGCTTCTGTCTCTCTCATTCTATCTCACTTTCTCTACTTCTGTCTCTGTCTGTCTGTCTGTCTCTCTCTCTCTCTTTCCTTACTTCACTCTCTCCCCTTTCTCTTTCTCTATTTCTCTCTCTTTCTATCTCTTTCACTACTTCTGTCTCTTTCACTCTTTTTCTAGCTCTCTCTTTCTGTTTCTCTCTCTCTCTTTGTCTCCTTATGTATTTCCTTCTCATACTTTCATCTTCTATCTCTTTCTGCCCCCCCTTTCTTTGTCTTTCTGTCTCTCTATTTTCTTTTTCTTGTTTGCTCTCTCTCTTTCCCACACACACTCCTATCGCACTCTTTTCTTTGTGAAGACGTGCTGATAATTAATGCTATAAGATAAACCTAAATCTAACCCTAACTCTAACCTCAGGAGGACTGAGTACTGAGGTGGTGTAGCACACGTGTGTGTATGTGTGTGTGTGTGTGCATGTGTGGGTGTGTGTGTATCACAGATAAGGCCACAGATATGACTTATATGGTTCAAACAGGAATCTCTCTCTCTCCTGCACACACACACTCACTAAGTAATGCAATGCCTGCACCAGAATCTAAACTTTACCTTAGAAATATTTTATCTCTTTTAGATTTTCAAATAAAATTTGAAAAACATTTTCAGATTAAAAAAAAAAAAAAAACAGGTGAAAAAAAAAAAGTACCAGGTGATTGTGAGGACATTTGTTTCTTTTGGATCCACACAGAAGGGTTAAATACATGTCTACGCACACACACGCACGTATACACATACAAAGTTAAACTGCATGACACACACTTCATGTCACGTTTTGTAGGCCGTCTGTGTGCTCATTCTGACCTTTAGAAGTCAGAATAGCAGAAGTTCAGCGCATTCAATAAAAAAGGGCCACCAGCACGAATATCCACATTCTCATCTGCTGAAGCTGACAGAGCTCGATACACGTCCAGTAAAACGGAAAAAATGTGTAGCCTACGTTGTCATCAGAGCTAGAGGTTTTTATTGAGTGCAGCCTGAATGTGACCTTCTAAAAGTGTAGAAGAGAGGAAAGAGGAGGGCTGCAGGCTTTGAGGTCGGCGTCAGAAACAGAGAATGGAGTAGCGAAATAAGGAAAACCCCAACAACATATCACAGGCATGACAACTCGGAAGAAACGGTGAAGGATTAAAGCTGAGTGTCAGCTGGTTTGCAAAATGACTTGTGTGACGAGTCATTTCATGATTAATATTTCTAACTGTGGTTAAAGTAGAATTACACCCCAGCGCTTTTGAATTCTGCACTCTGATTGGCCAGAAGGTGTTGATGAGTTTTCTATAACAGCACAGTTCAGACATGTTTATATTAATGCGCTCATTCTAATACGTTATTTTTTCCAGTATTTTTCTCAATTTATTTTTATTTGTATAAAAGTTTTCTGTGAGGAGATTTCTTTTATTTAACGTTATTGGAAGGAGTCTCCAGCGTCAGCGCTTTGTAAGACGTTATGTTTTCTGACACGAGAAAGTCTTCAGGACAGAGGACTTTATTCAGTAACATGACAAGCTACGCTTTTCTGTTTTATTAACTTTGAGAGAGGAAAAACAGGCTCTTGAGGGAAAAACTGCTATTTATAGCTGCTCTAATGGTTTTTGGATGTTCTAAAACATTAAAAGTGACTCTAAATGGATAAATTGGCAAATTGCTGTGGTGTAAGAGGAATAAAACACTTCAGGACACGCTGTTTTAAATCAGCAGCTATGAAGCGTGTTGGTGTACTCTGTTTTTTTTTTTTTTGGCCATCTGTCATGTATATACCACACATATATACATACACAAGAACTATATATATTTTTATATTTTTATACACACACACACCCACACACACTCAGTCAGGTGTCATTTCTCTTCACCATTCCCAGGAGGGTCTGTGTGCCTGCTAAAGGTCAGTTTAACAGGAAGAGATGTCATAATTAGAAGGATGTTTAGCCATGTTCTTTTAAAAAGATTAAAAACACCATTTAGTGGATCAGCCAGTTAGCAGATGGAAGGAATAGATAATTGAATCAAACCTCCAGTCCATTTTTTTTTTCCCCAAAAAGAAACAAGCTCTCGCTGCACTGAAAGCTTACTAGACAGCGTCTCCGTTACGGAGTCGTCCAGTTAATTAATATTGAAAGTCAGCTATCCTCCCTTCCCTTCCCCACCCCCTCCCTCTCTGTCTCTCCTTTAACCTTTGTTTTGGAGGAATTTGAGACCTCGCTAACACAATTGTACCTGTCTCTATTAGCCTTTTATTATATCAAGGCTGCTTCTGCACAAATGTACAGGGCAATTTGGAATGAATTGATTCACACCGAGTCTGGATAGCAAGAGCTGATAACGATTTCCTTTTAGCTTCCCTTATCGTTTCCTTTTAGCTCTGCTCATGGCCCCCCATCTACCGTCAGCTCTGGTGTCCTCTCCGAACCAGACGTAATCACTGACCTTAGCGAACATCTCTTACCCAAGACCGCCTTCTGATATCAAGTTTCTTCTTTTTATTACTTTACATTTAAATAGCGATAGTGAAAGAGTATTTTATTCTGTGTTTATGTACTTTTTATCTCCTTATCCTCTCCTATGTTCATACTTACAGTTTCACTTTTATTTTAACCTTTTTTTTTGTTCTGTGCATTCTATTAAAAAACTTTTTGCTACTTTTATTTTTTATCACTTTTTCTTTTTTTATTAATCATTGAACACTGAGCTACCACATGTATGAAAAGTACTCTATAATACAGTTATCATTATATGAATAAATAACAATGACATTATTATTATTGTTATGGTGTGTTTATATTTTCACTTTCTCTTTTATTTTATCCTGTGTATTATATTATTTTAAAATCCTTTTTTAATTAATGATCAAACAATTTGAGCTACTACATGTATGAAAGCTGGTCAATAATTACAGTTATTAATATATGAATAAAGTACATAATAATAATAATAATAATAATAATAATAATAGCTCTTCGTCTTCTGCTTTTTCTTCTTCTTCTGCTTAAAGTAGAAACTGCTCAATACCATATGACCTAAATAATTTGCGAAAGACGGTGCAAGAGCTACTTTTAAAATTCTTTTATTAGATGTGATTGATTTTTATTTCAGTAGCCTTCTCTATTCAGCTCTGCTTGCTCCAAAAGAGCTCTTTAACAGGAAGTGTTCCTTTTCATATGCGGTAGTTAGATGGCAGCATTTCTAAACAAAACTGCCCTTTTACAAGTTTAGAAATTACTTTACAGTTTGTACATTCAAACAGCTAAACCTCAAATGCTCTCACCCAAGAGAGGAAGTTATACAGTAAAATCATCAAGCTTCCGTGTTTAAGTTACACACTGAATGAATACACAGTGTGTTACTGTCTGATGCTTAATCTGAAAGTGAAGTATTAAGAAATGTAGGCTTAAGACAGGAAATTTGTTATATAATCACACTCTCTTGCTATATATATAGCAATAAAATGTTAGCAGTAAGTCTCGTGTTGTTAGCCAGTTTCAGCTGGAAGTTTTCAGGGTTTTTTGTAAATGACAAATGCTGTAGGTCAAAAGTATCTCATAAAAGCTGGCAGTATTTTATCTTCTGAAGAGCACTCTAGTTTTTATTGTTTTGTTTTCATGTTATGTGAACCAGTGTCTCTGCATTTTGTGTTATTGAATTTCATTTTCTTATTTAACTCTCTACTTATTTTACAGGCTCTTAGATCTTCTCGTTGCAATCATTGTGTGCTACAAACTCCTTATTATTTAATACATACAGCACTGTGCAAAAGTCTTAGGCACCCTAGTTTTGTACATTTTGTTGTAGATGTTTATTTGTAGACTTCTTTGTTATTGAATCAGTAAAAAATATATTTTCGATTTTAAAACATTACTTTTCCAACATAAAATGTTATGTTCCAGAAAAATGTTAGTATGTCAGTAGAGAAAGTAACATATTACGTTATACACCACTTAATAATATTATACACTTAAATAATAATATAGGCTGTCAAACAGAAAAACAGTACAAGTGCGAGTCTCCAGTCAAAGTCTCCAGAAAAACCGTCAGATTCTCCAAAATGTCAGAAAAACGTATTAGCTAATTTCCTTATAAAACTGAACAAAGTGTACCTGAGACTACTGATGCATTGGTAAAAAGCAAAGGGTTGTCACAACAGATATTGACTTTGTTTCGTTTTTTGCTGTTTACTGCTTTGTATAGTATAATTTTTTTTATGTAGAAATGTTTAATTTCATTATTTTTAAAGGCATTTTTGCATTCCAGCATGTCTTTACATATGCCTAAGACTTTTGCACAGGACTGTATATAATATTAATTATATAATACTGTGTATAACACTGGATTTGATTTTAATAATAATAATAATAATAATAATAATCTTTATTTATGTTTATTTTCATTTTAAAGAACGAACATTAAAGAATGAAAAGAAGGCAAAAGAATAAAATAATCAGTGATACCTATAAGGGTAGAAGCCACAAAAAATAGATAGTTTAAAATTAAAAAATGTAAAACAATTACAGCAAAACAAAGAATCATGGTGAAAGATATTGGTGCAACAATACGTACAGTAACAACATTAATAAAACAATCCACAATTAGTAGTAGTTTTAATGTAAATGACTTGTTTCCCAAAGGTTTACAAATCTTAAATTTACTAACGAGCCCACCGAGCATGTTAAAGCTGCTGTGCTGCTGTCTAGGCTAAATATCGGTTTATAATAATGTAATATAATAACATGTGGCTAGCTAGTTAAGTGCATTAATACAGATTCGGTAGCACGTCATGTTTGTGAAAAAAATCAGCCAACATTTTAACTGCGAGATGTGGTTGAAAACTCATCTCATGTCTGTGCACTCTAATTAATCAGATAGCGGCTGATGTGTTGGGATTTCGGAAACTCGCGGTATAGTTACTGCATCAAGGTGCATCACATGACCGTGAACCACATTACGTTTAAACATACAAACAAAATAAAAGCTTTTTTTTTTTTTCTAAAGTCAATAAGAAGTTTTTTTTTTTTTCTTCTCTGGTTATCCACAGGGTGACTATGAATCAAAACTAATATCCCAGACATGAAATTTGTTAGTGCTGAGCTCTATATTATAAAATATTTATATTACGTATTCAGTACTATTCATGTTCTTTGCTATACTACGTGTGAAAAGCTCACTCAGTCCTCTGTATGCTCTGAGGTGAGGTCACATCTCAAACCCCAATATGATGTAGTGTACACTGTCAATAAATAAGTCCATTTTATGTAAAAGCGCCAGAACAGGCGTGTAAAAGAAACACAGAGAGCACTGCAGGTCAGATGTCATTAGGATGAGGGATAGCGCTTCTTCCTCCAAATTTAAGGGAAGTGTGAGGGGGGGGAAAGTGCTCTATTAAAGCCTTGTCCAATCCAAACTCAATAAGATTGCTGTATGATTTGTGAGACTTGCTCCAGTCATCAGGCTCACCGTGGCAGCGCTGTCTCCAGGCATGCCGCTTAAATGCTGCTCGGCCTCTGTGATTGAGTTTTCGCCACTTTTTAAGTTGCGCCCTGACACTTGATCATTTATCTCATTTGTAAAGATTATTGGTTAGAACACAGAGCACTTTCAGTGCATTAGCAATTTTAGCCTTACAAGAAACACTAGAAAATAATGGTTATTAACAAAGAGTATTTACTGGTATTCAGCAAAGCAACATGCAGCCACCTTTTTAATTTAGGTTAATATTTGGCCTGCCAAAGCAAATGTGCCTTGTACTGACTTAGAGTGATGCAGCTCTCCCGCTTAAAAGCACAATTGTGCGCTACTACCTTACACTACAGCAAGGGTGATCTATACGTCAATAACTAGACAAGACTAAAATCTGCGCAATGTGGTTATAATTGATTGAGATGTCTGAGTGGAACTTGCATAAAGCAGCTATGTCATCTGCAAAGAAAAGCACTTTTCTTCTCCCTGTAGATCATGCGCAACACTCGGGGAAAATAAATGGACATCTGCCTTATTTGTAATCCCACTTTGAGGTTCATCTCTTAGGCAAGTGTTTGCAAGAATGTCAGGCTGCGTCCATCAGCAGAAGCTGTAAAAGCAGGCGTAGACCTCGTATCATTTCCGCTGACCCATGAGCAGTCGAGGAGAACGAGTCGTTTTTTTTTTTTTTAACTGTGTTAAAAAATGAAATGATCCAGAACACGGATTTGGAGATAAGATATAATAAGATAAGACACTTTATTAATCCCAGGTGGGAAATTCCAGTGTTATAGCACTAGAACAAGAGACAATAGACAATATAACAGCAGAAGAATATACAAATACGACTATACAGATACGACTATACAAATGTATACAGAGGGAATATACATTCCATGAATATACATTCATGTACAGGTTATAACAGCTTGCAGAAATGTCATACTTTTGGCCTGCAATGATTCAGTTAAGACATTATTGAATGTTTTGTACTGTTAGAACTAACAGGAAAATCATGGAAACTCATGGAATTTTTTTTAGATTTTCTTAAAGATGGCATGATACCACTTACTCTTTTCCGATACCCATACTGAAACCTTGAGTATCAGACGATTCCAATACTCATCCGAGATGTTTTCTTTAAAAACTAATAAGCTTTAAAATGTTTTTTTTTGTCTTTTTAAAGCTGAAGCACTTCACAGTTTGACACAAAAATCACTTAAAGTATAAATATATCATAAAATCAATCCTAACAAAAGACAAACCAGTCACGTCTCTTTGTACGTAAACACTTCCAGTTCCAGAAATAAATTTCTTCTCCAAATCTTTGTCATTTGTTACAGGATCCGATATCTGATCCACCACAGTTTCTGGTATCAGCTTGGTACTGCTACGGAGTACCGGCTCGGTGCCATCTCTAGTTTTATTATATGTGTAGCGGTGTGGGAAAACCCTTTGCGTAATGAAATTTTGATGTAACTACAGACTTTCCTGGACTGAAATACGTTTCTCTTTTGCACATATCTCAGTCATAAGTAAAGTTATAACATTTTAAAATCCCCCAAAAGTGAAAAAGATCAAAACCGCATTTAAAGATTTTAGTCCAATTCCACATTTATAACCTTATCTACTTATGCCTCATCGCCGCCATCATCGCCGTCAATTGACTGATCTCTGTTCGTGCTAAAACCGGTGAGGAAATAATTGCTGAGTCATTCAGTCGCTTTTAAATTTCTTGTTATTAATGTTTTTATTAGGTCATTCAAACATTATAAAGTTTGATGAATGTGTGAGTGCTTTACTCTGTTTTAATGATGACGTGGCTGCACAGGAGCATCGCAGTCATTTTGTCGTCCGGAATCTGACTACAAACTGAACTGATCTGGCTTATGCTCGTTTTGTTTTGGCGTGTAGCTATACAACAACATGACGTTCGCTGTGTGAGGAAAGCTCACTTAGCTCGCGAGGTTTTAGACGTCTCGAGGCAGACTGACTGCAGTTCCCACTACGTTTCTTGAACTGTCTCCGTACACGGTAAGATCTCTGCAGGCAGATCCCAAAGCAAGATTAGAAAGTTGCCTAAATAAAAACATTTCCAAGTTGTTGTTAATTAAATAACTTCAAAATGTCAAAGTGTATTAATGGCCAAAAAAAAAACCCAACAAAAAAACAAAAAATTTTTCTCATCACTTTTGGTCATTTTCCAGAATTCAGCCACAGCGACATCTGAAGGGTTTTCCCAGACCACCATACACACATTTGAATTAAGGGATTGAATCATTTTGTCGTTTAATCCAGGGCCAACAGCTCCACACGCGCACACACATACACGCGCACACACATACACACGCACACACACACACACACACACATACACTCTCTCTCTCTCTCGCTCTCCTTTGTGAGGTTTCTGTTTTTGAATCATTTCAGTCTTCATTTCACATTTGAAACCTCTTTGAAGTTGATCTTTTGAATGCATGCTCTCTTTTTGTGTTTTTACTGCAACAGTTCTGCTCAAACCTGCATTGGGGTTTTTATCACGCACATTCTGTAACCCGCTGTCAGGTTTCAGGTGACTGTGTTTAACACGCTTACACCTTACACAGAGTTTGTCAAAGAACGCAGGATTAAGTCACATCTAATCAGATGTGGTGATGAAAAAAACCAACAGGATTTTTTTTATCTATTTCAGTTATTTTATTTTAAGTAAGAAATGTCTTAATTAATATGGATTTACACTGTGCAGTTACAGCAGTGGTTTAAGATTATTTGTCATGCTGTATGAGATCCCAATAAAATCTTGGCTAAATTCTGTAACAGATGTGTTCTTCATGTCAGATTATGATGAAGATCCTCTAACGATAGACCTTAAAGAAAACGACTACATTCTGCTCACGTCATCATTTAGCGCAATCCGGGCTTGTGCAGAAAATGGAGTCGCGCAAACAGAAACAAGCCTTCAGTCGAACGTTATTCTTAGAGAAAAAGACAAGCAAGAGGAGTTTGGAGCTGAACATTTACAACTTGCAGTGTATGTTCCTCAGTGTGAGCTTGAGGTTATAAAATGGCTATGTTATGTTAAGTAAGGTGAGCAAGTCAGTATTTTAAATGATCCTTTGCTCAAAATTAAAATTTCATTTCAAGTTTTGTGAAATCCTACACCATCGTCCTATTTTTGGCTTTTACTCAAACTTTTATTATTTTTGTTAGAAAAAAAAAAAACGCTTGTGCGATATATTGATGTTTCCCTGATCACAATTTTCCATTTTAAATGATCATGATAAACGATTAATCGTTGAGAATCAACAGGAAAACAAGCATTTCCACCATTTCAGTTATAAGGAGAGTACAGGAGGGACTAATAAGTTGCGTAAGAAATATGTGGTATACAGTTTTTAAAAAAAGTTACTTCCTTTTAGAAATTGGTTGTGTAATGTTCACATGGCCAACATTTTCTCTGTTTATGCTGCTCTTTATTTAGCAGGAGAGCGCCAGGCCAAAAAACAAACAAACAAACAAAAAAAGCAACAGTATATTTAATCACTTCCTAATTATCATCACTATTAGCATTATTTGTAAAGGGTTAGCTTTGACACTTCATTGTGGGCCTGTTTAATCTTTTTGGGTCAGAAAGAGCTGCGTTTTGACAG